>NC_073267.2:24707500-25350000 GCF_029289425.2 Pan paniscus
GGGCTGAAGGAGAAGTCAGGCTGAGGTGACCCAGACATACCAGGAGTAGAGGCCCCACACTCAGTTCCCCTTGGGGCAGAAACAAGAGGCCCAGGCTGGGTATGGGACTTAGGGAGGTGGGGGGCGCCACGGGGATCCAGAGAACTGAGGCCATCCAAGCCAAGCAGGAATAGGAGCCTCTCATCTCACCAATTCTCCTGACTGCTTATTTTCCAGAAAATCGGGAAATTGGCCTTTGTATGTTATTTTCTGATTTTTAAACATTGGTTTGAAAATCTAAAATGTACCAGGTTAACAAAAGCTGGATCTCTCCGGTCCCCTACCCACCCCACTCGAGGGCTGTCAGTTTGCAACTGTGCAGTTTAGCAAAACATTTCAGAACATGGACTTTGGTTTTGTTCTTTGGGCTTTGTGGCTGTTAGGGCAAGTTCCTTGACACCTCCAGGTCTGTGAAATGGGAACAAAAATTTAAAGGGCTGGGGAATATTGGAGACAGAAAGAGGGATAACAAAAAGGACATGGATTGTGTCAGCTGGCGTGTTTTGGTCACAGGCAGGGAAGCACCCGGAGTTTGCTGTGGCCTCGGGCAATGAGATCGAAGATCAGAGGATGGGCGCAGTGCCTCACGCCTGTAATCCCAGCCCTTTGGGAGGCCAAGGCGGGCAGATCACGGGGTCAGGAGATCGGGACCATTCTGGCCAATATAGTGAAACCCCATCTCTACTAAAATACAAAAAATTAGCTGGGCTTGGTGAGGCGCACAACTCAGGAGGCTGAGGCAGGGGAATCGCTTTAACCCAGGAGGCAGAGGTTGCAGTGAGCCCAGATCTCGCCACTGCACTCCAGCCTGGCCACAGAGCAAGACTCCATCTCAAAAAAAAAAAAAAAGAGAGAGAGAGAGAAATTGAAGATCAGGGATCTGCCTTTGATCAATGGAATAAGGATTCCGCCAACCCAGCCAGAGACCCAGCGCCTGGGGGCCTCCAGACCTGTAGGTGGCACTGCATCTCTGAGAGTTTCCTTAACCCTCTGTCTCAGGAGGGTAGCACATGCCTCAAGCCATGGCTTCCCTTTCAGGACTTAGGCAGGCAGTTGCCTATCTGAGCCTCACTCACTGTTGGACTTAATATTTGTGCTTGTTGTTGTTTACATTCTCAGTTTAGAGCCAGACATTCCAGTCTGTCAAGATTCTGCAAATGGATGTATTAGCTATTCCTCCTCACTTCCTTCTTTTGCAATTTGGATACAATTTTCACCAGAATCGGCCAGGAGTCTTTTGGTTGCAAGCAACAGATACCCCAAGATGGCTTAGCAAAAAGGAAATTTATAGTCTTATGCATCTGAAATGTGCAGGAGGTAGGGCTAACTTCTGGTATGTTTTTGGTTGGGTCAAACAATGATATCGGGACCTAGTTTCTCTTTGTCATCTTTCTTTGTGGAATCCATTATTATACAGCCTCTTCCAAAATATAGCTCCCCATCTGAACAACTCCCAAGCCAGCAAAACTCCCTGAGAGCTCAATGAAAGAGTCCTTGAATAGAGTTTCACCAACCATAGTTAATCTGACTTGGGTCATGTCCCATATGTGAACAAATTACTATCCCAAGAGGAATACAAAATGCTAATTAATAGGCCTGGGCCATATCCACCCTGAATGGGGTGGTAATGAATGAAGTCAACACCCCTAAGATCAAAATACAGATGAGGGGTGAAAAAGGAGTGGTGACCCCAGAGCTAAACTAAGTGCAGTTACCTGAAGTAGAATGAATGGATGTTTGGTGTCCCCAACTCTCCCACACCCCCAAAAAAGAATATTCACCTTGTCTTCTATGCAAAGTATTGTGTGAGATGGTGGTTATAAAGGGTAATATGGCTTCAACATCTAACATCTCACGGATTTCTAGGGCTAGATTGGCTGATCTCATCTCCTAGAATTGCACTAACCCAAAGAAAGCAAAAGGACTGTCTTTCCACAATACTACAAAAATATTCAATAGAACATTTTTTGGGGGGTCCCTGAGAGACCTCCCAAACCAGTCATTAATCCTTTCAGACGTGAATTCATCTGACTGTGCCATAATTTAACCCATGAATCTTCATCCATAAAAAGAGTTTTTTAAAATTTGGCCAAATTAATGCAGGGCAGGTTCTTGGCTTCACTCAGGAAGGAATTCAAGAGCCAGCTAGCTGGTGGTGGAAGAAAATGCCTTATTGAGGCAGCAGCAGTGTTAGGCTCTGTCCCTGCTCCTGTAGAGCAAGGCTACCCCATGACGGCCAGAGCAGCCTAGCAGTCATATTTATACCCACTTTTAATGACATGCTAATTAAGGGGGCAGGTTATTCAGAGATAGCTAGAAAATGGGCGGTAACTTCCGGGCGTTGCCATGACAATGGTAAACTGTAATGGCACTGATGGCCATGTTTTATGGAGAGGTGCTGTTGGTGCCTCTTCCGTGTTTGGCCAGTATTCAAACTTATCCAGAGTCAAGTTTTGCCTACTTCCTACCTCAAAACGATCCACAGTTCTAAACAGCTGGCTAAAGTCCATATGGATGCTGTCTAATGGTGTCAGACTGTAGACCCTAACAAAAAGGGGAAAGAAGTTGGTTTTCTCCTCAGGAGGCCAAATTAACTACAGAACACAACACTCTTTGTTCATAGTTGCTTAAACATTCATGCCTTAAAACTTGCCAGCGTAACATCAACCAGTCTGGAGTTCCCAGACATCCCAAAACTCCAACTCTCCAACAATGGAAATCATGACACAGAATGAAGATGTCAGTTGTATAAAGCTGGTCACAACAGCACAGTTCCACAGGGGACTCATTCTAAAACCGTCCAACAGGGCCCCAAAAGAAAACCTTCAAAAATAACGTATTGGGTTGAACCATATGAAATTGCTATGTTCTTTTTTTTGCTTTTTTCTTTTTCTTTTTCTTTTTTTTTTTTTTTTCGAGACTGATTCTCACTCTGTAACCCAGGCTAGAGTGCAGTGGCACAATCTTGGCTCACTGCAACCTCCGCCTCCCGGGTTCAAGTGATTCTCCCACCTCAGCCTCTTGAGAAGCTGGGATTACAGGTGCGCACCACCATGCCTGGCTAATTTTTTGTATTTTAGTAGAGATGGGGCTTCACCATGTTGCCCAGGCTGGTCTCGAACTCCTGAGCTCAGGCAATCCGCCCACCTTGGCCTCCCAAAGTGCTAGGATTACAGGCATTAGCCACCCCGCCCAGCCGAAATTGCTATTTTCATAGGTCAATAATAGTCAAATATCAACAATTTTATATGGTCACAACCAAATACACCTGGGAAGCATTGATTTTCAAAGTGAGGTCCACAGACCCCTGGGAGGTCCCAGAGATCCTTTCAGGAGGAACTGTGAGGTCAAAATCACTTTCATAAGAATCCTAAGATGTTATTTGCCTTTTTCACCTGTGGACATTTTCCCTGACAGTGCAAAAGCAATGGTAGGTCATCAATGGTCATTACAGAAATGCAAATCAAAACCACAATGAGATACCATCTCACACCAGTTAGAATAGCAATCATTAAAAAGTCAGGAAACAACAGATGCTGGAGAGGATGTGGAGAAATAGGAACGCTTTTACACTGTTGGTTGGAGTGTAAATTAGTTCAACCATTGTGGAAGACAGTATCGCGATTCCTCAAGGATCTAGAACAAGAAATACCATTTGACTCAGCAGTCCCATTACTGGGTATATACCCAAAGGATTATAAATCATGCTGCTATAAAGACACATGCACATGTATGTTTATTGCGGCACTATTCACAATAGCAAAGACTTGGAACCAACCCAAATGCCCATCAATGATAGAATGGATAAAGAAAATGTGGCACATATACACCATGAAATACTATGCAGCCATAAAAAAGGATGAGTTCCTGTCCTTTGCAGGGACATGGATGAAGCTGGAAACCATCACTCTCAGCAAACTAACACAGGAACAGAAAACCAAACACTGCATGTTCTCACTCATAAGTGGGAGTTGAACAATGAGAACACATGGACAAAGGGAGGGGAGCATCACACACCAGAGCCTGTCAGGGGGTGGAGGGCTAGGGGATGGAGAGCATTAGGAGAAATACCTAATGTAGATGATGGGTTGATGGGTGCAGCAAACCACCATGGCACGTGTATACCTGTGTAACAAACCTGCACGTTCTGCACATGTATCCCAGAACTTAAAGTATAATAATAATTAAAAAAAAGACTCAAGAAAAAAGCAATGGTGGGTCAAGTTATATGAAGCTGAATTTACTTCATTTACTTCAACTAAAACAACAGATTGCAGCCGACTGAATATGAGAATCCAGCTGTCTCTTATTAAGCCAAGCATTAAAGAGATTTGCAAAAATGCTAAACAGTGCCCTTCCCACTGATTTTTTTTTTTTTGAAAAGTATTTTTCAGCCAGACATGATGGCTCACACCTGTTATCTCAGCTCTTTGGGAGGCTGAAGTGGGAAGATTGCTTGAGGCCAGGTATTTGAGACCAGCTTGGGTAACACAGCAAGACTTTGTCTCCAGAAAAATAAACTTTTTTTAATTAGCCGGAAGCAGTGGCACACACACCTTGTAGTCCCAGCTAAGGCAGGAAGATGGCTTGAGCCCAAGAGTTTGAGGCTGCAGGGGTCACACCACTGTGCTCTAGCCTGGGCGACAAATTGAGACCCTGTCTCTCTTTACCAAAAAAAGAAAAAAATTGTAAAAAAGCCTTTTATTTATGTCAACAAGTAGTGGGTTTATTATAGTGTAATGCATTAATAAATATTTTTAGGTATCAGTTTTAGTTTCTCATATGGAAAGTATCATTATATAAACAAAATAACATATATGTGTTAAAAACACGTGTGTGTGTGTGTGTGTGTGTGTGTGTGTGTGTATTCCACATAAACAAAAAGTCTCAGGTATTCTGTAATTTTTTAAAGTACAGAAGATTCCTGGCTGGGCATGGTGGCTCACACCTGTAATCCCAACACTTTGGGAGCCCGAGGCGAGTGGATCACTTGAGTCCAGGAGTTCCAGACCAGCCTGGCCAATATGAAGAAAACCCATCTCTACAAAAAACACAAATTAGCCAGGCATGGTGGTGCATGCCTGTAATCCCAGCTACTAGGGAGGCTGAGGCAGGAGAATCGCTTGATTCCGGGAGGTGGAGGTTACAGTGAGCTGAGATGACACCACTGCACTCCAGCCTGGGCAACAGAGTGAGACTCTGTCAAAAAAAAAAAAGAAAGAAAGAAAGAAGAAAGAGAGAGGTAGGGAGGGAGGGAGGTGGAGAGAGAGAGAGAGAGAAAGAGAAAGAAAGAAGGAAAGAGAAAGAAGGAAAGAGAAAGAAAGAAAAAGAAAGAAAGAAAGAGAAAGAAAAGAAAAGAAAAATACAAAAGATTCCTAAGACCAAAAATTTTGAGAATGACTGCATTAGGACAATCTATGGAGAAATATACAGGAAACTAAGTGTTAAGGATATTGGCAAGAAAGTGGCTGAAATGATAGTCCTGAAACCTTGACTTGATGAGAAGAGAAAAGAAAAGGAAGGGAAGATTCGAGGAAATGCGCAAGGCCCGCCAGTGCCCTGAGGCTAGAGCACAGGTGTAGCGGGCACTCCAGAGGGGGCCAGAGGTCCCAATCTCGGGGTGGGCTGTTTGAATTTCTAATGCAAAGATAGGACCTATCGGGGATGATTGAGATCTGGGAGGTCTCCCCCTTGGTGGAGGTGGAAGAGGCGGAGGGAAGAACGTTCCTGGGAAAAGTGGCTGCATATGTCCCCCTAAAATCACCAACTTGCCCAGAGGACACTGTGTCTGCAGGGGTGTGGATGTGATGGGGGCGCGCCTGTACTGGTGAGCGCGATGCTTCGCCTAGGTGAACGGGACAGGTACACGCGTGGGGTGGGATGGAGTGTTCATATATGTGGCTTGTGATATGTACTGAGGGGACGTGGGGTACACTCGGATGAGGGGTCTGTGGACATATTCGTGGCGCATGTGGGTATCGCTGGTGTCCCGAGGTGGGGAGGGAGAATGCGGAGCGCGTGCGTGCGGGTGGCGTCCAGTGTCCCTGAACCTGGCGTGTGGGGGCTGGAGCTTATTGGGAGGCGAGGGAGGTGGCCAGGGGAGCCGGGACCGTGCGTGTGGCCAGGCCGGTAGCGCCCAGTAAGCTCCACCCGCGGGCGCTCCCCGTGCTTCCCCGCCCCTGAACCTGCTCCCTCCCAGTCGGTCTCGCCGCGCTCGCCGGGTGTCCCAGTGTCACCAACATTCGGCCGCCGCCGCCTCCGCCACCGCCGACAGCGCGCATCCTCCGTGTCCCCGCTCCGCCGCCCGAGCAGGTATGACGGCGAACCCTGGCTCGCACCCGGTCTCCCGTGCGCTGCCCGGAGTCCCTGCGCGCGCGCCTTCTCCTGCCCAACCCCGGCCCGCGCGCTCCTGTCCCGGCCTCAGTTTCCCACAGGAGGGCGCTTGGGTGTCTGTCTGAGGTGCCTGGGACCCGGCCTGGGGACTGAACGGGTTGGGGGCGGAGGGGAGAGCTGGAGGCTGGGAAAAGTCCCCAGGGTGCAGAAGGCGGACGGGGCGAGGGTCCCCGGCGTGTCTGGGACCTCAGAGACGGCGGCAAAGTCCTGGCACGGAGTGGGCGGGGCGAGAGGTTGTTCAAGAAGTGACAACAATGAAACTCGAGAGCGCTTTCAACGTGCTGGGCACAGCTCAGCAGAGCGCCTTGCTCAAACGACCTAACTTCGCTCACAGGGCATCCCTGTGGGGTGGTTCTCTTGCTGTCCCCATTTTGCAGAGGTGCAAACTGAGGGGCAGAGGGTGGGGAAGCTTCCCTACGTCCCAGGAACAAGTTGCTGAGCTCAGATTTGAACCCAGGCAGTCCGACCCTGGAGCCTACCTCGTGGGCTGTCAGTGGCGTCCGGGGAACGTGGGTTTCATTTGGGGTGATGTGGTGGAGGAGGCCAGATCCGAACGCCCTGCAGTTGTCTGCGCTGAGGATTCTCAAGTGCTAAGTTGATGTCTGGACAATGTCATATGACTTAGGTGTGCTGTGGAGGGAAAGGGTCTGGGATATAGTACAGGGACGTTCTCACTCTAGCGTGGAGGGGGAAAATGAGGCACAGAGTTTAGGGAGGAAGCAGCAGAGACCTCCAGTCCACAAAAGGCACATCTTCCACTCACCTCCACCAGGGAGTAGGGGCAGAACAACCAAGACTGGCTTTGGTCCCTGGCAGCCCAGCTCTCACAAAGCCGGGTGGGTGGGTCTGAAAGCTCCCAGAGACCTGAGCACCCCTGTCTCAGATCCCAGCATCCGTGAGTGACCCAACCTGCCTACCCACTGAACTGTGTAATTCCATGCAGAACACAGGGATCCATTCTTCTTCCTCTGTAATCTTCCACCCCTGCCCTCCCAGCTCCCCAAAGGTAACCACCTTCATAATTTGGAGTGTTTCCTTCTAGACCCTTTCCCCCACCTACACAGTCATATATACAGAGCCATAGAAAATATGTAAAATACTTAGTAATGTAGTAATGTTGTAGGTGGATATTTAATAGAAATGATACAAACCTTGGGAGGCTGAGGAGGGCGGATCACTTGAGGTCAGGAGTTTGAGACCAGCCCAGCCTACATGGTGAAACCCCATTTCTACAAAAAAAAAAAGAAAATTAGCCGGGCATGGTGGTATGTGCCTGTAATCCCAGCTACTCAGGAGGCTGACGCAGGTGGATCGCTTGAACCCAGGAGGTGGAGGTTGCAGTGAGCTGAGATGGCACCATTGCACTCTAGCCTGAGTGAAAGAGCAAGACTCTGTTTCAAAAAAATAGAACTAGAAGTAGAAATGGTACAACCCACCTATGTCATTCTGCAACTTGAGCCCTCTCATCCCCAGTTATCCATGCTGCTGCATATAAACCCAGCTTATTTATTTAAACTGCTGCATGGATTCCCGCCGTGGATAATGCCTACCGATGGGAATTTAGGTGACAAAAATTTTCAGGTTGGTTTCTATTTCAGCATCTTCTATAAATTGTTATCTCTGGGTTAAGTTCAGTTTATTTTTCTTTATCCTAAACTAACTTCACAGGATCTGAATTTAGGCGATGAGGTCCTCTCTTTTCCACTGCTCACTTACGGACCCATGAATGCACGCACACACACACATGCACACACATGCACACATATGTGTACATATGCATGTTCACACACAAGCACACACGGGCACACATACATGAGACATACACACAAGCAAGTGTACATGCATGCATACACACACACAGGTGTGTGCACACACCTCTATTCTGTCTATGACCAAGGACAAACACCACACTTTCTCTAGCTGCAGTCTCTGCAGGTCCCTAAGGCTGGGACTCAGCCAGGCCACTAGTTCTGCCTGGCCATGCCCCAGCGGGCAGAGGTTCCATCGGGGCCACCTCCAGGGGTTCTCTCTAGATGCCCTCCAAAGCCAAACTCAGCCTCCAATAGCAGACAGAAGGAGTTGAGAACCACGCACTGGCAGACTGGACTGTCCAGGGTCCTGTTTGTGTACCACAAACTGTAGGTCCAGGCTGTGGCCTAAAGAGAGTGTGTTTGCTATAGACTGACAGGACCCTTAAAAGTTTGGTGGAACCCATGATCTGGGTTGATGAAAAGCTAGAATCAGAGACACTACATTATAATCCCAGCTTCACCCCCTCCTAGTTCAGGCAATTCCCTTCCCCTCCCTGAGCCATAGTTTTCACATCTGTAAAATGGGCATGATAATAATGGCACCCTCCCCAAACTGTTAGGTGGATTAGTGGGGTGATGTAAATAAAATGCTTAGGGACTCATCAGCTTCAGTAAGCAGGAAGTCTTTTCCTGAACAGGGGAGACCTGGAGATGGCCCTTGGGTGGTGGGGGGACGCAGGGGTGATGCCTAGAGCCACTGTTTGTGACTTCATCCACACCCCAAGTACAGACCAGAGGGTCCTTTGCACTGAGCCCTGAGCCAAAGAAGAGATTTCCGCTTGTTGAGAGCCAAGCCCAGCTTACTGTGGAGTCCAGAAGTGTCATGTTACTTACAAAAGGCCTAAGGTGTGCCTGGTCCTGGGTTAAGACGCAGAAATGAAGTGAGCTGAGGTGCTCCCCTTTGGAATACAGGAGATAGCAAAAGTCACAAAGAAGGCCTGTGGACTTTTAAATTTTTAGATTATTCCCAAGATTTTAAAAATCAGTTCATATAAGACTCCATATTTCTGGATCCTCTTGAGATATCAGTAAAGCTGGCAATGGCCAGGCATGGTGGCTCACACCTGTAATCCCAGCACTTTGGGAGACCAAGGAGGGTGGGTTGTTTGAGCTTAGGAGATCGAGACCAGCGAGTTGCTTGAGCTTAGGAGATCAATATCAGTCTGAGCAACATGGCAAAAACCCATCTCTACCAAATATATATATTTTTATATATAAATAAATATATATTATATATAAATATATATAACATATATTTATATATATAAATATAATATAACATATATTTATATATATAAATATAATATATAAATATATATTAATATATTATATATATATATATATATATATATATATAACCTGGGTGTGGTGGCATGTACCTACAGTCCCAGCTACAGGGGAAGCTGAGGTGAGAGGCTCCCCTGAGCCCAGGAGGTTGAGACTACAGTGAGCTGTGATCACACAGTTGTACTCCAGCTTGGGCAACAGAGTGAGACCCTGCCTCAAAAAAGGAAAAGAAAGAAAAGAAAAGCTGGCAACTCCGGGCCAGACACTCAGCTGCCCCCTTACATGGAGCAGGCACCCTGCAGGGCATGACAGTCCCTACCTGGCCCACCCCTGATTCATAAAGAGCAGCTAATATAAAAGTTAACACCACGGACTCCACAGCCAATCTCTATCTCCCAGCTATGCAGTGGATCAGTGGATTAATTACAAGTTTCAGGCCAGGCGCAGTGGCTCATGCCTGTAATCCCAACACTTTGGGAGGCTGAGGCGGGTGGATCACCTGAGTTCAGGAGTTCGAGACCAGCCTGGCCAACGGGGTGAAACTCCATCTCTAGTAAAAATACAGAAATTAGCTGGGCATGGTGGTGGGTGCCTGTAGTCCCAGCTACTTGGGAAGCTGAAGTGGGAGAATCGCTTGAACCCAGAAGGTGGAGATTGCGATGAACCGAGATTGCATCATTGCACTCTAGCCTGGGAGACAAGAGCGAAACTCTGTCAAAAAAAAAAAAACCTATGTTTCAAGCAAATTGTTTAGCATTTTTTGTGACTCCATTTCCTTATGTGTAAAACAGGCATAATAAATAGCACTTGCCTCAAACGGTTATATTGGGCATTAAATGAGTCAACACACATGAACCCCTTAGTACAGTGCCTGACTCAAGTAAACACTGTCTAACCATTGCTGATGCTGATGCTGATAATGGTGGTGTTATCAGCACCTGCCTGGCCCCTGTAACAGTGGATTATACTCCAATTATACTCCTTATAAAATGTGGTAGGAACATAAGTAAGGGAGGGAGGAAGGAAGGAAAGTAACTCTTTGAGCCCCTTCTTCAAGTAAGATGCTGCAATACCTTTTCTGGCCAAGGACAAGAAGGGAACACTTAAAGGAAAGGTTCAAAGAGAAGGGCTTTTTAAGGTGGGTTTTAAAGGATGCATGGGAGTTCTTCTGGAGCAGTGGAGTGAGAAAAGCATTCCACACAGAGGAAACAGCCTTTACAAAAGCCTAGAGGCATGAACAAAGGAAGTATGTTTAAGAAGTGATGTAGTCTGTTGTCACTTTGTAGTAGGGTGAGTAGGAGGAAAGATAGGAAGATGTATCTGGAGAGTGAGAAAAGGAACTTGAGGCCGTGATGGGGCGTGAGGCAGGAATAGGGATGAGCATTTCTTGAGTAACTAGTGTGTGCAGGTTCTCTTGTAATCATCACCCCTGTAGTCGTCATAATGCCCTGGGAGTCATGTTTTGTGATCTCTGTTCTACAGATGAGTTAGACTGAGGCTCAAGAAGAGTAAACCACTTGCCCAAAATCTTGCAGTGGGTCAGTGGTACAGCTGGAGTTGGACACCAAATCTGTCTGATTCAAAGCATGTGAGCCCTTGCTGAGCCTCAGTTTTCTCACTGTAAAGTGGAACTAGTACTAAAAAAACCCACCCTACAGGTGTGCTGGGAGGGTTCAATGACAGAGTGAATGCACTGCACAGTTCCTAGCATAGAATCTAGCACACAGCAACTGCTGCCGTTATTTTGACTGGAATGAAGCCTGTGCTCCTTTTTTTTTTTTTTTTTTTTTTGGCGGTTGTGGGGTGGTGGGGGGAACGGAGTTTCATTCTTGTCATCCAGGCTGGAGTGCAATGGTGTGATCTCGGCTCACTGCAACCTCCACTTCCCGGGTTCAAGCGATGCTCCTGCCTCAGCCTCCCAAGTAGCTGGGATTACAGGAGTCCGCCACCATGCCCAGCTAATTTTTGTATTTTTAGTAAAGACGAGGTTTCACCATGTTGGCCAAGCTGGTCTCGAACTCCTGACCTCAGGTGATCTGCCCACCTCGGCCTCCCAAAGTGCTGGGATTACAGGCGTAAGCCGCTGCGCTTGGCTGCCTGTGCTCCTTTATGCCCCTTGACCTAACTCACATGGTAGACCAGCCTTAGATGGGGGAACCCAGGGAGTGAATGACCTAAGCCAGTGGGTCTCAAAGTATAGTCCCCCCACCAGCAGCATAATCATCACCTGAGCTTGTTGGAAATGCCAGGTGCAGTGGCCATCGCCCGTAATCCCAACTGCTTGGAAGGCTGAGGCAGGAGGACCACTTAAGCCCAGGAGTTCAAGACCAGCCCAAGCAACATAGCAAGACCCTACAAAAAAATTCAAAAATTAGCCGGGTGTAGTGGCACATGCCCGTAGTCCCAGCTACTTGGGAGGCTGAGGTGAGAGGATTGCTTGAGCCCAGGAGGTTGAGGCTGCAATGAGCTATGATCATGTGATTGCACCCCAGCCTGGGCAACAGAGAGAGACCTTTTCTCAAAAAATAATGAATTTTGGTGTGGTGGCGCATGCCTGTAGTCCCAGCTACTCACAAGGCTGAAGTGGAAGGATTGCTTGAGCCCAGGAGTTTGAAGCTGAAGTGAGCTGTGATCATCGGGCTACACTCCAGCCTGGGTGACAGAGCAAGACTCTGTCTCTAAAAAAGTAAAAAGAAAGAAAGACATGCAGAGTACAAGCCGGGTGCAGTGGCTCCCACCTGGAATCCCAGCACTCAGAGAGGCTGAGGTGAGAGGATCAATTGAGGCCAGGAGTTCAAGACTAGACTGAACAACATAGCAAGACTCCATCTCTGTACAAAATTTAAAAATTATCCAGGCATGGTGGTGCACACCTGTAGTCCTAGCTACTCTGGAGGCTGAGGCAGAAGGGTTGCTTGAGCTCAGGAGTTTGAGGCTGCAGTGAGCCATGATCATGCCGTTGTACTCCAGCCTAGGTGATAGAATAAGGCCCTGTCTCTAAAAAACAGAAATGCAGGTTCTCACACTCATCCCAGACTTCCCACATCAGAGACTCTCAGAATGAGCCTGGCAATCTGTATTTTATTTTATTTTATTTCATCTTATCTTATCTTATTTGTTTATTTATTTTGAGACAGAGTCTGACTGTCACCCAGACTGGAGTGCAGTGGCACGAACTTGGCTCACTGCAACCTCCACCTCGGGTTCAAGCGATTCTCCTGCCTCAGCTTCCCAAGTAGCTGGGATTACATGTGCCTGCCCCCACACCCACCTAATTCTTGTATTTTTTGTAGAGATGGGGTTTCACCATGTTTGCCAGGTGGCTGCGTCGGCCTCCCAAAGTGCTGGGATTACAGGTGTGAATCACCATGCCTGGCCACGATCTGTATTTTAATAAGCTCTCTTAGTGATTCTGAGGGACAGTCAAGTGTGAGAATCACTGGCTTAGTGTAAAACTTCAAATGAGATCTCCTCCAGCCGTCTGTGTCTGACTTGCACTAGAAGGGAGGGTGGATGGTGCAGAGTTCTGTCCTCAGCAAAGACATAATCTGGAGGGTATATCATAAGATAAAGGCATGTCCCTCTCGGTCCTGGAGCTTGGAAGAAACCATTTTTTTTTTCAGATAGAAAAGTTGCTAAGGGAGCTGGTGGAGTTCCTAGAACTATTATTCTTCCAAATTTGCTCACCATCCTATACTTACAGCTTCCAGTCTGCC
Organism: Pan paniscus; assembly: GCF_029289425.2. NCBI lineage: Eukaryota > Metazoa > Chordata > Mammalia > Primates > Hominidae > Pan > Pan paniscus. The sequence goes on from NC_073267.2 coordinate 24,720,747, forward strand.
CCCACCTGAGGGCCTGGGGCAAACTTGACTTTTAGAGGAGTTGCTTTCTAGTGAAGACTGCCCCTGACAGCTGAAGACCTGCTCCCACCCCACTATAACTGTATTAGTTAGGGTTCTCTAGAGGGACAGAACTCATAGGATGGATGGATAGATGATAGATAGATAGATGATAGATGATAGATAGATAGATAGATAGATAGATAGATAGATAGATAGATAGATAGACAGACAGGTAGATAGCTAAAGAGGAGTTTATTAAGTATTAACTCACATGATCACAAGGTCCCACAATAGGCTGTCTGCAAGCTGAGGAGCAAGGAAGCCAGTCCGAGTCCCAAAACAGAAGAACTTGGAGTCCGATGTTTGAGAGCGGGAAGGGTCCAGCGTGGGAGAAAGATGTAGCCTAGGAGGCTAGGCCAGTCTAGGCTTTTCACATTTTTCTACCTGCTTTATATACTAGCTGCATTGGCAGCTGATTAGCTGGTGCCCACTCAGATTAAGAGTGGGTCTGCCTTTCCCAGCCCACTGACTCAAATGTTAATCTCCTTTGGCAACACCCTCACAGACACACCCGGGATCGATACTTTGCATCCTTCAATCCAATCAAGTTGACACTCAGTATTAAGCATCACAGCCACCTTATAAAGAGCCTGTTCCTAGAGGCTCCTCTGTGCCTGTGGGCCTTCTCTCTTGGCCCCCGTGAGAGCACGTGTCAAGGCACAAGTCCTAGGCAGTGGGGAATGATCTCAACTCTACAAGAGGACTATTAAGGAGGCCCCAGGTCAAGCTCAGGTTGGGGACAGTCATATCCTGCAGATGACTTCAAATCAAGAAGCACGCCCCTCCACACATCCTCTTGGAAGCACTGATTAAGAGTCAGAAGGACAAGGCACCGTGGCTCACACATGTAATTCCAGCACTCAGGAAGGCTGAGACGAGAGCATTGCTTGAGGCCAGGAGCTTGAGACCAGCCTGGGCAGCATAGTGAGACCCTGTCTCTATTTTAAAAATAAAAATAATAAAAGGCCTTCAAGATTGCTGGGTCTGACTACATAAAAGTTAGTATGTTCTGCATGACCAAAAAAAAAAAAAAAAAAAAACCCCACATGAACTCAGGCATTCCAAGCTAGTTAAAATATTTGCCACTGTTATGACCAATAATTATTTTATGGATAGGGTTCTTGCAGGCTGAGCACAGTGACTCATGCCTGTAATCCAAGCACTTTGGAAGGCCAAGGTGGGAGGATTGCTTGCTTGAGGCCAGGACTTTGAGACCAGCCTGGGCAATATAGTGAGACCCCACCTCTATAAAAAAAGAATGATTAGCGAGGCATAATGGCACAAGTCCCAGCTACTTGGGAGGCTGAGGCAGGAAGATGGCTTGTGCCCGGGAGTTGGAGGCTACAGCAAGCTATGATTGCACCACTGCACTCCAACTTGGGCAACACAGCGAGACCCTGTCTCAGGAGAAAAAGAAATGTGTTCTTGCAAATCAAAGACCAAATACCCATCCAAAAAGTTAAAGAGCAAAGGCTATAATTTGGTTGATCACAAGAAAAGAAGTGCACATTGAATTCACATAGATGAAAAGATTCTCAACTGCACTCCAAAAAAAGAAACCCACAATGATTATTTTCCACCTGTCAGGTTGTTGAGTAACACTCAGTGTTGGTGAAGATGCAGGAAAACCAGGACTCTCAAATTCAGCTGGTGAGGGTACAAATTGGTGCAAGTTCTTGGCCTAACTCACACCATGGCCCAGCCTCGGATGAGGGAGTCCAGGGAGTGAATGGCCTAGGCCAGTGGTCAGGGTGCAAATCGGTGCAAGCTCTTGGCCTAACTTTGAGGGCGGTTCGGCAAACATGTCAATGCTGAAGATGCACATACCCTATGAATCTGCCATTTCACCAGCAGGAATTGACCCAGTGGTTATCTCTGCATTGGGCACAACTTGTTAGAACAAGGATATTCGGCACTGTGAGAACAAGCAATTGGAACTGGGAGCCACTGGTGGCCCCTTGGCAAATGTGGCCCTTTCCTTTCAGACCTTCAGGACCAATGTAGGCCACCTTGTTCCCCTCCACATGCTAGGGAGCTCATTCCTTAGCCAAGATCTGGAAGGAGGACTAAGATCTGGAAAGTCTTCTGTAGCCTCTCTCAAGAGTTACTCCTGATTGGACTCATTTGAGGACCTTAAGCAGGGGCTGGGTTGCACCCTCCCAAAACTAGCTTTGTCTCACCCACCGGCTGATTCTTGAAATTCCTAGGTGGGTGTCTCACCTACGTCTATGTGTGGAGGTTGTTGATTCTCTAACTGAGCTCAAGATTTGAATCCTGATTGGAAAACACCACCACCATCCCACCTTACCCCTACCCCAGGAGGGATTACCTTTGTCTTTCTCAAGGACTAAGTTTGCACCCCAGCAAGAAGGAGTTGGAAAGAGGCTTTGGTAGGTTGGGTTAGGGAGCGAGACCACGAAGAGGCTTGGGGTCTGAGGCTGTGGACTTCAAGGCAGGCTTTCAAGGATTGTTTTAGAGATTGGTGGGGAGGGGAAATGTGAAAAGTTTAGAAACATGTCTGATACATGCCTGGCTCATTAATGGGGCCAGGAGGGGAGTGTTGGAGAGGAAAGGAGATAGGGAAGAGGGGGAGATTTAGGAAGACAGAGAAAGCCCCAAGAGATGGCCATGGGCCTGTACAGGGCAGAGACCCCTGCCTCCAGCACCCAACACCCACCCTCCCTCCCTGGTTGCATTTGGGGGTGCGGTGGGGGAGCAGAGGCTGATGTAGGGAGGGGGAGGCCTTCATTACCCCACTACATTGGAGGCAGAGCTTTGCCTGCCCTAGGAGAAGGGACCAGGGGAGTTCTGGTTTACCCCAGGCTGTCTGGGGAGCCGATTCCTGTCCTTAAAACATTTTCTTTCCTTTCTTTCATTTTTGTAGACAGGGTCTCACTATATTGCCCAGGCTGGTCTCAAACTCCTGGGCTCAAGGAATCCTCCCACCTCGAGCTCACAAAGTGTTGGGATTATAGGCATGAGCCACCTCGCCTGGCTCCTTAAAGCATTAAGGGCAAGATTTGGGTGCTGAAGTCTCCCAGTCTCCTTAGCTGTACCAGGACAGGCTGTTTGTTTAACAGTTAAGAGTTTGGGAGTCAGGCAGACTGGAGTTGGAGCTCAGTTGCAGGACAGGTGGACCCCCACCTGTCCATGGGATAACTTGGTGGGGGGAATTTGAGGGGATCGTGAGGCATTAGCAAGCCAAGTGCACAGCATGCTGACCCCCAGGCACTGGACCCACCCTGGCTATTGCTCTGATAACCTCCAAATGGCTACTATGCTGGTCCTGCCCTGCTTGGAGAAGGGATGAGGGTAGGGCAATGATGGGAGAGCTCTGGGCTGAGAAGCCAGAAACAGCTTTATCTGCAGAATTCAGGGAAAATGGAAATCTCAGAATCAGGGCCTTGGGTGAGTGGAGAGAGGGCAAATGTCCGAGTGGATGACAATCTGGTTGGTTACTAGTCGCCAGCTGTTGGAAGAGGAGCCTAGCCGGGCCTCACCTCCCCCGATCCCTTGGCACCAGATGATAGAGAGTGGCGCCATCCTGGCCACAGGATGGTGAGCCCACTGGGCAGATTCCCCTCCCCAACCCTCACAGAAAGCAGAACCTGGTGAAGAGCCGTGGTGGAGGGGAAGGAGGCTGCACATTTTCCTACATTTGGGTGGGAAGGGAGAAGATACTTTCTTTCCCAATACAAAGCAGTTCTCTTTGCAATTCATTCATTCATTCAAAAAGTATTTAGGGAGTGTTTCCTGAGTGCTATAACACTAGTTCACAGGAACTGAAACACTTAGAGGAAAGGTTTTATGTGTTTTGTTTACTGCTATTGTCCAAATTCCCAGTAGATGCTCAGTGAACGTTTATTGAATGAATAAATGAATGAATGATGGATGGATGGATGGATGGATGCATATCAGCATTGGGCTAGACACTGAAAATACAGTGGTGACCCAGCCACATCTCTCATCCTCCAGGAAATTCCATGGACCCCCATTCTCTGGTCCCCTCCCCATCTTCACCCCTAATCTTGAACTACCAGTAGGGCCCCACAAATGGTGGCTGGGCCTGAAATGGGCAGGGCTGTATTCTTGTTGGATCTTATGATCCAGCTGGCTAAAAACCCTATCCTGAAGACCCCTCTACAAAGGATCTCATTCACTTGAGGAGGTGTGGTCACCTTGTCTGGGAACCCTGTTGTTTTGTTTGCCTTACGTACAAGGACTGAACTGGACTCAGTTTCTTTTTCAACACATGCTATCATTTGCCAAATCAACTCTGATAGGGCCCAGATGGCTCTCTCCCCTACAGTATAATAATAAAAATAAGCACCGATTTTTGTGTGTGGTTTGTTTGTTTGTTTTGAAATGGAGTCTCGCTCTTTCACCAGGCTGGAGTGCAGTGGCATGATCTCGGCTCACTGCAACCACTGCCTTTTGGGTTCAAGCCATTCTCCTGCCCCAGCCTCCCAAGTAGCTGGTACTATAGGCAAGCGCCACCATGCCCAGCTAATTTTTGTATTTTTAGTAGAAACAGGGTTTCTCCATGTTGGCCAGGATGGCCTTGATCTCTTGACCTCGTGATCTGCCCACCTTGGCCTCCCAAAGTACTGGGATTACAGACATGAGCCATGCACCCGGCCAGCAGCATTTTTTAAGTATGACTACATGCCAGGCATGTGCATTCTTTCATTGAATTCTTTCAGCAACCATATAGGGGTAGGTACAGTTTTTTAATTATTAATATTATTTTTACATTTTCCTTGTTTGTCGAGATAGGGTCTCACTCTGTTGCCCAGGCTGGAGTGCAGTGGCTCAATCACAGCTCACTGCAGCCTCAACATCCCAGGCTGAAGCGATCCTCCCACCTCAGACTCTCCAGTAGCTGGGACTGCAGGTGCACACCACTACGGCCAGCTAACTTTTTATTTTATTTGTTTTGGTAGAGACAGGGTTTGGCCATGTTGCCCAGGCTGGTCTTGAACTCCTGGGCTCACGCAATCTTCCCACCTTGGCCTCCCAAAGTGCTGGGATTACAGGCGTGAACTGCCACGCCCGACCAGGTACAATTATTATCCCCCTTTACACACAGAGAAACTGAGCTCTCTCACTGCAGGATTTCAACGTATCTTTACAACAATCCAGTGAAACAGGTAATGTAATTGTCTGCATTTCACAGAAAAGAAAATAGGCTCAGAGAGCTTAAGTAACTTGCCCAAGGTCACACAGAGCTAGCAAATGGTGTGTCTGGGATTCAAACCCAAGCAGTTTGACTGTAGATCCCACTCTGTTCACCCCAGCTTGCCTCTCCTCAGCTTCTTGGTGTCGTCTGAGAGGTGAATGTGGAAGAGGAGGGGAATTTTTTTCTCTGTGACATGGCTCTCGAAGGCTTTGGTTCACCCACAGCCAAGTGTAAGGTTTCGGCTTTTCACAATGCCAGGAACCACCCTGGGTCACTGTGAGGGTGAAGATTCTAATCTCCCCCAACAAAGAGGGTACTCAGCCCCTTGCCTTCAGGGCGCCACATTCCCAGCCTTCAATTTTCCCTGGAGGCCTGGCTTCCTACAGCCAGATGGCCTTTGTAGGGGCTGAGGGGACCATGGACCCTGGGTCTCCTTCCCAAGGTTTTGGATCCAAGGCCATCTACTATGCCAGCCCAACTCTGGCACAAGGTGGGGAACGCGTGGCCCAGACCAGGGCCTGGAAAAACAAAGCTGGATTTCAGAGGTTGGCAGGAAATGGAGACAGAGCAGGAAACAGAAGGGGCTAAGAGAAAAACATGCCACCGGCTAGGTGCGGTGGCTCAAGCCTGTAATCCCAGCACTTTGGGAGGCCAAGGCGAGCGGATCACCTGAGGTTGGGAGTTTGAGGCCAGCCTGACCAACATGGAGAAATCCCCGTTTCTACTAAAAATGTAAAATTAGCTAGGTGTGATGGTGCATGCCTGTAGTCCCAGCTGCTCAGGAGGCTGAGGCAGGAGAATCGCTTGAACCTGGGAGGCAGAGGTTGCAGTGAGCCGAGATCGCACCATTGCACTCCAGCCTGGGCAACAAGAGCGAAACTCTGTCTCAAAAAAAAAAAAGTCACCATTCTTTCCCTTTCTTGTCTCTGATTCATGCCTTCCACATGGTGTTTGGCAAAGAACATGTTTATTTAATAAACTGCAATGCCATGGAACCCATTCTGGAGGCAAAGGGCACAGGGAGCCCAGCTGACCCAGCGTGTATAAGCGCTTACTATAGAACAGGCATGGGAGCCTAGTGCAGTGGCTCACGCCTGTAATCCCTGCACTTTGGCAGGCCAAGGTGGGAGGATTGCTCGAGCCCAGGAGTTTGAGACCAGCCTGCCTGGGCAACATAGTGAGACTCTCTCTATAAAGTTTTTTTCTTAATTAGCCACATGTTGTGGCAACTGTAGTCTCAGCTACTTGGAAGGCTGAGGTGGGAGGATCACTTGAGCCCAGGAGTTCAAGTCTGCAGTGAGCCGTGATCGTGCCACCGCACTCCAGCCTTGGTGACAGAGTGAGACCCTGTCTCTTAAACGAAGTACAGGCATAGGGAGCAATGTTTTGCCTGAGTCCTCTCATTTAATCTGCATATAATAACCCTATCAAGTAGGTACATCCTTACCATCACCATCATCATCACCATTACCATCCTCATAGTCACCATCACCACCATTCCCCTCATCACCTCTCAGCATCACCATCCTCACCATCACTGCCATCATCATCATCACCACCATCATCCCCATCATCACCATCACCATCGCCATCCTCACCATCACCACCATCACCATCACCATCACCATCCTCACCATCACCACCATCAGGATCACCATCACAACCACTATCACCATCACCACCATCACTATCCTCACCACCATCACCATCATCACCATCACCACCATCATCATCATCACCACCATCATCCCCATAATCACCATCACCATCCTCACCATCACCACCATCAGGATCACCATCACCACCACCATCACAACCATTATCACCATCACCACCATCACTATCCTCACCACCATCACCATCATCACCATCACCACCATCATCATCATCACCACCATCATCCCCATCATCACCATCACCATCCTCACCATCACCACCATCAGGATCACCATCACCACCATCATCACAACCATTATCACCATCTTCACCATGACCACCATCACCATCCTCACCACCATCACCATCATCACCATCATGATCACCATCACCACCATCGCCCTCACCATCTCCTCCATCATCACCATCACCATCCTCACCATCATCACCATCACCATCATCATCACCACCATCACCATCTCCTTCATCATCACCATCATCATCATCACCATCACCACCATCACCCTGACCATCACCTCCATCATCACCATCACCATCCTCACCATCACCACCATCAGGATCACCATCACCACCATCATCACAACCATTATCACCATCCTCACCATCACCACCATCACCATCCTCACCACCATCACCATCATCACCATCACCATCATCACTATCATGATCACCATCACCCTCACCATCTCCTCTGTCATCACTGTCACCATCCTCACCATCATCACCATCATCAACACCATCACTATCACCACCATCACCCTCACCATCTCCTCCATCATCACCATCATCATCATCACCATCACCCTCACCATCACCTCCATCATTACCATCACCATCCTCAGCACCATCACCATTATCATCACCATCATCAGCATCATGACCACCATCACCCTCACCATCACCTCCATTATCACCATCACCATCACCATTCTCACCATCATCACCATCACCACCAGAGCAACATTATGGTCACCCACATGGTTTCCCAGACCCAAGACGCAGCCCACAGATGGGGTAACAGACCCAAAGGACATGATGACACGTCATCTCCTAGAAAGATGGCTAAGAATTTGGGCTCTAAAGCCTGAAAGACCTAAATTTGATTCCTAGCTCTGCCACTTTTGAGTTGTGTGACTTCAGGCAATTGACCTAACCTCTCTGAAACTCAGCGGCCTTGTCTGTAAAATGGTGATGATCACAGTTCCTCCTCACAGGGCTGTGGTAAGAGGCACATGAGCTAATGCCTGTGAGGCCCTGGCACAGGGCCTGGCTGAAATCATAAAAGGGAAAAACAAACACTCTGCAAAGGGGGCAGCAGTTAAGGGAATCACTCAGGGCGTCTGGTTGGTAGTTCCCAGCAGCTCAATCTCTGGATTGCAAGAAGTAGGTGTTGCCCAGCGTGAGAACGGGCGCTGGAGAGCAGTGTGGGGACATGACTGGAGAGACCACTCAAGGGCCTTTTTTTCTTCTCAAGGAGCCAGGGTGTGGAGGGATGGGAGGGGAGCTTTTGTGTGGAACAGGGTCGAGAGTTCAGAGCTGATGCTGCCGCCAATCCGGTCTGAGAGAGAGCAGGGAGCAGGATCCTTTTCCAGGCTGTACGGAGGAGCTCTCAGGGAAAACTCCTTCCTGCTCCTGTCCCAAAGGGTTCCCCAGAGCGGCTGGCACACACCTCCACCATGCATGATGGCATTTCCTTGTGGGCTCATCTCCCTTTTTGATGGTTTGCTTCTAAATAGCAGTAAAGGTGGGCACCGAAGGGCAATGCTGTGCCAGGGAATCCTGAGTGTCTTGCCTCCAGCCTCTAGGGCTGCCACAAATGCCTGTGGGGTATGTGTGCTGCCAACTCCAGGGATGTCATTGTCAATCACACAGACTACACACATGATGAAGGATGCTCCTTGGAGTTGTATAGGGCACAGTCTGCACAACCACACAGGGCTGCCCTGCCAGCCTCCTTCTTCCTGCAGAAGGTACAGAACTCTTTTGAGTGCCTCAGCTCCAGCTGCAGCTCAAGGCAGAGAAAGGTTGAGTGTAAATGCCAATCAAGATGCAAACGGCCCAGGTTTGCTGCCCAAGGCTTGTTCTGGAGAAGATTGTGTCTGGGCATTGTGGTGACTGGTGATGGTGGTGGATTATTGATTGTCCTTAATATAGATTATCAGGAGGCAATATAGCAAAGTGGTTATGAGAGCAGGCTCTGGAGCAAACAGACATGGTTTCAGTTTTGCTCTGCTACTTACTCTCACTGTGTGATTTGGGCAAATCACCTGACCTCTCTGTGCTTCCATCTCCTCGTCTAAAAAACAGGTGTATACTAATATGCGGCCAGGCACAGTGGCTCATGCCTGTAATCCTAGCAGTTTGGGAGGCCGAGGCTGATGGATCACCTGAGGTCAGGAGTTTGAGACCAGCCTGGCCAACATAGTGAAACCCTGTCTCTACTAAAAATACAAAAATTAGCCAGACGTGGTGGCGGACGCCTGTAATCCCAGCTACTCAGGAGGCTGAGACAGGAGAATTGCTTGAACCCGGGAGGCAGAAGTTGCAGTGAGCCGAGATTGCGCCAAGGCACTCCAGCCAGGGCAATAGACTGAGACTTCGTCTAAAGAAAAAAATAAAATAAAGACTATAATAATATGCATGAGTGTATTCTAGCTCTCCCTGTCTTTCAGAGTGGCTGTAAGAAGGAGATGAGATCATGTGAGTAAAGCTAAGCACAGTGCCTGCTGCACAGTAAAAGATCACTAAGGGCCAACGAAATTGCCAGCCAGAAAGGTGGGGCGCAGAGTCACCCATAGGAAGGCAGCTCCCTGAAATCCTGCCAGCATCATGGAGGATTTGGGGCCCAACCTGAAGTCTTTGGCCTAGGGCCAGATCAAGCTGGTACTTGATTGGGCCTTGTCAACATAACCTTTTCATAGTCAAGTGCTACTAAGGTTTCTGAGATTGTGCAGGGGTGATTCTGTGTGCAAACACCAGGAAGGAGGAGGAGTCCTGCAATCTGGTTTTTTGTTTTTTGGGGGTTTTGTTTGTTTTGTTTTGTTTTTTGAGACAGAGCCTCACTCTGTGCCCAGGCTGGAGTGCAGTGGCTCGATCTCGGCTTACTGCAACCTCCACCTCCTGGGTTCAAGTGATTCTCCTGCCTCAGCCTCCTGCGTAGCTGGGACTACAGGCCTGTGCCACCATATCCAGCTAATTTTTTGTATTTTTAGTGGAGACGGGGTTTCACCGTGTTAGCCAGGATGGTCTCAGTCTCAATCTCCTGACCTCGTGATCCACCTGCCTCGGCCTCCCAAAGCGCTGGGAGTACAGGTGTGAGCCACTGCGCCCAGCCCAATCTGGGCTTCCTTGCCCTCAATTAATTCCTCCAGCCTAGCGGTCTGCATACTATGGCCCAAAGGCTGGTGTTTGATCCACCAGCTGTTTTTTGTGCAGCTTGTGAGTTAAGAATGGTTTACATGGTTGAAAAAAAAAATCACATTTCATGACATATGGAAATCAAGTGAAATTCAAAATTCAGTGTTCATAAGTGAAGTGTGGTTGAAACATAGCCACGCCCAGTCATTTACATGTTATCTACGGCTGCTTTTGCACTATGATGGCAGCATTGAGTGGCCACAACATAGACTGTATGGCACACAAAGCCTAAAATACTGCTGCCTGGCCCTTTCCCGAAAAAGTTTGCTGACTCTTGCTCTAGCTTTGTGGCTCCCAAACTCTGCTGCACATATTATCAAATTGTCTAGGAAACATTTTATTTTTTGTTTTTTTTTTTGAGACAGGGTCTTGCTCTGTCGCCCAGGCTGGAGTGCAGTGGCGCAATCTTGGCTCACTGCAACCTCTGCTTCCTGGGTTCAGACAATTCTCCTGCCTCAGCCTCCTGAGTAGCTGAGATAACAGGTGCACGCCACCACGTCTGACTAATTTTTGTATTTTTTTGTAGTGACGGGTGTCTCAAATTCCTGGGCTAAGTGATCCTCCCACCTCGGCCTCCCAAAGTGCTCAGATTACAGGCGTGAGCCACCTTGCCCGGCCACGTCTCAAATGTTAACATGCGCATGAGTCACTAGGGGTCTTGTTAAAATGCAGATTCTGATTCAGTAGGTCAAGTGGGACCCAGCTTTTGCGTCTCTAACAAGCTGATGATGCCAGTGCTGCTGGTTCTGATGCCCTACTTGGAAGAGTAAGGTGGCAGGCTGGTGGTTCTCAAACTTTAGCATGGCCAGAGCCTCCTGGAAGGCTGTTAAAACCCAGATTGCTAGTTAAAACCCAGAGGCCTCGGGGGAAGACTGAGGATTTCCCTTTCTAACAAGCTCTCGGGTGATGCTGTTTCAGCCAATCTGGGGACTAGACTTGGAGAACCACTGCCCTCAGCTCTGCACTGACTCTCCCCAAGGGTCGGGGGGCCCCACAGTCCACACAAGGTGGGATTTTTACTGTGTCTGAGGCCAGACTCCTTGACACCCAGTTCTCACTGAGGGAATTAGGTCTCAGTTGGCTTCTTCAGTCAACTGTCTCTGACCAGACTCAAGGGGTTTCCTCAAGTTCAAACCCATGACTTACAGACATGATTGGAGTTGTGAGACAGCAAAAGTTCTTGTCCATGTGTTGCAAACCTCTTCCACATTCCAGGGGGTTCTGATCCATGCAGTTTACAGCCGAGGCCCCCTCTGAGGAGCTCTCACATTAGACACCACCGTGGGCCTCTATACAAACAAATTTGAGCCCCAGGTATGAAGTCGTGGGTAGGCCCTGGCCTTCAGCTTCAGGCCTGGAGCCCCAGGGATGGGAGGGGAAGGCCACACCCCCACAGAGAGCTGTGGCTGCTGCAGCGTCAGGGACAGGGGCAGGGCCCTCTCTTGGGTCAGGCTGGGCCCAGAGCCATCTCCTCAACTGCCTTGAACAAGAATGACCACCTAAGCCCCAGCCGGTTTCCCAGAGTCCTTGAACTTGAGAGTGGTGGTGGCCGGATCTGGATGAGTGAGCTTAAGGAGATCAGAGATTATGAATTGCTGAATTCTCTTCCTGGACTTTATTTTATTTTATTTTTTTGAGACAGAGTCTCGCTCTGTCGCCCAGACTGGAGTGCAGTGGTATGATAGCCGACTGCAACCTCCGTCTCCTGGGTTCAAGTGATTATTCTGCCTCAGCCTCCTAAGTAGCTGGGACTACAGGGGTGTGCCACCATGGCCAGCTAATTTTTGAATTTTTAGTAGAGACGGGGTTTCACCATGTTGGCCAGGCTGATCTCGAACTCTTACCCTCAAGTGATCCACCTGCCTCAGCCTCCCGAAGTGCTGTGATTACAGGCATGAGCCACGACGCCTGGCCTCCTTCCTGGACTCTCAACAGCATCATCTGCTTGCCTCTGGCTGGGGCTCCCTGTTCCTCTGAAGGCCCCGCCTGTGGGTGGGGGTGTGAGCAGGGCTGGTGTCTGCTGTCCATCCCAGGCAGGGCCATCAAGTCCCATAGGACAAGACAGCACACAGAGCCTGGACCCTGGGAAAGGCAGGGGTATTAGGAGGCTTGGACAGGCCTTCAGGCAAACCCTTGCTCTCTGCTCTCCAGCAGAGTGACCTTGGGCAGCTGTCTATGCTGCAGAGGCAATGACCCCCCGGAGCATTGACTCAAGGATTAAATGAGATGATGGCTTAAAGTGCCGTGACAGTTCCTGGCACGTTAGGTACTCCGTGGACGGTGGCTGCTATCATCAGCGTAATAATAGATATTGGACAGATGCAGTGCCTAACACTTGTAATCCCAGCGCTTTGGGAGGCCGAAGCAAGAGAATCGCTTGAGTCCAGGAGTTTGAGATCACCCTAGACAACGTGGCAAAACCCTGCCTCTACAGAAAAAATACAATAATTAGCTGGGCATGGTGGTGTGCACCTATAGTCCCAGCTACTCAGGAAGCTAAGGTGAAAGGACCGCTTGAGCCCGGGAGGCAAACGTTGCAGTGAGCTAAGATAGCACCACTGTACTCTGGCCTGGGTGACAGAGTGAGACCCTGTCTCAAATAATAATAATAGATATTAATTATGATGATTTAGTTATGTAAACTGCCCCGACACAAACTCTCTCCCATTCCCTTGGAGCCTTCCAGATACAACAGTTTTTGTTTGTTTGTTTGTTTGTTTTATGCCTGAAAAGAACCTATTTGGCTGCAACTGTATTCATTCCCATATTAAGCCCACATTTAAGTGCCTACAGTGCCGGCCATTGATCTAGGTCAGCACTATCCAACATACACACAACACAAGCCACAGATCGGAATGGCATAAGCAATTTAAAATTTTTTTTATTTTCTCTTTTGAGACAAGGTCTCACTCTATCACGTAGGCTAGATGCAGTGACATGATCACGGGCCACTGCAGCCTCGACCTTCCGGGCTCCAGCGATCCTTCCACCTCAGCTCCCGAGTAGCTGGGACTATAGGTGCACACCACCATGCTTGGCTAATTTTTTTTTTTTAATTTATATGTTTTGTAGGGACAGGGTCTTGCTATGTTGCCCAGACTAATCTTGAATTCCTGGCCTCAAGTGATCCTCCTGCCTGGGCCTCCTAAAGTGCTGGCATTACAGGCGTGAGCCACTATGCCCAGTCCAGCAATGTAAAATTGTCATAGCCACATTTTAAAAAGTAAAAATAAACAGATCAAACTAATGTTATTAATATATTTCATTGAACCCATATATCCAAAATATTACTTCAACATATAATCAATATTAAAAATGATTTGTGAGTTTTTAAATGTTCAATATGTCTTTTAAAATACTTAATTGTGGAAAATACATGTGTATAGCAAAATTTACACTGTGATCATTTTTAAGTGTGCAGTTCAGTGGTCTTAACTCCATCCACATTATTGGTCCTCAGAAAATATTCTGAGGGCTGGGCACGGTGGCTCACGCCTGTAATCTGTAACCCAGCACTTTGGGAGGCCAAGGTTGGCAGATCACCTGAGGTCAGGATTTCGAGACCAGCCTGGCCAACATGGTGAAATCCCATCTCTACTAAAAATACAAAAAAAAAAAAAAATTAGCTGGGCATCACCATGGGCGCATGCCTGTAATCCCAGCTACTTGGGAGGCTGAGTCAGGAGAACCACTTGAACCTGGGAGGCAGAGGTTGCAGTGAGCTGAGATCACAGCACTGCACTCCAGCCTGGGTGACAGGAGTGAAACTCCATCTCAATAAAAAAAAAAAAAAAACTGGGGCTACGGAGGAGGGAGGATGACCTCCATTCACAGAGGACTTCTTGGAGGAGGTGGCACTGGAGCTGCGCCTGGAAAAAGGTAGAGGATTTGTGGGTAGAGGTAAAGGTTTTGCACTCCAGGACTGAATAACAGCATGAGTGAAAGTGTGGTGGTGGGAATTCCCAGGGTACCCAAGGGCTCCAGCCTGTGGTTGCATGGGTATATGCAAATAAGAAGCCTCTCATAGGCACTGATCTCTCTCCATGCCAGACACTGTGCTAGGTGCTTCATATTTACAATTTAATCTTCACATCAACTCAATGAAGTCAGTACTATATTCCCCTCATTTTACAGATGGGGAAGCCAGGGCACAGAGAGGGTGAGTAAATTCCGCAAGGTCACACAGTGAGTAAGTGACCCAACTGGGGTTCGAACCGAACTTCTTAACCACTACCCCATTGTAAAGGAAAGTGCAAGGAATTAAAGGAGACATCTAGGCTGGGACCAGGTTGCAAGGTGTCTTAGAAGCCAGCTAAGGGTTGAGGGGCCTTTACTCTATAGACACCAGTAGCCCTTGAAAGTTTCTGACAGGAGCGTAACATAGACAGCTAAGCCTCAGGGAAGTGCAGGCCAAAGACTGAATCTTTCATTTACCAAGCTGGGAAATTCCCCTTCCAGCATCAGTCCTTTCTAAGGCAGCCTTGCAATTAAGTATCTAAACTCAGCAACCACCTACACATTTCATCCTTCTTTCTCCCTAATGAATTACAGTAGCCAACCTTCATTCAACAGGATGCTGAGAGCTTTATATGCATTTTAACCCTCACTGAAAACCAAACAAAAACGCAAGGAGGGAGGTATATTGCTGGCCTCATTTGCAAATGAGACAACTGAGGCTCAGAGAGGTGATGCGATTTTGCCAAGATCACACAGCCACCCAGCCAGTAAGAGATGGGATGAAGATGCCACCCAAGTCTGTCTAACTCAAAAGCTCACTTTTTTTTTTGAGACAGGGTCTTGCTCTGTTGTCCGGGGTGGAGTGCAGCGGTACAATCATAGATCACTGCAGCCTGGAATTCCTGGGATCCAGCGAACCTCTCACCTCAGCCTCCCAAGTAGCTGGGACCACAGGCATGCACCACTTCACCCAGCTAATTTCTTTTGTTTTCTGTTGTTGTTGCTTTTAGAGACGGTGGTCTCACTATATTGCCCAGGCTGGTCTGGAACTCCTGGCTTCAAGCAATCCTCCCACATCAGCCTCTCAAAGTGCTGGAATTACAGGCCTGAGCCACTGGCCCCTGGCACATTTTTAATAATAATAGGATCATTCCTGTTTCCCAAAGTGAAACAGAGAAAAAGAAACTATAGCTTGTCCTCCTACATAAGCCTCCAAACATTATCAGGTTGACCTTATTTTTCTGACTCTATTCTGGAACACCGCATTTTATTCCCAATGGAATAACCACCTCCCTTCTCCACCTCTACCCATCCTACCCCACCCCACACACACACGCCCCTGGCATCTTTCAAGGCTTGGCAGAAACTACCCTCTCCAAGTTGCCTCCAGCATTGGCAGGGAGGGAGCAGATGAAACTGACCACACTCTTCCCTGCTGGCTGTCAACACACACCACCCATCCTGGGCAAGTGGCCACTTCCATTTCTGGGGATGGGCTTAGGTGCTCACCATTGGCACCCCCCCAAGTCCTCTTTGTCCACTGGGACACAATGACATGGCTCCTGGCATGGGGCCTGGTGGGCAGGGTGTTTTCCTGTGTAATTGTACTCGTACAGGATAAAGCCCGGTGCAGCTGAGTGCTCTGGCAATAAGGAAAGCAAACACAGCAATAAGACTCTGTCAACAAGGGTATGGGAGAAAGGAGCCATCCAGGAAATGCAAGCTCTGGTGCAGCCACCTCCTCTGAAATCCCTCTTTGGTTCACTCCGTCCCCAGCAGGACAGGTCCAGAAATTATGAAAAGAGTTGTCAGGCTGCTAGAGACCCAAGGCAGATTTTTCTAGTTGATTGAACGCTCTCCCTTTTGGTTGCTTTTATGCATTTTTCTTTTTTTTTTTTTTCTTTTTTTTGAGACTGGAGTCTCACTTTGTCGCCCTGGCTGGAATACGGTGGCGCGATCTCAGCTCATTGCAACCTCCGCCTCCCAGGTTCAAGTGACTCTCCTGCCTCAGCCTCCCGAGTTTTTGGGATTACCTTCCTGCACCACCATGCCCAGCTAATTTTTGCATTTTTAGTAGAGACGGGATTTCACCATGTTGGCCAGGCTGGTCTCAAACCCCTGACCTCAAGTGATCTGCTCACTTCAGCCTCCCAAAGTGCTGGGATTACAGGTATGAGCCACCGTGCCCAGCCTCTTTTTTGAATTTTTTTTTAAACTATAAAAGTAATACAATTTTGGAAAACAGGTACAAATATCAGAATGCAAGTTGAAGTGCGCATCCGATCTTAACTTCTTATACAAACCCCTGTTCTGCCAAATAGTAGAAACTTAATTCCAACCCATCCAGCATCTCCCCAGATCCTTACACCAGGGTTGTACCTAAATTCAAGGAAGGAGGCTGGACATGGAGGCTCACATCTGTAATCTCAACACTTTGAGTGGTCGAGGCGGAAGGATTTCTTTAGACCATGAGTTTGAGACCAGCCTGGGCAACATAGTGAGACCCTGTCTCAAATAAATAAATAAATAAATAAATAAATAAATAAATAAATAAATAAATGCCACACAGCTGTAGTCTCAGCTACTTAGCTACTCGGGAGACTGAGGTGGGAATATCTCTTGAGCCAGGGAGTTTGAGGCTGCAGTGAGCTATGATTGCACCACTGCACTCCAGCCTGGGCAACAGAGCAAGACCTTGTCTCTAAAATAAACAAAACAAAAAAATTCTTGGAAGCTTAACTTTTTTTTTTAAGTCTGTATTTCCTGCTTCCCTACAACTATCTTTGCCTAACAATAGATTTTTTCATATACTTAGAATCTTGGTTTTTTTCAAGCAGCATTCTATTATAAGCTTTTTTCCATTTTGCTATTAAAAATTATCTTCTCATTTATTACTTTTATGATGCAAGCAATATATGTTCATTGTAGGAAAGTTACAAAGCACAGATAAACTAAAACAATTTCTTAAAAATAACTCAAGATCCTGCTACCCAGAGATAATCATTATAAACGTTCTGGTTAATGCCACCTGTGTTATTTTTCCTATGCACATAGATACATATAAACCCACATGGTTTTTTTGTTTTTTGTTTTGTTTCTTTGTTTGTTTTGAGACAGAGTCTCACTCTGTCACCCAGGCTGGAGTGCTGTGGCGTGATTTCGGCTCGCTGCAAACTCTGCCTCCCAGGTTCAAGCGATTCTCCTGCCTCAGCCTCCCGAGTAGCTGGGATTATAGGTGTGCGCCACCATGCCCAGCTAATTTTTTTTGTATTTTTAGTAGAGACAGAGTTTCATCATGTTGGCCAGCCTGGTTTCAAACTCCTGGCCTCAAGTGATCCACCTGCCTCAGCCTCCCAAAGTGCTAGGATTACAGGTGTGAGCCACCACACTCAGTCCTTATTTTTTATTTTTACAAATTTATGGGGAACAAATGCAGTTTTGCTACATGGATGTACTGCCTAGTGGTGACGTCTGGGTTTTCAGTGTAACCGTCACCCCAACAGTGTACAGCGTACCCACTAGGTAATTCCTCATTCCTAACCCCTCTCCTACTCTCTCAAGTCTCCAGTGATTATTATGTTCTTTTATTGCTATTGCCCAGGCTGGAGTGCAGTGGTGCAATCATAGCTCACCACAGCCTCAAACTCCCAGACTCAAGCAATCTTCCCGCCTCAGCCTTCCAAGAAGCTGGGACTACAGGCATGCATCACTATGCTCAGCTAACGTTTTTATTTTTTGTAGAGGTGGGATCTCGCTATATTGCCCTGGATGGTCTCAAACTCCTGGCCTCAAGCGATCCTCCCACCTTGAACTCTCAAAGTGCTGGGATTACAGACAGGAGCCACCATGCCTGGCCTAACACAGTTTTTTTTAAAAAACAAAAATAATTGGCTGGGAATGGTGGCTCACGCCTGTAATCTCAGCACTTTGGGAGGCCAAGGCAGGCGGATCACCTAAGGCCAGGAGTTCAAGATCAGCCTGGCCAACATGGTGAAACCTCCATCTCTACTAAGAATACAAAAATTAGCCGGGCATGGTGGTGCACGCCTGTAATCCCAGCTACTCGGGAGGCTGAAGCAGAGAGAATCACTTGAACCCAGGAGGTGGAGGTTGCAATGAGCCAAGATTGTGCCATTGCACTCCAACCTGGGAGGCAGAGCGAGACTCCATCTCAAAAATGATAATAATAATAATAATAACTAACCATTTTTCTTAATGGCTCCCCAATACCTCATTGTGTGCCTGTATCGTAGTTTGTGGAACCCTTCTGCTCTTGCATGTTTAAGGTTTCTTGCCATGAGTGTCTGTATCCATACAGAGAAGCTGGGCAGAGAGGATTTAGCCATCGCAAAATGTGGTCACTTCTCAAACCAAAATGTGGTGCTTGGCTAGCAGGTGAACAAGAAAATGACAAACCAGGAGCCCTTCTGGCCTCATGACAAGATGGGTCCTCCAAAGGCCAGATGCACACTTGTTTTTCCTTGAAAAGGACATTCACAAAGAAAAGAATAAACAGGAAGGTTTTCCTCACAGCTATGACCACATCTTCTGTCTTAGAGTTTGGGGTCTTCCGGATCAGTTGGCAAGACATGTGTCAGGCTGCTGGGATGGAGGCCTATATCATCCTAGAGCCAGCAGTGGAGAAACCCACAGAACGAGTCTTGTAAGGAAGCCGCCAAGCATGGCAGCTGGGGCCAAGGGGTCAGTAGGGCCAGTTGTCTTTAAGTCACAAGTGGGAAGGTGTTTTATCTAATCTGGTGAGTTTACAAGACAAGAAAGGATCTTTGCTGAATCTGTCACCCCACGCAGAGTGGCATGTGCAGATGGCTTTTAGATAGTGCACAGACAATTGCTTTTCATCTCATTAGTAATTATTTATGTTGAGGGGTATTAGAAAACATATATAATTAGCAGCATCCAACCTGTGATTTTGTGGACATTCTTGCTTAGGACAAAACTAAAGTAGGTATTTAAGTAAAAAACAAGAGTGAGTCAACTTAAAGAAAGATATTAAGTAAATGATAGTATAATTGGTTCCCAGGGACAGCCCAGATCATGATGGGCATGAAGTCCATCCTTGTACATCTCAAAGTCAGCCCTTGTGCATTAAGTACTTAGTCCCTGAGAATAGAAAGACAGCCAGCAATCTTTCGCTCCAATCTTTGGTCTGCCTTTGCTACAAGAGGCCTCTGTTTTCAGAGACAGCTTCTCAGAGCTCCTTAACAAGCATGAGCTGGACTCAAGAACCCAGGAGGTACTGGAAACAGGCAGTCAGCACAGATGCAACATCTGAGTTCCTAAAATCCGGAAGTGGGTCAGGTCAATTTCAAACATGGAAGTCCTGTCCTGCAACAATTTGGTTAAATGCCTCTGAATTGTGGGTGGTGGTTTCGCCACCCAAGCTATACCTTGAGCGTTTATTTTTGAAGTGAGTTTTTGTTTGTTTGTTTTTTGAGACAGGGTCTCGCTCTGTCACCCAGGCTGGAGGGCAGTGGCATGATCATGGCTCACTGCAGCCTTGAACTCCTGGACTCAAGTGATCCTCTGACCTCAGCCTCCTGAGTAGTTGGGACTACAGGCACGCACCACCATACCCAGTTCATTTTTTAAGATTTTTTTTGTAGAGAGACGGTCACGCTGTCTTGCCCAGGCTGGTCTTGAACTCCTGGGCTCAAGCGATCTTCCAACCTCGGCCTCCCAAAGTGCTGGGATTACAGGCATGAGCCACCATGCCTAGCTTGTTTATTATTATCATTATTATTATTATTAGAGACAGGGTCTCGCTCTGTCCCCCAGGCTGGAGTGCAGTGGTGCAATCATGGCTCACTGCAGCCTCATCAGTTTGGGCTCAAGGGATCCTCTCACCTCAGCCTCCTGAGTAGCTGGGACTATAGGTGTGTGCCACCAAACATGGCTAATTTTTGTATTTTTTTGTTTCACCAACATGGTTTCACTGTATTGCCCAGACTGGTCTCAAACTCCTGGGCCCAAGCGATCCTCCCACCTCGGCCTCCTAAAGTGCTTGGATTACAGTTGGGAACCACTGTATCCAGCCTGTTTATTTTAAACCTAGTTTTCCTTTTGTATTTAGAAGACAATAATTTTTCTACTTGCCTAATGAAGTGAACCACAGCTAATAAGAGCTAATGCACCCATAGTGCTGTGAAATACACATTGTTTTAAGCACCCTCGGAGGTAGGTGTAATACTGCCCTCTCCATGCAGTTGAGGAGACAGAGACACAGAGATACCATGTAGCTTGTGCAGGGTTACATGGCACAGCTGAGCATTCACACCCAAAGCTTGGCTCCAGCAACCAAGCCCTGACCGACTCCCCAGTAAGGGGAATCATGGTAAAGCCCTTCCTTCAAACTGTATCTTCATTGCATCTTTTTTTCCATACTGGGGGTCATGCACACTCACATTCCAACCAAGCGATAGAAGGCTTTCTTCTTTTGAAAATACGCCAGCCTGGGCAACATGGTGAGACTCTGTCTCCACAGAATATTTTAAAAATTAGTTGGGCGTGGTGGCATGTGCCTGTGGTCTCAGCTACATGGGAGACTGAGGCGGGAGAATCACTTGAGCCCAGGGAGTTGGAGGCTGCGGTGAATTGCGATTGCACCACTGCACTCCAACCTGTGTCACAGAGTGAGACCCTGTCTCAAAAAAAAAAAAAAAAAAAAAAAGAGAGTGAAAGAAAAAGAAGAAAATATGGCCCAGCTCAGCAAAACATTGTTGACTATGGCTCCAGGCAGAAGCCCATGTTTTGCAGCTACCCATGTGTCGCCTTTGAGGGCCTCAGGAAAAGTCACTTCTTTGTGTGGTTGTAGTGCCCAGGGACCCCGACTTGGCAGGTGGAGCACGGGCTGGACTTCAGCTCTTGTCCGGCATCCTCCAACCTGGATGGGCCCAACGTGAACAATCCCCTTGGTCCCTTGATGGTTAGGAAGAAAAGCAGGCACAAGCAGCTGTTCTGAAGCTATAGCGGTTTTGCTCGGAGCATTGGCCCACGTGTGGGGTTGGGATTGACAAAAGCAGGCTGAGAGAGATGAGGGCCTTGGAAGGAACAGGAAAGAGGCCAGACAGGATTCTGAGGGGCATTTCCCCCAGTGCCTTGCTTTCGGATCCTGCAGCCTGCTCTCTGTGCAGTGCCTGAGGGGCAGGGATGTGTGCTGTACTGAGCTCTGAGGAATGAGATCTCTTGTCTTTTTGTTTTTTGGGTTGTTTTAGACCAGGGTCCTGCTCTGGTGCCCAGGCTGGAGTGCAGTGGCACGATCATAGTTCACTGCAGCCTCCAACCCCTGGGCTTAAGTGATCCTCCCTCCTCAGCCTCCTGAACAGTTGGGACTAGAGTCATGCGCCACCACACCTGGCTAATTTGTAAATTTTTTCTAGAAATGGGGTCTTGCTATGTTGCCCAGGTTCTTGAACTCCTGGCCTCAAGCGATCCTCCTGCTGCAGCCTCCCAAGTGGCAGGCATGAGCCACCATGCCCGGCCGAGATCTCTTAAGGGCAGTCGAGGCTTCCCTGGAGCTAGCTGCAGGAGATGGAGATAACCCGGGTTATGGCTTCACATCTGGAGACCAGACAAGGTTTTCCAAGGACCCTGGCACATGCTCCCTGAAAGGTGTGGCCAGCGTTCTTTATCACCAGCCAGCAGCTTTCATCTGAGCTCTTATCTGATACTTGCCATGATTCATCTTCCATCTCAGGACCAGCTAGATGGGCACAGCCGAGATGCATTGAGCCCACAGGAGGGCAGGGCTGTGTTGAAGAGGGTGGCAGGTCTCTGCCCCACACAACTTGCTCACCCTCCCCACTGGCTCCTGTCAGAATCACTCCCTTCTTTCTCAGCGCTCCTGGGTGGTGTGTAGCACCTGCAAGTTTGGCCTTAAGTACTCCCTTCTTTTCCCAACAGCCCAGATGACAAAGTTCAAGGGGCCAGGGAGCTTTTCCTAGTCACTTTTTTTTTTTTTTTTTTGAGACAGAGTCTCACTTTGTCATCCAGGCTGGAGTGCAGTGGTGCAATCTCTACTCACTACAACCTCTGCCTCCTGGGTTCCAGTGATTCTCCTGCGTCAGCCTCCCAAATAGCTGCTATTACAAGTACCCACCACCAGGTCCAGCTAATTTTTGTATTTTTTTTAGTAGATTCGCCATGTTGGCCAGGCTGGTCTCGAACTCTTGACCTCAGGTGATCCACCTGCCTTGGGCTCCCAGAGTGCTGGGATTACAAGCTTGAGCCACCACGCCAGGCCTCCTGGTCACTTTTATGAGTACACTAATCCCACTCATGATACATGATTCAACACCTCCCAAAGGCCAGCCTCATTTCAACATATGAATTCATTTTAAAATATGAATTTGGTGGGGGGACACATTCATTCAGATCACTGCACCAGCACAGCTCAGAATTAGCACAGGAGGGGGAGCATCTATTCCAGGTCTGAGTTCTGTCTCAACAGGGGCCTCTTTGTAGGATCAACACTAGCCATGTAAAGGGGTGGGATGAATTTACACCACCATGAAGTGTGAGCTAAGGACAGGGCATTATAAGGAAACCCACAAGGCTGTTTTGTGTGGGGTTGGGTTTTTGTTTGTTTGTTTGTGATAAGGTGTGCTGAGCTCTGAGGAATGGGATCTCTTGTCTTTTTGTTTTTTGGGTTGTTTTTAGAGACAGGGTCCTGCTCTATTGCCCAGGCTAGATTGCAGTGGTGCAATCACAACTCACTGCAGCCTCAACCTCCTGGGCTCAAATGATTCTCCCACTTCAGCCTCCTAAGCAGCTGGGACCACAGGCACATGCCATCATGCCCAGCTCTTCTTATTTTTTCTTTTTTGAGATGGAGTCTCACTCTGTTGCCCAGGCTGGAGTGCAGTAGTGTGATCGCGACTCACTGAAACCTCTGCCTCCCGAGTTCAAGCGATTCTCCTGCCTCAGCCTCCCGAGTAGCTGGGATTACAGGTGCCCACCACCATGCCCAGCTAATTTTTTGTATATTTAGTAGAGACGAGGTTTCACCATGTTGATCAGGCTGGTCTTGAACTCCTGACCTCAGGTAATCCACCCACCTTGGCCTCCCAAAGTGCTGGGATTACAGGAGTAAAGCACAGCACCTGGCCTCGTTTTTTATTTTTTGTAGAGACGGGATCTCACTATGTCGCCAGGCTGATCTCGTACTCCTAAGCTCAAGTGATCCTCCTGCTTTGGCTTCCCAAGGTGCTGGGATTACAGGCATGAGCCACCATGCCTGGTCAGAGATGTTTTTTATCTCCTAGGCTCCCTGTAATCCCACAGGTAGGCATTGCCAGGGCCAGGGCACCTGCTGACATGGTGAGGATTCCATCCTAGTGGAGTGACCCCAGCCTCACGGGTCTTCCTTCAAAGGAGCCAAGTGTAGAAAAGTGGCCTTGTTGGCCAGGCGCAGTGGCTCATGCCCGTAATCCAAGCACTTTGGGAGGCCGAGGCAGTGGATTACGAGGTCAGGAGTTCAAGACCAGTCTGGTCAAGATGGTGAAACCCCACCTCTACTAAAAATACAAAAACTTAGCTGGACGCGGCGGCAGGCGCCTGTGATCCCAGCTTACTCGGGAGGTTGAGGCAGGAGAATCGCTTGAACCTGGGGGCAGAGGTTGCAGTGAGCCAAAATCGCCCCATTGCACTCCAGCCTGGGCAACAGAGTGAGACTCCAAAAAAAAAAAAAAAAAAAAGAAGAAGAAGAAAGGGAGGGAGGAAGGAAGGGAGGGAGGGAGGAAGGAAGGAAGGAAGGAAGGAAGGAAGGAAGGAAGGAAGGAAGGAAGGAAGGAAGGAAGAAAGAAAGAAAAAAGGCCTTATTACTGAAGCATAGATGGCCACCAGGGCCAGGCAGGCTAGGTTTAGGTGCAGCTGTTTGCAGTTGTTGTCTGGGGAAACCAGCTGCCAGCCATTGAGGAATTTGGGACAACTAGAGACCTTGGGGAGTGTGGGATTTCCCTGCCAGGGAGTGACTCAGTCCCATGAGAAGCAGAGTCTAGAGACCTCTTCTCTGCTTGGCCATTTCTCTGTGAATGACAGTTCCAACCACCCATGGTAAACACCCAGGGCCATTTTGAATAATTCTACACCTTCCATAAAATGTTAATACCAAGAATAATAATTTTTAAAAATAACAATAGCTGCCATTTATGAACACTTACTTTGCGACGGGCACTGTGCAAACTGCTTCCCATGCCTTATCTTATTGAATCCTGACAACAACCTAGAAGGCACAGGTACTATTATTCCCATTTGCAGATGATAAAATTAAGGCTCATGGCTGGATGCAATGGCTCGCACTTGTAATCCCAGCAATTTGGGAGGCCAAGGTGGGGGGATTGCTTGAGCCCAGGAGTTTGAGACCAGCCTGGGCAATACAGCAAGACCCCATCTCTAATTTAAAAATTAAATTAAGTTAAAATTTAAAAATAAAGACTCAGAGAGACCAACCTATTTACGTCATGGATTGAGCCCCTTCCTTAAGGAGATGGCAGAACCAGACCCTAACTGGGGCCTAACTCCCAAACCCTACCCTGTCTGCCCTTGAATGGGAATGTTAGTCACATCCAGGTCCTTAACGCCCAGATGTGCTGCGCTTGCCTGCGATGTGGATGGGAATGACTCATCACCATGTAAGGTTGCTCCCTGCCCCATAGAATGAGAGGGTGACTCTGCCATTGCCACACCATGGAATGAAACCGTGGGACAGCCACCAACATGCCCCCAACAGGGTGGACAGCCACATTCCCCAGACACCACCCAACACGTGGGGTGGCGACCCCAGAGGACATCTCCACGTGGTGTGGGAGTGTGGCTACCGCCTCAACACTGCCTTACAGTGAACCTCCCATGACCCACCCCGGAGAACTCAGAGTTGACATCAGCATGACATTGCTATAAATTCTTAGCATTTCAGGGCTCGAATGAATGATAAAGTGTTTCTAAACCAGTGCTTTCCAGCCTTTTTCGAGTCATGCTATATACATGCATACTGTATGCACAGAATTCACACTACAGTAAAGAGACAAGGTGGCATGTGACCAACGGCAGTGGAGGGCAGGCAGTGGGGGACAGGGGTGCTCCAGCCGCCCACAGGTCTAGAACATCAACACTTCAGCTCACCTGAAACCCTGAGGCACACCCGTCTGGACTGCCCTAGTCCTGCCTTAACCTGCAGCAGCTGTTCTTCCTCGCTTTGCTTCTACAGCTCTTGTGGTAAAGCTGTTTGCACCCCATTCACCCCTCTGCAACCTTCTCATTCTAAGTGGTCAAGCTGTTTCCCATTTGAGAATATTACAGTGTTGCAATCAACATCCTTAAACTGTGCACACGTGTGTGCATGCACCAATGCACCAAAGCACACTTACTACATGAAATGGAACTGTGGGGTCATGGGCTGTCACATTTTAAATGTAGTAGGGACTGCCAGATTACTGTCCAAATGACTGCACCAATTTCAACCCCATCAGCACATAAACGTGTTTTTTTCCCCAGAGCTCGGCCCATACTTAGTATTATGGAACAGTTTAATCTTTGCAAATCTAATCACTGCTATACAAATTTGTTGGCTCTAACTCCAATCAGTCCACATTTTAAATTTTAATTGTTCTTTTCAATATTTTTTTTCTCTTTCCTGTGGACATGTAAGCTACACGAAGGCAGAGATTCATTGCCTGACTGTTTTGTTCACTGATGAATGTCCAGCACCTAGAACAGTGCAGAGTACACAATGGATGATTAATCAATATTTGCTGACTGAATAGATTAAACATTGATATGCTGCAAAATTCAAAAGGTGCAAAAGGAGTAAATAACTTTTTTATGTCTCCTTTTCTGCCTGTTCCCCCAGCCACTCAGTTCCTTTCTTGAGGGCAACTCATATTACCACTTTCTTGTGTGACCTGGTAGAAGGACTGCACAGATACAAGGAAATACCTCTATGTTGCCTAAGCTGGCCTCATACTTGTAGGCTCAAAGATCCTCCTGCCTCAGCCTCCCAAAGTTCTGGGATTATAGGAGTGAGCCACCGTGCCAGCCTGTATTTTCTTTTTTCTTTTAGATGGAGTTTCTGTCTGTCGCCCAGGCCGGAGGGCAGGCTTGGCTCACTGCAACCTCTGCCTCCCAGGTTCAAGCGATTCTCCTGCCTCAGCCTCCCAATAGCTGGGATTACAGGTGTGTGCCACCATGCCCAGCTAATATTTGTATTTTTAGTAGAGACAGGGTTTTGCCATTTTGGCCAGACTAGTCTTGAACTCCTGACCTCAGGTAATCCACCTGCCTCAGCCTCCCAAAGTGCTGGGATTACAGGTGTGAGCCACCATGCCCGGCCTCTATTTTTTTTTTTTTAACATAAATGCATGTGTGCTTCATATGCTGTTCTACCCTTTCTTTGCTCTCACTTAACTGTATATATTGACAACATTCACTGTCTCTGATCAGCTCAAATAAGACCTTTATCTTAGAGGGCTGTGGAGGAAGCCACTTTTCCTATCGTCTCCATTAGTCATGCTGTGTTTGGCTTTCTGGGAGCACCCCTAGATGTCAGGGAACCACAGCCTTGGGCAAAGGAGGTTCATAGGTGCACACAGAGGATGCGGGCAGCTGCATGGCCCCACTTCAGATTTCCCCAACACCCACCAGAACAGGTGCAAGATGTCAGGTGTCCCGTCTGAGCTAGTAGGTGAGAGGTGGCCGGAAGCCAGGCAATCTGGTTTCTATTTTCAGACCTGCCCTTTGACTCACCATGACTGTGGGTAAGTCCCTCTGAGTCCCTCTGTGCTCTAAATTCTCTGTGTAATGGGCATAATTATGCCCACCCCAACATACTTAAAAGGACGGCATGAAGCCACACCAGGAAATGCCTTGGAAGAGAGCATATGTCCTTGGACCAGTACATGCTTCAGCCCGTGAAAGACAATTAACAGGGCATTTCCCAAAGGGTGGTAAGCAAGACGATTTTTTTTTTTTTTTTGAGACAGAGTCTCGCTCTGTCGCCAGGCTGGAGTGCAGGGGCACGATCTCGGCTCACTGCAGCCTTCCCCTCCCAGGTTCAAGCAATTCTCCTGCCTCAGCCTCCTGAGTAGCTGAGACCACAGATGCGTGCCACCATGCCCAGCTAATTTTTGTATTTTTAGTACAGACGGGGTTTCACCATGTTGACCAGGATGGTCTCGATTTCTTGACCTCATGATCTGCCCACCTCGGCCTCCCAAAGTGCTGGGATTACAGACGTGAGCCACCACGCCTGGCCAAGATGATTTTTCTTTCAATGATTCTCAGAGGAACCTTTTTCTGAATAGTTAAGAAAGTATGTTCATGTGTATTAGGAAAAAATGGCTCAGCACATCAAACCTGTTATTTCACAGGTGTAATATTGCTTTGTATTCATAGTAGTGCCTAGGAGGAAGTTGAGTTTATTTTAGCCAAAAATAAAAAAATGAGATGATGTGGCATTATCTAGTAAGTAAATAATGATACAAGTGCTACACAGATTTAGCAAAAATTGCAGAAGTGGTATACAAATGATCAATGCTAAGGAAAGCATTGAATTAGCAGGTAGTTAGAGGGAAATAACAAAATCAAGCTTATAAATATTTATATGAAATACTCATTTGAAATATTTCTTTTTACTATTTATTTATTATTTTTTTAGACAGTGTCTTGCTGTGTCACCCAGGCTAGGCTTGCAATGATACAATCATAGCTAATTGCAACCTCCAACTCCTGGGCTCAAGCAATCCTCCCACCTCAGCCTCCCCGGTAGCTGAGACCACAGGCACATGCCACCACATTCGGCTAATTTTGTAAGTTTTTTGTCGAGGTGAGGCTTTCAATATGTTACCTGGGCTGGTTTCAAACTCCTGGACTCCAGTGATCCTCCTGCTTCAGTCTCCCAAAGCACTGGGATTACAGGCATGAGCTACCAGGAGTGGCCAGGTTTCTTTCTCTTTCTTTCCTTTTTTTTTTTTTTTTTTTTTTTTTTTGAGATGGAGTTTCACTCTTGTCGTCCAGGCTGGAGTGCAGTGGTATGATCTCGGCTCACTGCAACCTCCACCTCCCTACCAGGTTCAAGCAATTCTCCTGCCTCAGCCTCCCAAGTAGCTGGAATTATAGGCACCCGTCACCATGCCCGGCTAATTTTTGTATTTTTAGTAGAGACAGGGTTTCACCATGTTGACCAGGCTGGTCTCGAATTCCTGATCTCAGGTGATCCACCCACCTCGGCCTCCCAAAGTGCTGTGATTACAGGCTTGAGCCACCGTGCTTGGCCCCAGGTTTCTTCTTATTTAGTGCAAATATATATGACATAGTAAATCAGAGATCAGCAAACTTCTTTAAAGTACCAGATGGTTAATATTTAAACATTTAAAAAATATAGGCCAGGCACAGTGGCTCATACCTGTAATCCCAGCACTTTGGGAGGCCAAAGCAGGAGGATCACTTGAACCCAGGAGTTCAAGACCAGCTGGGCAATATGGCAAAACCCCATTTCTACCAAAAAATAATAATAATAACAAAAATTAGCCAGGTGGCACGCACCTGTAGTCCCAGCTACTTAGGACACTGAGGTGGGAGGATCGCTGGAATCCAGAAGGTTGAGGCTGCAGTGAGCTGAGATTGTGCTACCGCACTTCAACCTGGATGACAGAGTGAGACTCCGTGTCAAAAAAACCACAACAACAAAAAAGAAAGGCTCATTTAATACATTTCCTGCACCAAAGCTGGTAGCAACCATTTTTCTAAGAAGCCCTGGTTCTTTTAGTCAAAAATGGTATTTAGAGACCAAAATCTTGGTGCTGGGAATGCACATAATATTTGAATTTGTAAATAGAAATTGTGTCCAAGGTATGCCCTGGCTTCTCTAGAGATCCTGACAGCTCCCCTAAAACTCTTCTTCACTTTTTCTGGCCTGGACACTAAACCTCAGCTGTGGCTGTTACACCTGGCCAGGTGCTTGAGAATAAAGAGTCAGTCATGTCCTCTGGTTGCCCTTGCAGAGGCAGAAACATGCAAGATTTTTCAATAACCAGAGTCAAATCCACTTTCAGGTTAACCTTCAATTAACTTTAAAAATCCAGCTACCAGAAACCATATTCCCCAGTAATCTTGGATAATTGAGGTTTTGCTACGAAAATAAGTACAGGGGATTTTAATGAAAGCATCTGACCTGCAATTTACAGGAGTCACAAAGTCAGATGTCCACATGAGCCAGAGCAGCTAATGAAAATGAGTAAAGAGGGCTGGGTATAAGACAGCATGGAATGGGAAGAATTGGGGTGAGCTGGGAACACACTACCCATCCAAGGAGAGCAGCTGCTAGTCAAATCTAGCAGAACATGGTCATGCGGGGACAACCATCACATCTTTCTGACTTTTCAAAGGATGAAGAAAATCCACGTTTTAAAAAAATGTGAAATCTCATCATTTTGAAATGGCAATGGATTAAAGTCTTTTGTTAGAACTTTATTGAGACATAATTTACATATAATAGAATGCATCCATTTGAAGCATATTGTTTGATGAGTTTTCACAAGTGTATGCATTTAATGAACCACCATCCCATTCAAGATCTAGAATATTCTCATCGTCTCCAAAAGGCTCCCTGTACAACTTTTAGTCAATCCACTGCTCACCCAAGGCCCAGATACTTACTGATCTGCTTTCTGTCACAATAGATTAATTCATATTTTCTAGGGGTTCATATAATGGAATTCTAGAGTATGTATTCTTACGTGTTTAGCTTTTTACTCAGCATAATATTTTTTATATACATCCATGTTTTATGTATCAATAGTTGGTTCCTTTTTATTGTTGAATGGAATCCCATTATGGATATGCCGTAATTTATTCATTTCTTCCCCTGTTGGTGGGCGTGTGGATTGCTTCTAGGTGGGGGCTATTATGAATAAGTGAACATATATGTACAAGTCTGTGTGTGAACGTATGTTTTTCTCCTGGATAAGTAAAAGTGGAATTGTTGGGTCATATGATAAGTGTGCATTTAACTTTTTTTTTTTAAATATAGAGACAGGGTCTTACTATGTTACCAAGGCTGGCCTCAAACTCCTGGGCTCAAGCAATCCTCCTGGCTTGGCCTCCCAAAGTGCTGGGATTACAGGCTTGAGCCACTGCACCTGGCATCCTTAACTTTATTATTATTATTATTATTATTATTATTATTATTATGAGATGGAGTCTCACTCTGTCACCCAGGCTGGAGTGCAATGGCACGATCTCAACTCACTGCAACCTCTACCTCCTGGGCTCAAGCGATTCTCCTGTCTCAGCCTCCCAAGTAGCTGGGATTACAGGCGTGTGGCACCACTCCCAGCTAATGTTTTTGTATTTTTAGTAGAGACAGGGTTTCACCATGTTGGCCACGGAGTCTCAAACTCCTGACCTCAAGTGATCCACCAACCTTGACCTCCCAAAGTATTGGGATTACAGGTGTGAGCCACCGCGCCTGGCAACTTTATAAGAAACTATATCAAACTACCTTCCAAGGTGACTGTACCATTTTGCATTCCAACCAGCTGTGTAGGAGAATTCCAGTTGCTACACATCCTCACCAATACTAGATACTATCAGTCCTTCTAATGGGTGTGAAGTGATAGCTCATTGTGGGTGGTTTTGATCTGCATTTCTCCAGTGACTAATGATGGTGAGAATTTTTTCACGTGCTTATGGGCCATTCATATTTCCTCTTTTATGGTGTCTATTCAAATCATTGGCCCATTTTTTGTTGAACTGTTTGTCTTATTATTTAGTTGTAAGAGTTCTTTATATATTCCGCATAGAAATTCTTTGTCAGACATATGTATTCCAAGTATTTTCTCCCAGGAGCTTGCTCTCTCATTTTCTCAACCATGTCTTTTGAAAAGCAGAAGATTTTAATTCTAATAAGGTACAATTTATAAGTTTCTTATGATTCATGATTTTAGTGTCCTATCTGAAGATCTTTGCATATCCTAAGGTTACACAGATTTTCTTCTATGCTTTCTTCTGGGTGTTTTATAGTTTTATTAGGTCTATGAACCATTTGAAGTTAGTTTTTGCATATAGTGTGGGGTAGGAGTTAAGATTCCCTTTAAAAAAAATATGGACAACTACTTGTTTCAGCATTTGTTGTTGAAAAAAATTACACTTTTTTTATTTTTTTACGTTTTAATCTTTCTTTTAAATAGAGACAGGTTGTCACTGTGTTGCCCAGGATGGTCTCAAACTCCTGGGCTCAAGTGATCCCAGTACTTTATTGGCCCAAGTAACTGGAATTACAGGTGTGAGCCACCATGCCCGGCCAAGACTACACTCTCTTCATTGAATTACCTTGGCAAATTTGTAGGTCTAACAGAGCTCCTTAATCCAATGATCGGTAGATCTATCATTACACCAATACCACACTGTCCTGATAAATGCAACTTACAGTAAGTGTTGTTATCACATAGAAATGTCTTTCAACTTGTTTTTATTTTTCATAAGTTTTTTAAAATTTTGTTTTGAAGTGTGTGTGTGTGTGTGCATGTGTACACATGCATGTGTGTCTGATTTTGTTTTGTTTTTGCTGTTTTAGTTCTTTTGCTTTTCCATACATATTTTAGAATCAGTTTGTCAATTTCTACAAAAATTCTGCTGGGATTTTGGTTGAAATTGAGTAGACTCTAGAGATTACATGTGAGTTGACTCTAGAGGTTAATTGACATCTTAACAATATTGAGTCTTCTAATCTATGAGCATGGTATAGCTCTCCATTTATTTAAGCTTTCTTTTCATTTAAATGCTAAAACATCAGACAAGGTGCCAAGACAATTAAATGGGAGAAAGAATAGTCTAGGTGCTGGGACAAGTGGATAGGTACATGAAAAACAATGAAGTTGGATTCCTATCTCACACTGTATATGTAAATTAATTCAAAATGAATCAAAGACTTAAATATAAGAGCTGGAACTATAAAGTCCTTAGAGTAAAGCATAGAAACAGATCTTCAGGACCTTGGATTAGGCAATAGAGTCTTAGATATGAAACCAAAGCACACACGCAAAAAAGAAATATAGAGAAATTTGGCATCATCAAACTTAAAAACTTTTGTTCTTCAAAGGACACCATCAAGAAAGTAAAAAGACAACCCACAGAGAAGGAAAGACAATGTTTGCAAGTCCTGTCTGTTAAGGGACTTGTGTATAGAATATATAAATAACTCTTGCAACTCAGTAATAAAAAGATAAATAGCCCAGTTAAAAAATGATGAAGGATCTGAATAGACATTTCTCCAAAGAAGATATACTGGCCATATAATGGATCTAATGGCCAATATATAAGCTTATGAGAAGAAGTTCAACATCATAGCTATCAGGAAAACGCAAGTTGAAACCAACGTAAGATATCACTTCACACCCCATTAAGGTAGCTGTAATAACTTTTTAAAATGGATAATAAGTTTTGGAGAGGATGTGGAGAGATTAGAACTCTCACACACCGGGTGAAATTGTTAAGTAGTGCAGCCATTTTGGAAAACAGTCTTGCAGTTCCTCAAAAGGTTAGACATAGAATTACCATCAGACTCAGATCAGGAGTTCGAGACCACTCCTGGTTATATAACCAAGAGAAATGAAACCTATTTCTACACAAAACTTATACATGATCATTCATAGCAGTATTATCATAACAGCCAAAAAGTAAAAACAACCCAACTGTCCATCAACTGATGAATGGATAAATAAAATGTAGTCTCAACATAATATGGGATATTATTTAGCAATAGAAAGAAATGAAGCACTAATACATGCTGCAACATACCTTCAAAACACACTAAGTGAAAGAAGCCAGTCAGAAAAGACCACACATTGTGCAATTCCGTTTTTTGTTTGTTGAGACAGAGTTTCACTCTTGACACCCAGGCTGGAGTGCCGTGGCACAATCTCTGCTCACTGCAAACTCTGCCTCCCAGGCTCAAGCAATTCTCCTGCCTCAGTCTCCTGAGTAGCAGGGATTACAGGCACATGCCACCACACCCGGCTAATTTTGTATTTTTACTAGAGACAGGGCTGTACCATATTGGCTAGGCTGGCCTTGAACTCTTGACCTCAAGTGATCCACCCACCTCACCCTCCCAAATTGCTGGAATTATAGGCATGAGCCACTGTGCCCAGCCTGCAATTCCGGTTCTATTAGGGGTGTCCAATCTTTTGGCTTCCCTGGACCACATTGGAAGAAGAATTGTCTTGGGCCACTTATAAAATGGACTAACACTAACAATAGCTGATGAGCTAAGAAAAAAAAAAAATCTCCTAGTGTTTTAAGAAAGTTTATGAATTTGTGTTGGGCCACATTCAAAGCCATCCTGGGCTGCCTGTGGCCTGCAGGCCGCAGGATGGAAAAGCTTGATTTATATGAAACATCCAAAACAGGCAAATCTAGAGAGACAGAGAATAGATAAGTGGTTTCTGATGGGGAGGAGGAGAGTGGAGAGAGGAATGAGAAATAACTTCTAATGGGCATCGAGTTTTCTTTAGGGGAAATAAAGATGTTTTAAAATTGATTGTGATGATAGTTGAACAATGTGAATATACTGAAATCCAGTGAATTCTACACTTTAAATGGAACACACAACAAAAAATGCTAAAACAAATAGTTGTCCATATTTTTTTAAAGGGAATCTTAGCTTCTACCCCACACTATATGCAAAAACTAACTTCAAATGGTTCATAGACCTAATAAAACTATAAAACACTCAGAAGAAAGCATAGAAGAAAACCTGTCTCGTAAGAGAACTGAAACAGGGCTGGGCATGGTGGCTCATGCCTGTAATCCCAGCGCTTTGGGAGGCCAAGGAGGGCAGATCACCACGTCAGGAGATCGAGACCAGCCTGACCAACATGGATAAACCCCGTCACTATTAATCATACAAAATTAGCCGGGCGTGGTGGTGCATGCCTGTAATCCTAGCTACTCTGGAGGCTGAGGCAAGAGAATTGCTTGAACCTGGGAGGTGGAGGTTGCAGTGAGCTGAGGTCACGCGATCGCACTCCAGCCTGGGCAACAAGAGCAAAAGTTTGCCAAAAATAAAAAAAGAACAAGAAAGAAAGAAAGAAAGAAAGAAAAAGAAAGGAAGGAAGGAAGGAAGAAAAAAAAAGCCGAAACACTTTTCCGCATTTATTGTTTTTGCATTTGCTAACAGGAACATTTACCATGAGTTCAGGGCCAATGTATAGTCAGCAATCTGTGACTCTGAAGCATGACAATTGGTGTCTCTTTCTGTGTGCACACATGGACTTAGTCTCTACTTTACTTGTTTGGATTGGGTTAAGCTGTACACTGATTCAATCCCTTCTCCATAAACTGTGTATACATTCCAAACACAGACCATCTATCACCGTGGGGGTGAAATCTGACCAGAACATCATAAAGTTGTTTGCAGCACTTACTGAGTTTGATCTGGCTAATGACCCAAGGGGCCAGACTAGTTAGATGCTCAGCCAATACTCAACACACTTCTGTTATTTGCCTACCACTGTAACAACTTTTGCTACCTGTAGTACTGTTGTTTACTTAAACATTTTTCTTTAAATCAATTCCCCTTTTTTTACTTAAGCACGTTTATGAACATAAAGCAAAAGTCAGTATCTCTTGCCATAAGTAGAAGGTGGCTCTTAAAAATAAGCCCAGTGAAAACAGAATGTTACCCATTCTAACTAGATACTGTTGCCTGAGCCTGAGGCCTCATTGTTAAACCTGGAGATTAGAAGGGTTGGAGAGGTGTTAAGGAGCTGTTGGTACCAAGCTGAGACTTTCTCCTTGACTAAATCAGAATAATTACATGAGAATAGAAAAGGGTAGACATTCTAGAGGCCCTTTATATCTTCTACAACTACCTATTGGAACCTAATGTGATGTTCACCTATGTGGCTTTGGGGTGCTAGACTATATAAGGCAGACGAAGCCTTGGTTCTTCCCATATGCTTGAGTCATGGCAAACATTTAATACTTTGATGTTGCTCTTGTAGTTGCTATTATAATAACTGTTATTACTTTATTATTTCAGAGCAGGGAATAGACCTTCTGGGGAAAGTTGGGAGTGGGGTTACTCTATGAACATCCTCTTACAGCCATGATGGCTTGGGCAGGCACATAGAGTTTAATTCCTATCAGAGAATGGAGTTGGAGGTGGGGTGCAGTGGCTCACACCTGTAGTCCAAGCACTTTGGGAAGCCAATGCGGGTGGATCGCTTGATCCCAGGAGTTCGAGACAAGCCTGGGCAACATGGCAAAACCTTGTCTCTACTGAAAATACAAAAATTAGCTGGGCATGGTGGCATGCGCCTGTAGTCCCAGCTACTCAAGTGGCTAAGGTGGGAGGATCACCTGAGCCCGGGAGGTGGAGGTTGCAGTGAGTCAAGATCGTGCCACTGCACCCCAGCCTGGGCAACAGAGCGAGAGCCTGTCGAGAGAGAGGAGAGAGAAAGAGACAGAGAGAGAGAGAACAGAGTTGGAGGAGAAAGCACTTCATGCTTTGGCCAAGACCCCTTCTGGGGAAGGAAGGTGAGAAATGTTACTGTGTCAGATAATTGGATCAGGAGTGAATATGCTTGGGCAGGTTTAACATCTCTGTTTAGAAGTGAAGGTCTGACCTTATACATCTGGATATTCTGTGGGGTGTCAGGCACTGTGCTAGGCTTTGTCAGGGATACAGAGCTGCTGCCCTCAAGGGGCTTGTGATCTCCTGGGAGAAGCCACAGGCACAAGAAACTAGAACACAGGATAAAACAAGGGTCAATTTTACTTGTTTTATCCTGTGTTTTACTTGTAAAAACAAGCTTAATTTTACTATTAAGCTTCTTATGGGTGCAAATGGCAGGCATCCAATTTGGATATGCATAAATAAGGAAGAAAATGTATTGTTTCCATATCTGATGAGGCCAGGAATGAATGGCTTCAGGCATGGCTGGATCCAGGTGTTCAAATGGCGAAGTCAGAAATTTCTCTCCATCTCGTGCCTCTTCTTTCCTCTGTATTGGCTTTATTCTCAGGAAGACTTCCCGTTTGGGCTGCCAAATACCACCAGCTTAGTAGGCTTAGTTAAAAGTGAGGTCTCTCCTTCAGTTATTCCAATATAAACTAATAGAATTGAGTCCTAATGTTCCACTTTGAGTCACATGCACATCTCCCAGAGCTAAGAGGAGAGATCAGCCTGGCAACTCACACCAACTGAGATGAAAGGGACAGCGGGATATCTTCACCTGAAACCTCAGTGCAAGGGGGAGAGTATGCTGGGCACAGAGGAACCACACTGCCCAGCATGGTGCCCCCAGAAGGGAAAGGCTCTCAGAGGGGGTGAGGGTCCAGCCTGAAGTCAGGAGAGCTTCATGGAGGAAGTGGCCTTTGGTCTGGACCTTAAAGATCAAATACAACTGGGGCTCCAGGAATAGAGCTGGGATGCTCCTGCCGCAGGTTCCTGCTCTGTGTCCAGAGAGAAGGGAGGGGGAAGCAGGAATGT
The DNA here is from genome assembly GCF_029289425.2 of Pan paniscus. NCBI lineage: Eukaryota > Metazoa > Chordata > Mammalia > Primates > Hominidae > Pan > Pan paniscus. The sequence goes on from NC_073267.2 coordinate 24,757,544, forward strand.
CCTTAGAAACCCTCATGTGCCATAACAAGTACCTGGTGGTCTTCACAGGAACCTGCCCTCTCATGCATATGGGAAACAGAGTCTCATCCATGACCCATACTCTCCAACCTCATGCTCCGGACACAACCTCACCCCATTCTAATTTGTATCCATGGAACACCCTTTTTTCCTTTTCTTTTTTTTCTTTTTTTTTTTTTTTTTTTTGAGACGGAGTCTCACTCTGTCGTCCAGGCTGGAGTGCAATGGTGCGATCTCAGCTCAGTGCAATCTCGGCTCACTGCAACCTCCACCTCCCAGGCTAAAGCAGTTCTCCTGCCTCAGCCTCCCAGGTAGCTGGGATTACAAGGGCCCGCCACCAGCTAATTTTTGTATTTTTAGTAGAGACAGGGTTTCACTATGTTGGCCAGGCTAGTCTCAAACTCCTGACCTCAGGTGATCCTCCTGCCTCAGCCTCCCAAAGTGCTGGGATTACAGGCATGAGCCACCGCACCTGGCTGGAATGCCCTTTTCAAATCCCAGCTTTGATGGCATCATACCCTCATGCCTCCAAAGGTTCCAGTTCTCTTGGGATTGAAACCCTAATCTTTAACACAGTCCACAAGCCCTTGCGTGGCCTGGCCCTGCTCACCCTTGCAGGCTCCCTCCCCACCCCTACAGGCTCCCTCCCCACTTCAGCCTTCCCCCTTCCCCTCCCCTCTCCTATCCTTTAACCTCAGCTCCTCCATCGCTTCTCCAAGGACTCTCAGACCCGGTCAGGCCTCCGTTTTCTAATAAAAATCACTGACACTTAGGTGCCAGGCATGAATCTACCCTCTCCATATTTTCATGCAGCCAGCCTCCACGACACCTTTATCAGGTGGAAGCTGTAATTATCCCCATTTTATGGATGAGGAAACTGAAGGACTGAGAAGGAGATTTGCTCAAAGTCACACAGCTAGGAAGCAGCAGGGCTGAGAGTCAAAGCCAGAAATTTCCCAGGAGTTCGAGGCTGCAGTGAGCCATGATCATGCCACTGCACTCCAGCCTGGGTGATAGAGTGAGACCCTGTCTCAAACAAACAAACAAAAAGCCAGAAAATTTGGTTACAGAATCCTTATTCTAAACCACCACCCTTTAATGCCTCTAGCATCTCAGGGCATGGGGTCCCAATCTTTCCTGTCATGTTTCATAGCTCTGCTTTTTTGATGGATTCTTCACTTAACATCTGTCTTACCCACTGACAGCTAGTGACAATGGAAACTGGCATACTGAGGACCTGGCCTGTGCTAGGCTCAGTACATAGCACTTTTTGTGTATTGCCGAATTTCATCCTCTCAGCAATCCTGTAAGTTAGATGTAATTGTTACAGTAAGTCTTCACTTAACATTGTTGATATGTTCTTGGAAACTGCAACTCTAGGCTAAACGATGTCTAATGAAATCAATTTCACCATAGGCTAATTGATATCAACAAGACTTAAGCTCCTATGGCCTATTTCTGGTCACAAAAAAAGTCACCAAATTTCTAAGTAAAGACCAAAATGCTTATAATATTAAACATTGAAATAAATATGAGCTATACATACATTTAAGAAAGATTAAGACCAGGTGCGGTGGTTCACGCCTGTAATGCCAGCACTTTGGGATGCTGAGGTGGGTGGATCACTTGAGCTCAGGAGTTTGAGACCAGCCTGGGCAACACGGTGAAACCCCGTCTCCACTAAAAATACAAAAATTCACTGATATGGTGGTGTGCATGCCTATAATCCCAGCTACTTAGGAGGCTGAGGTGGGAGGATCGCTTGAGCCTAGGAGGTAGAGACTGCAGTGAGCCACGACTGCGCCACTGCGCTCTAGGCTGGGTAAGAGAGTGAGACCCTATCTGAAAAAAGAAAAAGAAAAAGAAAGATTAATAAAAACAAGTAAGATCATTATTTACCCACTTATTCAGTTCAAGGTCACAGTGGCCAGAGCCTATCTCCGCAGCTGAGGCCACAGGCGGGAACCCACCCTACACAGGACACATTCCATTGCAGAGCACTCACACACAGTCACACTCACTCACCTGGGACCATGCAGACACATCATGGGGAGGACATGTAAACTCCATATAGACAGTGGCCCTGGCTGGGAATCTACTTTCTTTTCTCATCAATGTTACAATGAAACATTGAACAAAACGACGTCGTTTGAGGACTTGCTATACCACATTTTATGCACAGAGAACCTGAGTTGAGAGTTTAAGTCACTTGTTCACTAGGTTATGAATTCCCAAAGGGCAAAAAACCTTGTCCATTTTGCTCATTGAGTCCAGAAGGACCATTTGAGTGCCTGGCATATAGTAGGCATTCAATAAACGCATTTTGGTTGATTAGATGGATGGATGGATTGATGACGGATAGCCAAAGGAAGGAAGAAAAGAAGGAAAAAAGGGAGGGAGGGAGGGGGGAAGGTAAAGAGGGGGGAAGAACGGGGACGTACCGCCGCCCAGTTCCTGGACATGACTGGGACATCCTCGCAGGCAAGGCTGGTGTCCCAGCTGATGTGCGTCCCCATGCCTCTCTGCAGGTGCCACTATGCACGTGAAGAAGTACCTGCTGAAGGGCCTGCATCGGCTGCAGAAGGGCCCCGGCTACACGTACAAGGAGCTGCTGGTGTGGTACTGCGACAACACCAATACCCACGGCCCCAAGCGCATCATCTGTGAGGGGCCCAAGAAGAAAGCCATGTGGTTCCTGCTCACCCTGCTCTTCACCGCCCTCGTCTGCTGGCAGTGGGGCATCTTCATCAGGACCTACTTGAGCTGGGAGGTCAGCGTCTCCCTCTCCGTAGGCTTCAAGACCATGGACTTCCCCGCCGTCACCATCTGCAATGCTAGCCCCTTCAAGTAGGTGGCCCTGGAGCGCACAGCTGGCCTCAGCAGACAGGCGGTTCTCTTTCTCTCTTTTCTTCCCTTCTACCTTTCCTTTCCTTCCTTTCCTTCCTTCTCCTTTCTCTCCTTCTCTTTATTTCTCCCCTTTCTTCCTTCCTTTCTCTCTTTATTACTTTTCCTTCCTTCTTCTTCCCTTTCTTTTTTCTTTTCTTTCTTTCCTTCCTTCTTTCTCTTTCTCCTCCTCTCTGTCTTTCCATTTCCCTTCATCCTTTTGCAGCAACTAAGATTCAAACTTCATAAACTTTTGGCCAGGTGCAGTGGCCTGTAATAACAGCACTTTGAGAGGCAAAGACAGAAGGATCCCTTGATGCCAGGAGTTGGAGAACAGCCTGGGCAACATAGCAAGATCCCACTTCTAAAAAAAGTAAATAATTTTTTTTAATTAGCCAGACGTGGTGGCACAGGTCTGTGGTCTGAGCTGCATAGGAAGCAGAGGTGGGTGAACTGCTTGAGCCCAGGAGCTCGAGGCTGCAGTGGGCTGAGATGGCGCCACTTGAGTTTCAAGTCAAGGCTAAGAAAAAATAATTAATTAAAAATAAAAACAAGAAGATGCCACTGCATTCCAGCCTGGGTAACAGATCCTATCTCTTAAAAATAAAAAAATCATGAGTTTCCTAGGCTTAGAGAGAACCTTGGGCACCCTCTGTCTTCAGGCAGGCCAATGCCTATTTATCGATTCCACACGTGTTTCTGGAGCACCTACTATGTGCCAGGCACTGTCCTAGGCAACACAAATACAACAGTGAACAAAACAGAGTCCCTGTCCTCTTCACAGCCTGCCAGAGCAAACATGCCCCACAAAGTTGTCCCCACAAATATCGAATTCATTATCATTATGATGTTAAAAAATAAAACAACTCAGCCGGGCACCATGGCTCATACCTGTAATCCCAGCATTTTGAGAGGCTGAGGTGGGCAGATTACTCGAGGTCAGGAGTTTGAGACCAGTCTGGCCAACATGGTGAAACCTCATCTCTACTAAAAATACAGGCGATGCCTGTAATCTCAGCTACTTAGGAGGCGGAGGCACGAGAATTGCTTGACCCCGAGAGGCAGAAGTTGTAGTGAGCTGAGATTGCATCACTGCACTCCAGCCTGGGCAACAGAACAAGATCCTGTCTCAAAAATTAAAAAATAAATAAATAAAACAACTCTTCAACAAATGCTTATGATATGCTAGGCACTGTGTTCAGTGTTCTTTGGGTAATTGGTGTCATTCTAATCCACACAACCACCCTAGGATTGGGAACTCCTGTCGCAGCCCCAGTTTACAGGTGAGGAGATGGAGGTTCAGAGAAGTAAGTGAGCTTGCCTGGAGATGCACAGTGGAAGACTGTGGGATTTGAATCCAGGCCTGATGTGATCCCAGAACTGCTACTTTTTAACCATTCTTCCGGGTTGCCCGTTCTCCATTCTCCGCTTGATAGCAAGACCTGTGAAGGGGACACAAGAGGAGACCCAACCTAGTCAGGGTTATGGAGAGACAGGGAGTCAGTCCAAAAACAAAAAATAAAAAAAAGTGCCCTAAGGAATGAGTAGAAGTTGGCCAGGTAGGGTGAAGAGAGTGCCCCCAGTGGTGGACACAGCAGGTGCAGCTGGTGAGAAGCTTGGTGCATTCAAGGAACTGAAAGAAGGGCTGAGTCACAAAAAACATTTTTATCCAAAAGAGAGTCCTGACCGGGCACAGTGGCTCACGCCTGTAATCCCAGCATTCTGAGAGGCCAAAGCGAGTGGATTACTTGAGGTCAGGAGTTCGAGACCAGCCTGCCCAACATGGCGAAACCCCATCTCTACTAAAAATACAAAAATTAGCCGGCTGTGCTGGCATATGCCTGTAAACCCAGCTACTCAGGAGGCTGAGGCAGGAAAATCACTTGAACTCGGGAGGTGGAGGTTGCAGTGAGCCGAGATCTCGCCACTGTACTCCAGCCTGGGTGACAGAGCAAGACCTTGTCTCAATTTAAAAAAAAAAAAGAAAGAAAGCAAAAGAAAGTCCTGACTGGGCACGGGCACAGTGGCTCAGGCTTGAAATCAGAGCATGTTGGGAGGCCGAGGCTTAAGGATCACTTGAAGCCGGGAGTTCAAGGTCAGCATGGCCAACATGGTGAGACAGCATCTCTGTTTTTAAAAGTCCTGGAAGGGAATTCTCACATAGTGATTACTTTCCCAATTATCAGAAAGTCCCTTCTTTCTATTAATAGGGTTCTTCCTGCCTTGGTGGGTTCTTAGTGCTGCTCAAGAGAATCTTTAATAATAATAGGAACGACAGCACTCCTTCTGGGCACTGATCCATGCACTTTATAAGCAGCACCTCATTGAATCTTCCCAACGATTCTCTGGGGTACTTATTTTTATCCCCCTGTTTTGTAGATGAGAGAACAGAGCCTCAGGGAGGTTAAGTTGCCCAAGATATTAAGTGGCATGCCAGGATTCAAACCTGGAGCCCATACAGTGACCCATCAAGCTTCCCAGAAGCTGTGGACATCTAGGCTGTAATAACACCACCACCTGCACAGACGCCACCCTTCCCGATCCTCCTGTTCCTGTGTACACAGATTTAATGGTCAGGGAACTGGCATCGAAGGCCAATGTTAGCTCTGGCTGCTGTACACCTTTGTACCAGGACCTTGGCCTCTGTCCAGCATTTAATGCTCCTGCAGGAAGTTCTCCAGCCAGAGTTGGCACTTGTGGCCTCAATTACCCCACTTTGAGGCAGGGTCTTGGGTAAATTGGACATGAAGTGACTGGGGTGCAGGGCCCGGCCCCCACGGGGCCTGGCAGAGATACTTCTTGATAGATCCATCTCTCACTGGCCACCATGTCCAACATGGGAGCGCCACAGGGCTGAGGGAAGACATTGGAGCCAGCCTCATAGTCCCATTCATTTTCTCTCTCCTGAAGCTGGCTCCTGTTCCCAAAGTTGCTCCCTCCTGGGAGGGAGATCTCAGAACCCCCATAAACATACCCACTGGAGCCCACCAAACCTAGATTCTAAACTCACCTCTGCCCTTTATCAGTGGAGTGAGCTTGCAAAATCACACCAATTCCTGGAGCCTCAGTTTCCTGAGCTATATATGGGGACGGTAACAGACTTGTGGCAAACAAGACCTGGAAAGCACCTAGCACCTGGCACATGGTAAGCTATCAATAACCATGAGCCATTACAATTCTTCCTCACTCGAGTGTGAATTTCATAAGGAAAGAGACCAGGTCGCTCTTGTTTGCTACTGTATCGTCTGTGCCTTGCACAGTGCCTGGCACATAGTAGGTGCTCATTAAAAGTTGGTGAATGAATGAGTGCATGGGTGGTGGAAAGATGGATGCGTGGGTGGGTGGACGGAGAGGTGGGTGCTTAGGTGGGGTGTTCTTCTTATACATAGTGGCAGCCATGCTGGAGTAGCAGTGTGATATGGTTCGGCTCAGTGTCACCACCCAAATATCATATCGAATTGTAACCCCCATGTGTCGAGGGAGGGACCTGGTGTGGGTGATTAGATCATACGGGCGGCTTCCCGCATGCTGTTTTCGTGATAGTGAGTGAGTTCTCACAAGATCTGATGGTTTTAAAGTGGCAGTCTCCCCTGTGCGCTCTCTTTCTCTCTCTCTCCTGCTGCCATGTAAGACATGCCTTGCTTCCCCCTTCACCTTCTGCCACGATTGTAAGTTTCCTGAGACCTCTCTCCAGCCATGCAGAACTGTGAGTCAATTATACCTCTTCTGTTTATAAATTACCCAGTCTCAGGTAGTATCTTTATAGCAGTGTGAAAACAGACTACTATGGAGTGGGTCTCAGATTTCAGTTGCTCTGCTTTACAGATATGCATTCCTCCCCGCTAACCAGCCCTCTCCCCATCCAGGTATTCCAAAATCAAGCATTTGCTGAAGGACCTGGATGAGCTGATGGAAGCTGTCCTGGAGAGGATCCTGGCTCCTGAGCTAAGCCATGCCAATGCCACCAGGAACCTGAACTTCTCCATCTGGAACCACACACCCCTGGTCCTTATTGATGAACGGAACCTCCACCACCCCATGGTCCTTGATCTCTTTGGAGACAACCACAATGGCTTAACAAGGAGCTCAGCATCAGAAAAGATCTGTAATGCCCACGGGTGCAAAATGGCCATGAGACTAGTAAGTGGTCCCTGGGCACATATCAAGCAATGGGCCCCACCCAGTGAAGCTGATGGGTGTTTCTTTTCTGTAGTAATTTGAATCTCGCTGGGGGAAAGACAAGATGGAAGCCAGAGCCTGTTTTGCTTGTTTGCAGAGATTTTTTAAAAATAGAAATTTTTGGCATGTTAGTCAAGACTCTTTTGGTATAAGTGATCCAGCTCACACTAGCTTAAGCAAAACAGGCGATTCATTGGCTCACATGACTAAGAAATCCAGAGGTATACTGCATTCAGGCAAGGCTGGATCCAGGTATTCTAATGAGGTCATCAGGAATCTTTCTCCATCTTGGTTCAACTTTTCTCTCAGGCGACTTCACTCTCAGGCAAGATCTCTCCATGTGGAGGGATCCCCTCAGTGCCCTTGCTTAGCAGTGGTCCCAGAAAAAGAGCTCTTTCCCTATAGTCCCAGCAAAGGTCCTAAGAAGACTCATTAGATCACATGCTCACCCCTAAACCAATCACTGTGGGCTACAGCAGGGGCTCTCATGATTGGCCAGTCCTGGGCCATGTGCCCTGGAGTTGGGAGTGATGTCAGCCTCTGTGAGACCACATGGACTGAGCAAGGGGGAAGGTGGTTCCCTGAGGGAGGAACTAAGTCTTGTTATCAAAAGATAGGGGCATAAATATTGGGCAGGTGAAAAGCCACAGCTGTGCAGTACAGTCACATGCCAAGAAACAACTGCCCTGCATTGGGAGGCTGGTATGCCATTAGTTCTTAAGCCTAGAAGTGGGGACAAGGTCCCCTGCCCGTGTCTCAGGATCTCCTGGGAGCTCTGTCACAATACACATCCCTAGGCCCCACTCCTGGAGAATCTGAGTGAGCAGTTCTGGGCCCAGGTCCAGGAATCTGTATTGACAACAGGCTCCCTGGTGATTCTGATAATCAATCTTGGATGGGGATCCAGGAGGGGACCATACACTCCCCAGATGGGGAGCCACTGCCTTGCTGCTCACACTCATGGCGTTATGACTTCCACAACTGCTTTATCCCCACCTCTCCACACAAACTAGCCAACGTCATATGGGGGATCTGCTGTGGTCACACCTTCCTTAACCTCCTGGGCCTCAATTTCCTCATGATGATGGGGATAACAATGATACTTACCTCCTAGCTTTGCTGTGAAGCTTCAATGGGATTATAGATGTAAGACACTGGGAACAAAGCCCGGAACAGGGTAAGGATTAAGGGCTGCCATTACTTCCCCAAGGGGAGGCAGGGAGGCCCCCAGGAGTGGGCTGGCCGGGCGTGTTGGGAAGGGTGGTGTAAGAATGCCAGGGGAAGCTTCTCTATCCGGCCTCCCGGGTTCCAGCAGGGAGAACCAGCAGCAGCCTCGTGGCCAAGGCCAGAGTCCCAGGGCCAAGTCTGTCACATGTCTGTGCGATGACTTGGATGTCATGAGAAGCCAGATGTGACCAGATGGAAGGGTGCTCTGCACCCCGTGGTGGGCTCAGAGTGACTGGGTCTGTGTCTTTCCCAGGACAGATAAGAGGCAGCATTTCCTGTGTGTTGAGTTCCTTCTTGGTCTTCATGGCCTCCAGGGGAGCTGCATCTGGAAGTCTCTGGCAGAGGCTGGAAAAGGAATCAGAACTGTGTGTGTGCGCGTGCGTGTGTGTGTGAGCATAAGTGTTGCGGCCACTTGTGTGAATCTATGTATATGGGGTTCGGGGCTAGGATGGACGTGTGTTACAATGACATGAGGCTGTGGAGGTCAGAGAGAGGGCATCTTCTGTGCATGCCTCTGCACACATGACCGTGTGTGTGTTTTTGCTCATGCATAATGGTACAAGTAGGGGTGAGGCTGGTGGCTGTAAACTGAGCCACTGAGTCACCCTCCCTTGAACGAGGGGACCAGCCTCTGTGCATGCCCATGAGTTGGTCACTGGCTGTGGGTCACTTCCAAGAGGTTGCTGAGGGTCTCCTAAACTCCCAGGCCTCACCCTCAGCAGCTGGGGGTGGGTGCACCAGCCTGATGAGGGGATCTTGTGATCAGCACGCAGCTGTGTATGAGGCAGTAGCCCTTGAGCATGTGTGAGCATGAGTGTGAACGTTTGCCACCACCAAGTTGCAGCCAGAAAGGCGGCTGGCAAAGCACAGCTCTTGCCCTGCTAGGGCCCTCGAGCAGTGGCTGGGGTCCTGCTAGCAGCTCCCACGCCACCCACAAAAACCCCTCTTGGCCTCCACAGTGTAGCCTCAACGGGACCCAGTGCACCTTCCGGAACTTCACCAGTGCTACCCAGGCAGTGACAGAGTGGTACATCCTGCAGGCCACCAACATCTTTGCACAGGTGCCACAGCAGGAGCTGGTAGAGATGAGCTACCCCGGCGAGCAGATGATCCTGGCCTGCCTGTTCGGAGCTGAGCCCTGCAACTACCGGTGAGAGCCACCCCAAGCCCACCTGCCCAGGCCCTGGCACCAAGAGGCAGTGGCATGTTACGGTTGGGAGCACAGCCTGCCAGGGTTCCAATCCTGCCCGGCCACTTACCGGCTATCTGCGGCACAGTTTTCTGTGCCTCGGTGTCTTTTAGGTCCTGTTTCCTGGAGGCAGAGCCTGAGGCAGGGATGCATTGAAGAGCTCGCGAAGCATTGAGAGAACTGTGTTAGGAAAAGTCTGCAGGGAAAGTGGGATAAGGAAGGAGGATTTGGAACATGTAGGAAAAGGAGGAAATAGAAAAAGAAAAAGAAAAAGGAAAGGCTGGGCGTGGTGGGTGGGTGGCTTACCCCTGTAGTCCCAGAACTTTGTGAGGTGGAGACGGGAGGATCGCTTGAGACCAGGAGTTCAAGACCAGCCTGGGTAATATAGTGAGACTCCAGCTCTAGAAAATAGTAAAATAAATTAAATTTTAAAAGGAAGGAGGAAAAAGTTAAACAAGGATGTGGTCTCAGGTAAAGTCTAGGCTCAGCTTGATCTGTGGGAGGATCTGGAGCATAAACTGAACCAGAGTGGTCCTCCCTTGAAGGAGGGGACCAGCCTTTCTGCGTGCCCCGTGAGCTGGTCACTGGCTGTGGGTCATTCCCAACAGGTTGATGAGGTGTCTCCTAACCTCCCAGACCTCACTCCTAGCAGCTGGGGGTGGGTGCACCAGCCCGATGAGGGGATCAGGGTGGGCACCCAGGCATCTGTTGCCTCAGTTTTCTCATCTCTGAAGCAGGAACAATAATCATAGTTTCTTCATAGGGTCATTGAGAAGAGTAAATGAGTAAGTTCATGGCAGCACCTAGAACAAGGCTATGAGGCTGGGCGTGGTGGCTCATGCCTGGAATTCCAGCACTTTGGGAGGCTAAGGCAGGAGGATCGCTTGAGGCCAGGAGTTCAAGACCAGCCTGAGCAACATAGCGAGACCTCATCTCTACAAAAAATCAAAAACCAGCCAGATATAGTCATGCTCACCTGTAATCCCAACTACTCAGGAGGCTGAGGAGGGAGGATCACTTGAGTCCAGGAAGTCGAAGCTACAGTGAGCCATGATCACACCACTGCACTCCAGTCTGGGTGACAGAATGAGACCCTGTCTCTAAAAACAAAAAAAAACACAAGGTTATATAAGTGTTTCCTGTAAATATTCTTTTTCCCTAACAACCTTTAATATGAGAGACTGGCAGAATGAGGGTAATGGTAACTCTGGAGGTCTAGGTCTTCTTGCAATTGACCCACAGATTCCCACCTCCTTGGCCTCCCAGCTCCTGGCAAACCAACCCTGGGCCTAAGCATCAGGTGTTGTCCCAGTCTCTAGGACAACCAGAAAGGGGGGGAATCTCCATTCTATCCCCTCCTAACAGCCTCCAGAGAGCTCAGCTGGCAGAAGCACGTGGGAAGGAGGCCTGAGGATGGGCAGGAACACTGTTGAGGCCTCAGAGCCCCTTGTCGGCCTCCTGACCCAGCCTCCAGGTGTGGGGTATGCCACACCCACCTCGGCCCCACCCCAGGTTTCAGCCAGTCCTGTTTCTGAGATTCGATGGTATCCTCCTTGATCTGGGGCCTCCAATGCTCACACTTCAGGCCTCTGTGGAAAGGAGCTTTTAGCTGAATCTTAATGCTATGGGCACGTGACAGGCTTCCAAGCTCACCTCCGAGGGACTGGGGTTGCAGGCAGCTCTCTGAACTCAGAACCTTCCAGAATCTCTAATGAGAATTCTTCAGAAAGCTCTGGGGTCTCTGTCCCCTCAAAATGCACAGGTGCAACCGGACATGTGGCTCACGCCTGTAAGCCCAACACTTTGGGAGGCCAAGGTGGGTGGATCACCTGAGGTCAGGAGTTCGAGACTAGCCTGGCCAACATGGCGAAACCTTGTCTCTTCTAAAAATACAAAAATTAACCGGGAGTGGTGGTGCACATCTATAATCCCAGCTACTTGGGAGGCTGAGGAAGGAGAATCGCTTGAACCCCAGGGGCAGAGGTTGTAGTGAGCAGAGATCGCGCCACTACACTTCAGCCTGGGCAGCAGAGTGAGACTCTGTATTAAAAAGGAAAAAACAAATGCACAGGCACACATGGGCAGGGTTCTTGCACACAATGTCAAATAATTCAAGGCCACTAAGCAGGACAGAGCAGCACATATGTCCCATTGTACAGACTGGCAAAAGGTGGTTCCCATAGGTGGAAGATTTGACTGATGGCGCCCTGCTGATGGGATACCCTCTTCCTTGAGGGCCACCCCATGGCTAGCTGGTCACAGTCTGTGTTTCAGCCTCACTGTCTTGGCCAGGGTCCTTTGCTCAGGGCACACCCGCCAACCACACCTGCCATAAGGCTAGGGATACCAAACAGACTACTGTAATGTCCACAAGCACATTCATCTCACCCGCTCAGCTGAAAGAGAGCTGTAACACTGCAACTTCAAGTGCATGGCCCATCTGCTCAGTGAGAACATGCCCAGGAGCGAGAATGGGGCAGGAAAGTGAACCTGCTGTCAACTCCCTACCCATCCAACGGGATCCCAGTGTTCAAGGGCCTGTGTTCCACACACAGCCCAGCCCCGAAAGCTGTGCCGGCCACCTCATGGGTAGCTGGGCTGGGCTGGGTATAGCTGGCCTGTTGTCAACATGGTGCCCTCCAAAGGGAGCCCTATTTGAGTCATATGGGCTGAGGGTGAGGGACGGGTGGTCCCCCAAGGGAAGCTAAAGAACTGTTAGCAGAAACAGGGAAAATAGCTGGCTGATGGGCCACTAAAACCCCCAAATATTGGCCACATAACTTCTGCCATGTGGCCGTGGCGAGGGGTAGGGGGTAAGTGTAATGAAAGGGTCAAGGCTTGGGGTCTGGGGTTAGACCACCTAGACTCAAATCCTGGCTCCATCTTACAAGCTGTGTGACCTTGAACAAGTTTCTTAGCCTTGCTGTGCCTCAGTTTCCCTCCTTTGTAAACTAGGGGAGAGAACAATACCTACCCTACATGGTTACTTTGAATATTAAGTGAATTAATATGCATGAGTAACTGACCCTACTACTGGGCTTAATAAATAATAGTTATAACTATTACTTTTATAATAGTTTTATAACCCACATTTTAGGCTGGGCTCAGTGGCTCATGCCTGTAATCCCAGCACTTTGGGAGGCCGAAGCTGGCAGATCGCTTGAGACCAGGGGTTCGAGACCAGCCTGGACAACAAGGCAAAACCCCATCTCTACTAAATATACAAAAATTAGCCAGGTGTGGTGGCGCATGCCTGTAATCCCGGCTACTCAGGTGACTGAGGCACGAGAATCACTTGAACCCGGAAGGCGGAGGTTGCAGTGAGCCGAGGTTGTGCCACTGCACTCCCGCCTGGGCGACAGGGGGAGACTCTCTTAAAAAACAGCAACAAAAACAAAAACCCCCATTTGACAAGGAATGCAAATTCAATAATTATGCCAACATTTACTGGGCCTTTCTCGTCCCTGTAGGTGTCAGGCACTATTCTAAGCACTTTGCGTGTTAAAATTGCTTTCACCCTGGCAACAAAGTCATGAGAAAGGAGCTGTTATTTTCCCCTTATTTTATTTTTTTAAGAGACAGGGTATCACTATGTTGCCCAGGCTGGTCTCAAACTCCTGGCCTCGAGTGATCCTCCCACCTCAGCCTCCCAAAGTGCTGGAATTACAGGCATGAGCCACCATGCCCAGCCTTCCCCATCATTTTATAGTTGCTGTAACCTGCCCAGAGAGGTTAAGTAACATCTCTGAAGTCACACAGTTGGTGAGTGGCAGAGCTAGCAGTCTGGGCCAGGCCCACCCCGCGTCACTCTATTGCCTCATCAGAAAGGGTGATCGTCATCTTCCCTCCCTACCCACCTCTCCCAAGCCTATTTCCCTAGCCCTCGGCAGGTCCCAGTGAAAGGTACCACCCAGGCACCTTAGCATAGAGATCTCAGCCAACTGCTCTCTGAGCTCTTCCTCACTCCCACAGTTGACTGGTCACCTGCCTTCCTGAGTCAGCCTTGGACACAGCTGTGGGAATGTGCCTCTCTGCTCTCCCGGTGCTGGGCCACAGACACTGTGGCCCCTGCTTCCTCCCTCTCTCTCTGACTCCATCCTGTCCCCCTCCTAACATGACAAACACTCTAGAAGCAGCAGCTGCAGAATTAGGAAAATGTGAGCCTCATGTGGACCCCAACACCAAACTGCCTGGACTTGAATGTCAGCTCAGTATGTGACTGGGCATGCTACTTAGCCTTTCTGTGCCTCAGTTTCCTCATCTGGAAAGTGGGGACAGTGAAATAACCACATAGCATTATTGGGGGATTAAATGAGAACATATGCAAAGTACCTGGTGCAATGCCTGGCACATAGTAAACATTATAGGAGCATTTTTTTAAAAAGGCTTTTGGGCCGGGCATGGTGGCTCATGCCTATAATCCCGGCACTTTGGGAAGCCGAGGCAGGCAGATCACCTGAGGTCAGGAGTTTGAGACCAGCCTGGCAAACATAGTGAAACCCCATCTCTACTAAAAATACAAAAATTAGCTGGGTGCAGTGGCTCATGCCTGTAATCCCAGCTACTCGGGAGGCTGAGGTAGGAGGCTGAACCCAGGAGGCAGAGGTTGCAGTGAGCTGAGATCATGCCACTGCACTCCAGCCTGGGAGAGAGAGCGAGACTCCATCTCAAAAAAAATAAATAAAAATAAATAAATAAATAAATAAATAAATAAAAAGGCTTTTGGCCAGGTGCGGTGGCTCACTTACTCCCAGCACTTTGGGAGGCCAAGGAGGGAGAATCGCTTGAGGCCAGGAGTTTAAGACCAACCTGAGCAACATAGTGAGACCCCCCATCTCTACAAAAAACAATTTTAAAATAACAAAATTAGCCCGGCGTGGTGGTACACACCTGTAGACTCAGCTACTCTGGAGGCTGAGGGGGAAGGATCACTTGAGCCTGGGAGTTTGAGGCTGCAGTGAACCAAGATCACACCACTGCATTCCAGCATTCCAGCCTGGGTGACAGAGTGAGACTAAAATATAGAGAGAGAGACTTTGTTGGTGGTGGTGGTGGTGGTGGGTTTTTTTTTTTTTTTTTTTTTTTTTGAGACGGAGTTTTGTTCTTGCCCCCAGGCTGGAATACAATGGCATGATCTCCACTCACTGCAACCTCTGCCTCCCGGGTTCAAGTGATTATCGTGTCTCAGCCCCCCGAGTAGCTGGGATAACAGGCGTGCACCACCACACCTGGCTAATTTTTGGTTTTTTGCTTTTGTTTTTGTGTTTTGTGTTGTTTTTTTGAGACAGAGTCTCACTCTGTCGCCCAGGCTGGAGTGCAGTGGCGCTATCTCAGCTCACCACAAGCTCCGCCTCCCGGGTTCACGCCATTCTCCTGCCTCAGCCTCCCGAGTAGCTGGGACTACAGGCAGCCGCCACCACGACCGGCTAATTTTTTGTATTTTTAGTAGAGACAGGGTTTCACTGTGTTAGCCAGGATGGTCTTGATCTCCTGACCTCATGATCCACCCGCCTCAGCCTTCCAAAGTGCTGGGATTACAGGCATGAGCCACCGCGCCCGGCGTAAATTTTGTATTTTTAGTAGAGACAGGGTTTCACCATGTTTGCCAGGCTGGTCTCAAACTTCTGACCTCAGGTTATCCGCTGCCATAGCCGCCCAAAGTGCTGGGATTACAGGCATGAGCCACCGCGCCTGGCCTAGAGAGACATTTTATTGAGGAATAGTTTTAGATTTACAGAAAAACCACAGCCTCCAACTCCTGGACTCAAGTGATCCTCCCTCCTCAGCCTCCAAAAGTGCTAGGATTACAGATGTGAGCCACTGTGCTGGCCTTTGCTCTGTGCTTTGGAAAGGAGTCACTAAATTCAGACTACACTCAGGGGAAGGGGAAGGGGGTGGCCAGCGGGAAAGGAGCATTGAGCTCCACCCCTCCTAGAGAGAAGAATATATATTGTTTGGAATTCTTCTGTAAAGGAAGATTTGTCTCTTCTCCTCCATTTATTTATTTATTCCATCATTTATTGACACAGTATGGACTCCTGTAGATTTAGGTTGTAATCCAATTCCATGTTATCTATTCTCTTACTTAAATTCTTCTAGCTTTGGCCACTCTGTCAGTTAGCACCTGTGTGCCTTTGATATGTCCTCACCTGGGTGGGTTTTTTAACTTTTGCCTACTTTCTGGCACTACAGGATGCCCCCGCCCTAGAATCAGCCATTTCTCTAAAGAGCTCTGTTTGGTTTTTTGGTTGTTTTGTTTGTTTGTTTGTTTTTGTTTTTGTTTTTGTTTTGAGATGGGATCTCACTCTGTTGCCTATACTGGAGTGCAGTGGCACAATCGGGTGCCCGATTAATTTTTTTATTTTGTAGAGATGGGGTCTCCCTATGTTGCCCAAGCTGGTCTCAAACTCCTGGCTCAAGCAATCTTCCCACTTCAGCCCCCCAAAGTGCTGGGATTACAGGAGAGAGCCAACAAGACTTGCCCAAGCTCTGGTTTTTTAAATTGAAGAATGGTATTTAGAAACCAAGATCTGGGCCAAGCATGGTGGCTTATGTATATAATCCCAGCACTTTGGGAGGCCGAGGTGGAAGGATTGCCTAAGCCCAGGAGTTTGACACCAGTCTGGCCAACATGGCAAAACCCCATCTCTACTAAAAATACAAAAATTAGCCGGGTGTGTTGGCATGCACCTGTAATCCCAGCTACTAGGGAGGCTGGGGCAGGAGAGTCACTTGAACCTGGGAGGCAGAGGTTGTAGTGAGCCAAGATCATGCCACTGCACTCCAGCCTGAGCAATCTCAAAAAAAAAAAATAATAAAGTTAAATAAAATTTAAAAATAAAGCAACCAAGATCTGGGCATATATAAGCATTATTATTACTATGGTTGTTGTTGTTTCAGGGATTATCCAACTAGTTTCTGCCCTGGAAAGTCTTTCCTGACCTCTGACCACACAACAGTGGTTATACTGCTTCCTGCCAGGATGCTCTATTTCCCAGTCTTTTCTGGAGGCTCACTGGTCTCTGTCTGCATGCCTGGCTCCCAGCCCAGCAGAGATTTCTGTAGGGAAACACCTGGCTCTGGAATCAGAGGCAGCCAGTCCTGGGAGCAGCCTCTCTGGGTGAAGAGTATTATCAACAAGCAAATAGTTGGCACGCACGTGGAGACCAAGAGCATGGCGCGGGCAGGAGGGGACCTGGCCACACCCCATGCAGCCTCCTGCTCCTGGGCTGCATCTGACCAAGACAGTTCCTTGGGAACACTGTGTCCCCACGCCCTGGGGCGAGGTCTCTCCTTCAAGAGCAGGGCCTGGATTGAGCTGGTTTGCTCTGCTCTGTTCTTTTCCTGTGGCCACAGCCCTGATCCCACAGTTTATAGACTCCATGGTGCCCGCCCAGAGCTATTTCTTCCCTCTGGGGCTTTGCCTGTGTTGTGTCCCTGCCTGGTGAGCCCTTTCTCCTCCCTGCCCTGTAGACTTAGCCATCGCTTACTTGTTCATAAAGTCTCAGCTCAGGCCTCCCCTCCTCCAGGAAACCTTCCCTGACTCGCTCCCCACTCTCCATTGGGACTTGGGTGTCACTTCTCCATACTTATCTCTGTCGATGCTCTTATCGCCTATTGTAATTTATTCATCAAATATTTACTGAGTGTCTGTGTGCTCTGTACCAGACCCTGGGCATGGAGCTGTGAACAGTAGCAGCCAAGATTTTTTGAGTATTACAGTATGCTAGGCATCCACCCCTTGCCGCAGTCATGTAGGGTGGGCGCCAGTATTATCTGGTGTTACAAATGGGGAAAGTGAGGCACGAAGACGTGACGTAACCATCCCAAAGCTCACCAGCTGCTAAGGGACACAGCCAGAATTGAAATCAAGCAGGCTGGCTCTGTGGCCTGTGCTCTTGACCTCTGAGCAATTCTCCTTCCAGACAGACAAGGTCATGCTCCCTCCCCGGGCTTATGTTCTAAGCAGGAGACAGCTAAGTGAGCAATTAAATCAAGAAGATAATTTCAGGCCAGGCACAGTGGTGGATGCCTATAATCCCAGCATTTAGGGAGGCTGAGGCCAGAAGATCACTTGAGGCCAGGAGTTCAAGACTAGCCTGGGCAACATAGCAAGACCCCATCTCTACAAAAAATTTTACAAATTAGCTGGGTGTGGTGGCACATGCCTGTAGTCCCAGCTAGTCAGGAGGCTGAGGCAGGAGAATATCTTAAGGCCAGGAGTTTGAGGCTGCAGTAAGCTATGATCACACCATTGCACTCCAGCCTGGGCAACAGAGTGACACCCTGTCTCTACCAAAAAACAAAAGGAAGATGATTTCAGATTCTGATGTATCTGATAAAGAAGATAATCAACTGGTTGAAGGGCCAGGTGCAGTGACTTACCCTGTAATCCTAGCACTTTGGGAGGCCAAGGCAGGTGAATCACCTGAGGTCAGGAGTTCAAGACCAGCATGACCAACATGGTGAAACCCTGTCTCTACTAATAATACAAAAATTAGCCAGGCGTGGTGGCGCATACCTGTAATCCCAGCTACTCAGGAGGCTGAGGCAGGAGAATCGCTTGAACGGGGAGGCAGAGGCTGTGGTGAGCCGAGATCATGCCACTACACTCCAGCCTGGGCAACAAGAGTGAAACTCCATCTCAAAATAAATAAATAAATAAATATAAATAAACTGGAGGAAAAGATCTAGAGTAACTAGGTAGAAAAGTCTATTACTATTAGTAATAAAGTACTATTAACTAATAGTTCTAGTCCATCACTTTGCATAGGGGTTCAGGGAGGCCTCAGAGCAGATAAAAGCTGAAGGATGGGGAGAAGCCAGTATCTGAAGAGCTGGTTAGAGAATATTCCAGGCACAAAGGACAACAGAGGCAAAAGCCTTGAGCTTGGAAACATCTAGAGTGTCGCTGGAGTGTGGGGAATGAGACATAGAAGGCCAGCATAGGGACTTTGCACTTTATTCTGTGAGTGACAAGAAGCCTTTGGAGGGTTCTCAGAAAGGGAGTACCGTGGTCTGACTCACAAATTTAAACAATCACCCTGACTGCGGTGCAGAAGGAAGACTTTAAGGATGAGCAGAGGCAGAGGCTCCAGCAAGAATCCAGACATGAGATGCTGGTGACTTGGGCCAGGGTGGGAGCG
Source organism: Pan paniscus (assembly GCF_029289425.2). Lineage (NCBI taxonomy): Eukaryota > Metazoa > Chordata > Mammalia > Primates > Hominidae > Pan > Pan paniscus. The sequence goes on from NC_073267.2 coordinate 24,776,186, forward strand.
TCTGAGGTGGAGACAGGTGGACAGACTAAAGTCACATCTTGGAGCCTGGCGTGGTGGCTCACACATGTAATCTCAGCACTTTGGGAGGCTGAGGTGGGAGATCACCTGAGGTCAGGAGTTCAAGACCAGCCTGGCCAACATAGTGAAACACCATCTCTACTAAAAATACAAAAATTAGGCCAGGCATGGTGGCTCACGCCTGTAATCCTAGCACTTTGGGAGGCTGAGGTGGGTGGATTGCCTGAGGTCAGGAGTTCGAGACCAGCCTGGCCAACATGGTGAAACCCCGTATCTACTGAAAATACAAAAATTAGCTGGTTGTGGTGGCAGGCACCTATAATCCCAGCTACTCGGGAGGCTGAGGCAGGAGAATCGCTTGAACACAGAGGGCAGAGGTTGCAGTGAGCTGAGATGGCACCACTTCACTCCAGCCTGGGGTGAAAGAGCAACACTCCATCTCAAAAAAAAAAAAAAAAATAGTTGGGCGTGGTGGTGCCCGCCTGTAATCCCAGCTACTCAGGAGGCTGAGGCAGGAGAATTGCTTGAATCCGGGAGGCAGAGGTTACAGTGAACCAAGATCGCGCCATTGCACTCCAGCCTGGGCAACAGGGCAAGACTTTGTCAAGAAAGAGAGAAAGAGAGAAAAAGGGAGGAAGGGAGGAAGGAAGGAAAAGGAAAGAAAAGAGAGAAAGAAAGGAAGGAAGGAGAAAGAAAGAAAGAGAAGGAGAAAGAGAAAGAAAAGAGAAAGAGAAAGAAGAAGAAAAGAAGGAAAGAAAGAAAGAGAAAGAAAGAAAGAAAGAAGAAAAGTCACATCTTGGAAGGAGAGGGGGGTTGACAGGATTCCACTCTCTGTCCTCTGCCACACTGGAAGCTGCAAAAGGCAGCCCTGTCTTGTTTTGCTCAGTGTCCCTAGCCTAGCACCCACCTCAACAAACATTTATTAGGTGGAAAAATGTGGTTTCTTCCTGCTTCCCCTTGCACCGTTGAGGAAACCCAAGCTCAGAGGTTGAGTAAGCAGCTCAAATCTGTTGACAGTGGCAGAGCTTGGGTCGGCCCCCATATCCCATTTCACAGCCTGTCCTGGACCCAAGTCATTCTGCAAGTCAACTAGCTGAGACAACAGATACAGGAAATGGCTTTCTTATCTGAAAACTCGGGAAAATAACACCTGCCCTCGTGGGGTTATTTTGAGAATTAAATGAGATCATGAATACAGAAAGATTCAGCACAGGCCTGGCCCATAAAAGTCACTCAGTGAATGTTTGCTGTGGAGCATAAGGCTTCAAAGACAATACTGCATGGCAGGTGACGTTTTGTGTGTGTGCATTATTTGATGTACTTACTCTCATTCCTTCCTGTTTTTATTTTTAATTTTTTACAAATTATTATTGTTTTTTGATACAGAGTCTCACTCTGTTGCCCAGGCAGGCGTACAGTGGTGCAATCACAGCTCACTACAGCCTCAACCTCCCCAGGCTCAGGTGATCAATCCACATCAGCCTCCCAAGTAGCTGGGACTACAGACACCCACCACTACTCCTGGCTTTTTATTTTTTTTTTTTATTTTTTATTTTTTGTAGAGACGGGGTCTCAATTCGTTGGCCAGGCTGATCTCAAACTCCTGGGCTCAGTTGGGTGCAGTGGCTCACGCCTGTAATCGCAGCACTTTGGGAAGCCAAGGTGTGGGGATCACCTGAGGTCAAGAGTTCAAGAGCAGCCTGGCCAACATGATGAAACCCCATCTGTACTAAAAATACACAAATTAGCCGGGTGTGGTGGCGGGTGCCTGTAATCCCAGCTACTCAGGAGGCTGAGGCAGGAGAATCGCTGAGATTCTCCTCAGCCTGGAGTGAGATCACACCACTGTACTCCAGCCTGGGCAACATAGTGAGACTCTGTCTCAAAAACAAACAAACAAACAAAATTCCTGGGCTCAAGTGATCCTCCTGCTTTGGCCTCCCAAAGTGCTGGAATTACAGGCATAAGCCACCGCTCCCAACCTCCTCTTATTTTTAATAAATAAAAAAAGAACAACATAGAAACATCAAGAGATATTTTTTAAAGCTGCTTACTTTGGAGACTTGAGAACATGCACTTCGACCGAACAGAGTTTGATGAACTCCAGCACACCAGTCATCAGAAGAGGCAAGGAGGAATTCTCCCCTGAGCCTTCGGTGGGCCCAGGAGTTCCTCGGCTTGTGTCTGAAGGCCCCTGCCTCAGTCTTCAATGAGCTTCTCCTCTGTATCTGTCTCTCTTCTGTGTCTTCTAAGGATGCTTGTCATTTGATTTCGGGCCCACCTGGATAATCCAAGATGATCTCATCTCGAGATCCTTAGCGCATCTGCAAAGACCCTTTTTCCAAATAAGGTCACACTCATAGGTTCCGGGGCTGAGGACATGGATGTGCCTCTTTTGAGGTGTATATGAGACAGATGAAAACATCTGAGAAAGTTCTTTTTCATTTTTGTTGTTGTTGTTTGTTGTTGTTTTAGAGACAGGGTCTCACTCTGTCACCCAGGCTGGAGTGCAGTGGCACAATCATAGCTCAAGCAGCCTCGAACTCCTGGGCTCAAGCGATCCTCCCACCTCAGCCTCCCAAGTAACTGGGACTGCAGGCATGCACCACCACACCTGGCTAATTTTTGTATTTTTTGTAGAGATGAGGGTCTCACCATGTTGCCCAACCTGGTCTCAAACTCCTGGCCTCAAGCGGTCCTCCCACCTCAGCCTTCCGAAGTGCTAGGATTACAGGCGTGAGCCACCACGCCCGGCCAGAAAGTTCTTTTTCATAACTCATGGCCAAACCAGAGAGCCTGAGCCCCAACTCCAGAGAAACTCTCTTCCCCTGCTTTCCCAAGGGAGCCTGGGAATCTCCCCTCTGGTTTGGACCAGAGGATGGACAGAATGACCTGTTGCTTGCCTCTCCCTTTCGGAGCCCCTCCAAGGAGGAAATGAAAGGTGGACGGCAGAGAGTCGGGGGAGGCATTGCCTGTGGTGGAACCTGCCCTGCAGCTGATGCTGTTTCTTTTAGGAACTTCACGTCCATCTTCTACCCTCACTATGGCAACTGTTACATCTTCAACTGGGGCATGACAGAGAAGGCACTTCCTTCGGCCAACCCTGGAACTGAATTCGGTGAGTTTTGGTTTATCGTGGGGCCAGAGCCATGAGGCTTTAACCACCCCCACAATGTGGGACTGAAAGACCATCAGCTGTTGCAGGGTGGGACTGAGGGGGGACCGAGGCATCAAGAGGAGTGGCCGCTACCGGCTCTACTGTGTGCCAGGGGAGGCCAGGCCAGGCGCTTCCTCAGCCATTCCTGCCCACAATGCTCAGAATCCCTGGGGTAGCAACTGGTGTTCCCATTTTACTGATGAGCAAAGTGAGGACTTGGAAGCAGCACAGCTTCGTGGTCAAGAGCTCAAGCTTCAGCCAGGCGTGGTGGCTCATGCCTGTAATCCCAACACTTTGGGAGGCCGAGGCAGGAGGATTGTTCAAGCCCAAGAGTTCGAGACCAGCCTGGGCAACAAGGTGAAACCCCATCTCTTAAAAAAAAAATACAAAAATTAGTGAGGCATGATGGCACGTACCTGTAGTCCCGGCTACTCAGGAGGCTGAGGCAGGAAGATCGCTTGAGCTGGGAAGGTCAAGGCAGCAGTGAGCCATGATCACACCACTGCAGCTCCACCATTTACTTGGGTGGTGTTCCTGAGCTCCAGAGCAACCTTCTCAAAGCCTTAGTTTCCCCATTCATAGATTAGTATATAGTAGCAGAGCAGAGCATTTAGTATAGTAAATCGTATCTACTGTGTGAGCCATGATGATGAGTAAATAGTATAAGCCTTGTGAGTCATTACGATGTAATGTGGTAAATCGTTTCACCTGCCTAGGAAGTAGGGAATGCTCCATATATGCTGAGTATTCTGAGCAGTTTTTAAACAACTTGTCCAGGATCATGCAGTTAATACATGGACCAAAAGACATTGCATGTTCTTACCTGTAAGTGGGAACTAAATGATGTGCACACGTGGATATAGAGTGTGGAAGGAGAGACATCAGAGACTTAGAGGGTGGGAGGGTAGGAGGCAGGTGAGGGACAAGAAATTAATGGGTACAGTGTATATGATTCCAGTGAAGGTTACACTAAAAGCCTAGACTTCACCACTGTATAATAATTCCATGTAACAAAACTGCGCTTGAACCCCTTCCATTTATACAAATTAGAAAAAGAAAAGAAATACATAACAGTCTCTTAGTCTCTCTGCCTCTCTGGTGTACAGTTTTTTTGTTTGTTTGTTTGTTTTCTTGAGACAGGGTCTCACTCTGTCACCCAAACTGGAGTGCAGTGGCACGGTCATGGCTCACTGCAGCTTCAACCTCCTGGGCTCAGGTGATCCTCCCACCTCAGCCTCCTGAGGAGCTAGGATTGCAGGTGGCTAATTTTTTGTAGAGATAAGGTTTCATCCTGTTGCCCAGGTTGGTCTTGACCTCCTGGGCTCAAGCAATCTGCCCTCCTTGGCCTCTCAAAGTACTGGGATTACAGATGTGATCCACTGCGCCCAGCTGTACAGTTCTTAAAGAAAGACAGAGACAAACAGAGAGAAGCGGAAGGAGTCCATGGAAGTGAGGAAGTGGGGCATGGTGGATGACGGATCCCCCTCCCTCGGGGCTCATGTGTTGCACTGACCCCTAGAGAGGGGCTGGCGGACTCAGGCTGGCTGTGGTTTTGCGGCTTGTGAGCCGGGCACGGGTGGGAGTGGATCCCTCCTCCCATCTCTAGGTTCTGACCTCTGCAACCACCAAGAGGCAGGCTGTCATTCAGCGACCATCGGGGCCGCTGGCCAAGAGTAGGGCAGGTGAGCTGAGTGCCTTTCACTTAGCCCCCGTGCTGCTGAGAGCACTGCCACAGAGGTGCCAGTCAACTTACTCCCAGAGGCAGATGGTTATAGTCAGGGAGCCAGCTGCTGTATCAGAAGCCCAGCAAAAGCACTTCCTCACTGGAAGACCTCAGACAAGTCCCTTCACTTCTCTGTGCCTCAGTTTCTTCATCTGTAAAATGGGGACAATACTAGTACCTCCGTCATGCGGCCCTTGTGAGCATCCGAGGAGCTCATGTTTATTTTATTTTATTTTTGGAGATGGAGTCTCGCTCTTGCTCAGGCTGGAGTGCAGTGGCGCAATCTTGGCTCACTGCAACCTCCGCCTCCTGGGTTCAAGCGATTCTCCTGCCTCAGCTTCCCAAGTAGCTGGGACTACAGGCATGCGCCACAATGCCCAACTAATTTTTGTATTTTTTTTTTCTCTATTTTGATATGGAGTTTTGCTCTGTCGTCCTGGCTGCAGTGCAGTGGCGCAATCTCAGCTCACTACAACCTCTGTCTCCCAGGTTGAAGCAATTCTCCTGCCTCAGCCTCCCGAGTAGTTGGGATTACAGGTGCCCGCCACCATGCCTGGCTAATTTTTGTATTTTTAGTAGAGACGAGGTTTCACCATGTTAGCCAGGCTGGTCTTGAACTCCTGACCTCAAGTGATCTGCCCGCTTCAGCCTCCCAAAGTGCTGAGATTACAGGCGTGAGCCACTGTGCCCGGCCAAGGAGCTCATGTTTAATGAGGCCCTTAGCACAGCACCCCGCAGGTAGCAAGTGCTCAACTAGCCCTTATTGTCCTAACCAGAGGGACTCAACTCCACGTAGCTGAGGACCGTGGTGCGTGGGAGACTGGGTCCAGTCCCTTCCCTTGAGAACAGTCAAGAGGGGAAGGAAGACAGACAATAAAAGAACAATCACACAAATGAGGCAGGTACTCAGAAGGAAAGTTCTGGGGCTAAGAAAGTGTACAACCAAGACCCTGACACCTCGTCTGAGCCATCAGGGAACGTTTCTGGAGGAAGTGATGCTGGTTGAGATCTGAAGGAAGAGCATGTGTTTCTAGGGGAAGGGAAGGGGCAGAGACAGCATTCCAGAGCTAGGGAATAGCACTCCAGATTGAGGAACAGCATTCCAGGTGAGAGAACAGAATTCCAGAGCAATGAACAGCACTCCAGGTGAGGGAACAGCACTCCAGAGTGAGGAACAGCATTCCAGAGTGAGGGAACAGCATTTGCAAAGGCATAGCAGGAGGAAGGCGTGCAGAAGCTCGGAGGCATTGAACGGGGACAGCGAGGGCACCTGTGGTGTGAGGCGGGGTGGCATGGGTGGGCCGTGGCCATGCTATGCCTCCTTGATCTACCTCCTGATCAGAAAAGAGATCACGGGAGGCAAGAGACACCTAGGGAGGAGGCTACGTAAGAGCCTGCCTTGGAGATGATGGGGGCTTTGCAGAAGGCAAGCAGTATTTGAGGACTGAGTTTTTGCAAAGTGGAGCCAGCCTCCTTGGCGGTCCCTGGAGGTCCCCTGGCTGGAGGGAGCTTGGAGAAGTGGGTAGTGGGGTCTCCTTTCTGCCTCAGGAGAAAGTTCAGGCAGCCCTCACCCCACCCTCCCCACAGGCTTGAAGTTGATCCTGGACATAGGCCAGGAAGACTACGTCCCCTTCCTCGCGTCCACGGCCGGGGTCAGGCTGATGCTTCACGAGCAGAGGTCATACCCCTTCATCAGAGATGAGGGCATCTACGCCATGTCGGGGACGGAGACGTCCATCGGGGTACTCGTGGTATGGCCGGAGCCCAAGGGCAGTCCTAGAGGGTCTGAGGGTGGGAGCCCACCTGTCCAGGGCCAACTGCCCTTGACCTGGGAGGAGGGGATCTGGGCCCCCCAGCCCTGGCCTTCCTTCCTTTTGGCTGGAATCCCCCCAGGGTTGCCAAGCTTTAGGGGAAGGTGAGCCCTCTGGTGCCCCCCCTGGCACCTGCAGGGGTCCACAGCCCTGTGTCCCCAGATGCTTGATAGAAGGGAGGTGCAGAAAGGGCTTCCTGGGGTGACCAGGGTCCCCCTCAAGCCACCCTTCTAAACACAGGACAAGCTTCAGCGCATGGGGGAGCCCTACAGCCCATGCACCGTGAACGGTTCTGAGGTCCCTGTCCAAAACTTCTACAGTGACTACAACACGACTTACTCCATCCAGGTGGGAAGGTGGTGCACGCCTCATGCCCTGGGGCCCCTGTCCGGGTTTATGGGGCCAAGGCCTCAGTACTCCAGGAGAGCTGGCCCCAGCAAGTCTGGCTCTGCTGGGCCTTTGTAGGTGGCCACGGGGCACCCCGGGCCTGTGGGACCAGTCACTTTCCTGGGCTCTCTCACCAGGGCCTAGGGTTGGCCACTTCTCATCCCCACATGGGCAGGTGTACCCCTGGGGAAGCCCAGGGGATTATGGGGATCTTACTCTGGGGTTTCCCAAGATGAAAACAAAAAATAGCAGCTAACACCATCAAGCTTCCATTGTGTGTGAAATGTTGTGCGAAGGGCTGGAACACATTCCATCGTCATTTAATCTTTCAACTGCCTCCCGCCATGAATCTACAATATAGTAATGACAGCAGCATTTATTGATAAACTAATAATGGCAGGGTTACCATGTGTTAGGCAGTCACTGTTGTAAGTAATTTACATGTATATGACATCATTTAACTTTCACAACAACCCTAAGATGTAGATACTATTATCATTCCCATTCTGGGAATGAGGAAATTGGGATTGACAGACCCCAGTTCAAATGCATCATCAATTTACCTGAGAAGTCCCGTTTTTTTTTTTTTTTTTTGAGATGGAGTCTCGCTCTGTCACCCAGGCTGGAGTGCAGTGGCGTGATATTGGCTCACTGCAACCTCCGCCTCCCAGGTTTAAGCAATTCTCTGCCTCAGCCTCCCGTGTAGCTGGGATTACAGGTGCCCGCTGCCACACCGGCTAACTTTTTTGTATTTTTAGTAGAGACGGGGTTTCACCAAGTTGGCCAGGCTGGTCTTGAACTCCTGACCTCGTGATCCAGCCGCCTCGGCCTCCCAATGTGCTGGGATAACAGGCTTGAGCCACCGCGCCCGGACTTTATTATTATTTTTTTAAAAGAGATTGCTGGGCATGGTGGCTCACGCCTGTAATCCCAGCACTTTGGAAGTGCGAAGCGGGTACATCACTTGAGGTCAGAAGTTCAAGACTAGCCTGGCCAACATGGTGAAACCCCGTCTCTACTAAAAATACAAAAAAAAAAAAAATTAGCCGGGCGTTGTGGCACACGCCTGTAGTCCCAGCTGTGCAGGGGGCTGAGGCAAGAGAATTGCTTGAACCCGGGAGGCGGAGGTTGCAGTGAGCTGAGATCACGCCACTGCACTCCAGCCTGAGTGACAGAGTGAGACTCTTGTCTCAAAAAAGTAAAATAATAAAATAAAAGAGAGAGACAGGGTCTTGCTCTGTTACCCAGGCTGAAGTGCCGTGGTGCCATCATAGTTCACTGCAGCCTTGAACTCTTGGATTCAAGCAATCCTCCTGCCTCAGCCTCCCTAGTAGCCAGAACCACAGGCATGAGCCACTGTCCCTGGCTAATTTCTTAATTTTTAAAATTTTTTGCAGAGAGAGTCTTGCTGTGTTGCCCAGGTTGGTCTTGAACTCCTGGGCTCAAGCAATCCTCCCACTCTGGCCTCCCAAAGTGCTGGGATTATAGGCATGAGCCACTGCGCCCACTGGAAGTCCCTCTTTGTATCTGCCCTCAATCCCCCTTGCTGTAGCTGGAGGCTTCCTTCTCATCCTGATCTCCAGAGTTAACCCAGACCGGCCGCTAGTCCTGGCCCCCTTGGAGAGGGCAGACTGAATCCTTGCAAAGGTGACAAAAATGACCACTCGCTGATACTTCCTCTCCAGCCCAGTCTGCATTGCCATATCAGTGCACTGAGGCATAACAAGAGGGCAGCCCAGTGCCTGCCTCAGTGTCTGGGTGCCCGAGCATGGCATGGTTTGCCCTTTCCCCTTAGGAAATGACCCTCCTGGTGCCCACCTGCCCACCCATTGCCTGGCTGGTTTGGCCACCTCGCGTCTGGAGGGACTTCTGCCCATTATGGAGAACTCTAGCTGTCATCTGAGCCTCTGGAGGGACAGACAGACAGACAGGACAGTACAGGGAGGTGGGAAACACGGAGAAGAAGGTACCAGCCCCAGAAACCTCATTCCAGGAAAACTGCATCTCTCGTTTCTTCCGGTGTGGTAGCCACCCAGGCCAGAAAACTTAGCCAAGAGCCAGGCCCTGATCGGGAGCTCTGCCCATCCCCATGGCCACCCCAACCAGGAGCAGGCTTGGGCCCACCCCAGCCTCCATCACAGGGCTTGGAAGGACTCCCACTTTCCAGATGAGACAGAAAGGTCTACAAGAATATAAGACGCCTTGGTGGGGCGTGGTGGTGCATGCCTATAGTCCCAGCTATTCAGAGGCTGAGGCGGGAGGATCACTTGAGCCCAAGAGTTTGAGGATGCAGAGAGTTATGAGCATGCCACTGCACCCCAGCCTGGGCAACAGAGTGAGACCCTGTCTCAGGAAAGAAGAAAACAAAAAACAAAAAAAAGAGGCCAGGCGCGATGGCTCACACCTGTAATCCCAGCACTTTGGGAGGTCAAGGTGGGTGGATCACTTGAGGTCAGGAGTTCGAGACCAGCCTGGCCAACATAGTGAAACCCCGTATCTACTAAAAATACAAAAATCAGCCGGGGGTGGTGGTGCATGCCTGTAATCCCACCTACTCGGGAGGCTGAGGCAGGAGAATCACTTGAACCCAGGAGGTTGAGGTTGCAGTGAGCCGAGATCATGCCACTGCACTACAGCCTGAGCAACAGAGCAAGACTCCATCTCAAAAAAAAAAAGAATGTAAAACACTTGCCCGAAACCCAGCTCTGGCTCCTCCTGGCGATGCCGTTTAATCTGCCTTCCAGCCCTGATTTCCTGCCCTCAGAGAGCCACAGACTCGTTAGGGGTAATAGAAAGGCAGGACATAGGGACCTGAGACGGAGCCCGAGCCGCAGGAGGAACAGAAGAGGACTCAGGAGCGCAGGTGTGGAGGGGCGGGGCCGAGTGGAGAGAGGTAGGGAGGAGCTGGCCAGGGCTGTGTCCAGGAGCCCAGGGTAGTCAGGACCTAGGAAACTGGATAGGCAATGAAACACCAAGAACCACTGCCTCCATCCGTGCAGCGCTTCCTGAGCACCTGATGTGGCCCTGAATCCTCCCTCCCAACCTCAGGAGACAGGTGTCCTCAGCACCCTGTTTCACCTATGAGTAAACCAAGCCCCGGAGGGTCATGACTCACCCTAGGACACATAGCTGGTCTCTGAGTGGACTGAAACCAGGTCAGAATGACCTGAAAGCCCAGTATGTTGGGGCCAAGTGAGTGGAGACTCATCACGTCCAGCCTCCTGGAGGCTGCCTGGGAGCCCTCCTCTTCCTCGCCCCACCAGAAGACGTTCTGCAGACCAGTGGGCCACTCACTTCCTCTGTCATCAGCTGTGCGTCAAGACGCCCAGAGATCATCCTTCTCCTGGCTTTCCCTGGGCAATTCCCTCTGGGAGGAAGGAGCATAGAGCCAGCCTGCCTGGCTTCCTCGGTGGCCTGTCAGGGTGCATCTGTGTCAGGTGCTTGGACGGAGGCTGGCATCCTCATAATGAGAGCTCTCTGGGCATTGGCTTTATTATTAGGGGCAAGCCGCTGTTCGCCATGTTAAAGGGTGAGGACCCCAGCTCTGAATGGTGGGACCTGGGATACTGCGGTCTAGCCTGGGTCCCTCTGTGGGGTCCAGAGACCTGCTGGGAAGCCCAAAAGGGTCCAGGACTGTGGGGTCTGTAGCTGCAGCCAGTCATCTCACCACAGCTTCTCAGCCCTGGAGCACCTCCACCAGCTCACCTACCTCCCTTAACTTGGGCATCACTTCTCTGGACACCCCTGGTGCTGGGATGGGGACATCACTGACCATGCCTGTGTTCTCTCCTTATGAACCCCCTACCCTCCCCAGGCCTGTCTTCGCTCCTGCTTCCAAGACCACATGATCCGTAACTGCAACTGTGGCCACTACCTGTACCCACTGCCCCGTGGGGAGAAATACTGCAACAACCGGGACTTCCCAGACTGGGGTGAGCGGGGGCACGGGGGATCGGCACTCCAGCCATCTGGGGCCACAGAGGCTCTGACCATAGAGGAGGAGGCAGAGCTCAGTGCCCTCAGCAGAGTCCAGAGATGTGCCCAGGGTGGCTCCTCCACAGTCTGAGGTCCCTCCTATGATCCCCTCCCAGGCCTCCTTTCTGCAGGAGCCCAGCCTTCTCTCTGCTCCTCAATTTCATGAAGCATGGGCTTGAAACACATAGGCATAGGATGCATGTGTCCTTGTGGGCCTGTGTCTGTGTGCCACACAAATGCTCACACATGTGCAACCCTGGGCATGTGGCTGCTGGTGAGTGTGTGCCTGCACTCATGTTTCCAAGTGCACAAGTGCAAAGGCATTTCCATGCTTGCGTCCAAATGCACAGGAGCTGTTCGTGACTGCAGTGGGTTGCTGTATGTAGTTTATGCACAGGCACAAATCACTTCCAGGGTCTGCATTTGTGCACTCTGGCTTTTGTGCACGTGTGTGTGTGTGTGTGTGCACGTGCATGTATGTATAAGGCCACGTGTCCATCTTCAGCATGTGTGTTCATGTCTATGTGGGCTCACTGGGTCTCTCTGCAAGGTGCTGGGTGGAAGGGGAGTGTGAGGAAGCCATTAGCATGATGGTAGCCTCCAAGGACTCGAAACCTGGAGTCACAGCAGGAAGAAGAGCCCTGCTGGGCTCACAACCAATTGGAGCTGGGGCCTGGGAGCCCTGGCGGTCTGGAGTCCAACCACCGATGAATGTTGTCAGCAGGGTGCAGTGGCTCATGCCTGTAATCCCAACACTTTGGGAGGCTGCGGTGAGCAGATCACTTGATGCCAGGAGTTCGAGACCAGCCTGGCCAACATGGCAAAACCCCGTCTATTAAAAAAAAAAAAAGAAAGAAAGAAAGAAAAAAAAAGTAAAAGAGAGAGAGAATAAAAAGAATGCTGTCAGCTGGAGACTCACCACTTACAACCAACACAAACTAAATGGGAAAACATTATTCCTTCCAGTCACCCACCCTTTGTTCATGACCCCATAACCCTGTCCACCAGGCAGGGATGGGGATGGCCGGCAAAGGGAAAGCTGCTGGGAACCCCCTGAGCTGGGCCCCAGGCCAGGCTGGGGTGAAATGGCTGGAGGTCGGGGGCTGGGTGGGGAGCGGTGATTTTTCATGACACCTCCTCCCGCCACCTAACCACAGGGCCAGGAGAGCAGAGGGGCCAGCCAGAGGCTCAGCAGGGGACAGGGGCACCTAAAAAGCCCCCTTAAACCTCTTGGCCGCCTTTCTGTCTCCTGCGCAGCCCATTGCTACTCAGATCTACAGATGAGTGTGGCGCAGAGAGAGACCTGCATTGGCATGTGCAAGGAGTCCTGCAAGTGAGTGCGGGTGGGCGGGCACAGCAGCGGGCAGGCATGGAGGGGCATCACTGGCAGGGACCACAACAGGCCTGGCCTTCTCTTTCAGTGACACCCAGTACAAGATGACCATCTCCATGGCTGACTGGCCTTCTGAGGCCTCCGAGGTGAGACAGTTGAGGGCCAAGCTCCTGGCCCCCACCTTTGGCTGGGGACAAGTCTGGGCATAAGATGTGGGCTATTTGGAAATTTGAAGGGGGTGCCTTTTTCCCTCCCTCCCTCCTTCCTTCTCTGTTTCCCTCTTTCCTTCCTTCTTTCTTCCTTCCTTCATTCCTTCTCCCTTCCTTCCTCCCTCCCTTCTCCCTTCCTTCCTTCTTTCCTTTCTTCCTTCCTTCTCCCTCCCTCCCCACTTCCGTTTCCTTCTTTCTTTCCTTCCTTCCTCCTTTCTGCCTCCCTCCCTTCCTTCTTTCCTTCCTTCCTTCTTTCCTTCCTTCCTTCTTTCCTTCCACCAATATTCTCCCAGGCACTGTGCTGTGTACACAGCACAGAATTAGACAGACATAATCCTTTTAATAGGAGAGGGCCAAGATCACAAGCAGAAATAAAATCGTTTCAAAGTGTGATTATGGCTGTGAAATAAATAAACAGGTTATGGGAGAGAGTAACTGCGGGAAACTACTTTATTTTTGTATTTTTACTTTATTTTTTATTTTTGGAGACAGGGGCTTCCTCTGTCGCCCAGGCTGGAGTGCAGTGGTACGATCACAGCTCACTGAAGCCTCGAACTCCTGGGCTTAAGTGATCCTCCTGCCTCAGCTGTGATCCTCAGCTGGGACCACAGGCACATGCCACCAGGCCTGGCTAATTGTTAAACTTTTTGTAGAGATGGAGTCTCGCTATGTTGCCCAGGCTGGTCTTGAACTCCTGGCCTTAAGCGATCCTCCCACCTCGGCCTCCCAAAATGCTGGGATTACAGGCATGAGCCACCATGCCCAGCTTCTGGGAAAGCACGTTAGACCGAGTGGTCAGGGAAGGCCTCTCTGAAAAGGTGACATTGGAGCTGACACCTGGAGGCAGAGGCTGAGCCATCATGGGCAGAGCTGGGGAGGATTCCGGGCAGAGGGAGCAGGAAGTGTGAGGACCAGAGGTGGGAGAGAGCCGGGCAGGGTGGCCAGGCCCGCCGGGGAAGAGTCTGGAGGCCCGAGTCCTTCCTCCCCTAGAACAGCAGCCACAGCTTCCACTACGACCTTCCTCCTGCTCCTCATCCAAATTGTGATTCCCCTGGGGGCCTCAGGAAGGGACAGGACTGTGGTCTACCTCCCCCAGGGAACAGAGCCATGACTGGGAGGGATGCTGCAGATGGCAACTTTTGCAACCACCTTCTTGGGTTCCAGGACTGGATTTTCCACGTCTTGTCTCAGGAGCGGGACCAAAGCACCAATATCACCCTGAGCAGGTGAGCCTGAGCCTGGGCGGGGCTGGGGAAGACAGGGAAGGGGTCCAGAAACTCGGGGCAGGAGTTTGGACACAGGACAGCTCCTCAGACACATTCTCACATGTGTCAGACCCAGGAGCAAGTCTTGAGGAGGAGGCACTAGGAGTGAGAGAGAGGAAAGGCAGCCACGGGGACTCTGAGTCTACCACCTGCTAAGGAGAAGCCTGTGCTTCCCTCTGTCACTGTCCATCCAACCAGCCATCCATTCATCCTCTATCATCCACCCACGCACCCAGCCATCCTCCACTCATTCATCCTCCATTCTCCCACCCAGCCATCCTCCACCCATTCATCCTCTATCATCCACCCACGCACCCAGCCATCCTCCACCCATTCATCCCTCCATCATCCACCCACACACCCAGCCATCCTCCACTCATTCATCCTCCATTCTCCCACCCACGCACCCAACCATCCTCCACCCATTCATCCCTCCATCATCCACCTCTCCATTCTCCCACCCACGCACCCAGCCATCCTCCGTTTATTCATGGATCTCTCCATCCACTCAACACAAACACTAGTTGAGCACAAGAAAGACACACAGTCCAAGCTAGCAGGATTCTAGGGGGCAAACATATGTAAAAAGGGCTTAAGGAGAGGAGGGTCTGTACAAGCCCCCTACTCTAGGAGTACAGCAGGGAAGGAGCCTCAGTCTGCCTGAGAGATAAGGGTGGTCTGCGTAGGGAGGTGGCTTTGAGTGAACTCTCCAAGGAGGAGTAAATGCTGTTCAAATAAGAAGAGGTACCAATGTCCAGGCAGAAGACAAAGCTTGAAAGCCTGGAGGCACGAGACAGCACAGACTTTCTGAGGACGATCAGATGGGAGGGGATGCCCACACAGCCACCCTTCTCTGTCCCAGGTGCAGTGAAGGCGCTCAAGGCTCAGTGAAGAGCTCTGTGCAGAGTCACTCCGTATAGCCCAGGCCACCCTGAGGGCACAAAGTGGGGAGCTCAGAGCAGATCTTTGGGGCTGTCCCAGGCCAGAGTGTCCTGTAGGGAACTGGTAGGCAAGGGATGGAGAAAGGGGGCCATAGGATGGGTGCTGGGCAGAGATGCCCAGAGGGGCTGGGAAGGGCTGCACTTGCAGTTCTTGTTTGGACCTCCCCACTCATGGGGGCATGCATGAGAGAAGCTCAGGACAGAGGAGGGCTGGGGCGGCCATCCCTGGCTGCCTTCCTGTGTGCATGTGTGCACGGGTGTGTGGGTACATGTGTGTGCATACATGTGGGTGTGTGCACGTGCATGTGTGTGCATGTGTCTATGTGCGTGTGTGTGTGTCTGTCTGTTTGGAAGGGGGATACATTAGTCCTGGCCCTTCTCGCTGCCTCCTGCAGGAAGGGAATTGTCAAGCTCAACATCTACTTCCAAGAATTTAACTATCGCACCATTGAAGAATCAGCAGCCAATAACGTGAGTTTAGGAGTCTCCCAATACCCCAGCCCTGCCCTGCCCTGACCCCTGCACCCTGAGGGTGGGGGAAGGGTTCTGAGCCCTATGAAGGAATTAGGAAGATCCCTAAGACAGTCCCAAGTTATTCCCCTGGGCCAAGATGGTCACCCCCTCCCGTTCCCACCCAAGAATCACCTCCCAGGAAGCTGTGAGGCTGGGCTAGAGGCAAGAATGTGTGGCCTGAGCTCACCCCAGCTCCCTGTTCCCCACAGATCGTCTGGCTGCTCTCGAATCTGGGTGGCCAGTTTGGCTTCTGGATGGGGGGCTCTGTGCTGTGCCTCATCGAGTTTGGGGAGATCATCATCGACTTTGTGTGGATCACCATCATCAAGCTGGTGGCCTTGGCCAAGAGCCTACGGCAGCGGCGAGCCCAAGCCAGCTACGCTGGCCCACCGCCCACTGTGGCTGAGCTGGTGGAGGCCCACACCAACTTCGGCTTCCAGCCTGACACGGCCCCCCGCAGCCCCAACACTGGGCCCTACCCCAATGAGCAGGCCCTGCCCATCCCAGGCACCCCGCCCCCCAACTATGACTCCCTGCGTCTGCAGCCGCTGGACGTCATCGAGTCTGACAGTGAGGGTGATGCCATCTAACCCTGCCCCTGCCCACCCCGGGCGGCTCGAACTCACTGAGCAGCCAAGACTGTTGCCCGAGGCCTCACTGTATGGTGCCCTCTCCAAAGGGTCGGGAGGGTAGCTCTCCAGGCCAGAGCTTGTGTCCTTCAACAGAGAGGCTGGCAGCAACTGGCCCGTTCCTGGCCAAGGGCTCCGTAGAATCACGGTGCTGGTACAGGATGCAGGAATAAATTGTATCTTCACCTGGTTCCTACCCTCATCCCTACCTGTCCTGATCCTGGTCCTAAAGACCCCTCAGAACACCCTCTCCTGGTGGCAGGCCACTTCCCTCCCAGTGCCAGTCTCCATCCACCCCAGAGAGGAACAGGCGGGTGGGCCATGTGGTTTTCTCCTTCCTGGCCTTGGCTGGCCTCTGGGGCAGGGGTGGTGGAGAGATGGAAGGGCATCAGGTGTAGGGACCCTGCCAAGTGGCACCTGATTTACTCTAGAAAATAAAAGTAGAAAATACTGGGTCCAGATGTGTTGTTTGTTTGACTGGGCAGCCGAGGTGCCCTGATGGCGGAAGGGCATCCATAGTGGCTTGAGAGAGACCCAAACTGGTTTAAGGGAAAGGGTCTCAAGCCCCTCCTTCCACTGCCAGCTCCCAGGCTGACACTCACTGATCCCTGCCTGGGTTGTGTGCCCATCTCTGACCCAGTCAGTGTGGCCAGTTAGATAAGCTGCTCTGATTGGTCACACCTGAATTCATCTGCCCAGACCTGAAGCCAGTTTGGCCCCCAGGAGAATCACATGGTCCAAGGGCGGTGGGGGCACAGTACCCACGGTTGCCAGATAACAATCAGGCTGCTTGGTTGAATTTGAATTTCAGATAGACAAACTGATTTTTTTTTTTTTTTTTGAGATGGAGTCTCACTGTCATTGCCCAGGCTGGAGTGCAGTGGCACGATCTTGGCTCACTGCAACCTCTGCCTCCTGGGTTCAAGTGATTCTCATGCCTTGGCCTCGCGAGTAGCTGAGATTACAGGCGCCTGCCACCGCGCCCGGCTAATTTTCATATTTTTAATAGAGACGGGGTTTCACCATGTTGGCCAGGCTGGTCTCAAGCTCCTGGCCTCAGGCGATCCACCTGCCTCAGCCTCTCGAAGTGGTGGGATTACAGGCATGAGTCACCGACCCCAGCCGAAAAACTGATTTTTTTAGTATATGTACATCCATGCAATACTAGAGACACATACAAATAAATCATTTGTTGTTTTTTTTGAGCATTTTATACATACATATTTTTATAGAGATGGGGTGTCACTGTGTTGCCCAGGTGGGAGTGCAATGGCATGATCATAGCTCACCGTAGCCTCAAACTCCTGGGCTCAAGCCATCCTCCCACTTCAGCCTCCCAAGCAGCTGGAATTACAGGTGTGCACTACCATGCCTGGCTAATTTTTTTTAATTAAAATTTAATTTTAATTTTTTTCATTCTGTATTTTTAATTGCTAAATACCGTCCCCCAAAAGCTTAAGGTCCCCAAAGAGAGATCAGGGAGCTGTCACCAGAGTACGGTCTGGCAGGTGCACACACAGCACTGCAGCACCCTGCTGTCACCTACCGGGCCCCTGGTGATGAAGGAGAGGCTGGCTTAGAGCCTGAGCCTCTGAGGGCCCAGCCTTCCTGGCCTAGGTCACCTGTGTCCCTTGGTCTGGAAGGTAAACAAGCTGGCCTCCCATCAAGTGCTCAGGATGGCACCTGTGGAAGAAGGAGGTGCCACAGAGTCGGTGCCACTTCAGTCAAAGGCAACGTTGCTAGGGGCTGAGTAGGGAGGGCTGAGTAGGAAACCGGGTTTCCCAGCTTGGGGCCTGGCTAGCTCGCAGGCTGGGCCCACAACTCTTGGTGGTTACCACCCTTACTACTTACTGTGTGATTACCGCTGTGATTACTTACTACTGTGATTACTGCTTTTATTACTAGCAGTAGTAGTTGTGGCCACAATCACTGTTACCATTTGTTGTTATTAAACAAGGACTACATTGGATCAAGTACTTATCATATGCCAGGCACTATGCCAGTAACTTTTTAAATTTTATTTCATTCTCATAACCACTGAGAAATAGTATAATAGCATCCCATTGCACAGGTAAGAACATTGAGGCTTAAGAGGTGAAGTAAGGTACTCGAGGTTTTTAAGTGACAAAGCTGAGACCCCAGCCTCACCCTCTGGGTGCCAATGGTCATAACAATACCAGTCCCTTACAGGAGCCCAGAGCTTTCGTATTTATTATCTTATTTGAAGCTATGGGGCATTATTATCTAGCCCGCGTGACAGCTCTTCAGTTACATGTCAATTTGAACAGGCTTAAGCTACAAAGGGAATTCATTAGCTCTTGTAGTAAAAGGGTTTCAGGCATGGCTGTATGCAGGGGCTCGCCTAGGTCTGGGGTTTCTTTTTTCTTGAGATGGAGTTTTGTTCGTTGCCCAGGCTGGCATGCAATGGCGCTATCTCGGCTCACTGCAACGTCCATGTCCTGGGTTCAAGCGATTCTCCTGCCTCAGCTTCCCAAGTAGCTGAGATTACAGCCACCCACCACCACGCCTGGCTAATTTTTATATTTTGATAGAGATGGGATTTCACTATGTTGGCCAGGCTGGTCTCGAACTCCTGACCCCAGGTGATCCACCTCGGCCTCCCAAAGTGCTAGGATTACAGGCATGAGCCACCATGCCCAGCCTAAGGTTTCTTTTTTTCTTGTTTTGAGACAGGGTCTCACTCTGTTGCCCAGGCTGTGGTGCAGTGGCACAATCACGGCTCACTGCAGTCCGGACCTCCTGGGCTCAAGCAATCCTCCCACCTCAGCCTCCCTGAGTAGCTGGGACTACAGGCATGCACCACCACGTCCGGCTAATTTTTGTATTTTTTGGAGAGAGGGTGTCTTCCCATGTAGCCCAGGCTGGTCTTGAACTCTTGGCTCAAGCGATCCACCAGCCTCAGCCTCCCAAAGTGCTGAGATTACAGGTGTGAGCCACCACGCCTGGCCCTATCTGGTGATTCTGTGTTGCTGTCCTTCTTAGAAAGGTTTCCTCCACGTGCTGTTCTTTCTGAATATCTCTTTACACCTGCAATTGCAGCCCTGTCCCCTCAGCACAGCAATCCCAGGGGGAAGAAAGCTCTTCCTGAACATTTTCCCAGCAATAGCCCCAAGAATGAGGCTTGTTTGGACCCACCCAGGGCCCATGATCATCCTGAACAGGTCACGGCAACAGGGAATGGATGAAGATGCTGCCTGGCCGGCCCTGAGTGAATCTATGGAGGGTGGCCCTTTACAGACACCTGTAAGAGGTCCTGTTCAGAGACATTTTGGAGCTGCCTGTAGATTGTGAGGTCAGGACCAGGCTGAGGGTGAGCATCGGCGAGCATCAGCTTGCCATCCCTGCTCTCAAGGGGCCGTGAGGGCCAGGCTGTGGTGCAATGGCCTCATCGCTAAAAGCAGGCTCCAAGTCATTCATTCCCCTGCCCTCTGGATCTAGCAAAGAGAAATGCTGTCCCGCTCCTACTCTGAGATCCCTTTTTTACGGCTGGAAACTTAGGCCTGTGGAACCCAAATTGCCCAAAAACAGCATTCTGTAATTCCCAACTCTACCCCAAAAGGAAAGGAGGGTTACAGATGCCAGAAGACTATGAAATTAACATTGTGGGCTGGGCACGGTGGCTCATGCCTGTAATCCCAGCACTTTCAGAGGCCGAGGTGGGCGAATCACTTGAGATCAGGAGTTCGAGATCAGTCTGGCCAACATGGTGAAACCCCATCTCTACTAAAATACAAAAATTAGCTAGACATGGTGGCGCATGCCTATAATCCCAGCTACTTGGGAGGCTGAAGCAGGAGAATTGCTTGAACCCAGGAGGCAGAGGTTGCAGTGAGCCGAGATCACACCACTACACTCCAGCCTGGGACACAGAGTGAGACTCTGTCTCCAAAAAAAAGAAAAAAAAAAAGAAAGAAATTAACATTGTGTACATGTGGCCACCACCACTGTATTTCAGCGGCTTTTCAAATAACCCTGTGAGTTAGGTACCATTTTGACTCCCAGTTTTCAGATTAGGAAATGAGGCGCGAAGAGGTGAGGTGACTTTTCCAAGGTCACACAGCAGCTGGGAGGTGGCGAAGCGTTGAATCAAGCCCAAGCCTGTCCCACTCCACAGCCTAGTAGCTCTCATGAGCCCAGCACAAAGCTCACCACAAAGCTTCCACTTTCGAGCAGCATGTGTCACCTTCCAGGTTTCTGGCTCTCGCTTCTTCGAGGCAATAGCCAGGCTCAAACCCTGCCAGGAACAGCCTGTGATCCACCACATGAGAAACCAAAATATTTTTCTTTGTGTGGGTTTGAAGCCGATGCTGTCGGAGCCAGCCAAACTGGTTCTGAGGATGTGAGGATGGCATGTGTGGGAAGCCCTGTGAGGACAGAGCCGGTGGGACACTGGCCCTAGCAGCCCAGTGGGGCTGGTTCAAGAGTGTTGGAGGCTGGGCGCAGTGGCTCACGCCTGTAACCCCAGCACTTTGGGAGGCCGAGGCAGGCAGATCACCTGAGGTCAGGAGTTCAAGACAAGCCTGGCCAACATGATGAAACCCCATCTCTACTAAAAATACACAAATTAGCCAGACATGGTGGCATGTGCCTGTAATCCCAGCTACTCGGGGGGCTGAGGCACAAGAACCACTTGAACCCAGGAGGCGGAGGTTGTAGTGAGCTGAGATCACCCCACTGCACTCCAGCCTGGGCGATAGAGTGAGACTCCATCTCAAAAAAAAAGAACAGCCTTGGGGATGGCAGGGTCACTCCAGAGGGCTGGCCTGGGCCACCTGCTGGCCCGCTGGGATGAGATGTCCCGCCACGTGCCCACCGTGTCCCACATGAGGAAGGCTGCCTGATAGCCGGGCAAGAGTACAGGTGCCGCAGTCACCAGGCTCACTCTGAACTCCGGCCCTGCCACAGGGTAGCTGAATGGCTCTAGGAAAGTCCTTAAACCTCGCCATACTGCGGATAAGACTCCCCGCCTCCCAAGGCTAGAGTGAGGTCTGTTTATTTATTTATATATTGATTGATTGACACAGGGTCTCACTGTCACCCAGGCTGGAGGGCAGTGGCGAGATCATAGCTCATTGCAACCTCCAATTCCTGGGCTCCAGTGAGCCTCCTGTCTCACCCTCTTGAGTAGCTGGGACTACAGGTGCCCACCACCAAGCCCAGATAATTTTAAAAAAATTTTTATAGAGATGAGTCTTGCTCTATCACCCAGGCTGGAGTCTAATGGTGCAATCTTGGCTCACTGCAGCCTCAAACTCCCAAGCACAAGCAATCCTCCCACCTCAGCTTCCAAAGTAGCTGAAACCAAAGGTGCGCACCACCGCAGGCTAACTGTTATATTTTTTTTTTGTAGAGACAGGGTCTCACTATGTTGCCCAAGCTGGTCTTAGACTCGTGGCCTCAAGCGATCCTCCCGCCTCAGCCTCCCAAAGCCCTAGGATTACAGGTGTGAGCTACCATGCCCAGTCTGTGGTGAGGTTTAAGTGAGACATCCCAGAGAGAGGCAGAGCTCAGCCCAGCCCCTGAGACCCAGGCAGGGCTCAATTCCAATGACAGCCCCTGCGACAGGCACCACTGCCATCCCCTTTCTTTCTTGTTAACAGAAACCCAATCAAGGCAGCCAATAAGCCCAGCTCAGGCTATAAATCCTGATTGGTCTAAGCCAGTGTTTCTCAACTGGAGGAAGTTTCTGGAGACATTTTTGGTTTCACAACTAGGAAAATACTACTGGCATCTAGTGGGTCAGGAAAGTTAAACAGCCTGCAACGCACAGAACAGCGTCAAACACAGAGCTGTACAGCCCAAAACGTCAATAGCCAAGGCTGAGAAACGCTGGTAGAAGCCAGCCTGGGCTTTCCCGCCTCCTTTGTAGCGGGGATGCCTCATGACTGAGAAACAGCCAGTGAGGGCTAGGAGAAGGCTGGCCAGGGCTTCCAGGGAAGCCGCCACTTGCATGATAGAAGGGACAGAATTGCTGCTCTACCTTCTCTGCTCCCTTTTTCCCTGAATGCAGATGCAGCACCTGCAGTTGCAAGAGTCACCTGCCACAATGAGGCCTCCAGCACATGGGGCTAAGTTTCAAAGCACAGGGCCTGACTCCAGCCAGCCACTAAATCAGTGCCTGTAGCCACCACTATTTTTTTTTTTTTTTTTTTGAGATGGAGTCTCACTCTGTCACCCAGGCTGGAGTGCAGTGGCACTATCTGGGTTCACTGCAACCTCTGCCTCCTGGGTTCAAGCAATTCTCCTCCCTCAGCCTCCAGAGTAGCTGAGATTACAGGCACGCACCACCATGCCCAGCTAATTTTTGTATTTTTAGTAGAGACGGGGTTTTGCCATGTTGGCCAGGCTCGTCTTGAACTCCTGACCTCAGGTGATCTGCCTGCCTCAGCCTCCCAAAGTGCTGGAATTATAGGCGTGAGCCACCGTGCCCAGCCACCTTTTACTTCTTTTTTATTTCTTGTTATCAAGAAAAATTAATTTCTGTTTAAGTCACTCAAATTACGTTATTCCATTATTTATAGCCAAATATAATCTTAACAGATAGACGCTATTAATGAAAAACACTGAAGTTCATACACCATACATTTTAAAAAAGAAAAAATGTGGGCCAGGCACAGTGGCTCACGCCTGTAATCCTAGCACTTTGGAGGCCAAGGCAGGAGGATCACTTGAGCCTCGGAGTTCGAGACCACCCTGGGCAACAAAGCAAGATCCCGTTCCTACAAAAAATGTTTTAAAAAATTAGCCAGGTATGGTGGTCTCCATCTGCAGTCTCAGCTATTTAACGAGCTGAAGCGGGGGAGTTGCTTGAGCCCAAGAATTCGAGGCTGCAGTGAGCTGCGATTGTGCCACTGCACTCCAGCCTGGGTGACAGAGTGAAACCTTGTCTCAAAAAAAAAAAAAGGAAAAAACTGAAAGCCTAATTCCTTACCATGGCTGACGAGCCCCCTTATGATCTGGCCCCCAGCTTCTCCAGGGATACTGCTTCACCCTTTCCTCCATGAAGCCCCTCCTCTCCTGCCCCAGCCGCCCTTGGACATGCCTCAGGGCCCGGTCTGCACCACTCCCTGGGCCTGAACGCACCTCCTCCTTCACTCTCTGCCACATGGCTCTTACTCTGTAGGTCTCGGGCTGCCCACTTTATGCAGTGCCAGCTTCCACCCTGACACCCGCTTTTCTGCTAGCACTTACCTCTGAAATTATCCCCATTTACCTTCTTCTCCCTCCCTCTCCCACTGAACATAAGCTACAGGGGAGGACCCATATCCCTAGACATTCCCAGTGCGCACAACATGGCAGACATGTGGGAAGCACTAAAAAATGCACTGAAGAAGTAAGAGGCCGGGTGCAGTGGCTCACACCTGTAATCCCAGCACTTTGGGAGGCTGAGGCAGGCAGATCACTTAAGGTCAGGAGTTTGAGACCAGCCTGGCCAACATGGCAAAACCCCATCTCTACTAAAAATACAAAAATTAGCCGGGCGTGGTGGCGGGTGCCTGTAATCCTAGCTACTCGGGAGGCTGAAGGGGGAGAATCACTTGAGCCCAGGAGGCGGAGGCTGCAGTGAGCCAAGATCACACCACTGCACTCCAGCCTGGGTGAAAGAGTGAGGGGGAAAAAAAAAGAAGAAGGAAACAGTCTTCTTGCATTTCACAGTAGTTATTTATTCAATTTTCAAGATCTGATCCTTTAAAAAAATTATCTAAAAAGTCTTCTCTGATAAATAATACATCTTTAATTTACAACTCTTTTTGATTATACAAATGAACCAAGTCTTTTTTTTTTTTTTTTTTTTTTGAGACAGAGTCTCGCTCTGCTGTTAATTTTTGTATTTTTAGTAGAGATGGGGTTTCACCATGTTGGTCAGGCTGGTCTCGAACTCCTGACCTCATGATCCATCTGGCTTGGCCTCCCAAAGTGCTGGGATTACAGGCGTGAGCCACCGTGACCAGCTGAACCAAGTCTTTTTAAAGTAACTTCTGCCCAATCTTGGGCAGAGTTTCTGAGCAAATCTGTGCTGGTGAGTCGCGAAACAGCAGCCCTGGCTCTCTTGGTGGTCCGGTGTGTGGTGGGGTCAGTAATTCACACTCCGCATGGTGGCCACGGTGGTGGCCAGGCGACGGGGCAGGCCTTTGCTGACCTGTCTATAGTCCTCAGGCCTGGTCTTCAGGAGCGTCACGATGTGCTGGAGGGTGCGGGACGGCTGCAGGCCCAGGGCATCCATCACATTGATCAGATAGTCTGTGGGGGCGGAGAGGAGACAGACAGAGCTCCACAGACTCAGCACCAAGCAGGTCAGAGCCCCACAGGGCCTCCCCTGAATATGAAACAGAGAAGCTGCCCTGCCAAGTCCCTAGATGCGGGGCGCCAACCCTGCCCTCAATAGGCCCTTTACTCACCAGGTTCTTCCCACAGTGTCAGACCAGACTGTGAGCTTGGCTCGAGTCTAGGAACTCTAATTTAATAAAGAACTAACCAACATCACTCCCATCCCCAACCACACACACACTCACATGCACACACACGCACACACTCTCACATCCAAACTCACACAAACTCACATGCGCACACACTCACATGTACACACTCACATGCACACACACTCTCACATCCACACTCACACACAACTCGCACACACACTCACATGTACACACACTCACATGCACACACACTCTCACATCCACACACACTCTCACATCCACACTCACACACACTCACATGCACACACCCGCCTTCAGCACCAGTCTGAAGGACCAGCTGACCTCACCCAAAGCTCTGTTCTGGGGACTCCTGGGTTCCAAGCCCTGGCCCCCAGGGTATCCACTGACCACTTGGAAAACCCAGAGGGTCAGGAGACACACAAGCTTGTCTGAGCAGTTACTAAAGACCTCCTGTCAGAACGCCGCAGTGAAGACAAGGACAGTGTCTGGGGTGGGACCCTGGTATAACACAGGTTTCCACATTTCCCAGATGACCCCTGAGGCACTGGGGATACAATCGGATACAGATTTCTGAGCCTACCCCCAGACTAGGTCGATGAGCATCCCAAGAGAGGATTCTAGGGTTCTGTCATTCTACAAAGCGACCCCGGTGGTTCTAACCACCAGGCAAGCTTGGGCAAAACAGACAGCATGGGGGAGCAAACCAGGTGCAGCCAGGTGTGACCTCAGAGAAGCCCTTCCACCTCCCTGAGTCTCTGCTTCCATCTGTCCACAGTTACCACCCATCCGGCAGCATGGATAGGGGATGAAGCGGGAAACGAACATGAGAGCACCTGATGTGTCGCAGGTGATCAATATATCAATGCTGCCTTTCCCTCCTGCCTGGGCAGTGCAACCCAACCCAAGGGAAGCCTTGCAAAGCCTTCTCCAGCTCCTCCCAGTTCATGCTTGGAAAGACTAGAAGACAGCACCACCCGATATGCCCCTGGCTAGTTTTTTTTTTCTTTTCTTTTCTGAGACGGAGTTTCACTCTTGTTACCCAGGCTGGAGTGCAATGCTGCGATCTCGGCTCACTGCAACCTCCGCCTCCTGGGTTCAAGCAATTCTCCTACCTCAGCCTCTCAAGTAGATGGGATTACAGGCGCCTACCACCACGCCTGGCGAGACGGGGTTTCGCCATGTTGGCCAGACTGGTCTCAAACTTCTGACCTGAGGTGATCCACCCACCTCAGCCTCCCAAAGTGCTGGGATTACAGGCGTGAGCCACCGCGCTCAGCGCCCCCCCACCGGCTACCTTCTGATCTTGGGTTCATCTCTTCTCCTTGACTAAAGTGGAGCTCCAGGCAAGGCCTCAACCTTCCTTGTGTTTTTTGTTTTGTTTTGTTTTTAATATTTTGTAGAGACAGGGTCTCGCTATGTTGCCCAGGTTGGCCTCAAACTCCTAGGCCCAAGCGATCCTCCTGCCTCAGCCTCCCAAAGTGCTGGGATTACAGGCATGAGCCATGGTGCCCAGCCCCCTGTGTTTTCTTTTTAGGCCCCACTCAGGGCAGGGCCAGGAGGAGATGCCTGCTCTGTCATGGCTGACTCAGGAAGAGCTGCTTCCCAGCAAAGGTGCCGCCAGGCACGTACTTACTCCTTTACAAGTTTATCCATAAAACCATGAGCTCCACTTGACTGTCAGCCAAGAGCTGCAAAGAGCTGGCCCACAGTCTACTAGGACATTTTTGTTTGGCGAGCAGTGTTTTTTGTTCTGTTTGTGCTCATGCTTAATTTGAATGTCTTTCAGGTGTGCATGCTTTGCCACAGACCTCACCACTCTGTCGCCTTATACCCTGCCAGTTTCATATACTAGCCTGACCTTCCCTGCCCCTAACTGTACATCCTTACAGTGTAAGCTCAGTAAGCATGGGAGCTGCCTAAAGCTTTGTTGTCTCTATCTCCTAGAACTACAGCTGGCACACAGATGCTCGAGCAATGCTGAATGAGTGAAGAAATGAATCTGCAGGGGGAGCTTAACAGGGAGGAATAACAAGGACAACTGAAACTGAGGGGCAATCCCTAGATTTCACTCCACTCACTAGTTCCAGTTCTTCCCCCTGCTGCTGCTTGTACTAACAGGGAACACCAACACGCATTTGAATTCTCTCATCTCTCTTTCTCTGAAGGGAAGTAGCCAAAAGGCTGCCTGTTCCTCTGGTAAGTGCTGAGAGCTGACTATGAAATGAGCAGGGGTCAGGAACTCAGGACAGCTGGATCCCAGGCCTGGCTCCATCACTAACAGCTCTGGGACCCGGAGGAAAGCACCTTGCTTCTAGTTCTTCTTCTGCAAAACAAGAGCCAGAAGCCAGTTGAGCCTGGCTCAGCCCTGTGGTCACTGAGGACGAAGCTCTGGCTGTGTCCCCAGGGAGCTGATCTTTCAGGCTTCTACCACCCGCTCTCCTGACCACCCCGAGAGGTGCGTTAGGCTAAAGAGCAGACAAGGCAATGGAATGGCATCAAGAGACTGGGGAGACTCCCTGCCACCTGCCAGCAGTAGCCCCATGCTCAGAGTACACCTGGGCAGTGAGGCCCTCCAGTGAAGAGGGCAGGCAGGAGCAAAGGGGACACGCCCACTGACTTGGCAGGCAGGATGCTATCTGGATGGAGACCACAAAGTGACCCTGGCCACATGGCCTTGTTATGCAACTGCCCTGGGCCTCTGTTCCCTATCGGTATGATGGAGAAGAGAGCACCCACCTCACAGGGGAGTTTGGAATTACATAAGACGATGGGTGCGAGTGCTTGGTCCAGCGCCAGGCATGCCTGGTATGCAGTAAGAGCTCATTAAACACTGGTTGGGAATTATGGCACAAATGGAGCGGGCCAGGTGGGGCCAGGCTGCAGGACTCGCTGAAGCTTATCTCACTGAAGCTCCCCTCAATGGTTCTCAAGTCCTCTTCGAAAACATAGATGTCTGAGCTTCAACCCGGTCTTGCTAAGTCAGAATCTCTGGGGCAGGGCCTGGAGAACCTGAATTTTCAACCAGCTTCAGAGCCAAATCCACAGCTGAAGCTAAGGGGAGACTTGGGATGAGATTCCTGGAGGGCAAAGGAGAAACTGACAGATGCAGCAGGCAAGAGCTGTCCCTCCCACCGCCTGTCTTGTGGGGACCCACCAATGTCAGTGGCCAGCTGCTTGGCAGAGTGTGGGCTCAGCTCGGGGATCTGTAGGATCGCATCACAGTAGGTCTGCATTGTGGCTCTGGCGATCGAGCCCAGCCAGTTGTCAGCCATGTTGTCCAGCTCGGGCAATTCATCCCCTGAAAAGAAAAGGAGGTCATCAAGGAAAACACAGGCCTGCAGTAGCTGCTGAATGCACCAAAGTACCAGGAAGCTTCTGGTCTCAATGGGAAACACAGGAAACCGAAAACAGTTACATCTTAGGGCCAGGTGCAGTGGCTCATGCCTGTAATCCCAGCACTTTAGGAGGATGAGGCAGGCGGATCATTTGAGGTCAGAAGTTCGAGACCAGCCTGGCCAACATGGTGAAACCCCGTCTCTGCTAAAAATACAAAAATTAGCCAGGCGTGGTGGTGCGTGCCTGTAGTCCCAGCTACTCAGGAGGCTAAGGCAGGAGAATTGCTTGAACCCAGGAGGCGGAGGTTGTGGTGAGTCAAGATCGCGCCACTGCACTCCAGCCTAGGTGACACAGCAAGACTCTGTCTCAATAATAACAATAATACAGAATACAAAGTTACATACAAAATACCATCTGCTTACAGAGCAGAGCCAGAAGGCACAAGCGAAAGTAGAAATACCAGTGTGTTCCACAGTGGGATGTGGTTATAGATTTTTTCAAGTTGTGATATTGTTTTAGATACAGCATGTGTACAAAAAGTACATGTTAGAAGGTTAAAAAAAAAAAACAGGGCTTGGTGACAAATGAGCCCAAGGATAAGGTGTCATCTGGAGTTTCTACCCTGGAAACTGACAGCTTGACTTGTAACATCGCCAGAAACGGTCCCCGCTTACCCTGCTCAGGAGGAAATGGCAGCTTTCCAGCGTGCAATGCCAACTCTAAGGCAGAGTCCTCCTGAGTCACAAATGGCTCAAGATTCAGGGGGAGGGACATGATGTACTGCCCGATCTGAAACAAAAGAAAGCTCTGTTAGCCTGACATTGACACATACGGGTTATTACTTTATGGGTACATTTGTGTGAAGGCAAATGGCAGAGAGACAAAATTGCTAGACCTCGGGTGATCCCAAGTCTGATCTTTCTAGTATGTGGTGATGCTTGTTATGGCAGTACCCTAAAAAAAGAATCACTGGTAGCTTGCATATAGATTATAGATTCATCCTTCTTATAATGGCCTCAATATTTTTGAAATGCATTCAACACAATCTCTATCTCCAATGAAGTAATGGATATCAAAATGCTTTGTAAAATTTGAAGCATTGTGTAAATATAAGTATTATTACTGTTCATAGGTGAAAAACCAGTAAGATACTAGTGTCAGAAAGTGTGGGGCCAAGCAAGAATTCAAATCCTGTCTTCTGAGGCCAGGCACAGTGGCTCACACCTGTAATCCCAGCACTTTGGGAGGCCGAGGCGGATGGATCTCCTGAGGTCAGGAGTTCAAGACCAGCCTGGCCAACATGGTGAAGCCCTATCCTACTAAAAGTACAAAAATTAGCCGGGGATGGTGGCAGGCACCTGTAATCCCAGCTACTCGGGAGGCTGAGGCAGGAAAATCACTTGAACTCGGCGGGGGCGGAGGTTGCAGTGAGCCAAGATCATGCCATTGCACTGCAGCCTGGGCAGACTCTGTCTCAAAAAAAAAGAGACTCTGTCTCAGAAAAAAAAAAAAAACCTGTCTTCTGGATTTGGATCTGATTCTCTCCCTCCTAGATAATTTAACCAGAAGAAGAAAGGAATTCTGTTTGAAAAAAAGCCATTTATAACTATAATTAATTTGGAGAAAAAACTATATTGTTTTCATAATATAAACTCTTGAAACTAAAGATAGACAAAACCTTGGCTGGTGGGGAATTGCAAAAGGTCATTTGCAATTGTCCTAAAAGACATTTAGGACATGCCCACAATTAGCACAGTCTTGGTCATGTGTTTGTCAGATATCCATGTGATGCCAAGAGTGTAATTTAGACCACTGTTTCCTATTTCTATTGTAATTCATTGTTTTGTGTTTTAAGGCTAAGTATGTGTTTTGTTTCAAAATAAGGGGGTTGACTTTTCAGGTTTCAAAATGATAATATATGTTTTTAAAAGGTCTTTCTGCCTGTTGTTGCTTTTTTTTCTTCCTGCTACATATTCATTCCATGACATTCCTGTCACTGATAATTAATTCTGTAAACTAAAAGTCAGGAGACTATCAAAGCAAGATCTTCTCAATCTGGCCTCACACATGTCTACGTAACAGCGGGCTCCTTTCAGGGTGTGGTGTCCAGAAGTTAACACAGACTCGAAAATCTACCCAGACCAGAGAACTACAGGATGATCATGCCCTTCTTTCCAAACATTCAATATGGTTTGGCTGTGTAAGTGTAAACATCCATTATTAGTTTGGTGTTCCTTTTCTCTTTTTTCTTTTTTTTTTTGAGACAGAGTTTTGCTCTTGTTGCCCAGGCTGGAGTGCAATGGTGCAATCTCGGCTCATTGCAACCTCCGCCTCCTGGGTTCAAGCAATTCTCCTGCCTCAGCCTCCCGAGTAGCTGGGATTACAAGTGCCTACCACCACACCTGGCTAATTTTTTTTGTATTTTTAGTAGAGACGGGGTTTCACCATGTTGGCCAGGCTGGTCTTGAACTCCTGACCTCAGGTGATCCGCCCACCTCGGCCTCCCAAAGTGCTGGGATTACAAGCGTGACCCACTGTGCCTGGACTGGCGTCCCTTTATAAGAGGTACACAGATGGTAAAATAAATCATTTTTTTCTTTCATGTACTTAGTATAATCTTTCACCCAAAGTAAGCAAGTGGCCACTTACCTCACTAATAACAACAGCTACTGTAAATTTCAGCTTGAAGTGTTAACAAATTCATCATTTTTCCCCAAGGCTGGGGGAAGAGAAGGATGCTGATTTCTGGTGTTGGAATTTCTCTGTACTACAATAATTCCTCTCAACAAGCCCTTCCTGAACACCTACTACGTACAAAGACCCCAGACATACTCCTATATTTGGTATACCTTTCATCTGTAGCCATAAGCTTTTGGCTAAGTCCACAGACTCAGTTTTACCTTGCATATATATTGTTTTTAAATTTCAAAGCATTTTCTCCTATTTCATCTCTTTACAATGCTCACATGATTCTGTGTGGGTGAGGGCTTTCACCAACAAGGCAAAGTATCATTTAGGTGAAAAATTTCAGTAATCTGACATCTCTAACTTCAATCAATTGGCCTTAGACTGTAGGGATTGCTGGGGTTCCTAGATCTCACGGTGCAGGTTTCTCCCAGGGATCTTGTCTCTATTCACTCCTTGGAAATCAATATGGAAAGGGCTGCTTATCATCCCACCTGTGGGTATTTGTCTACTATTCTCACATATGCAATCAATATTTCTTGATATCCTGGTTGGGTTAACTCACTGACTTGGGAAAAATGAAGTTTTGAGGTCAGACAGACTTGGGTTGGAGTTTTGGCTCTATCACTGTGAGAACCTGGGCAACTTAATCTGTCAGGACCTCGGATCATCATCGCTGAAATGAGGATGACCTCATATTACTTCAAAAGGTTGTGGTGAGGGTAGAATTAATACGTGTGCTATGCACGTAAAGCAGCTGGCGTCCTAACAGAGCAGCCACTGGGTAAGTCGCTGCTTCCTCCCAGCCCCACTCCCACTGTGAAGGAGGGCTGCCACACCTGTCTCATGGACATGATCTGGCCCAGCCACTAAACAACCTGGCACTGTCTCTGCACACAGTACGTGTTCAATTAGGTGTTCCTTTCCTGGGTTCAGGTCATCAGCCTCCGTACAGCTCAGGAGGACAGCAGCAGGCAGGGAAGGGCCCGGGCCTGGAAACTCCTCCTAGCCCTCATTCCCTCTCTAGACCTCAGTTTCTTCAACCTTAGAATCAACTTGGTAGCCACTCAGGTCCCTTCCAGCACCATCATTTTCTGAATCAATTTAGACTGCAAGCATACTGTCTCTGCTCTAAAATCAGATCATTCAGCCGGGCACAGTGACTCATGCCTGTAAACTCAGCACTTTGGGAGGCCAAGGTGGGCAGATCACTTCAGGTCAGGAGTTTGAGACCAGCCTGGTCAACATGACGAAACCCTGTATCTACTAAAAATAGGAAAATTAGCCAGGTGTGGTGGTGGGCGCCTGTAATCCCAGCTACTCGGAAGGCTGTAGCAGGAGAATCACTTGAATCTAGGAGGCCATAGTTGCAGTGAGCCAAGATCGCGCCACTGCACTCCAGCCTGGGTGACAGAGGCTCCATCTCAAAAATAAATAAATAAATAAAAATAAAATCAGATTATTCCCATGGGTTGTAAAGACCAACCCACATCTTAACAGTTTCATCAGTAGAGGGTATCAGGTGCCCTGGGAAATAGAAGGGAAATGACTGTTGTTTTAGACTTGATACTGCCCCAAATGAACAGAGAGCAGAGAGCCAGCCACCTCACTGCCTGCCAGAGGGACTGCCATGCACTTCTTGCAATTATACAACATGTACTTTTTTTTTTTTTTTTCCTGAGGCAGGGGTTGCTGTGTGGCCCAGGCAGGAGTGCAGTGGTGCAATCACAGCTCACTGCAGCGTCGACCTCCTGGGCTCAAGCGATTCTCCCACCTCAGCACCCCAAGTAGCTGGGACCACAGGACACACCACCATGCCTGGATAATTTTTTACTTTTTTGTAGAGGCGGGGTCCCCCTATGTTGCCCAGACTGGTTTCAAATTTTTGGGCTCAAGCAATTCTCTCGCCTCTACCTCCCAAAGTGCTGTGACTATAAGCATGAGCCACCATGCCCAGCCTAACATTTATAATACTTTTAAAATTCCCTTCTAGTCATTTTGGCAGAGTCACAACTTACACATAGGGGTTGGATTCTAAGGCAAGAGCGTAAGGCAGAAATCACCTTGAAAAGTCTCAGAAATCTCCCATTGTGTGAGGTGAGTGTGGTTTGGCACATGTTACTCCTCTATAGTGTTTCTTGTGCGCACTGACATTTAAGAGCACCTGAGCTAGACTGCAGGAAGGAATGGAAGGAAAGGCCATGTGCAGGTGTCTGGGTGACTGTCAATTCCCAGGGGTGAATGGGGAGGGCAGCAAGGACTCCACGTGCCCCCATTCCCCTGCATGGTTTATTCTGTTCTCTTTTAATATTAAGCCTCTATAACTGTAATTCTTCTGAAGAGATTTGTTTGTTGCTATGAAGTTAAACATGAAAGCACTCCACACAGAGCCTGGCACATAGTAGGTGATCACTAAAAGCTGGCTGAATTTGAATTCACAACCACAAACACACACTACTCTTCTGAAAGTCACAGAGAAGAATTGGCCATCTGCCTCCTGTCTTCCCAAGTCAGAATTTCCCATTAGACTCTCAACTCTGACGCCCTCAGGTACTGGCCACATCTCATATAGGGAGAGATGGTGAAGGAGTGAGAATGTGCTGGGGTCTGGAATCGCCATGTGGCTCTGCTGATCTTCTTAAAGTCCAGGATCTGGGTGCAGACTACCCCAAAGCACAGGCTACCCAAAAGGGTCAGATAGCACCCATGGGGAAATGACTATAAGGGCAAGAATCAAAAGACAAGGAAGGTCTGAAAGACTTCGACCACCCTGGAGAAGCACACAGAAGCTCTTACGTTGCTGATGTACTCGAGAGGGGTGAGACTAAAGGCAGGCAGTTCATCTGTGAGGGTTTCTCCGATGCCAGCCGTATTCCAGCTCTAAGGGTGGAACAAGAGGACACAATCAGTACCTAGCAGCCAGGCAGCTGTGAAGACGCCACCCAGAAATACACAAGAAGAACATGGCCTTCCCTGGAGGCACTGTCTTTGGTTGGAGCTGACCGTTGGAGCCTCCACCACTCAGCAGGCAGGGGCTTCTCTTCTTTAAAGCTTCACCTGGAAGCCCGCCATACAGAAGGCAACGAATTCTCTCTCCGCATTCCTGCAGGTCCATGAAACAGGAACTGCCACACTGGCTGAACTGTGGGGTGGGAACTGATCCCTTTCATTTATCTCGCTGAGATTGTAACAGGAGAAAGCTGGATATTTTTGGTCCAAGTTTCTCTGCGTAGCGGGGCCACTGTGTAGAGAGGTGCTGGGTGCAGACAGCCTCACTACTTCGTGGGTCCTTAGCACCCTAAGGAGAACAGGGCACCCTGAGGTCCCCCACAGAGGCCACGTGTCAGTCCCTTATCTGGGAGGGAGACCTAGGAAGCCCCTCTGGCTGCAGGAAGAGCCAAGCCTCATTGGCAATACTGCTTTACCTCAACTAAAGCTGCTGCTTTATTTCTCACCACCTTCTGGATCTGTTTCTCAACTCATCAGAACTCAGAGGGATGGGGATGGGACGGCACTTCCAAACCCCAACAGCTGCCCCTCTGGCCTCTCTGTAGTCCCCCTGTGCGAGGAGAACCTCAGCACTAACACGTGTTTCTTGCCATTTGGAGTGGAAACATCTTCCGTGTTGCTGTGGGAGCCTTCCCAGCAGTTTATATAGAGTTGGGTAAAGGACCTGTGCACATGTGCTCACAGACTTCAGAGTGGCACACCTTCACACAGAAATCTCGCTTCTTACTTCCAACCTGAGCCACTCTAAAGCCAGCCTGGAAAACAAGGCCCTTTCTGGCTGAACTCTGGGAGTGACTCCGGCAGTCATGTAGGAACTGCTGTCTGCAGCCACCTGATGCCGGATCCGGTTGCCTGATCCTTTAAGTAGCATTCCGGGAAAGGAATGACCATGTCCAACCCTGGGCTCCCAGCCCAGGCTCAGCCTCGGCAGCCCTCCCTGTGCTCTCTAGCGCCCACTTGATTCGGTCTCATTTTCTTTGATGTAAATGAGCCCTTTTCTTCCCCACCCCAGGTGCCCCCAACCCTTGTCCTACAGTTTTCTAGACTCTTTGTTCTTGCCTGCGAATGCTCTTTTGTCTCAAAAGAGCCTACATTTTTTCCAGCTAACTCCCAGTCCACCGAGAAGGAACACGCCAACCATCCACATTTACCAAGTACCCAGGATGTCGAGTGTCTTGTGCTAAGCTTTGCAGGGAAGAGATAAAGAAATGTAAGATTTGCTCCTTGCTCTCTAGAAGGGAGCTACTTGGGGAAGCAAGACCCCCTGACATACTCCCACCCTGTACACCCCCACACCTCCCATCCTGTTCTGGCCCCTCCCCTCTCCCCCCTGCAGACACATGAGTGCTGCCTCCCACTTCTAGAGCTCTCGGTGTCAGAGGCAAGGAGCAAGAAGAGCTCAGGGCGATTAGAGAAGCGGCTGGCCATAGGATGTATGCGGTACACAGAGGCAGACAGAGGCTGGAGGGAGAAGGCACAGCTTTAAACACCAGGCTAAGTAAAGGCTTTACCTTGAACAAGTAAATTGCAAGGGAAAAAGAGAGAGAGAGGAAACTTACCATTCAAAAACGACAAAAAAGACATCCCAATAAATCTCTACGTGCAGGATCCTGGATCCTACATCCTGACTCAAAGGGTTAAAATAAATTATGCCATTTATAAAACAACTGGAAATTTGAACACTGATGACATTAGGAATTCCTTTTCTTTTTCTTTTTTAGGGTTGACTATGGTACTGTGATTATTTTTAGAGTCCTTCTATTTCAGATGAGGCGGTATGTATGAAACAGGATGGCTAGGAGTGGATCATGGTTGGAGCAGGTGATGAGTATATGGAGTTCCTTATACTCTTCTCCCTACTTCTGTGTATGCGTGAAAAGGTCCATAAGAAGTTGCTAAAAACAGACAATCAGACTAGCCCTGGGGAGGGTTTTGAATGAGGAGAGATAAAACCAAAACAATGCTTTGTGAAGGTGAATACAGCAGCTCTGCAGAAAATTGGGGTGGGGGGCAGATGAAAAGCTCAAAAACAGCTCAGAGATGATGAGAATCCCCTGTGGAGACAGGTGTGGGACACAGAGAAAAGGAAGGGACAGCAATCCTTGGTGGTTTGTCGGCAAAGAGGGGTGCAGCAAGGGAGCCCAGATGGTGACAGGCTGGGAAGCAGAGTGTGGGGAGAAGCAACGGCTTCCAGGAAACCAAGAGCAGGTACCAATGTGCAGGGCGAAGACAAGCACTGCTGCCATCCATCCCAGGGACTGCAGCCTGGAGGCCCCAGGAAAGGCCTCAAAGGGGAGGCAGGAGGAGCAGCCTCAAAACATGAACAGGCAGAGGAGAGAGGGAAAGAACAGCTGGAGTGGGAAAGAAGTTTGGAAGAAGCGCAAGACAGAGTGGCTTGAAATAGGAGGGTGCTTAAAAAGCAGCAGATGGCTGGCTGCGGTGGCTCATGCCTCTAATCCCAGCACTTTGAGAGGCTGAGGCAGGCGGATCACTTGAGCCCAGGAGTCTGAGACCAGCCTGGCCAACATGGTGAAACCCCATCTCTACTAAAAATACAAAAATTAGCCGGGTGTGGTGACGCTCGCCTGTAGTCCCAGATACTTGGGAGGCTGAGGCATGAGAAGTGTTTGAACCCAGGAGGCGGAGGTTGCAGTGAGTGGAGATCACACCACTGCACTCCAGCCTGGGCAACAGAGTGAGACTTTGTCTCAAAAAAAAAAAGGAGGGGGCGGGGAAACAGCAGAGAATGTCACTTGAGGGCAATAGGGAAATGCTGCAGGTCATTTTTTAATTGTTCAAAATTTATTTAAAGTGTCCTTCAAATGGGCTTTTCTATCCATCTGTCACCAGGTAAAATAGGTAAACTTCAATAATCCATTTTGAAATCAAATATAGCATTGGTTTGTAGTCTCGGAATATAAAAGGGCAATAGAATTTACCAGCAAATGCTGAAAACAAACATTTGATGACCAGGGTTTAATTTTCAAATCCTTAAGGCCAGAGTGTTTGCCTGGGTATTGTGTGCTGGCACCCTCGGAGTGCTCCTCCTAATCTCCAAAGCCACCTGCACCCATTCCCAAGGGGCCACGGTGCTGTGGTGAAGCCGGAATGAGAAGGTAGGGCCAAGCACCCAGGAACTCCACCATCAATAATGAACTCTGGAATGCAGAAGTAGAGGGAAAAGGACGGGGGAAGCACCACCCCTGTTTAAATGTAGAACTAAGCTGGGAAGCACTGAGGTTTCAGAACAGAAGGTCAGTACCGTCAGCTTTGACAAAATAAAAATAATACAAACAACCCAATCTGCAGGTGAGGGAGGGGACAGGAGAGAGACAAAGAAAGCTAATCCTTTCGTTTTTCAATGGATCATATGTATCAGTATCTGTCTGCAATGGAAACAGGATTAACAAAAAGCAATGGCAACTCCAATCTCTTCATACTCATAATCTTTTTTTCATAACCTTGGAGAGAGCTTCTGGGGAATGAGTATCTTTCGTGGAGAAAAGAAAAAAAATCTCGACCAGGCTTGGTGGCTCATGCCTGTAATCCCAGCACTTTGGGAGGCCGAGGTGGGTGAATCACTGGAGGTCTGGAGTTCAAGACCAGCCTGGGCAACCTGACGAAACCCCGTCTCTACCAAAAAATACAAAAATTAGCCTGGA
Source organism: Pan paniscus (assembly GCF_029289425.2). NCBI lineage: Eukaryota > Metazoa > Chordata > Mammalia > Primates > Hominidae > Pan > Pan paniscus. Next base: position 24,813,301 of record NC_073267.2, read on the forward strand.
GTGGTGGCAGGCACCTATAGTCCCAGCTACTCGAGAAGCTGAGGCAGGAGGATCGCTTGAACCCAGGAAGCAGAGGTTGTAGTGATCCAAGATCGTGCCACTGCATTCCAGCCCGGGTGACAGAGTGAGACTCAGTCTCAAAAAAAGAGAAAAGAAAAGAAAAATGTCTCAAGTTCAATAATTCCTTTAGATTCATTTAGTGTCTCTTTTTTCTGGTTAAAGTCAAATAAAATTATATTGTGCATATCTTGTTTTTCTTAAAAACAGCATTATAGTATAATTCCATTTCTTCCTTATAGATCTATCCACTGATGCCCAATCAGCCTTTAACATGTATAGGCGTGCAGAAAGAGATGTCTGGGTTGCTGGACATCAAACTGCTGACGCTGATTATTTCTCAATGGTGGGATCTTGGAGGTATTTATTAGATTTTTTTTTTTTTGTATTTTCTTGTATTGCTTGAGTTTCTAAAAATAAATACCTATACAATTTTTATTTTAAAAAAATCAAGTAAGTCATTCTTCTTAAAAATGAGAATCACAGAAAAGAAGAAAACTACCACTTATTACGCATCTACTCTGTGGCCAGTGCTATGCTAAATTCTATCAATATACAAAATCTCACTTAATCCTCATCAATCTATATGAGAATTACTATATCCCCATCACACAGATGAGGAAACGGAGGCTCACGGAGGAAGGAATGACTCAGCCACGTGATGGCACCCGCCTCATTTCTGCTACAGCTCTCCTCCACTTTACGTCCCCTTCTGTGCTACAAATACAAAATCTGATTGAAATAGATCTCATGGCATTTTGCACAGAAAAATCATAAAGAGTGAAAATCACAAACTTCAAGGGTAGAAGGAACCTCACGATCATGTCGTTTAACTGAGCAATTTTACGGATGGGAATCCTGACTCCCAGTGAGGGGGTGAGGCCTGACTGAGACCATGCAGGAGCCCTGGACTCCCAGCCTTGCAGGCTTTCTAGAGGGTGGCAGAAAGGAGAGCACGTTTGATTTTGCCAGATGAGTTCTTGTCATTTTGTAAAAAGATCTCTTGGTTATTAAAGGCCCATAACTGGAATCCAAATGGCCTTGAAGGGTCAGTAAGATACATTAACCAGGGGGCTGTCCCGCCCAGTAATCCAAAAGGAAAGTAACAAGATCTGGAGCAGGGGAAAGACAGCAAGTAGAGAAAATAGAACAGGCAATGCCTTGAAAAATAATTCGGACAACCAGAAAAGAGAAGAGGGCGTGAGGAAAGGAAAGTGAGTCGATTCTAGAAACAGCCAAACAGAAAAGGTATCAAGGAAAGAAAGGAACAGAACCCTCCAAAGCCCCCTCAAAAACACAAGTTCAATTCTGATAAGGCACTCCGCTGAGTAAAGTTCCAGAACCAATTCTCCAGAAATGATTCGTGTGGTGTGAAAATAATTCAATCTCAAAAGACAATTAGCTCTTCTGACCTGGCCTAACCTACGAAGCGGCACATAATCTCTATTACTTCTCTGCTGCTCCAAATAGGGAAAGTTAATCAAGCAATTTTAATAATCCTGAGAACCGCCTGTGAATAAAGTATCAGAGTAACTACAATAAAGATAAGAAATTCATGCTAAGCAATGAGGTGAAATTGGAAAGTGGCTCTTTCCGGCTTGGGAAAGTTAAAGCGGGATCTTCCCAAAGCTCTTGGAACAGGGAGGGTTAAGCCCACACTCAGTATGCTTGAGTTGGAGGCAGGACCCGGGGAAAATTGATGTGGTCAGTGAGAAACTCACGTCCATCTTGGAAATAAGCAACAGCTGTTGTTTGATGCGCAGGAACACGGAATCGAAAGCCAGCTGGTGGGCCTGCTGGTTAAGCCGAGTCAGCGCTGCTCGAGGTGCAGCCAGCAGGTTGTGGTTGCTTGACCCTTTTTCCTAAGACAAGAAAATGCAAAAGGCAGTTGTTAGGCCTGAAACCCAACCCAGGTATTAGCTAGTTAACCATTTTGAAAACTCACAGGAGAACTGGGGGTTCTATGCAATAGTGGTTCCCAAACCTGGCTGTGCCCCAGGCCCCTCTGGAGAATATGCTGAATTACAGATTCCCAAGCTCCACCCCAGAACTACTGCATCAGAGTTCACTGGGGTTGGAGCCCAGAAACCTAGATTTTAAATTCACTTTCCCAGGTGATTCTGATGCACTTGGGCTAACATGAGCTCATGGACTAGCAGTTTAGGAAAAGTTCACCTGTGACCATCCCTCAGGGATAGAGGAGGTGGGAAAGAGGGGGGAAACAAGATCAGAAGCTTCACATATAAATCAGAGTGATGGACAGAGCCCTAATTCCCGGGGAGGTCAGGTCAAATATACTTGGCTGAAAGCCAAAGTATGTACAACCTCCATGAGTCCCAAGGAATTCCAAATAGCCTGAGAAAATAGAGATGGAAAGTGTAACCTTAGTTTTGTTATTATAAATGAACCGATTACAACAGACATAAATCAGATTAGCAATAAAGATAAACAGAGTTGCTTTAACCTAATCACAGAAGCATGGATGAATGAGTTTCCAGAATTGCTTTACGAAGTGTTTGTCAAGCTCAATGCAACCAGTTGGTGGGTCAAGGTGCAAAGAGATGGGGAGGCCCTGGGAGAATAGCACTGAAGCCTCAGACATGTCCAGGCCCCCTGTGCAGTTCATTCCAGAGCTCTAGGCTGTGGATAATTTTCTACTGCATCTGGCCAGGTGCAGTGGCTCACGCCTGTAATCCCAGCACTTTGGGAGGCTGAGACGGGCAGATCACCTGAGGTCAGGAGTTCGAGGCCAGCCTGGCCAATATGGTGAAACCCTTTCTCTACTAAAAATACAAAAATTAGCCAGGTGTGGTGGCGCATGCCTATAATCCCAGCTATTCAGGAGGCTGAGGCAGAAGAAACGCTTGAAGCTGGGAGGCGGAGGTTGCAGTGATCCGAGATTGTGCCACTGCACTCCAGCCTAGGCAACAGAGTGAGACTCCATCTCAAAAGAAAAAATTTTCTACTGCATCTGGTGCTCCAGGAACAGCAATGTCTCCTCTGTCTATCACCAAGAGTGAAGTTAAAGCCAGACCAGTGAGGGAGGAGGACGGTTCTGCAAAGGATGCCCACGGTCTTCTTATGACCCTGGAAGCCATTCCCAAGGAATTGTGTGACTCATTCCATTTGTTAGGAAGTTCTCCTGTCCCTGGACCCCAAGGGGCTCAAAGTCAAGGGCAGCGTTATGGCAGGCAAACTAAGAGTTTAAAGAAAAAAACCAGGAGGGAACACCAATCCCCAAGTCCTCATGGTCCCATGTGGAAGAACTTGTACTTGGGTAGACTCCTGGTGACTCTGCAGCCTGGCTTCTCCCTTGGAAAAGAGTAGTGACTTCTCTTGCTCCTCCTGGTATCCTGGGTTGGGATCCTCTATTACAGGTTCTGCCTGCCTGCAAGCAGTACACATCTGATCCTCTCTCAGGAGGCTGACCCTGAACAGGGCCAGGGGCTGTCCAGCTCTGTCTGACCGGCTGACAAGTTTCATTCTGGAGTGAATTACAGCAAGTCCCCCTAGCCGCAGATCTAAACCCACATTCTCTTTTTTCCTTTTTTTTTTTTTTTTGAGATGGAGTCTCGCTCTGTCACCCAGGCTGGAGTGTAGTGGCACAATATTAGCTCACTGTAACCTGTGCCTCCCTGGTTCAAGTGATTCTCCCACCTCTGCCTCCCAAGTAGCTGGGACTACAGGCGCGTGCCACCACACCTGGCTAATTTTTGTATTTTTAGTAGAGACCGGGTTTCACCATGTTGGCCAGACTGGTCTTAAACTCCTGACCTCAGGGGATCCACCCACCTCAGCCTCCCAAAGTGCTGGGATTACAGGTGTGAGCCACCACACCTGGCCTAAAGCCACATTCTCTAACCTGGCTTTTATCAGTAATAAAGATCCATCTCTTCTAACCTCTACATCTGTATCTCAATGGGTTTCAAGTTTAATATCTTAGCTCCTTAAAATCCCAACATAAATGAGACAGAGAGGTAGTAGCAGGGTACGTCACAGGCCAGGGCCACACACAGGGCCCGCCTGTAACCCAGAGAGGGAGAGGGTGAGTGATGAGAAGAAGCCTTTCATTTGCAAGAATGCCATTCATTTGGTCTCATACCTTAAGGGTATAAAGTATTTCCATTAAACTGGCATATTCAGCAGGGTTATCTTTCTGGAGGTAATTATATTCTTGCCATGGGTTCTTGGCAGAGTTCTTCTTTTCTGTCAAGATGCTCTCCTGAAAACCAGCCAGGCTCCGGGGGCTGCAGGAATCAGATAGATACTTCCCAGCTGTGGACAAAATCCTGTAATGAAAGGAATGACCATTATGCCCTGAGCTATTTGCATGGAACTTTCTTCTTGGAGCAGTCAGATTGCTCCTTACTAAATTCAAAGATAATCCTCATGAGACAGACTGAATTAAGGTCCAGTTTATAAGGCAACGAAAGGATGCCCTTCATCATTGAGGAGTGAGCTGGACCTCAGGTGCACAATAAAAAAAACCCAGCGTTTTTATTCCTGCTGAACATTCACAGTGCCAGAACATGCTATCTCCCTAATATGACCAACAGCCTACATAGGGGCAGCTCTCAGTTTAGTCTGGAACACTGTGCACCTTCTATGGAGACTTTTCTTGCTATATGAGCATCAGGGTGTAGAACAGTCAAATGCCAGCATGGGCCACCACCACCACCATCAGAGAGACCACCGGGCAGGATAGCAGCTGGCTGGCTCCTAGAGAACAGTGACAGCAGCTCGCTGCACGCCATTTTACCCATGGGCCCACCTGTCCTACATGCCGAGCTTGCATGGTATTTGTGTTTGGTGGCACTGGGAGGTTTATTTTTGTGGTTTAGGTGCTACAGAGAGATCTATTGAGGCTGGCACTTTCCAAACTCTTTGAGAAAGACAAACGCCTAGAGGAGGTTTCATATGATAATCCACCCCTTGTACTGCTGGGGAAGTGGAATCTTGACCTCCACCCTGTTTTCCTTAGCCCAACTTTACCACCCATCCTACCCATCTAAATATGTACAGAATTACATGAACATGTGTAACGCATTATGACACATCCCAAATTTGGCTAATTCCCTGCCTTCTCCTTTACTGTAATTTCTTATGAAAACATTGCTTTGGACATAGCAGTTTTTAGGATGCACTCACTATTTCAAAAACAGATCCTTGAGTTGTTCAAGAAATGCCTGTACTTGCAAATAAATCCCTGTGATACGATCTTCCTCAGAAGCCACTGCTGACATAAGCAGCTACCTGCCTCTGCCATTAAGTTCAAGTTCGTTCTTCCTGTTGCTTGAGCCAACCAGTAACTTTGGTTGGGTCTCTTATCTGTCAAACTGTGGCCTGTCTCTGCCATTGCCTTACTTCCAGTCTTCACTAGTTCTTGTCTGGATCACAGCAGGCTTCCAACTAACTGGCTTCCCCTTCCTCTAGTCCTCGAAGTTCTACTTAATCTGTCCTCCTAAGGGTTAGCGGAATGATCTTCCCAGAAGGCAAATCTGATTTTGGCTTTTTCCCAAAGATAGTGCTTCACAGGGGCATTAGAAAGGCTTGGTAGAGGAGAGGCCTTAAGGACCCCAGGAGGTTTCAGCCCTCTGCGCCATCAGCCAATGGCAGAGCTCCCAAAGGGCTCTTGCTTCTGTTCTGCATTTAACACATGCTGTCTCATTTCCCTCCAACTGGACGGTGAGGACAAAACACAGACTGTTCTTCATTTGTGAATTACTAGCACTAGCACAGTGCCTGGTACGTGGCAGGGGCTCCACAACTGTTGAAGGATGGGTGACCCTGGCTTTAGTGACCAGGTCTTCGGGGGACAGTTCAATGAGACAGTCAGGTTTTGGAAATCTAGCATAAATTTACAAGTTCCCATGGCTGAGAAGTGGGCAATAACTTGTCATAGTTGAGGGAACCAATGGAATTGTAATCCTCCCTCCTCTGTGCACACTGCGTTCTCTTGGCACAGCAATGAGCATACTAGCACATGCTGGATGCTCCCATTAATTTCTAAGCTCTTTGAGGGCGAGGATTGAGTTTAATTAACTGATATCCCCAAGACCTAGCTCAGAGCCCAGGAAAGCTGTGGCACAGTGGGAAGGGAGGTAGGGGTGAGTAAAGTGGGAGACAGAGGTGAGTGGGGCGAGAGATAGGGGCAAGTGGGGCGGGAGGTAGGGGCGAGTGGGGCGGGAGGCAGGGGGCGAGTGGGGCGGGAGGCAGGGGGCGAGTGTGGCGGGAGGCAGGGGGCGAGTGTGGCGGGAGGCAGGGGGCGAGTGTGGCGGGAGGCAGGGGGCGAGTGTGGCGGGAGGTAGGGGGCGAGTGGGGCGGGAGGTAGGGGGCGAATGGGGCGGGAGGTAGGGGCGAGTGGGGCGGGAGGTAGGGGGCGAGTGGGGCGGGAGGCAGGGGGCGAGTGTGGCGGGAGGTAGGGGGCGAGTGTGGCGGGGGGTAGGGGGCGAGTGGGGCGGGAGGTAGGGGGCGAGTGGGGCGGGAGGTAGGGGCGAGTGGGGCGGGAGGTAGGGGACGAGTGGGGCGGGAGGTAGGGGTGAGTGGGGCGGGAGGCAGGGGGTGAGCAGGGCAGAAGGGAGAGGCGAGTGGGTGGGGGGAGGTGGGGCAGGAGGTAGGGGCGAGTTGCTAAGGAAGGTCTGTGCTCTTTGTTGGCAGTTTCTTCTCACGATTCTTTGTTTTCCGTCATTTCTGAGACCACCAACTGTCTTTAGTCCAAGATTTTTTGTGATGGTTCTCATTATGGGGAAAGGCTCACAGCAGGATAGAGTGGGAGCAGCTGCTGCTGTTCCTAACTCACTCCTGAATGCCCAGCACAGAAATTGCGTGACTTTCGGGAGTGAATAAAACCAAAGTGCCACAGGCATACAGTGGAGCGTGTGTAAATAATATAAATGAAGTAAATGGTAATTCCTAGGACACAGATTTTCCTTAATCTCTTAATGAAATCAAGTATTACATTCTGAAGGGTAAGGAGAGACTGGTTAGGAGCACGAATGGGGACACAATAGATAAAAGATGGGCCTCTCTGGGCTGCATTTTGCAGCCCAGAGAGGCTGAAAGCCTGGCTGAGCTTCAAGTCAAGAACAGCCTGGGTGTATCCAAGGGAGCTCCTGAAAGAGATGATGTCATCCTGGAAGCACTAAGCCTGGAAAGGGACAGTCACCATCTGTGTTCCTGGCTGGAAGGCTGCACAGTGTGCATGCGTGTGTGTGCGTGTGTGTGTGTGTGTGTGTGTGCGCGTGCATGTGTGTGTGTGTGTGTGTATGTGGCAGGCGCCTGTAAAGCTTATCTTATCTCCCCATCAATCTCACCAGCAGCACCTAGACTCCTACCAAGGACCACTCCCCACCAACAGGCGGGTGGCAGAGGCAACAGGTCAGAACGCGCTGGGCCGCTCCAGTGACAAGATTGACATTGGCCACCCAGCTCTTATGATCACTTCCCTGCAGAAAGGGATCATTTTGTGATTTACGGGCTGAGTAAAGCAAGGCCGAGTTGAAATCTCATCTGAGAGATTTCTCTCGTCCTGGGCAGCTTGGGCCAGATATAGGGAGATTGCTGTGGCTCCTCTGTATTTTCCTAGCACCCATTACTTACTTTTGGAACAGTGGTGCTTTCATTTCACTTTGTACCACCACTAAAAATTTCATCACCCAGAGATTACTTTAGGGCAATAAAGAATCACCTAAGAAGGAGGTTAAGGGATTGCTGCTGGTCCCTCAAACAACTGTATGAAACAGACTTCTTCCCCTTAACTCCTAAGGAATAGAGGCATCAGCCATACCAAGGGAATCGAGAGATTTCATTTAAAGGGATAAAGAAAGAAATGTGGGAAGCCAGAGCCCCTTGAAGGGAAAAACTGTCTAAGGAAGGCCACCTCAGGGCAACATAAAAGCCCTGGCAGGTATGAGAAGAGAGGAAGGGAGTAGGACAAGCTTTTCCAGGGCAGACCCCAGAGATTCCCCTTTGATACACAGCCCTTCAGCAGCACAGAATTTGACTGCAGGACCCAGAAGGCAGGCTGCCTAAGTTCACCCCGATTCTGAAGGCTGGCCCAAGGGACTTCACCACCACTTGTCACACCGTTTCTATATGGAAATTTATTTTTAGTCCCAACAACTAATTTATAAACAAGCAGTCGGAACGAAGCCCATTCCTAATTTGGAGACAAGATGCACTGTTTCCTCATTTAGGCTGAAACCACCATATCAAACCAAAATTATGTGACCCCTGCCAAGTAGGACAAAGCCTTGCCCTTTTTAGGTGCTCAATAAACGTTTAATGATGACAATAATGACACGCTGTATCTAGGTACAGACAGTCCTCCAGCCCTGTGGCCTTCACATCTGGCATATGCCGTCCTTGCTGTACTGTGTACTAGACCAAGCTCGTGCTGATCAGGAACCCCAGGGTGTAGAGGACAATGACTCCTCTCTCCTACCTGTTGGCTAGCTGCTGCTCGAAGTCCCCACAATGCCGCAAAAGCTCCCCACAGGTGGCTATTATCCTAAACAAAACAAAAAGCACTTCAAGTTCAAGTATCTGGAATGCCAGCCTTTACAGGACAAACATTGTCTTATTCATAAAAATCCTAACTATTTGCTCCTTTGGGTAGTTCTGGTTCTGGGAAAGCCGTTAAACATCTGCTGGCCTGAAATGTTTCATTCATTAGTCATTAATGTAAAAAGAAAATGCTGGTCCCTTCCAATAACCTCCATTGTCACTGGCATCTCTGCTACGAAAGCACAATTCTATCCATGGCCCCCTCAAATAATTTTACATTTCCAAAATACTCAGCTTTGTCCTTGAGAAAAACAGGGTAGAGATATTTTATATCTAAAATTTATTATTTATTTATTTATTTATTTTTGCAACTAAGTCTCGCTCTGTCACCCAGGCTGGAGTGCAATGGCGTGATCTTGGCTCACTGCAACCTCTGCCTCCCAGGTTCAAGTGACTCTCCTGCCTCAGCCTCCCAAGTAGCTGGGATTACAGGCGCATGCCACCACGCCTGGCTAATTTTTGTTATTTTTAGTAGAGACGGGGTTTCACTATGTTGGCCAGGCTGGTCTCAAACTCCCGACCTTAAGTGATCCACCTGCCTTGGCCTCCCAAAATGCTGGGATTATAGGAGTGAGCCACCACATCCTGCCTGTATCTAAAATTAAAAACAAAAAAAATGTATCACTTAATATTTGCTAGATGCCTGCTAGTTTCCAGACACAGAAAATGTTTTGGTACTAGAAGTATCTTTCCCTGATCATATGAAAGGCAGATGAAGATTAATCCATTTGTTTCTCAGAGATAAGCCCAAATGACCATCATATCCGTATTGAATGATCCTTTAATTTTCAAGTAATTTTATGCCAAGCCTCAAACTCCCAGCTGCTGGGTCCTTCAACACCAAACTCATAATGTCAGGACAAATCCAAGGATTAAAAACATCTTAAGTCTAGTTAACTTTTAACTTTCTCTAAAAGTGCCCATCATCACCAGGGTATCTAGGCATTCCATCATAAGAAAAGTTTATGAGAAGGTAAAATATTCCACTTCCCTTACGTGCAACAGAACAAACTTGTGCATAATATTTTCCAGAATACCAAACCACCACGGGTGATAAGGGATACAGTTAGCATCTAGAACATTACATTTTTTTTAAATTTAATTTTATTTTAAGTTCCGGGATACATGTGTAGGACGTGCAGGTTTGTTAATAGGTAAACGTGTGTCATCGTGGTTTGCTGCACCTATCAACCCATAGAACATTACATTTCATCAAAACAATCCAGAACAGAGCCTGTGAGGTGAGGTAATAATCTAAAATGGTCCTGAGTGGTCCTGGATCTACCCAACGGCCTTAGGTGGGTCTGGGTCTGCTCTGGCATGGGCCACCGCATTAAGAACCACATGTGTCACGGGCAAGGGTCAGGTAAGACATGAAAGTGGGTGAAGTGCGCCAAGTGAACGGCCATTTCTCTCTTGGGAAAATATATCCAGGAAGAATGGTTTTAAGAAAAACAAACTTCCAGATTGCTTTTTTTTTTTTTTGAGATGAGGTCTTGCTCTGTCACCCAGGCTGGAGTGCAATGGTGCAGTCTTGGCTGACTGCAACCTCCACCTCCCAGGTTCAAGCAATTCTCCTGCCTCAGCCTCCCAAGTAGCTGGGATTACAGGCACGTGCCACCATGCCCAGCTAATTGTTGTATTTTTAGTAGAGACAGGGTTTCACCATGTTGGCCAGGCTGGTCTTGAACTCCTGACCTCAGATGATCCACCTACCTCGACCTCCCAAAGTGCTGGGATTACAGGTGTGAGCCACTGTGCCCAGCCTGCTTTTCATCTGTTGTATGGTGCTTCTCTCCTCTGCCAAGTGGTCTGAGAGCCTAATCGTATCACTATTAGCCCACTTGGGAGAGGAGAGAAGCACTGCACAACAGGGAACCCGTGCCCAGTTTCTCAGGGACCCCTGCTGCCAGCCCCAGTGGCTATGACAATGCAGGCCCAGTGTTGCCTGAGCATCTCATTTTTTAGGTGACATTAGAAATCCGGATCATGTTAAATCTAGTTTTTAAATATTGGCAACAAATCCACTTGTTAAAAACTGCAATGATCAAACATGTCCATAGGTCAAATCTGGCCATAGGCCAACAGTCCATGCTCTCCAGCTGGACATGTCAAGGACGAAATCTTCTCAGGCAACTGCTGGTCGAACCTCCATCAAGCCTCAGGGACTGGGGCAAAATAGGGTGTCTACCTAGTGGCCCACAGGCCACACAGGCTATTCCAGAATCTGGCCATCAACAACCACTTGAGAAGGTCACCTCAATTCCTTTCACTGAACCTTTTTTGTTTTGAGACAGGGTTTCGCCCTGTCACCCAGGCTGGAGTGCAGCAGCTGGATCTCGGCTCACTTCAACCTCCACCTCCCAGGTTCAAGCAATTCCCCTGCCTCAGCCTCCTGGGTAGCTGGGATTACAGGCATACACCACCACACCCAGCTAATTTTTGTATTTTTAGTAGAGACGGGGTTTCACCATGTTGGCCAGGTTGGTCTTGAACTACTGACCTCAAGTGATCTGCCCGCCTCAGCCTCCCAAAGTGCTGGGATGAAAAGCATGAGCCACCAAGCCCAGCCCTTTCACTGAACTCTTAAATGGCCCTTTCCAGGCCAAATAGTGTTGCCTGGAACCATTTAGTACCATGTACCATGGTTCTCAGATCCAGAAACAGGATCCGATCACCTATGCATTTTCTAATACATAAGCCCTAAGTTATTTTAGGTCTATAAAAACTATACGCTAAGGTGGGGGTAAAAAATCTCACATCAAATATAAAAAATTTAAGTCATTAAAGGAGATGAGGCATTTGTAAAGAACTTTTAAAAATATCTTAAGAGCTGGAGGGGTCTTTTTGTTGGTTGGTTTGGGTTGGGTTTTATTGGTTTGTGTTTAGAGTCTGGAGTATTTGCTTTTTAAAAAGGCAGTGAAAGAAAAAAAACGAACCCCTTCCAAACACATTTGTCATTTTTATATACTATATCATGCATGTTTATGCTGGCTACATTAGGAACAAGCTTGAATTACAACCCCTGGTTTACCTAATGGAGTTCTGAAAAGCCGTCCAATCTTCCTGGAAGAGGGAGTTAGGAGGAATGTGGTCCAGTTTGCACTTCTTTCGTATGGACTGGAGAGTGCTGGTGAAATCAGACACATACCTGCCGGGAAAGGGAAGAAAATGGTAGGGAGGTCACCACTGATTCCCCAACTCTAAAGAGACCTGGAATTCTACAGCTCTGGACAAATTGCTAATGGCCTTGAGAGCATCTTTAGAGGCTCCCACCGACGAGTGAAACTGCTTGTAAACCTCTGAACACAAAAAGTTCTTCTCTATGTGGCAAGACTGTCTTCACCACCTGGTTGAGCAGTTTCTAAAAGAGATGCCCAAGAGGAGAAGGAAGGAATAATCGTGAAGTTGACTCCAGGGAGCAACCAGGTGAGAGATGATGCTGATAAATCCCCCCTCATCCAGATAAGTACATTTCTGTGAAAGCAGGTTTGAAGAACTGTTTAAACATCACGGTCCCATGGTAATAACTGACTGTGACCTGGGATAACGTAAGGAAGGTCATGACATCCAAGGTACCTCTGCATCATTCTCATCCTCTAAATTTAGATTAAATATCCGTGGCACAAAGATTAAAGTTTCACGGCTGGCAAGGGTCTGACTTTAATGGGACAGACGCATGAAAGTGGATTCAAAGCCAGGAGATCCTCCCTCACAGGCTGCATTGTTTGCTCTCACTGTACACACATACTTTTCCCTCACAGCATCTAAAACACTGTAATTAAACAGCTTGTTTAGACAGGGCATGGTGGCTCACACCTGTAATCCCAGCACCTTGGGAGGCTGAGGAGGGAGGATCACTTGAGCTCAAGGAGTTCGAGACCTGCCTGGGCAACACAGTGAGATCCCATCTCTAAAAAAAACAAAAAAATTAGGCGGGTGTGGTAGCTCATGCCTGTAATCACAGCACTTTGGGAGGCCGAGGTAGGAGGACCACTTGTGCATAGAAGTTCAAGACCACAATGGGTGACATGGCAAAACTTTGTCTCTACAAAGAATACAAAAATTAGCCTGGCGTGGTGGCGCATGCCTGTAGTCCCAGCTACTCAGGAGGCTGGGGTGGAAAGATGGCTTGAGCCTAGGAGGTCAAGGCTGCAGTGGGCCATGAGCACGCCACTGCACTCCAGCCTGGGTGGCAGAGCAAGACCCTGTCTCCAGATAAAGAAATAGCTTGTATGATGCTTATTGCTGCTGCTAGACTTTAAGCTCTGGGAGAACAGAGTCTGTGCCTCATACTTATATCCCCAGGAACTAGCACAGAGCTGGATATAAAGGAGGGAGTCATGTCCTCTGAAAGCTAAGAAACCTGTGACATTTGCATGCATCACAAGAGGCCTTGCCGCTTGCCCCTCCCAAAACGAAGCTCTAAATGAGGAAGGTGAAATGTGAGGACCCAGGCCACAGCCCCAAAAGGTCAGTCCACGCAGTGGAGACACAGGCCACTCAATGAACCAACTGGAAGAAACGGCTTCAGGCCACTCCACTGACTGCAAATGATCCTGCTGCTCCCTTTACAGAGAGCTCGATGCTTTCAGGTGGAAAGCTGCAAAACCCAGAGTACCACTGACAACACCTTCCCCTTGCACCAAGAGAGGTGACAGCTTTCTAGAGTTATAAGTCCCAGGAAGGAGAGGGGCTGGCCTCAAGCACAAACTGACAGGGGAATGTTAAGGAACATGATTGTGCTTTAGCCATGGGAAGTTAAACAACCATGTCACCACCTCTGCAACTATGGCAAATATCCATGTGCTCTGCAGAAAGAGCAGGTACACACTGCAGGAGAAGGAGTTTTGTTTAGCCACTATTCTCAGGCATGGCTATAAGCAAATGCTTTCTCTATTTCATTAGCTGTCAATCCAGAATTCTAAATGGTTTGTCATGAAATCTCAGAGGAAAGTGTAGCTTTCATCACATCATTTTTGTTCCCAAACCCTCCAGCTGTTTCTCACAATACACATTTCCAATTGTCAACCATGTCAGAGTCACCGTGTTAGGGGCTTTAATGATATGCTTTTGGTTAATATTCACAACCTCCTTGGAAAGGAGATATTGTCATCATCAGTTTACTCAGAGAGGAACACTACCATCTCTAAGGTCCCCACTAGTAAGTGTCCAGAGCTCCCGTGCCCATCACAGTCTTAATACCCCTCCTTCTTGAACCACCGGTTGGCCGCTATACTCTATGCTTCATCCTAGTTCGAGTTAGGCCAACCTGCACCTGCCTTTCCTGCGTACCCTGTCCTCCTTGCCCCTGCCTCCCTTAATACCCTTCCCCAAACCCTCCTCACTACTGAACAATGTGCCATTTGAACCCTGCTCAAGTTAGCTTCGACCTGATTTCCCTGATTTTATAAGCATCAGCTATTTTGGTAACTTCAAAATCTTCCCTTTTAGAGAAGATGGCCTGGGTTTTCCAGATATACTTTTGTACAGTTTGAATGCTTAATATGGAAATGTATTATTTTTATTTTTTTTTATTTTTAATTTTTTGAGACAGAGTTTTGTTCTTGTTGCACAGGCTGGAGTGCCATGGCACAGTCTTGGCTCACTGCAAGCTCTGCCTCTTGGATTCAGCAATTTTTATGTCTCAGCCTCCTGAGCAGCTGGGATTACAGGCATCCACCATCATGCCTACCTGATTTTTGCATTTTTAGTAGAGATGAGCTTCGCCACGTTGACCAGGGTGGTTTCGAACTCCTGACCTCAAGTGATCCACCTGCCTCAGCCACCCAAAGTGCTGGGATTACAAGCGTGAGCCACCACACCCAGCCTGATGTTTCTTTTTCTGCAGGAACACATCCACGCTCATCCGGCCACACCAGATGATGTGTTCCTATAGAAATGCCTACGTGGAACTGCCCTGGGAGGTGCTGGATGCCCGATGGCAATGCCAGGGAGCTCTGGGTCCAAGGAGCCTCCACAGTTCACAGAGGCATGCTCAGTATTTCTGGAACAATCAGAGACAGGGCTTCACCATGTTGGCCAAGCTGGTCTCGAACTCCTGAGTTTAAGCAATCCACCTGTCTTGGCCTCCCAAAGTACGGGGATTACAGGCGTCATTCACCGCACCAGGCCAAAGGTCCTTTTTCTTGTTCAAATAAACTTTGTTAAATTTAACTTGTCTAAGGTTTCTTTTTTTTTCTTAACATACTTTAACTGCTGCACAAGTTTCCCTCATATGAATATGTCACATCTTAAGTAACCTTCCCCAATGGGTAGACATTTACATTGTTTCAAATGTTCCACCATTACAAACAATGCCACTATGAATATCCTTAACAACATCCTCTTGGGTTCAGGTGCAAGTGTTTCCCAGGGTTCAGAGAACAAATACAGAACACGTGCATTTTTATCTGGGACAGACACTGCTCCAATGTGGCCCGTCTGGTCCCCAATTCCCCAGCCTTACTTGGCAAAGAGGGATTTCAGGGCTGACAACAGGCCGCAGGTCCCCAGGCCATTGGTGAATCTGACGCATCTGTCAACGGCTGCAGACGCCAGACCAAACAGCTTGTTCACGGAGTGGCTCAGCTCCTGCACACAGTCAATCACTTCCCCATGCTCCTGGTGAGCAAATACAGACAAAGCTGCATTAGGCTTTAGAACAGACAATGTTGAGATAGGGGAAGACCTCCAAGCCTTCTCATCTGTAGTAAAATCACTTAATAACGATGTCAGAAATATAGTCCCAACCTTTGAATGCTTCTCTAGAGCCTGAATCAAGGGAGAACAGTCTAAGTCATCAGTGGGATCATGGAAATTCACTCCTGGCAGAAAAGCATGATCGAATGTCTGTCTACTTGATCCTAATGCTTTTCATTGCTTTCCTCTTTTTCTGTGATTATTAAGATGGCATCTCTTCCTCTGGCTCTCGAGCTACGATTCAAATTCTCCTTATCAGACGCTCCAAAGAATGTAGCAAAAGGGGGCTGGGTGCAGTGGCTCAAGCCTGTAATCCCAGTACTTTGGATGGCAGACGTGGGCCTATTGCTCCAGCCCAGGAGTTTGAGACCAGCCTGGTCAACATGGCGAAACCCCATCTCTACAAAAAATTAGCCTGGCGTGGTGACATGCACCTGTAGTCCCAACTACTGGGAAGCTGAGGTGGGAGGATCGTTTGAGCCTGGGAGATCAAGGTTGAAGTGAGCTGTGATTGTGCCACTGCACTCCAACCTGGGCACCATTGGACTTCAACCTGGATGACAGAGCAAGACCCTCTCAAAAAAATAAAAATAATAAGGCAAAAGGAAAATGCTTCCTTCCTTCAGGTGCAAGTATGGCACTGAAGTGCAATAGACTTTCTAGGTATATCCCTAGAAAACAAAAAAATGGTAAGAGGCAGTAGATTTGAACTACTATAAGATCAATTCTGAAATATCAATGTACCTCATGCTAGACAACCTTATGACTTGAAAACAAAATAATATTTGAAATGGAAATGGCCTCAGTTCCACCCCTGGTGCCCACATAGCATAGTGAACCTGCCCCTGCAGCATTGCCCATGAGTGCTAAGATCCTGTGCCCATTTGCATGTCTTCCTTAAACAAAAGACCGCCTTAGTAAGAAATTAGTTAACCAGGGAGATAATCAACTTATCCCCCAAAAGATTTAAGCCTCTCATTTTGTTTAACCTTCATTGGGGATTTTAAATAGAAAACTAGGGCCCGGCAGGGTGGCACATGCCTGTAATTCCAGTACTTTGGAAGCCCCAGGTGGGTGGGTTGCTTGAGCCCAGGAGTTTGAGACCAGCCTGGGCAACATGGCAAAACTGTCTCTACAAAAAATACACAAAAATGAGCCAGGCGTGGTGGTGCATGCCTGGAGTCCCAGCTACTCAGGAGGCTGAGGCAGGAGGATCACTTGAGCCCAGGAGATCAAGGCTGCAGTGAGTTGTAATCAATCGCACCACTACACTCCAGCCTGGGCGACAGATGGAGACTCTGTCTCAATCCATCAATCAATAGAAAATTGGTAGCAAATATATGGTCTCATTTTACATTGGGATTACAAGAGCCCACAAGTGCTTAAAGGTCATATTTCAGCACCCCGAATCCCAACCCCCAGCCCTCTCCCAGACGTGGCCAAGACCCTGGCTAACAGAATGCTTCCTCAGTGGCCCCAGGACACACTGCGACTTTACCAGAGGCACAGCACTCATCTGGATGAGGAGGTTGCTCTCTTCCATGTCGCCATACTTCAGCTGGTAGGGTTTGTATGGATCATACACAGCATCCACCAGCTCCGTGACTTTTACCAGATTGTGTTCATCTTTAGGGAATCAGAAATGTAAAACGATAATGTACAAAGAATCTGAAATTAACTGTGGGAAAGCAACA
Organism: Pan paniscus; assembly: GCF_029289425.2. Lineage (NCBI taxonomy): Eukaryota > Metazoa > Chordata > Mammalia > Primates > Hominidae > Pan > Pan paniscus. The sequence goes on from NC_073267.2 coordinate 24,830,319, forward strand.
ATCAAGAGGCGCTCTACTAGAACTTTCCCCATTTGATCTCCAGAGGGGACTACATTTTGTTAAACAGCTTTTATCATTCATGGAAGCTTCTCCTACAATCAGTTCAGCAAATATCTGGATAAATTTGGGCTTTGCACATTGTTTGCCTAAAGCACTATTAAAGACACCAGCCCCCTGAATCCCATGACCCACCACGAATAAGAATCCCTTCAAAAGATAACCCTCATTGGCCGGGCGTGGTGGCTCACGCCTGTAATCCCAACACTTTGGGAGGCCGAGGCGGGCGGATCAACTGAGGTCAGAAGTTCGAGACCAGCTTGACCAACATGGAGAAACCGAAACCTTGTCTCTACTAAAAATACGAAATTAGCTGGGCATTGTGGCACATGCCTGTAATCCCAGCTACTCGGGAGGCTGAGGCAGGAGAATCACTTGAACCTGGGAGGTGGAGGTTGTGGTGAGCTGAGATCACACCATTGCACTCCAGCCTGGGCAACAAGAGCGAGACTCTATCTCAAAAAAAAAAAAAAAGATAACCCTCATCAAGGTCAGGTTCAAGAATTGCCACAGAGGCTGGGCGCGGTGGCTCACACTTGTAATCCCAGCACTTTGGGAAGCCGAGGCGGGCGGATCACCTGAGGTCAGGAGTTTGAGACCAGCCTACCCATTATGGTGAAACCCGATCTCTACTAAAAATACAAAAATTAGCTGGGCGTAGTGGCGGGCACCTGTAATTCCTGCTACTCGGGAGGCTGAGGCAGGAGAATTGCTTGAACCCAGGAGGCGGAGGTTGTAATGAGCCAAGATCATGCCACTGCACTCCAGCCTGGGTGACAGAGTAAGACTTCATCTCAAAAAAAAAAAAAAAAAAAAGAACTGCCACAGAGAAAAGGCAATACAGGAAGAACAATTCCCATGCCACATGTTCCTAGGACTTCCTAGAAACAGAATACCCCCACTGGCAGGTCGTGGTGGCTCACACGTGTAATCCCAGCACTTTGGGAGGCCGAGGTGAGCGGATTACTTGAGGTTAGGAGTTTGAGACCAGCCCTGGCCAATACTGTGAAACCCCATCTCTACTAAAAATACAAAAAAAATTTAGCTGGGCATGGTAGCATGCACCTGTGGTCCCAGCTACCTGGGAGGCTGAGGCAAGAGAATTCCTTGAACCCGGGAAGCTGAGATTATACCACTGCACTCCAGCCTGGGAGACAGAGCGAGACTCCGTCTCAAAACAAAAACAAAAAACAAAAGGATACCCCATAGCCCAGGCATTCCAAAAATTCCTACGTTCAACCACATAAAAATGTAAAACACGCTGTATCAGAATGTAAATGTGCATATTCTACAACACAGTAATTCAATTCCTGAAAATCATCTCAAAGAAATCAACAAATACGCAGAGACAGAAGGATGTTCATGGAAACATGGCTCAGAATCAGAAAGCTTTGGACACAGTCTCAACAGGGGATTAGTAAATGTAATAGCCTACTTACTGGTATCCTCACATCCTTCTGGTCCCCTCCTTCAGCTAGTTTTATTATTACTTCTACAGCCTCATCCTCCTTCCCTCTTCCTCTAGCTCCCAGCCTTCTCTCAGTTCCTAAAAGCTTCCTTCTGTTCACATGCTGATCCTCTGTCTGGAAGGACCAGCTTCGTCCCTTCCCCTCTTCATCTAGTTAACTCCTACTTCTCCTTCAATACTCACTCAGCTAAAGTCTGCTGCTCTTGATTTCTGGCACCAATTTTACAAGGTTTTGTAGAGATTAGGTAAAGTAATGTGGGTCTAACATGGTAATAATCAAATCTGCACATGTATAGAATCCAAAGTGTTATTTCTTTTTTCTTCTTCTTTTCTTTTTTCTTCGAGACAGGATCTCACTCAGTTCCCTAGACTAAGGTGCAGTGGTCCAACCACAGGTCACCATTGCCTTGGCCTCCCAGGCTCAAGAGATCTCCCCACCCCAGCCTCCTGAGTAGCTAGTACTACAGGTGTGTGCTACTATACCTGGCTAATTTTTTTTTTTTTTTTTTTTTTGTAGAGATGGGGTCTATGTTTCCAGAGCTGATCTTGAACTCCTGGACTCAAATGACTCCCCCACCTTGGCCTCCCAAAGTGCTGAGATTACAGGTGCGAGCCCCCATGCCTGGCCCAAAATGCTGTTTCTGAATGGTGAGTTGAGAATGATTTCTTTTTCCTTCCTTGTTTTTTCCTAGATTTTTCTATAATGATAAAGTCAACCTAAATTTTTAAAAATTTACTTTATATTGCATAATCTTTTATATTTTGAATTGTATTAGGTACATGTATTAACTATTAAAATAATAGAAAAAATGTTAAGGGTAAAATTAAAAGTTAGGCAATATATTTACAACATATTTGATAAGCAATGGTAAAAATTCCTCACTATATAAGGATCTTTCAGGAATATGCACCAAATTTGTAACAGTGGTTAAAGTGGGATTATAGGAGAGTTATTTTGTGTCACAGATTTCTATATCATTAATTCTTATAATACATATTTTGTTGCTTTTTATAATATATTTAATAATATATTATTTTAAATAAATTGCCCTTACAAATTAACCAGAAATAGGTTAAACTCCCAAACAGAATAACAGGCTAAAGAATAAGCAATTCAAAAGAGAAAAGATACTTTTTATCATGTAACTTTCAAACTTGCTAATAATCAAAGTGAAAAACTAAAATGGTATATCAGTAATTGTCTAAGAACCTGGCAATGACAGGAGAAAAAAAGAATCTAGTGCTGGTGAGGGGATGGCAACACAGGCACCTTCGTTCACTACTGATAGATACAAAAACAGGTCTAAAGAACAAAATGTGTCAGGAGGCTGAGGAAGGAGAATGGCATGAACCCAGGAGGTGGAGGCTTCAGTGAGCCGAAATTGTGCCACTGCACTTCCGCCTGGGCAACAGAGCGAGACTCCATCTCAAAAAAAAAAAAAAAAAGAACAAAATGTGACAAGTATCTTCAAAGTTTTCATTTCTGAGCAACTGCAAATTTAAACTTATCCTAAGGAATAATCGGAGCTAGGCTCAAAAACTAATGTATAAAACAGTTCATTATAGTTTTATATATCATAGTGATTAAAAATGGTAGTAAATTGGCCAGGTGTGGTAGCTCACACCTGTAATCCCAGCACTTTGAGAGGCCAAGGCAGGAGAATCACTTGAGCCTAGGAGTTTGAGATCGGCCTGAGCAAAATAGGAAGACCCTGTCTCTACAAAAAATTTTTAAAAATGAGTCAGCCTTGGTGGCATGTGCCTGTGGTCTCAACTACTCAGGAGACTGAGTTCAGAGAATCACTTGAGCCCAGAAGGTTCAAGGCTACGGTAAGCTGTGATAGTGTCACTGCACTCTAACCTGGGCGACAGAGCAAGACCCTGTCTCAAAAAAACAACAAAAAAATAAAGACAACAAAACTATGTCTTAGGAAAACATTTAATGACATAAGAAAATGCCCATTATATTATTTTGAGCATTTCAAAAAATGAAAATATAAGACTGTCTACAACCAATATTTTAAGATATTTTGTATATATTATATAACATATATTATTACATGTAAATATATAAAAGTATTTAATATATTTAATATATGTTATGTATTTATTACATAATATTTATATGGTAGATATTAAGTATTTATATTAATATTTGTGAACAATGTATATTTATATTTGTATTACTGGAAGCAAATAATGTTGTTGGTGGCTCTGACTGATGAGTTTATGGATTGTTCTTGCTCTCTTCTTATTTTTGTGTGTGTTTCCAAAGAATTTTTAAGTTAAAAGAAAAACTAAAACTCTTTTGGAAAACCTCAGGGAGAATCATTAGTAATCTAGGTCAGGTGTGGTGGCTTACGCCTGTAATCTCAGCACTTTGGGAGGCCAAGATGGGTGGATTGCTTGAGGTAAGGAGTTTGAGACCAGCCTGGCCAACATGGTGAAACCTCCTCTCTACTAAAAATACAAAAAAATTAGCCAGGTGTAGTAGTGTGTGCCTGTAATCCCAACTACTCAGAAGGCTGAGGCAGGAGAATTGCTTGAACCTGGGAGGCGGAGGTTGCAGTGAGCCAAGATCACGCCACTGCACTCCAGCCTGGGCAACAAAGCAAGTCTCTGTCTCAAAAAAAAAAAAAAAAAAAAAAAATGAAATCTAAAGTCCCAGCCAGGCATGGTGGCTCACACCTGCTGTAATCCCAGCACTTCAGGAGGCTGAGGCGGGTCGATCACCTGAGGTCATGAGTTCGAGACCAGCCTGGCCAACATGGCGAAACCCCATCTCTACTAAAAAATACAAAAATTAGCCTGGTGTGGTGGCACACACCTGTAGTCCCAACTATTCAGGAGGCTGAGGCAGGAGAATTGTTTGAACCCAGGAGGTGGAGGTTACAGTGAGCCAAGATCACACCGCTGCACTCCAGCCTGGGCGAGAGTGAGACTCGTCCCATGGCTGACTAGCAAAGCACTTCCAGATCTGTCTCAAGGGTGGTTCTCTTCCCCACTACATCCATCCCCAGGGGAAGGATGCAGCCATTCCTTGCTCCACCTTCATCCCACTGTGCTGCAGCAACTCGCCTTAGCCCAGCTCTCTCAACTCTCCTTAGCCACTTCCACAAAGGCATCACGGTCCCTTGGAAGCTTCCCCATCCACTGGGCCTTTCCCATAACTAAGGCCTGACCTGTGAGCATGCCAAAAACACCGATGAGTCATCAGGAATCCGAACAATAAACACACTCCCTGGAACGTACAAGGCAATTATACACAGATGTAATTAAAGAGAATAACTATTAAATAAACCAAGTCAGTGACACACAGCCGCCGATCAGCAGAACAAGGCCTTCCTGAAGCAATTTCCTGATTTGACAGCAACATGCGTCACGGGGTCTGTGTTCTTTAAAAATTTATGAAGCTTTTAACATAGACAGGAAAGACCTTGGAGAGCATCACACACCAGGCACTGTTTACCCAAATGGGAGTAAGGGGTGCTCTGCTCTCAGTTGGCCACCAGGGAAAGCCCATTTTCTCTACAACAACCTGTAGTCCTAACACAGCTCCCCTGCCCTGGGACACTTGCTGTTGCTCCTTCAAAAAGCCCCTGTAGGCTGGGCACAGTGGCTCATGCCTGTAATCCCAGCACTTTGGGAGGCCGAGGCGGGCAGATCACCTGAGGTCAGGAGTTCGAGACCAGCCTCAACATGGAGAAACCCAATCTCTACTAAAAATACAAAATTAGCCAGGCGTGGTGCTGCATGCCTGTAATTCCAGCTACTTGGGAGGCTGAGGCAGGAGAATTGCTTGAACCTAGGAGGTGGAGGTTGTGGTGAGCCAAGATCGTACCATTGCACTCCAGCCTGGGCAACAAGAGCGAAACTCCATCTCAAAAAAAAAAAAAAAAGCCCTTGTAGCCTGTTTGTTCTCTAAAACTGACTTTTGAGGTTGAAATGTCTGAGGCTTCGTGATGACTTCAAAGGATAAGCACACTTGCCTCCTGGTGTAATCTGCCGCCAACTCTTTGCCATAACATCTACCTGCCTCACTGTGATGCCTCTTTTATATCCCAAGCCCCACAGAGGTGTCCATCACTTCCCCAGAGCATGTAAGGCACCCAGGCAGCACTGGAGCCAGGCAAAGATATTAAACAACTATTTCCTTGATGGCAACGTTTTTTCATGGAAAAGCCCTCCACATCTGCTGAGAAGGAAAACACCGATCCCTTCCATTTCTGTAAAATCAGTCATCTGAAAAGGCAAACAAATCCAGGCCCCAGAAGCTTCAGAAAGAGCGAGTAAAGACAAGCTAGAGAACTGGCAGGAAGGAATGTTTACGTAGGTGGGGGAGCAGTGCCATCTCCAAGCCCTTGGCGAAGTGGGCGGTGGCGTCGTAGAACTCCAGCAGCCTGGTGAGCTCCTGCTCGGGCCCTGCCCTCTCCACGCCGTTGCTGAGGCAGGAGGGCAGCGAGGGCATGAGGGCCCCCAGGGTCTGAATCAGCAGCACCATTACCACCTCGTGGGGCTTCTGGAAAACCTGCAGTGAGAGAGAGGTGTACCTGCCTTAGCACATGGAGCCAAATAGGAGCCCACCTTTTTTAAAAAACTTTTTTGAGATGCCAGGCACGGTGGCTTATGCCTGTAATCCCAGCACCTTGGGAGGCCAAGGCAGGTGGATCACTTGAAGCCAGGAGTTCAAGACCAGCTTGGCCAACATGGCAAGACCCTGTCTCTACTAAAAATACAAAAATTAGCCGGGTGTGATGGCGCATGCCTGTAATCCCACCTATTCAGGAAGCAGAGGCAGGAGAATCACTTGAACCCGGGAGGTGCAGGTTGCAGTGAGCCAAGACTGTGCCACTGCACTCTAGCCTGGGTGACAGAGCGAGACTCTGTCTCAAAAAAATAAAAATTAAAATTAAAAATTAAAAACTTTTTTGAGACAGGGTCTCACTCTGCCACCCAGGCTGAAGTGCAGTGGCATAATCATAGCTCACTGCAGCCTTTAACTCCCAGGCTCAAGTGATCTTCCCACCTTAGCCTCCCAAGTAGCTGATACTACAGGAACACTACCACGCCTGATTAATTTTTTATTTTATTTTATTTTTTTGTAGAGACGGGGTCTCACTATGTTGCCCAGGCTAGTCTCAAACTCCTAGCCTCAAGTGATCCTCCTTCCTCAACTTCCCAAGGTGTTGGCATTACAGGTGTGAGCCACATCACCTTTTAAAGAAGTATAACTTTTAAAGAAGCTATCTCCTGGGTCATCTCAAAAGGATCTCCCCTGATAGATGAAAAGTGATCTAGTTTAGAGCTATAAGCCCAAAGTTTTCCTCATGGCAAATGTGAACATGCTCAGAAAGTAAACTGGCAAGACTTGGAACTTGCAACTTGCCTAGAACAACTGGCAAGTTCATGTCTATCAGTGGCCCCAAGTGTCTAGCTATTTTCAAATCTAACGAACACATTCATGTGGCATTTTTTTGATGGTCACCAAAAATTAACTAGAGAGAGGACTATGGGCCAGGTGTGGTGGCTCATGCCTGTAATCCCAGCACTTTTGGAGGCCTAGGTAGGTGGATCACTTGAGGTCATGAGTTCGAGACCAGCCTGACCAACATGGTCAAACCCCGTCTCTGCTAAAAATACAAAAAAATTAGCTGGGCATGGTGGTGCACGACTGTAATCCCAGCTACTTGGGAGGCTGAGGCAGGAGGATTGCTTGAACCTGGTAGGCAGAGATTGCAGTGAGCTGAGATGTTGCCACTGCACTCCAGCCTAGGTGACAGAGCAAGACTTTGTCTCAAAACAAAAGAAACAAAGAAAAGAAAAGAACTATAAACCAACATGCCTTATGAATACACATGCAAACATCTTCAAGAAAACACTAGTAAGCTGAGTTCAGCAGCATATTAAAAAACATTGTACACCATGATCAAGTAGGATTCACCCAGGAATGTAAGAATGGTTAAACTAAACAAAAATGAATCAAGGCCGGGCACAGTGGTGGCTCAGCCCTGTAATCCCAGCACCTGGGAGGCCAAAACAGGAGGATCACTTGAAGTTAGGAATTTGAGACCAGCCTCAAAAAATAAAAATATTATAAATCTCTAATTTTTAAAAATGAATCAATGTAATACACCACATTAACAGAATGAAGGGAAAATACATGATCATCTCAATTAATGCAGAAAATACATTTGACAAAATTCCATACCCTTCATGAGAAAAACACTAAACTAGGAATAGAAGGAAACTTCCTCCACATAATAAAGGCCATATATGAAAACCCACAGCTAACGTGATACCCAATGGTAAGAGATGGTAAGAACAGGAACAAGATAAGGATGCCTGCTTTTGCCACTCTATTCAACAAAGAACCAGAAATCCTAGCCAGAGCAATTGGACAAAAAAAAAAAAAAAAAAAAAAAGAAAGAAAGAAAGAAAGAAAAGGCATCCAAATTGAAAACAAGAGTTATCTCTGTTCACAGATGACATTATTTTATGTGTAGAAAATCTTAATCCACAAAATACTTTTAGAGTTAATAAATTCAGGACAAGTGCAGAGTGGCTCATGCCTCTAATCCCAACACTTTGGGAGGCTAAGGTGGGAGGATCGCTTGAGCCTAGGAGTTTGAGACCAACCTGGGCAACAAAGTAAGATCCTGTCTCTACAAAAAATGTTCAAAAATTAGCCAGGTGTGGTGGTGTGCACCCGTAGTCCCAGCTACTGGGGAGGCTGAGGTAGGAGAATTACCTGAGCCCAGGAAGTGGAGGCTGCAGTGAGCTGAGATTGCACCACTGCACTCCAGCCTGGGCGAAAGAGCAAAACTCTGTTGCAAAAAAGCAAACAAACAAACAAACAAAAAACCAGGCTAGGCACGGCGGCTCACGCCTGTAATCACAGCAGTTTGGGAGGCCAAGATGTGGTGGTGGGCACCTGTAATCCCAGCTACTTGGGAGGCTGAGGCAGAGAATTGCTTGAACCCAGGAGGTGGAGGTTGCAGTGAGCTGAGATAGCGCCACTGCACTCTAGCCTGGGCAACAGAGAGAAACTCTGTCTCAAAAGAAAAAAAAAAAACAAAAAACAGCTAAACTGCTGAGGACTCTCCAATTTGTGTTTCTTCCAACCACCTACTGGATGTCACCATTAGGATGCGTCACTCTCACTTGGAATTTAAAAGCAGTCAGAATTGGAATTCATTGTTTTGCCACTGACCTCCCCAGACCTGCTTCCTCCAACTTCTGTGTTCCCGTCAGTAACATCTCCATTGAACCAGGATGAAAACTGCCCTCTGACTCTCTGTTCTTGTGGTCCATTCATCAGTTACCAGGTCCTAACAACTGTTTATTCTTCTTGAACTTCAACATTTCCATCACCATCCTTTACCAAAGGTTCTTACCTGTCTCCAGCATAGCCTCATCAGTTCACCCTCTAGACCACCACCAAATTCGTTATTTTTAAATGTTATTTTTAAAATTCAAGGCCTAGCACGGTGGCTCACACCTATAATCCCAGCACTTTGGGAGGCCGAGGTGGGCAGAGCACTTGAGGCCAGGAGTTTGAGACCAGCCTGTGCAACATGGTGAAACCCTGTCTCTACTAAAAAATACAAAAATTAGCCGGGCATGGCGGCATGCACCTGCAGTCCCAGCTACTCCAGAGGCTGCAGCATGAGAATCACTTGAACTGGGGAGGCGGAGTTTGCAGTGAGCCCAGATCATGCCATTGTACTCCAGCCTGACCAACATAGTGAAACCCCATATCTACTAAAAATACAAAAAAAAAAAAAATTAGCTAGGCATGGTGGCACATGCCTGTAATCCCAGCTACTCAGGAGGCTGAGGCAGGAGAATTGCTTGAACCCAGGAGGCGGAGGTTGCAGTGAGCCAAGATCATGCCACTGCACTTCAGCCTGGGCGACAGAGCAAGACTCTGTCTCAAAAAATAAAAAATAAAAAAAAACTGCTACAACTCAATAATAAAAAGGCAAATAACCTGTTTTTTTTTTAATGGACAAAAGACCTGAATAGACATTTCACAAAGGAAGATGCACAAATGGCCAATAAGCACGTGAAAAGTTCCTCAACATCCTTAGTCATCAGGGAAATGCAAATAAAAACCATGATGAGATACTACTACACACCCACCAGCATGGCTGAAATTAAAGAGAATGTCAACACCTAATTTTGGCAAGGATGTGGAACAACCAGAACTCTCACACACTATGTAGGAGTGGAAAAAGTACAACCACTTTGAGCAACGTGGTTGTTTCTTTTCTTTTTTTTTTTTTTTTTGAGATGGAGTCTCACTCTGTTGCCCAGGCTGGAGTGCAATGGTGCAATCTTGGCTCACTGCAACCTCCACCTCCCAGGTTCAAGTGATTCTCCTGCCTCAGCCTCCCGAGTAGCTAGGATTACAGGCATCTGCCACCATGGCCGGCTAATTTTTTGTATTTTTGGTAGAGACAGGCTTTCACCATGTTGGCCAGGCTGCTCTCGAACTCCTGACCTCAGGTGATCCGCTCACCTCGGCCTCCCAAAGTGCTGGGATTACAGGCATGAGCCACCACACCCAGCCATCTTTCTTTTTTTTGAGACAGGGTCTCACTCTGTCGCCCAGACTGGAGTGCAGTAGAGCAATCATGGCTCATTGAAGCCTCAACTTCCCAGGCTCAGGTGATCCTCCCACCTCAGCCTCCTGAGTTGCTGAGACTACAGGCATGTGCCACCACGCCCAACTAATTTTTGTATTTTCTGTAGAGACAAGATTTTGCCATATTGCCCAGGTGGGTCTCAAACTTCTGGGCTCAAGCAATCCTCCTGCCTTGGCCTCCCAAAGTGCTGAGATTACAGGTGTGAGCCACCACGCCTGGCTGGGCAGTTTCTTACAAACCTAAACATACACCTAAGATTTGACCCTGCAATTCCACTCCTAGGTATTTACCCAAGAGATGGGAACATGTGTCTACAAAAAAAACCTACAGAACAATATTCAAAGCACCTTTATTCATAATTGCCCAACACTGGAAACATACCAAGTGTCTACCAATAAGAAGTGTCAACAGGCTGGGTGCAGTGGCTCACGCTTGTAATCCCAGCACCTTTGGGAGGCCGAGGCGGGCAGATCACCTGAGGTCAGGAGTTCGAGACCAGCCTGGCCAGCATGAAGAAACCCCATCTCTACTAAAAATACAAAAATTAGCTGGGCATGGTGGTGTGTGCCTGTAATCCCAGCTACTCATGGGGCTGAGGCAGGACAACCACTTGAACCTGGGAAGCGGAGGTTGCAGTGAGCCAAGATCGTGCCACTGCACTCCAGCCTCGGCAACAACAGTGAAACTCTGTCTCAAAAAAAAAAGTGTAAACAAACAGGTATATTCACACCATGTAACAGTATTCAGCAACAGAAAGGAACAAACTAGTGAAACAAACAACACGAGCAAATCTCAAAAACACGCTGAGTGAAAGAAGCCTACAAAAGATGAAATGCTGTCTGATTCCAGCTAGGTGAAATTCTAGAACACATTAAACTAACTTATGATGGAAAAAATCAGGGCAGTGGTTGCCTTGAGGGTGCTGGTGCACAGACCAACTGGGAAGGAGCATGAGGGAACTTTCCAGGGCGATGGTGATATGGATGTTCTGGATCCTGAAAGGGGATTAGGCTACCCAGGTATTTGTAGTTGTCAAATGAATGGGATGGCATATTTAAGATCACTATGGCTGGGTGCAGTGGTTCACTCCTGTAATCCCAGCACTTTGGGAGGCGTGCGGCCCAACAGTGGGAGGATCACTTGAGCCCAGGAGTTCAAGACCAGCTTGGGCAACATGGCAAAACCCTGTCTCCACAAAAAATACAAAAATTAGTTGGGTGTGGTGGCACACACCTGTAGTCCCAGTACTCAGGAGGCTGAGAGGGGAGGATCACCTGAGCCCAGGGAGGTCAAGGCTGCAGTGAGCCATGATCATGCCACCGTACTCCAGTGGGGAAAACAGGGCAAGACCCTGTTTCAGAAAAAAAAAAAAAAGATTGTATTTCACAATTTTACCTAAAAAAATGTAAGTAAACATTGAACTCTAGTTAATAATATGTATGGTCTGAAGTGAATGAAGTTTGCAACTTACTCTGTTTTTTTTTTTTTTTTGAGATGGATTCTCGCTCTGTTGCCCAGGTTGGAGTTCAGTGGCACAATCTCGGCTCACAGCAACCTCCACCTCCCAGGTTCAAGCGATTCTCCTGCCTCAGCCTCCCAAGTAGCTGGGATTACAGGCGCCTGCCACCACGGCTAGCTAATTTTGTATTTTTAGTAGAGATGGGGTTTCACCATGTTAGCCAGGCTGGTCTCGAACTCCTGACCTCAGGTGATGTTCCTGCCTCGGCCTCCCAAAGTGCTGGGATTACAGGTGTGAGACACCACGCCCAGTCTTGTAACTTATTTTGAAATGAGTAAAACAAATAAGATGATTGACTGGGCACTTTGGCTCATGTCTGTAATCCTAGCACTTTGGGAGGCTGAGGTGGGAAGATCACTTGAGCCCAGGAGTTTGACACCAGCCTGGGCAACATAGTGAGACCCCATCTCTGTTTAATTTAATATTTTTATATAAAAAAGAATACAAATAAAAATAATTTTAAAAAATAAGATGGATTAATGAACAGACAGAGACAGGGATAGATGGGCAGATCTGCAATAAAGCAAATAGAGCAAAATGCACACTGTACAACGTAGGAGGTGGCTACATGGGTATTCACTGTACAATTCCCTCAACATTTTTATATATTGGAAATTTCTCATATGAAAATGCTAAGGGGAAAAATCTGAAGGAGACACATGTGCCCTGGCTCCTGTGTGCTATACCGACCTTCAGGAGGGGACAGCCCAACTATTATGCTTCCATCCTGAAAAGAAAATGGGCCACAGGCCAACAGTATAAATCAGCAGAAACTCATGTCTCCCAAAATCTAGGATGAGGCCCAAAGAGAAGTCTGAGAAGTCTAAGTTCTTTTTCTTAGATGACGAAAGGCATTCGTATGTATGGACATGAACTGTTTTTATCCTTGTGATACAAGAAGTAGTAGAAGAGGCAAGAACACATGAATCATTTTTTTCTTGGCCGGGCACAGTGGCTCATGCCTGTAATCCCAGCACTTTGGGAGGTCGAGGTGGGTGGTCATTTGAGGTCAGGAGTTCGAGACCAGCCCAGCCAACATGGTGAAACCCCATCTGTACTAACAACACAAAAATTAGCTGGGAGTGGTGGCAGATGCCTGTAATCCCAGCTACTCAGGAGGCTGAGGCAGGAGAATTGCTTGAACCAGAGAGGCGGAGGTTGCAGGGAGCCGAGATTGTGTCCCTGCACTCCAGCCTGGGTGACAGAGCAAGACTCTGTCTGAAGAAAAAAAAAAGAAATATTCTTCTTAAGAAAAATAAAATAAAGTCAGGCGTGGTGGCTCATGCCTGTAATCCCAGCACTTTGGAAGGCCAAAGTGGGAGGATTACTTGAGGCCAGGAGTTGGAGACCAGCCTGGGCAACACAGTGAGATCCTTATCTCTACAAAAAAAATTTTTTTTAATTAGCCAGCCATGGTGGCACATACGTGTATTCCTAGCTACTTGAAAGGCTCAGGCAGGAGGACAGCTTGAACCCAGGAGGCCGAGGCTGCAGTGAGCCATGATCATGCCACTGCACTCTAGCCTGCATGACAGAGCAAGACTCTGTCTCAGACAAAACAAAACAAAACAAAACAAAATCCTAAGAATGAATTAGGTTAGTTCAAGGAAAAAGAACAAGGATGGAGAAAAGTGCTTTAACCAACAACTTGAATGACATGACCCAGTATAAGGAATTCTCTCCAACCTTAGTCAAGTTCATTCCAGCAAATGACTGATGAACATCTGAAGAGTGATTCACAACTATAGTAAAAAATAAAATATGGGGAACGTGACACTAAACCACTCGTAGATGACCTGCTTCTAGGTTGGGGTTTCGTACATAGCAGAGCAGCTCCCTCACTGCAATCTATTTCAATAGCTCTCTATCTGAGTGCTATTGAAAATCGGCCCTCAACACAAGGGTTTGGAGAAAAAAAATAAATAAATAAGAAAAAAATAAATAAAATAAGCCACACTAGAAACAGGCCCAGTAAGTCATTACTGCAAAGTAAGACAGGCTCTTCCCCTACTTACAAGAGGTTCTACTGTGCCTCCTGTCTCAAGGCAAGAGAACAACGGTTTAAAACCTTTATGGCTGGAAATGCCTAGAGACGAGGAAAGTAAATGATGGATAGTTGCCACTTGAAACAAAGTTCCTCTGTCTCTCCTCACTCCTAGTCAGGGGGTACCTTTAAAATTATCTCTTCCCCTACTTCTTGGTGTATCATGAGAACAAGGGAGACTCACTTCAGGTAGGTAAATTTTACCTGAAGTAAAGATAAAAACATTCCTGTTCATTCGAACACCACCTGACGAGGGGCCTCCTGCTTTTAGATGGGAAGAAAATGGCCTTCAGGAATTCCACAGGCTCCCTTGCTGGACAACAGGTGGCATTGTCACATTAGGTCCTATTTAAGTTATAGATAAGAGTGGTAAGAATAGTTTCAGTGGAGACCTAAAGATTTCACTGACGTGGGTTTCTAAGCTTATCTTTTAAACTTAAACCATTTAACTGGTCATCGTTTTTTCTTTTGTCATTGTTTGTTTGTTTGTTTGAGACAGAGTCTTGCTTGCTCTGTTGTCCAGGCTGAAGTGTAGTGGTGTGATCATAGTCACTGTGGCCTCAACCTCCTGGACGTAAGCAATCTTCCTGCCTCGGTCTCCTTAGTAATTGTGCCACCATACCTGGCTAACTTTTGCATTTTTTGTAGAGTTGGGGTTTCACCGTGTTGGCCAGGCTGGTCTCGAACTCCTAGGCTCAAACGATCCGCCCACTTCGACCTTCCAAAGTGTGGTGATTACAAGTGTGAGCCACCGCACCCAGCCTAACTGGTTATTTTTTAACCCCTTGAATGACAGCAACAAACGGGGAAGTTCTTTGAGCTGTGCTCTGCAGTTGAGGGTGGCCACTCCCGAGGCAGTCACCCGTTCCCTTGTCACCACAGACTCTGTTCTCCCTAGAACAAAAATGAGCTGTTACCTGTGTAGCCCACTGGATTTGTGTGTGCCAAGCACCAAGCAAGGCGTCATAGAGTCCGGTAAGCTGCCGGTCCAGGGATAGGTCACTTTGACACAGCTCTTGCCAGGCTGCTAAAAGCTGCACCTGCAGAGACAAAGGGAACCTTATTGGGTACGTCAACATAGGTTGCCTGAGAACACTGCCCTGCCCTGCTACCCAGCGTAATCACGGATTGCTCAATGGGCTCACTGGGCAGCCCAGCGAGGTCCATCCACTTCAAAGAAAGGCAGGAAAAAAAAAAACATTTGCAGTTATCTGCACTGATTCACAGCTTTAATCTGTCACCCTGCGGATGTGATCCCCTCTCCATTTATCCTGCCCTAAAAACATGTAATGTGCAACCACTTGGCACACCATCACTCTTCTGAATAGATGTTGGGGCAAGAGCGGGCAGACATGTATGTTTAAGCTTCATGTCCTAACATCACTGCTTAAAAGACACAGAGCACTGGACTTGAAGGAATTAAGGTCAGTTCAGGAAGC
Source organism: Pan paniscus (assembly GCF_029289425.2). NCBI lineage: Eukaryota > Metazoa > Chordata > Mammalia > Primates > Hominidae > Pan > Pan paniscus. The sequence continues at coordinate 24,845,494 of NC_073267.2, forward strand.
TGTCAAGTTTTTTGGCAATCTAACTTCAGCAAACCTAGAAAACATAAAATTCCAAGCCAGGTGGAGTGGCACGCGCCTGTAGTCCCAACTCGTCACAAGGCTGAGACGGGAGGATCACTTGAGCCCAGGAGTTCAAGGCTGTAGTGCACCATAATCGGATCTGTGAATAGTCACCGCACTCCAGGCTGGGCAAAATAGTGAAACCCTATCTCTAAAGAAAAAAAGAGAAATTCTTACTGCCTTCTGAGGGTGTAATAAAGCTTAAGACATAAATCTCCCTTAAAAGACAAAAATGAGAATAAATTAAAACAACGTTTCAAGTCTATAATGAATCCAGCTGTAAACAGAAAAGAGAATGAAAACGGATAACTTTTTCCAACTGGCAATTAAACAAATCCATATGCTAGACCAAGGGCACCCCCTACTGGCTAACTAAGAGAAAAACAGCCAGAGGGCAAGGAGACAAATGTTCTTACCTTCTGAATTATGAACCTGCGATTCTGTGACCCAGAGTTATGAGCATTCCACAACTGCACAACTGTCATCGCGCACAGCTTCTTACCTTGTGACACTTGTAGTAGTAGGCCAGGAGCTGGGGCATCCGGTCAATTTCAGTAAACACCTTCACAAACACTTTGGACTGATCTAAAGAACATACAATGTATATATACTGTTACCAGCCTTTCTGGTGTAGACATGAGAAAAAACTCACCAGGATGAAGGTGGATATATGGAAGCTAGTATTCACAAGTTCCTGCCTAGATACTGAATTAACTCATGCATGAGGATCATAAATTTGAAAAATAAGCATGACGTGAAAACCAGATACTGCAAGGTATTCCCCACTGTTCCTCACAGAATTCATATTTTAACATGATATTGAGAGGTTATTTATGTCTTTCAAAATTCCTACTTCGATTATACCAGATGGGAACTTTAAAAAAGCAAACACACTGAACTGCTATATGTCAACATATCTGGTGGTTTGAGGGATAAGTAAATAATTTGGGCTGGTCACGGTAGCTCATGCCTGTAATCCCAGCACTTTGGGAGGCTAAGGCAGGCGGATCACCTGAGGTCAGGAGTTCGAGACCAGCCTGGCCAACATGGCAAAACCCCATCTCTACTAAAAAAAAAACAAAAATTAGCTGAGCGTGGTGGTGCACACCTGTAATCCCAGCTCCTTGGGAGGCTGAGGCAGGAGAATTGGTTGAACCCGGGAGGCAGAGGTTGCAGTGAGCCAAGATCGCGCCACTGCACTCCAGCCTGGCCAACAGAGCAAGACTCCCTCTAAAACAAAGCAAAACAAAAAAACAAAACATAAAATCAAATAATTTGGTAACTATTAGCATTCCACACATAACAATGGATTCTAAGACCCAAGTTATGGGCTTAATATCAAGTAGTTTCTTACATATTTCCCTAAGGGCAGAGGAAATGACTGGGCAAAGCACTTGCTTCCAGGCTCACCGCTGGACAGACAGGAAGGTGGGTTTCAGTGCAGTCTCTGAATAGTGTGCACAGCAGCGCCACCTCTGGCTCCTGTCCGCCCCCTTCTGGCCAAAATGTACATGCCACAGCCTTAGAACTGTATCAAAAGAAGGGAAAAAAAAGCCTTGAGCTAACAGGTCTCCAAACTTCTTATATTTGCTCTGTTCCCCTTCACTTCTGGGAAGCCAAATAAACTGCTGAGAAGGAAATGTTGTAACAGCAACCGCTGTGGGACACCCAGCTAAGCGCTGGAGACCTGCCAGTGGAACTTGACTTAATGGGCAGAAATCCATGAGTTAGAAAACGAATATTTGCCTTTAAAATGCTTATTATTTTCATAAGAACACTTAAATAAATGAATCTTCCTGTTACATTTAAAATTATTCCATAGGCCAGGTGTGGTGGCTCACACCTGTAATCCCAGCATTTTGGGAGGCTGAGGTGGGAGGACTGTTTGAGCCCAGGAGTTCAAAAATGTCCTAGGCAACACAGGACCCCTCTACAAAAAATAGAAAAAATTAGCTGGGCATGGTGTGCACCTGTAAACCCCAGGAGGCTGAGCTGGGAGTATCACTTGAGCCTGGGAGGACAAGGCTGCAGTGAACTGAGATCACATCACTGCACTTCAGCCTGAGTGACAGAGCAAGATTCTAGCTCAAAAAACAAAATTCTATAAATTGGGTTTGACCAGTGAGAAGCAAAAAAATTAATTAAAATAATTCTATAAAAAGTTGCTTCAGTGTATCAGCTGAATTCATTGGTTATATAAAATGAACTGGGCATGTATACTTGGCTATACTCACATTGTCATTTTCGGAGATGGAAAAGGGGAACATGTTGGGGATGAACAAATTTATCAGAGAATTCCCTTTAAAAACTGTTAGCTAGGCCGGGTGAGGTGGCTCATGACTATAATCCCAGTACTTTGGGAGGCTGAAGTGGGTGGATCATCTGGGGTCAGGAGCTCGAGACCAGCCTGGCCAATATGGTGAAACCCCGTCTCTACTAAAAATATAAAAAATTAACCAGGCGTGGTGGTGCATGCCTGTAATCCCAGCTACTCCAGAAGCTGAGGCGCTTGAACCCAAGAGCTGGAGGTTGCTGTGAGCCGAGATCACACCACTGCAGTCCAGCCTGGGCAACAGAGTGTAGACTCTGTCTCAAAAAAAATAAAAAGTAAAAACTGTTAGATAAAGAACTACCTCAGCCTTCCAGGAAACATGGCTGATTATAAACAGCACATTACCTGTGGGGCGGGGGAACCCTTCCTGATGCTCGCCAAAATTAAGATTAATCACCAAAAGAAAACATTGTTTTATCTGCGTTGAAGCCAGGAAAATATCTGTACCACATATTTCAGAGAATCCCAACTAGATATCTAATCACTTTGGGCCACAATGGGTGGGGAAGCTGGTAAAAGTCTGGGCGCTAAGGGTGGCGCAGAACAGTACAAAGGGCCAAAGACTGGGGGCCAAGGGGGCTTGGGCCAGGCATGGGAGGGAGGGCTGTTTCCACTGCGGCCCAGCAGAGGAGGCGGCCTATGGAGCTCAAAAGCGCCATTTTCGCCTTCTGAATCCATGTCCTGCCTAGAGTCAAGCCTGATTCAAATTTGTGCACAAAAGCTGTCAAAAACTGCTTATCTCCAAAACCAAACCCATGATGCTGAACCATCAGGCATCACTCAAATCCAACACCAGCTCCCAGAAGCCAGCTCACTCAGAAGGAAACAAACAAAAAACCTTAAATGCATGGAGCCACCACCTCTCCATCCCCACTCCCACTCCCCCAACCCCACAGAACTGGATGTAACCCCAACCAGAAAAGTGAGCTCTGTAGTAGCCACAAATTCACAAGAGAATGTGAGGAACGAAGCTCCTAGATGGTAACTTTCCAACCCCCCAGCTCCAGCCTTAGAATTCTGTGAATGAAGAAAAGACTCAAAATAAAGAATTAACAAATGAGGAAGAGAGGGAATTACAGGGCTGGAGATGAGTACTGAGGCCATTCTCTCTAGCTAACTGAAGAGCACAGAAGAGAATATAAACTTTCAATCAAGGGCTAAAAGAAAGCGCTCTTAAACAAGGAGGGGCTTCCAAGGAAATTCCACTATTTTTCAGTAAATACCAGGCCCAGAACAAAAGCACTATCACACACAAACATGAATCAGCAGAAACAAAGAAAACTCCACCACGGTACCTATGCACTCAATAAATTGGACTACAACAAAATTAAAAACTTGGGGCCGGGCACAGTGGCTCACACCTGTAATCCCAGCGCCTGGGGAGGCTGAGGCGGGTGGATCACGAGGTCAAGAGATTGAGACCATCCTGGCCAACACAGTGAAACTCCATCTCTACTAAAAATACAAAAATTAGCTGGGCGTGGTGGCACACGCCTGTAGTCCCAGCTACTCGGGAAGCTGAGGCAGGAGAATTGCTTGAACCCGGGAGGCAGAGGTTGCAGCGAGCCGAGATCAAGCCACTGCACTCCAGCCTGGAGACAGAGCAAGACTCTGTCTCAAAAAAAAAAAAAAAAAAAAATTAAAAACTTGGGCATCAAAAGATTTCATCAATAATAGAATGAAAACACAATCCATGGAATGGGAGAAAATATTTGCAAGATATATTCAATAAAAGAATAATATCCAGAATATATGAAGAATTTCTACAACTCACCAGCAAAAAACCAAATAACCCAATATAAAATTGGGTAAAGGGCCAGGCACCCTGGCTCATGCCTGTAATCTCAGGACTTTGAGAGGCTGAGGAGGGAGGATTGTTTGAGTCCAGGAGTCTAAGACCAGCCTGAGCAGCATAGCAAGACCCTATCTCTACAAAAAACAAAAAATTAGCTGGGCGTGGTAGTGCACACCTGTAGTCCCAGCTACTTGGGAGGCTGCCGTGGGAGGATCACTTGAGCTTGGGAGGTCAAGGCTGCGGTGAGCCATGATTGCACCACTGCATTCCAGCCTGGGTGACAGTGCAAGACCCTGTCTCAAAAAACAACAAAACAAAACAAAAATGGGGAAAGGATTTGAATAGACATTTTTCCAGGAATATACAAATAGTCAATAAGCAAATGAAAATACACTCAATATCATTAATCATTAGAGGAATGAAAATCAAAACCATAAGATACCATTTCATACTAATTAGTATGGCTATAATCCAAAAAAAAAACAAAAAATGACAAGGGTTGGAAAGGTGTGGAGAAATTGGAACCCTTGTGCATTGCTGGTGGTAGTGTAAAATGGTGCAGCCACTATGGAGAACAGTATAACAGCTCCTCAAAAAATTAAACATCAGATTACCATATGGCCGGGTGTGGTGGCTCACACCTGTAATCCCAGCACTTCGGAAGGCCAAGACGGGCGGATCACTTGAGGCCAGGAGTTCGAGACCAGCCTGGCCAACATGGTGAAACCCCATCTCTACTAAACATACAAAAATTAGCTAGGTGTGGTGGTGCACACCTTTAATCCCAGCTACTCGGGAGGCTGAGGCACAAGAATCGCTTGAATCTGGGTGGCAGAGGTCACAGTGAGCCGAGATCATGCCACTGCACTCCAGCCTGGGCAACAGAGTTAAACTGTGTCTCCAAAAAAAAAAAAAAAAAAAAGATAGGCATATGATCCAGCAATTCCACTTCTGAGTAGATCCCTAAAGGAATTGAAAGCTGGAACTCAAACAGACAGATCATGCCACTGCACTCCAGCCTGGGCAACAGAGTTAAACTGTGTCTCCAAAAAAAAAAAAAAAAAGATAAGCATATGATCCAGCAATTCCACTCCTGAGTAGATCCCTAAAGGAATTGAAAGCTGGAACTCAAACAGACACTTGTACACCCATGATCATTCTAGCATTCTTCACAATAGCCAAAAGGTAGAAATAACCTAAATGTCCATCAACAGATGAACAGATAGAGAAAATGTGGTAATATATGAGATGGAATATTATTCAGCCTTAAGAAAGGAAATTTTGACACATGCTACACCATGGATGAGCTTTGAAGATGTTATGCTAAGCCATAAAAGGAAAAATACTATGTGAATCCATTTATAGGTGGCATGTAGAGTAGTCAAATTCATAGGGACAAAAGTAGAACGATGATTGCTGGCAGGTGAGGGTAGGAGGAATGGACAGTTGCTGTTTAATGCGTATGAAATTTCAGTTCAGAAAGATGAAAAAAGTTCTGGAGATGGATGGTGGTGATGTTTGCACAGCAACGTGAATGTACTTAATGCCACTGAAATGCACACTTAAAAATTATTAAAATGGTAGATTTTGTTACATGCATTTTGCCACAATTTTTTAAATTTTTTTCTAAAAAAGAACACTTCCAAAGATTTTCCCTAAGAAAGAGAAGAAAATTTTAGGCAATAATTGCTTCACACTCTCAAAGAAATTACATGTCCTTTCTTTAACAGGACCTAAGGCTTCAGGAGGCTGAGGTGTGAGGATCACTTTAGGCCAGGAGTTCAAGACCAACCTGAGCAATATAGCAAGACCCCATCTATACAAAAAAAAAATAGGCTGGGCACGGTGGCTCACGCCTGTAATACCTGCACTTTGGGAGGCCAAGGCAGGCAGATCACCTGAGGTCAGGAGTTCAAGACCAGCCTGGCCAACATGGCGAAACCCCATCTCCACTAAAAATACAAAAAATTAGCCAGGTGTGGTAGCGCATGTCTGTAATCCCAGCTAGTTGGGAGGTAAGGCATGAGAATCGCTTGAACCCAGGAGGCAGACATCATGCCACTGCACTCCACCCTGGGTGACAGAATGAGACTCCATCTCAAAAAAAAAAAAGAATCTAAGGTATTACAATGAGATACAAAGGGAGGTTGGCAGAGCTAAGGAAAAAAATTAGGAAGTAAATCATGACATAACAAAAATTAAAAATTAATTAGAAGAACAAAGAAAACAAAACCTATTTTTTTTTTTTGAGACAAGGTCTCACTCTGTCACTCCTGGGCTCAAGCGATCCTTCTGCCCCAACCTCCTGAGCAGCTGAGACTACAAGCATGCGGTACCATGCCTAGCTAATTTTTTATTTTTTGTAGAGACGGGGTCTTGCTGTGATACCTCGGCTTGTCTCAAACACCTGGGCTCAGGCGATCCTCCCACCTTGACCTCCCAAAGTGCTGGGATTACAGGCATGAGCCACTGCACCCGGCCAAGAACAGATACTTTATTTTTAAAAATAAGTAGAGAGTTTATTTGGGTGAAGTTTGAGGACTGCAAACCAGAGTCATGGATTCACGCTGCCCTGCATATATGCTCCGGAACAGATACTTCAGAAAACCCCATCAGCCAAATGAAAAACAAGCTTTAGAAAAACCACACATGGCAGGAGGGGACTGAGAAGGAGCAGGCAAACATCCAAAAGAGAACAGAGAAAATATGATATATATGGAGAGGGAAAAAGGAGAGCTAATGAACAGATAGTTGATGTTCTCAAAGACAGAAAAGAGAACAAATAAAACCGAAAAAAAAATTTTTTAAGGAAGGTGATTTTCTATAAATGAAGATATGAATTGGTAGGTGAAAAGGGCTGACGCTGCGTCCTGGAAAAGTTAAAAATTTTCAAAACTGAAAAAGAACCTAGAGAAGTTACTAAACTACAAGGTAAAAGAATCTTATAAGCCATAATTTGGCAAACTATGCGCCAGCAGGCCAAACTGCCATCTGTTTTTGTAAATAAAGTTTTACTTGGCCAGGCATGGTGGCTCGTGCCTCTAATCCCAACACTTTGGGAGGCCGAGGTGGGCAGATCACTTGAGATCAGGAGTTCAAGACCAGCCTGGACGACATGGTGAAACCTCATCTCTACTGAAAATATAAAAATTAGCCAGGTGTGGTGGCGCACGTCTGTAATCCCAGCTACTTGGGAGACTGAGACAGGAGAATCGCTTGAGCCTGGGAGGCAGAGGCTGCATTGAGCTGAGGTCACGCCACTGCACTCCAGCATGGGGAACACAGCGAGACTTCGTCTTAAAAAAACAAAAAAAATTTACTGGCACACAGCAAAGCCCATCCATTTACGAGTGGGCTTTTGTGCCACAACTGCAGAGGTATCTGTGAGAGAGACCACAAGGCCGCCAAATACTAATATTTATGATCTGGCCCTTTACAGGAAATGTTTGTCAGTCCCTGTTATAACTATTCAGGGAAAAGAAACAAGCTACATACAAAAAAAAATAATAGGAAGAAGCAGCAGGCCAATCTCATACTTATCAGAATATAGAGGGAAATGCATTCGCACTAGAAGACAGAATTCACAGAAGTAGCATTTCACCTTTTGCCTTTACAGAAGTATATTTGGCTGTTTTGTGAGACATTCTGCGGGAAAAGAAAAATAAATATAGATGGCAGAAGACAATGAAGAATTCTGAAGGAGAAAGTGTGTGACCCAAGAATTCCAAAAGCAGTTATTGCTTTCTACACATAAAAGCAATAGAAAGACACTCCTGGCCGGGCGCGGTGGCTCATGTCTGTTAATCCCAGCACTTTGGGAGGCCGAGGCGAGTGGATCACCTGAGGTCAGGAGTTCGAGACCAGCCCGGCCAACATGGTGAAAGCCCGTTTCTATTCAAAATACAAAAATTACCTGGGTGTGGTGGCACACGCCTGTAATCCCAGCTACTCAGGAGGCTGAGGCAGGAGAATCACTTGAACCCAGGAGGTGGAGGTTGCAGTAAGCCAAGATTGCGCCACTACACTCCAGCCTCGGTGACAGAGAAAGACTCCGTCTCAAAAAAAAAAAAAAAAAATTACAGAGTTCCTTCTAATCTATATAACTCAATCACCATTAAGACATTCTAAAAACTGAAGACTTACAAGGCCTTATCTTTATAGAGAGATATACACAGAGATGAGAAGCAGCTAGCACTCACCTACAGACTGAGAGGTGAATGCCGCTACAATCTGCGGACTGGCTAGGGCCTCCAGCCTGTTCTTCAGTGCCTCCAAGTGCACACACTTTTCTGAGTAGTCTGGTGTATCAACAAGCATCATTAAGCTGTTCTGCATACCTGTTAGCTTGGCAGAAATCACAGCTATGTCCTAGAAAAGACCAGAATAGAGAATATTTATTTTAAATGATCCCTACTGCCTCAATTGGGAATAGATAAAATACATGAAAAGGCAACTCATCAAGTACGAAAATGGGGCTGGGCATCGTGGTGGTTCATGCCTGTAATCCCAGCACTTTGGGAGATTGAGGCAGGAGGATCCCTTGAAGCCAGGAGTTCAAGACCAGCCTGGTTAACATGGCAAGATCCAGTCTCTACAAACAGTAAAAATTAGCTGAGTGTGGTCATGCGCACCTGTAGTCCCAGCTACTCAGGAAGCTAAGGCAGGAGGATCACTTGAGCCTGGAAGGTGGAGACTGCAGTTAGCCAAGATCGCACCACTGCACTCCAGCCTGGGCAACAGAGAAAGACCCTGTCTCAAAAAAAAAACAAAAAACCTGTACTCAAATAAATGCAAATTAAATTAAAACAAGAAAGCGTCATTTTCCTCCTAACAAATTGGAAAAGTGTTTGAAAAATTATAATAGCTATTGTTGGTGAGGGTACAAAGAAAAAAGACAATCTGGTATCATAAATTTAAATTTATACTGTCTTCCTGGAAGGCAATTTAGCAATATGTGCTAAGAGTTTTAAAAATATTCACATCCAGGCTGGGCACAATGGCTTATACCTATAAATCTCAGCATTTTCAGAGGCTGAGGCAGGAGGATTGCATGAGGCCAGGAGTTCAAGACCAGCCTGACCAATATAGCAAGACCTTGTCTTTACAAAACATTTTAAGAAATTGGTCAGGCAGCCGGGAAGTGTGGCTCACGCCCCTGTAATCCCAGCACTTTGGGAGGCCAAGGCTGAAGGATCACCTGAGGTCAGGAGTTTGCAACCAGCCTGGCCAACATGGTGAAACCATCTCTACTAAAAATACAAAAATTAGCCAGGCATGGTGGCGTCCACCTGTAATCCCAGCTACTCGGGAGGCTGAGGCAGGAGAATTGCTTGAACCCAGGAGGCAGAGGTTTGCAGTGAGCCGAGATCATGCCACTGGACTCCGGCCTGGGCAACAGAGCAAGACTCTGTCTCAATAAATAAATAAATAAAAGATAGATTGTTGAGTGAAAAAATAAAGTGAAAAGCAGTGTTCACAATGAGCTTTGTGAGGAAAAAAAGGGGCAGGGAACATAAATATGTATGTGCATATCTGGAAGGATGGGCATAAAGTTGATAACAGGGCTTGTCCGCACAAGAAAAATTAGCCCCTGGCCGGGCATGGTGACTCACGCCTGTAATCCCTGCACTTTGGGAGGCCGAGGAGGGCAGATCACCTGAGGTCAGTAGTTCAAGACCAGCCTGGCCAACATGGTGAAATCCCATCTCTACTAAAAATACAAAAATTAGCCGGGTATGGTAGTGCGCGCCTATAATCCCAGGTACTTGGGAGGCTGAGACAGGAGAATCACTTGAACCCGGGAAGTGGAGGTATCATGCCACTGTACTCCAGCCTGGGTTTCAGAATGAGACTCCGTTTCAAAAGAAAAAAAAAAAAGAAAAATTAGAGGACTAAGGTGGGGGTCAAGGTTAGGAAAAAAACTTATTTTTTGCAGTTTATTCCTGTGTAATAAATTTGTTCCTATGTGCATTTGTAACTTTTTTTAAAAATTGACTGATAAATCACTCATTTTGCTTTACAACTGAGTAAGAGTTCTTCATAAGACATCATCTTACTTCATCCTTACATCCCAGGTGGAAAATGTTACTATTTTCCACACTTTGCAGCCTCAGAAAGGGTCAATAACCCACCAAGTCCCCAAGGTATATAAGGCTCCCCTCTCCCCATGTTCCACCCTCTCGTCCATTTACCCCCAACCTTCTCTGCCTGTGCTGGTTTTTCTTTTCTTCTTCTTTTTTTTTTTTTTTTTGAGACAGGGTCTTGCTCTGTCCCTCAGCATAGTGGTATGATCATAGTTTACTGTAGCCTTCAACTCCTGGGCTCAAGAGATCCTCCCACCTCAGCCTCCTGAGTAGCTGGAACTACAAATGTGCAGCACCACACCTGGCTAATTTTTTAATTTTTTTGTAGAGATGGGGGTCTCATTATGTTGCCAGGCTGGTATCAAACTCCTGGCCTCAAGTGATCCTCCCACCTCAGCATCCCAAAGAGCTGGGATTTCAGGTATGAGCCACAGTGCCTGGTGCCTGTATATCTTTATCGAGGCTTCTCTTGAACTCATTCTGTGACTAAGAGGCTTCAGTCACACAGAGGGCGCAAGCTAAAGAGGCTGGAAACACACCGAGCAGCTTCAGATCTTCCCCACCCTGAGTCTGAAGGTTTCTGAATGCTGCTATTGGCTATCAACTTTGTATCTCTTTTGCTTTCTCCAAACCTCAAGTTCTTGCTTAAATACCTTTCATAACATCCCCTAAACAAGAAACCTACCTGAGTCTTAAATGTCTCCTCAATATCGGCGCTCAACGTGCTCCACTTATCTGCTTCCTGAAGAGATTCGGCAGCAAGTTGCATTCTGGACTTCACTTGGTCAATTTCTACCAACACCTGAAAGAGGCGTGAGGGGTGAAAAATGAAGTGTTAGGTCCTTTTTCTCCATCTGCCACCAGGGACTTGAAATGTAAGTATGGTGGCTTGCTCCTGTCTTTAGGGAGCTTCTGTCTCCCAAAACACCAATCATCTGGCTAAATTTATTCAGCAGTGCTGAAGAGATGAACCAGCTGAAAGACCCAAGCAAAAGCATAGTTTCGGGGAGCCAGGCACAGTGGCTCACGCCTGTAATCCCAGCACTTTGGGAGGCCAAGATGGGAGGATCACTTGAGACCAGGAGTTCCAGACCAGCCTGGGCAACATGGTGAAACCCTGTCTCTACTAAAAATACAAAAATCAGCCAGGCATGGTGTTGCACGTCTGTGATCCCAGCTACTCAGAAGGCTGAGGCACGAGAATCGCTTGAACCTGGGAGGTGGAGGTTGCCATGAGCTGAGATCATGCCACTGTACTGCAGCCTGCACTCCAGCGACAGAGCGACACTCTGTCTCAAAAAAAAAGAGCATAGCTGGAGTGCTGGGCAGAATCTTGAGTGATGGTTGGCCTCCCAAAACACCGTGCTGTTCTAAAGCCCTTACGAGAGTGACCACCTTCCCAAAGCAAGAATCACCATTTACAACAGGAGCCAAAATACCTGCATGGATTGAGATGTGTCCTGTTCAAATTTTTTAATGTCCTCCTTGACAAGAATCATCTGTTCTTTCAGGAAAGATGCCTCCTGTTTTAGGGCTTCAACATCACGGAGCACTTTGGGCATGTTCTGGAGAGCTTGGTGACTTGTTTCTGTAGTTAAAAAAAAAAAAAAAAACCAACAACAGCGATAGCCACAAAAGGTGAAAGTTGGACCAGCCACAGTAAAATACAGGAAACAAATCAGACAACAGAAAGGAAATGCACGACCAACCAAACGGTTTTTGGAGCCTGCAGAAAATATGGGGCAGGAGAGGAGATGGGCAGTGAGGTGGCCCCTGCCAGGATCACGTCCCCACACTGATGGGAAAGGGCCTTTGATATCACAAAGAATCAACAATCAACCTGTCCCAACACCAACTTGCCACCACCAGTGAAATCATAACTCCATTTGCAAGGAGGCATGCCCCAGGAGCTTTGCATACATCATATTACTTAATGTCCACGGCGGTCATTAGCAGCCACCTCCTACTGATAAGAAAACTCAGAGAGGTTAAAGTAACTTGCCCAAGATCTTACAGAGCTAAAACTAAGCCTCAGATGAGTCTGGCCCCAATGCCTGCTTTCCATGGTCTTTTTTTTTTTTTTTTTTTGATACAGAGTTTCGCTCTGTCACCCAGGCTGGAGTGCAGTGGCGCAATCTCGGCTCACTGCAACCTCTGCCTCCCAGGTTCAAGTGATTCTCCTGCCTCAGCCTCCTGAGTAGCTGGTTTTATAGGCACCCGCCACCCGCCTGGCTGATTTTTTGTATTTTCAGTAGAGACGGGGTTTCACCATGTTGGCCAGGCTGGTCTTGAACCCCTGACCTCAGGTGATCCACCCGCCTTGGGCTCCCAAAGTGCTGGGAATACAGGCATGAGCCACCACGCCCGGCCTATTTTAAAATTATTTTTGAGACAGGGTCTCACTCGGTTGCCCAGACTGGAGTGCAGTGGTGAAATCACAGCTCACTGCAACCTCAACCTCCTGGTCTCAGGTGATCCTCCCACCTCAGCCTCTCAAGTAGGTGGGACTACAGGCACACACCACCAGGACTGAATAATTTTTATATATTTTGCAGAGACAGAGTTTCACCATGTTGCCCAGGCTGGTCTCAAACTCCTGGGCTCAAGGGACCTGCCTGGCTAGGCCTCCCAAAATGCTGGGATTACAAGTGTGATCCACAATGCCAAGCCTAAAAATATCTTAAATATACCCATTACTCATCATCTTCACTGCCATCACCCCAGTTGAAGCCACTATCATCTCTTTTCTGGACCTCAGCAATAGCCTCCTGAACCATGTTACTCCACTGCTTAAAAATCTTACAATGCCTTATTTTTAAATTAAATTCACACTCTATTTATTTATTTATTGAGACAGAGTCTCCCTCTGTCACCCAGACTGGAGTGCAGTGGCACAATCTCAGCTCACTGGAACCTCTGCCTCCTAGGTTCAAGTGATCTCCTGCCTCAGCCTCCCAAGTAGCTGGGATTACAGTTGTGCACCACCATGCCCGGCTAATTTTTATATTTTTAGTAGAGACGGGGTTTTGCTGTGTAGGTCAGGCTAGTCTCAAACTCCTGGTCTCAGGTGATCCACCCACCTCAGCCTCCCAAAGTGCTGGGATTACAGGCATAAGCCTCCGCACCTGGCCTTAAAATCAAACTCTTTAATGTGACACTGAAATCCCTGCATAGCACTCTAACCTGGGTGACAGAGTAAGACCCTGTTTCTTAAAAATAAAGAAATAAAATAAAATCCCTGGCCAGGCGTGGTGGCTCATGCCTGTAATCCCAGCACTTTGGGAGGCTGAGGCAGGCGGATCACGAGGTCAAGAGATCAAGACCAGCCTGGCCAACGTGGTGAAACCTTGTCTCTACTAAAAATACAAAAATTAGCTGGGTGTGGTGGTGTGTGCCTGTAGCCTCAACTACTTGGGAGGCTGAGGCAGGAGAATCACTTGAACCTGCGAGGCGGAGGTTGCAGTGAGTTGAGATTACACCACTGCACTCCAGCCTGGCAACAGAGTGAGACTCCATCTCAAAAATAAATAAATAAATAAATAAATAAATAAAAATAAAAATAAAATCCCTGCATAACGTGGCCCCTGTGGACCTCTCCAATCCAACACTGGGTCTTGTTCAACAGTGTATTTTTAGAACCTAGAAAAGAGTTTGTGCCCAATAAATATTTGTTGACTGACTAAATGGAGAAATTGGTCCTCCAATTTGGGGTCCTCAACATGTGCTTGAATGGCTACAATCACCTTTCCTCATCGCAGACTTGGGCCCTTGTCTCATCTTGCATAAAAATAAATGAAGCTTTAAACCTATGAAGGCTACCTGCTGCCTAAGGGATAAAAGCCAAACTCCCAAGGCTGGCCAGAAAGGTCTTTCGCAGGCTGATCCCGATCTATTTATCTGCCTCATCTTCAGTTACATTTCCCCTACAAAAGTGTGATTCTCTAATAATAACACTACTAATTATCTTGTCTCACTCTGTCCCCCACATTGGAGTGCAGTGGTGCAATCCTAGCTCACTGCTGCCTCGAACTTCTAGGCTCAAGCAATCCTTCCGAGTAGCTGGACTACAAGCATGAACCACCATGCTGGCTAGTTTTTTAATTTTTTGTAGAGATAGGGTCTTGCTATGTTGTCTAGGCTGGTCTGGAACTGCTGGTCTGGAACTCCTGGCCTCGAGCAATCCTCCCACTTCAGCTTCCCAAAGCACTGAGATCACACCCAGACTGTTTATTGATATTATTCATGCAGCTCTGTTTGAACTTCTCACCTTTCCCTGGACTATGCCTTCTTATAGCCACACTCCTGTGCATATGTTACTCTCTCTCTCTCTTTAATACCAAGGAAGTAGTGAAATATAATGGTTAAGGGCCTGGGCTCTGGAGCCAACTGTCTGGGTTCAGTCCAGGCTCCCCATTCATTAGGAACATGATGCTGAGCAAGTTACTTAACTTCTCTCAACCTCAGTTTCTACAAGTCTACAGTGGACATAATAACTGTGCCTACCTCTAAGGATAACTGTCAGGTTTAAATTAGATAAACATGCCCCAAAGCAGGTACTATTCACATTTAGGCCAGGACAATTCTTCACTGTGCAGGACTGTACCAAGCACTGCAGGACATTAAGCATCACTGGGTCCTCCCACTGAATGTCTTATGTCTGAATGCCACTGAATGTCACCCCTTTAATGCAACAACTAAAAAAGCTCCCACAGCCAGGTGCAGTGGCTCACGCCTATAATCCCAGCACTTTGGGAGGCCGAGGCGAGTGGATCACAAGGTCAGGAGATTGAGACCATTCTGGCTAACAAGGTGAAACCCCGTCTCTACTAAAAATACAAAAAACTAGCCGGGCGTGGTGGCGGGCGCCTGTAGTCCCAGCTACTCGGGAGGCTGAGGCAGGAGAATGGTGTAAACCCTGGAGGCAGAGCTTGCAGTGCGTCGAGATCATGCCACTGCCCTCCAGCCTGGGCGACAGAGCGAGACTCCGTCTCAAAAAAATAAAATAAAATAAAATAAAAAATAAATAAAATAAATAAAAAAGCTCCCACAGTCCAGGCGCAATAGCTCATGCCTGTAATCCCAGCACTTTGGGAGGCCGAGGCAGGCAGATCACCTGAGGTTGGGAGCTCGAGACCAGCCTGACCATCATGTAGAACCCATCTCTACTAAAAATACAAAATTAGCCAGGCATGGTGGTGCATGCCTATACACCCAGCTACTCGGGAGGCTGAGGCAGGAGAATTGCTTGAACCCGAGAGGCAGAGGTTGCAGTGAGCCGCGATCACGCCATTGCACTCCATCGCACTCCATCCTGGGCAACAAGATTGAAACTCCATCTCAAAAAAAAAAAAAAAACCTCCCACCAATTTCCAAATATTCCCTGTTCCTGAGGGCAGGAACAAGGATAAGGGGAGGCGAGGAAAGCATTGCAACCCATGTTTCAGAATCACTTAGTTAATACATATAGAGCACTAAAAAGAGTGTCTGACATGTACCAAACCTCATATATGTGCTATTATATCATTATTATTATTATTTTTGAGACAGAGTTTCACTCTGTCACCCAGGCTGGAGTGTAGTGGTGGGATCTCTGCTCACTGCAACTTCTGCCTCCTGGGTTCAAGTGATTCTCCTGCCTCAGCCTCCTGAGTAGCTGGGACTACAGCGCATGTCACCACACCCACCTCTAATTTTGTATTTTTAGTAGAGATGGGGTTTCACCATGTTGACCAGGCTGGTCTGGAACTCCTGACCTCAGGTGATTCTCTCGCCTCAGCCTTCCAAAAGTGCTGAGATTACAGGCATGAGCCACTGCGCCCAGCCAATTTGCTATTATATTATTATTAATGTCCTTTCCTCTTTGCCCTACAAAGTTTTCCTTCAAGGTCTAACACAGGGCAAGTGCTTTATGATTCTCCTAAACAAGACGTAACTGCACCCTCCTGCCAGTTCTCACAACTCCAGATTCTATTCTGAGTAAAGCCATCTGTCATTGTAATTTACTGTTTCTATCTTCCCCACAGGCAGCAAGCTCGAGCAAGATAAACTTTTCCTCCCCACTGCCCATTTCTGGACACATGCATAGTAGATGCTCAATAATTAGTAAAAGATGCAAGGTACAATAAAGAATAAGGGCTGGGCGCGGTGGCTCACGCCTGTAATCCCAGCACTTTAGGAGGCAAAGGCTGGAGGATCGCCTGAGCTCAGGAGTTTGAGACCAGCCTGGACAACATAGTGAGACCCCATCTCTACAAAAAATCAAAAAATTGTGCCATCTGGCATGGTGGCACAAGCCTGTGGTCCCAGTTATTCAGGAGGCTGAGGCAGGAGAATTCCTCGAGCCCGAGAGGTGAAGCTGCAGTGAGCACTGACCACACCACTGCACTGTAGCCTGGGTGACAAAGCGAGCCCCTGTCTCAAAAAAAAAAAAGAAAGAAAGAAAACAATCTGCAGTGAAATAGAGCCCCCTCCCTACCTTTTCTTAAACAATGGGCACATCTGGCCGGGCACAGTGGCTCATGCCTGTAATCCCAGCACTTTGGGAGGCCGAGGTGGGTGGATCACCTGAGGTCAGGAGTTCAAGATCAGCCTGGCCAACATCATGAAACCCCGTCTCTACTAAAAATACAAAAACTAGCCAGGGGTGGGGCACGCACCTGTAATCCCAGCTACTCAGGAGGTAGAGGCAGGAGAATAACTTGAACTCAGAAGGGGGAGGTTGCAGTGAGCTGAGATGGCGCCACTGCACTCCAGCCAGGGGGAAAGAGCGAGACTTCCTCTCAAAAAAACAAAAAAACAAACAAAAATGGGAACATCTCTTGGACTATCCACTCCCAGTGGAAGCAGTCTGTTTGGTCTTTCCATCTGAGCCTAGGAGAGAGACTTGTGTGCAGTATGTACTGAATCAACACACAGTGAGTCAACACATGGTGAATAAAAGTCAAGTTGAGGAGTTACATGAAATGGTTGCCAGTGCATGTTATTTTTTATAATTTAACTTATCCTCAACAAATGGTTTAGGCCAGGCGTGGTGGCTCACACCAGTAATCCTAGGGCTTTGGGAAGCCAAGATGGGAGGATCATTTGAGGTCAGAAATTTGAGATCAACCTGGGCAACATAGTGCGACCTTGTCTCTAAAAAAAAGTTTTTTTTTTAATTAGCCAGGCATGGTGGCACATGCCTATAGCTCCAGTTACTTGGGAGGCTGAGGCGAGCAGACTGCTTGAACCCAGAGTTTGAGGCTGCAGTGAACTATGATGGTATCACTGCATTCCAGCTTGGGCAGCAGAATGAGGAATGAGACCCTGTCTCAAAAAAAAAAAAAAAAGGTTTAAGTCTCCACTGAGACCAGCCTATCTTCCTCAGCTGAAATAAAATCCACTAAAACAATGTTTTCCAGATCTGTGTCATTCTCTTACACCTATACTATAATACGTTTTTTCCAGATATAAGGATCCGTTGGCTATTCTTTCATACTCTCAAAATTCACTTTTTTTTTCTTTTTACAGTTTATTGTTTGGTACAAAACAGGCTCTTTAACTCTTTGAATAAACATCTCACAGACTCGTGCTCCTAGATTACAAAAAGTCAAAGCCAATTTTCTTTGACACTGGGCTCTTGACTCTGAGATTCAAGTCACTATAACAGAAACTAGAGTTGTTGTATCTTATGTTCTGGAAGGTGCCTCAACAAAGACATGCTAAGAACTGGTTAAAACTTCTAGCATTTAAAAAGATCCATCTTGTCTTCCAGTGCCTATGGATAATAATAAAAAGGGAATCCCAGAGATCTGCTATTGAATTATTTAGAGAAGAGCTACTGCAATAAGATCCACTCTTTTAAGTTCCAAAAGGAAACTTCAGGCCAGATGTGGTGGCTCACAGGTATAATCACAGCACTTTGGGAGGCCAAGACTGGAAAACCCATTATGCCCAGGAATTTGAATTTGAGACCAGCCTGGCAACACAGTGAGATCCAATCTCTACAATTTTTTTTTTAAACAAAATTTGTGGGGCGTGGTGGCTCGCGCCTGTAGTCCTAGCGACTCGAGAGGCGAGAGGATCGCTTGAGTGCAGGAGTTCGAGGCTGCAGTGAGCTATGATCGAGCCACTGCACTGTAGCCTGGGCAACAGAGAGAGACCCTGTTTCAAAAGAAAAAACAAAGAGAAAGAAAGAAAAGAAAAAGGAAACTTATAGCCCAGCCAGAGGAGGAAAAACAACACCCAAAATTAGCAAGTGTTCAAGACAGCCCGGCACCCAGCTGAGACTCCCGCTGACGTGATCAGGAGTTCGGGGCTTGCTCTTTTGCCGAGGGTATTTGCTGTCCATGCGTGCCCCGCCCACCTGAGTGCCTCACGCAAGTTCGGTGACCTCTGCCCAGCCGAGAGCAGGAGAGGGTCCCGCGGCCAGGGCCCCGAGCGGCTCACCCTCCACGGCGTGGTTCACCTCTTGGATGAACAGCTGCAGCTTCATCACCAGGGTGGCTGCGTGGCCATCCGCCTTCCCGGACGCCGCCTCCTTGGAGCCGGCCCTGAAGGCCGCATTGATCCACTCCTTCACGTCGAAGTCGTCTGCCAGGAACCTGGAGAAGTCCATGGCGGAACTGCCTCAGGCCTGGCGTCCAGAACTTAAGAGTTGGCTCCGGGCGGCAACGGGGATGCAGAAGCGAGCGAGCCTGCGAGAGCACCGAGGCTAGCCTCCGAGGCGAACCCCAGAAACGCCAGGACGGGTAACTTGCCCCTTTGCGCTTCCCCGCTCAGCCCACTCAGGTTGCGGCTGGGAATGACCCTCGCCGGCCGCCGTTCTTCTTCCGGAAGTCGTTGGCCGTTACCATAGTGACTGTAGGCGTCCGGAGCGCTGAGCAGAGCTGGGTGTGGGAAAACGCCCCGGACTGAGAGCTCCCGGCACCGACAAATATCCCATGTCTGCTAACATTTGCCGAGGACTAAACTATATGCTTACTATAAAGCCCTGACATACATTAGCGCATTTACGCGGTGGCTCGCGCCTGTAATCCCAGCTCTTTAGGAAGCTGACGCGGGAGAATCGCTTGAGGCCAGGAGTTCTAGGACAGCCTGGGCAACAGTGGAGCGCAGTGGGCAGCAATGGAGTGCAATTGAACGATCTCTGCTCACTACAGCCTCAAATTCCTGGGCAATTGAACGATCTCAGCTCACTGCAGCCTCAAATTTCTGGGCTCCAGCGATCCTCCCACCTCAGCCTCCAGAGTAGCTGGGACTACAGGCGCGCGACAACACTCCCGGCTATTTCTTTCTTTTTCTTTCTTTCTTTCTTTTTTTCTGAGACGGAGTCTTGCTCTGTCGCCCAGGTTGGAGCGAAGTGACGCGATCTCGGCTCACTGCAACCTCCGCCTCCCAGGTTCAAGCGAGTGTCTTGCCTCAGCCTCCCGAGTAGCTGGGATTACAGGCGCGTGCCACCACGCCCGGCTACTTTTTGTATTATTAGTAGAGATGGGGTTTCACCACGCTGGCCAGGCTGGCCTCAAACTCCCAACCTCAGGTGATCCGCCTGCCTCGGCCTCCCAAAGTGTTGGGATCACAGGCGTGAGTCACTGCGCCTGGCCTAATTATTTTCTTAATGATGTGTTTTGAGGTGCAGACCTTTTAAAGTTTGTTAAGTTCCTTATCACCTTTTTTTTATGGATCATGCTTTTGGTGTTGCGGCTGAGAAATCTGTGCATAACCCATAATCACAAACAATTTCTCAGCCTGGGCAACATCGGAAGACCCCGTCTCTGCAAAAAAATTAAAAATTAGCTGAGTGTGGTGGCGCACACCTGTAGTCTCAGCTACTCGAGAGGCTGGGGTGAGAGGATTGCCTGAGCCCAGGAGGTCGAGGCTGCAGTGAGCTGTGATCACGCCACTGCACTCCAGCCTGGGTGACAGAGCGAGACCCTGTCTCGAAAAGAAAAGAAGAAAAGGTAGGGGAAGGTATGAGGGTATTCTTTAGGTTCTAAGTTTTTATGTTGTTTCAAGAGTGGGACCAACCCAAGGGGGAGGACAAGATGTCATCCTTGGAAACCCTACAGGGGACAGTTTTCCAGGTTGGCCTGCCATTGGGGTATGAGTGGCTGGCTGCCATCTCCAGGCCTGATAATCTCTCGTTTTTCATTGGCATCTCCCTTGGTTTGTCTCATTCTTCTGGGTTGAGTAGGTTTTAACTGGGGTAACCCTTCTGCTAGGAGTCCCAATTATTTGGGGGGAGGGGAGAGGAGGGAAGGAGAGAGGAGGGGAGCAATGCGGGGAGGGGAGACGAGGGGAGGTGAGGGCAGCAATCTGATACTGTAAGTCCTCTTACTTTGTTCTTGTTAAAAATTTAGGCAGGACGCAGTGGCTCACGCCTGTAATCCCAGCACTTTGGGAGGCCGAGGCAGGCGGATGATGAGGTCAGGAGTTTGAGACCAGCCTGACCAACATGGTCAAACCCCATCTCTACTAATAATAAAAAAATTAGCTGGGCATGGTGGCACGCGCCTGTAATCCCAGCCACTCAGGAGGCAGAGGCAGGAGAATCGCTTGAACCTAGGAGGCAGAGGTTGCAGTGAACCGAGATCCGCCACTGCACTCCAGCCTGGGCAACAGACCGAGACTCCATCCCAAAAAAAAAAAAAAAAAAAAAAATCCTGCTGGGATTTTGACAGGGATTATGTTGAACTGTTGAATTGTTGGATTAATTTTAGGAGAATTGCCATCATGACAATATTGACTGTTCCAATCCATAGCATGAAACGCCTCTTCATTTATTTAGATGGGAATTTTTCAGCCTTGGCACTACTGAGCCCAGATAATTTTTAGTTATGGGGGCTGTCCTATGCATTGTAAGATATTTCGCAGCATCCCTGGCCGCTACCCATTAGGAGCAACATCCTCTCCAAGTTGTGACAACCAAAAATCTGTCCACACAGTGCCAAGTGTTCCCTAGTAGGAATCACCCCTGGGGATTTAGATCTGATTTAGATCTTCTTTAATTTCTCTCAGCAATATTTTGTAGTTTTCATTGTATAATACAAGTCTTGCACTTATTTTGTTAAATTTATTTATTTATAAGTATTTCCTTTTCTAGGTGCAGTGGCTCATGCCTGCAATCCCAGCACTTTGGGAGGCCGAGGCAGGCGGATCACAAGGTCAGGAGTTTGATACAAGACTAGCCTGCCCAACATGGTGAAACCCCGTCTCTACTGAAAATACAAAAACAGCCTGGCGTGGTGGTGTGCACCTGTAATCCCAGCTACTGAGGAGGCTGAGGCAGGAGAACTGCTTGAACCCGGGAGGCAAAGGTTGCAGTGAACAGAGATCGGGCCACTGTTATCCAGCCTGGGTGACAGAGTGAGACTCCGTCTCAAAAAATAAATAAAATAAGTATTTCCTTTTAATGCTACCATGAATGGAATTTTCTTAATTTTCATAGTTTCTTGTTACAGAAAAATGATTTTGTGTGTGTGTGTGACAGAGTCTTGCTTTGTCACACAGGCTGGAGTACAGCAGGGCAATCTCAGCTCACTGCAACCTCCGTCTCCCAGATTCAAGCAATTCTCCTGCCTCAGCCTCCCAAGTAGCTGGGATTACAGGCATGTGTCACCACACCCAGCTAATTTTTGTAGAGACGAGGTTTTGCCTTGTTGGCCAGGCTGGTCTTGAACTTCTGACTTCAGGTGATCCACCTGCCTCAGCCTCCCAAAGTGCTGGGATTACAGGCGTGAGCCACCACACTCAGCAACAATTGATTTTTATAGATTTATCTTGTACCATTTGACTGTTAAATTTGTCTTCTAGTTTGTGTGTTGGGGTGTTGTTTGGGATTTGTTTACATACAGGATCATGTCGTCTGTGAATAGACACTTTTTCCTTTGCAATTTTTTTTTGGGGGGGCGGGTGCGGGGGGACAGAGTTTTGCTTTTGTTGTCCAGGCTGGAGTGCAATGGCGCAATCTCGGCTCACTGCAACCTCCGTCTCCCGGGTTCAAGCGATTCTTCTGCCTCAGCCTTCCAAGTAACTGGGATTAGAGGTGCCCACAACCACATGTGGCTAATTTTTCATATTTTTACTAAAGACGGGGTTTCACCATGTTGGCCAAGCTGGTCTCGAACTCATGACCTCAGGTGATCCACCTGTCTCTGCTTCCCAAAGTGCTGGGTTACAGGCGTGAGCCACTGCACCCGGCCAGAAGTCCCTTTCTATTCCTAGTTTGTTGAGAGTTTTTTTAGGATGTTGGATTTTGTATTTTTTTTCCTCTGCCTATTGAGATAATCATGTCGTTCTTGTCACATTCTATTCAAATGATATAGTAATTGATTTTAAGATGGCAAATGAATCTTGGGACCAGGCACAAAGTGCTGTAATCCTAACACTTTGGGAGGCCAAGGCGACGGATAGCTTGAGGTCAGGAGTTCGTGACCAGCCTGGCCCAAATATGGTGAAACCCTGTCTTTACTAAAAATACAAAAATTAGCTGGGCATGATGGCACACACCTGTAATCCCAGCTACTCGAGAGGCTGAGGCAGGAGAATTGCTTGAACCCAGGAGGCGGAGGTTGCAGTAGGTGGAGATTGCGCCATTGCACTCCAGCCTGGGCAACAGAGCAAGACTCCACCCAAAAAAAAAAAAAAAATTGTCAGTTTTAGGCCAGGTGCGGTGGCTCACACCTGTAATCACAGCACTTTGGGAGGCCGAATCACTTGAGGTCGGGAGTTCGAGACCAGCCTGGCCAACAGGGTGAAACCTCGTCTCTACTAAAAATACAAAAATTAGCCGGGCATGGTGGTGGGTGCCTGTAATCCCAGCTACTTGGGAGGCTGAGGCAGGAGAATTGCTTGAATCCAGGAGGTGGAGGTTGCAGTGAGGTGAGATTGCGCCACTGCGCTGCAGCCTGGGAGACAGAGCAAGACTTTGTCTAAAAAAAAAAAAAAAAAAAAGTCTATTGTATGTGATATTAACATAGCCACTCCAGCTTTCTTATGATTACACTTGCATGGCTAATTTTTTTTAATTTTTTTTATTTTGTGTTTTTTTGTAGTCCCAGCTGCTAGGGAGGCTGAGGCAGGATTGCTTGAGCCTGGGAAGCGGAGGTTGGAGGAAGCCGTGATTGTACCACTGCATTCCAGCCAGGGCAACAGAGCAAGACTCCATCTCAAAAATAATTGTCCATTTCATCCAAGTTGTATAATTTGTTGGCATAAAATTGTTCAAAGGATCCGCATATAGTCTTTTCTCATCTGTAGAATTGTGACGTCTGCCTGTTCTTTCCTGACTTTGGTAAATTTTTTTTCCCTTGGTCAGTCTGCTGAAATTTGTGAATTCTGTTGCTCTTTTAAAAGAATCAGCTGCAGGCCGGGTGCGGTGGCTCACGCCTATAATCCCAGCACTTTGGGAGGCCAATACGGGCAGATCATCTGAGGTCAGGAGTTTGAGACCAGCCTGGCCAACATGGTGAAACCCCGTCTCTACTAAAAACACAAAAATTAGCCAGCCGTGGTCGTTGGCGCCTGTAATCCCAGCTACTCAGGAGGCTGAGGCAGGATAATTGCTTGAACCTGGGAGGCAGAGATTGCAGTGAGCCAAGGTCAGGCCACTGCACTCCAGCCTGGGTGATAGAGCAAGACTGTGTCTCAAAAAAAAAAAAAAGAACCTATTTTGACTGTTAATTTTTTTCTATTCAACTTTGACTTTGTTAATTTTTTTCTATTTTTCATTTTCTATTATTGATCTCTATGCTAATCAGTTTCCTTCTTTCTTTGAATTTAGTTTGCTCTTTGGTATATTAAAGTAGAATCTTAGGTTACTGATTTTAAATACTTTATTTTCTCATATAGGCATCTAAAATTACTAATTTTTCCCTCATAGTCTAATGGCTAGGAAAAAATAAAAACAAAAAATAAAATTATAAAGCAAGACACTGTCTCCACAAAAAGTTAAAAAAAATTATCTAGCCATGGTGGTTTGCACCTGTAGTTCCAGCTACTCAAAAGCCTGAAAGGCCAGAGATCATTTGAGCCCAGGAATTTGAGGCTGCAGTGAGCTATAACAGTGCCACTGCACTCCAGCCTGGGTGACAGTGTGAGACCGTCTCTAAAAAAAATTTCCTCTGAGGCCGGCTGCGGTGGCTCACACTTGTAATCCCACCACTTTGGGAGGCCGAAGCGGTTGGATCACCTGAGGTGAGGAGTTCACGACCAGCCTGACCAATATGGTGAAACCCTGTCTCTACTAAAAATACAAAAACTAGCCGGGCGTGGTGGTGGGCACCTGTAGTCCCAGCTACTCAGGAGGCTGAGACTGGAGAATCACTTGAACCCAGGAGGCGGAGGTTGCAGTGAGCCAAGATCACGCATGCCATTGCACTCCAGCCTGAGCAACAGAGCAAGACTCTGTCTCAAAAAAAAAAAAAAAAAAAAACTTCCTCTGAAGCATTGCTCTAGCTGTAATTCATAAATTTTGATGTTTTCATTTTTGTTTGATTCTAAATGTTTTTAAATTTTTCTTGTGACTCATTTAACCCATGGGTTATTTAGAAGCATGTTGTTTAATTTCCAAATAATTGGGTATTTCTTGGATTTCCTGTTGTTGATTTCTAATTCAATTCCATGTGATTGGAAAACATACTTGGTATGATTTATATTCTTTTTTTTTTTTTTTTTTTTTTTTTGAGACGAAGTGTCAGTCTGTCTCCAGACTGGAGTGCAGTGACACGATGTTGGCTCACTGCAACCTCCACCTCCCAGGTTCAAGCGATTCTCCTGCCTCAGCCACCCAAGTAGCTGGGACTACAGGCACCTGCCACCACACCTGGCTTTTTTTTTTTGAGACAGAGTCTTGCTCTGTGGCCCAGGCTGGAGTGCAGTGGCACAATATCCACTCACTGCAAGCTCCGCCTCCCGGGTTCACACCATTCTCCTGCCTCAGCCTCCCGAGTAGCTGGGACTACAGGCACCCGCCACCACACCTGGCTAATTTTTGTATTTTTAGTAGAGACGGGGTTTCACCGTGTTAGCCAGGATGGTCTCGATCTCCTGACCTCGTGATCTGCCTGCCTTGGCCTCCCGAAGTGCTGGGATTACAGGCGTGAGCCACCGCGCCCAGCCTACCCAGCTAATTTTTGAATTTTTGGTAGAGACGGGATTTCACCATGTTGGCCAGGATGGTCTCCATCTCTTGACTTTGTGATCCAGCCGCCTTGGCCTCCAAAAGTGCTGGGATTACAGGCATGAGCCACTGCATCCGGCTGGTTTATATTCTTTTATTATTTATAGAGATGGCATCTTGCTTTGCTGTTAAGGTTGGTTTCAAAATCCCCTGCAGATTCAAGCAATCCCCTGTCTCAGCCTCCCAAAGTGCTGGGATTGCAGGCCTGAGCCACCGTGCCCAGCCCTTAAATTCTTTCAAATTTATTGAGACTTGTTTTATGGCCTAGCATTGGTCTATCCTGAAGACTGTTCCATGTGCACTTGAAAATATGTATCTGCAGTCATTGGGTGGAGTGTCATATATATTTTAGCTACGTTAATAGTGTTGTTCAACTATTTTATATACTTGCTGATTTTCTATGTAGTTGTTCTGTCATTACTGAAGGTAAGGTATTTAGATCTCCAATTATTATTATTTTGAGACAGAGTTTTGCTCTGTCGCCCAGGCTGGAGTGCAGTGGTGCGATCTCAGCTCACTGCAACCTTGCCTCCCGCGTTCAAGCGATTCTTCTGCCTCAGCCTCCTGAGTAGCTGGGAGTATAGGCATGTGCCACTATGCCTGGCTAATTTTTGTATTTTTTAGTAGAGACAGTGTTTCACCATGTTGGTCAGGCTGGTCTCGAACTCCTGACCTCGTGATCCACCCACCTTGGCCTCCCAAAGTACTGGGATTACAAGTGTGAGCCACTGCACTCGGCCCTATTATTTATTTATTTTTTTTTTTTGGAGACGGAGTTTGCTCTTGTTGGCCAGGCTGGAGTGCAATGGTGTGATCTTGGCTCACCACTACCCCCGCCTCCCAGGTTCAAGTGATTCTCCCGCCTCAGCCTCCCAAGTAGCTGGGATTACAGGCATGCACCACCACACTTGGCTAATTTTGTATTTTTAGTAGAGACAGTGTTTCTCAATGTTGGTCAGGCTGGTCACAAACTCCTAACCTCACGTGATCCATCCACCTCAGCCTCCCAAAGTGCTGGGATTACAGGCATGAGCCACCATACCTGGCCTCCAGTTATTATTGAATCATCCATTTTTACATTCGATTCTATTTAATTTTTGCATTAGGTATTTTGGGGCTTTGATGTGAGGTGCATATACATTTTATAATTTTATGTCTTCCTGGTATATTCACCTTTTATCATTATTAAATGTTCTTTTCTGTCTCTAGTAATATTTCTGTCTTAAAGTCTATTTTTATGCCAGGTGCGGTGGCTCACACCTGTAATCCCAGCCCTCTGGGAGGCCGAATCACTTGAGGTCAGGAGTTCAAGACCAGTCTGGCCAACATGGTGAAACCGTCTCTACTAAAAATACGAAAATTAGACAGGCATGGCGGTGGGCGCCTGTAATCCCAGCTACTCGGGAGGCTGAGGCAGGAGAATCGCTTGAATCCAGGAGGTGGAGGTTGCAGTGAGGTGAGATCACACCACTGCACTGCAGCCTGGGAGACAGAACAAGACTGTCTCAAAAAAAAAAAAAAAAAGTATTTTGTGTGATATTAACACAGCCACTCCAGCTTTCTTATTACTACTTGCATGGCTAATTTTTTATCCTTTACTTCCAACTGATTTGTGAACCTAAGTGTACCTTTTGCAGACAGCATAGAGTTGGAATTTGGTGGTGGTGGTGTTTTCAATCCAGTATGACAGTTTCCGCCTTTTTGGAGACAGGGTCTGGCTCTGCCACCCAGGCTGGAGTGCAGTGGTGTGATCTTGTCTCACCACTGCCTCCTCTGCAACCTCTGCCTCCTGGGCTCAAGCCAACCTCCCACCTCAGCCTCCCAAGTAGCTGAGACTACAGGCACATGCCACCATTCCCAGGTAATTTTTTGTAGAGACAGGGGTCTCACTGTGTTGCCCAGGGTGGTCTCAAACTCCTGGGCTCAAGCAATCCTCCCATCTCAGCTTCCCAAAGTGCTGGGATTACAGGCTCGAGCCACCACAGTTTCCTCACAGCCTTTTGAGTTAAGGCAGGTAGTATTTCTATTTCCAAAAGAGGAAACTAAAGCTGAGATGAGGCCATGCTGTAGAGAAACTTGAATGCTAGGGCAATTGATTTTATTTAATCCAAAAAGATATGCAGTACTAATTAAATATGATTAGAGATGCAAGTAGGGTCAGGCTAGGCATGGTGGCTCATGCCTGTAATCCCAGCACTTTGGGAGGCCAGGAGTCCAAGACTAGCCTGGGCAACATGGTGAGGCCCTCATCTCTACAAAAATCTAAAACTTAGTCAGGTGTGGCAGCACGCATCTGTAATCCTAGCTACTTGGGAGGCCAAAGTGGGAGGATCCCTAGAGCCCAGGAGTTTGAGGCTGCAGTGAGCTATGACCATGCCACTGCACTCCAGCATGTCTCTTAAAAAAAAAGAAAAAAAATGGTCTGTAAAGAAGGCACAAGGAGAACACCACGTGACAATGAAGGCAAAGGCTGGAGTTATGCAGCTACAGGCTAAGGAAGTCAAAGATGGTGGAAGCCAGCAACCACCAAGAGGGAGCACCATGGCTCCAATATTAGACTCCCACCCCACAGAACTCAGACAACACATCTGTTGACTTAAACCACCCAGCTTGCAGTACGTTGTCATAGCCGTTCTAAGGAACTAATACAGAGAAAAATAAACATTTCGACTGTTACTTTGGGTTTGTTTATTGCAGCTGATCCTGATCTTAACAAAGGGTATGGTCAGATTTTTTTTTTTTTGAGATGGAGTCTTGCTGTGTTGCCCAGGCTGGAGTGCAGTGGCACGATCTCGGCTCACTGCAAACTCCACCTTCTGGGTTTGAGCAATTTCCAGCTAATTTTTGTACTTTTAGTACATGGCCAGGCTGGTCTTGAACTCCTAATCTCATGATCCTTCGCCCTGGCCTCCCAAACTGCTAGGATTACAGGTGTGAGCCACCACGTCCAGCTGGTATGGTCAGATTTTATTAAAAGTATCAACCTTTTCTGCTGCCTATAAAATATTCATAAGTTATCAGTATTCTTAGAACAATTTCTGTGGTTTTATGAGAGCAGGAGAGGCTGTGAAATGAACAGTGATGAAATGGAAGTCACCACTGTTACAACAGTTAAGAAAATCTCAGATGTGAAGGTGATTTGAGAAATAGCACCTAAATTTATAGAATATCTATCCTATCTGCTATTTTGTACACCTCATGACATTCTCACCAAAATGTGTGAAGTAGACTTCTAACATTTTTACCATTTACGGATATAAAAACTGAGGCCCAGAGACCACTGACTTGCCCAACATGCTACAGATGGTAAAAAACTAGAAATTAAACCTGACTCCCCAGCCCACACTTGGTTCACTCTAGCGCACAGGGCTGCCAGAATTGAGGCGAGAGAGGGTTGCCAGGGAAAAGTCTGGCCTGCTTGGCTGCCTGGGAATGGTGCCAGCGGGAGGGAGAGGATACAAGGAAACTATGAGGGAACTGCTACCCCAGAGTTTTAACATGCAGCACTTTCAACACATAAGTGCTTGATTTATACCATATGAGCTCAGGGAAGAGAGCGGGGTTATGTTTCTAAGTAATTCATACTGATAATGGCATTTTCTCCAAGCTATCTATGGTGTTAGATGAAAAGAACAAAACACAGAACAGTATACTATATTTTCTTGAACATGCCTAGAATCCCTCTGAAAAGACAGAGGATGGTAACTGGGTGGGAAGAATTTTCACCTTTCATAATTTTGAATCATGTCAATGTCTTCATCTTAAAAAAGACGACACTGAGCATAAAAAAATAAGGTTTTATTTTCAGCTGATTTTAGAAAGCTCAGAAAAAATTTAAAGAAAATTTATAATTCCCTGACCCAAAGATTACCACTGTCAGATGTGCACACAAACATCTTGGTGCATCGCTTGGCTTTAAAACAAACTGGGGTCAGGACATGGTGGCTCATGCCTGTAATCCCAGCACTTTGGGAGGTCAAGGCAGGAGGACTGCTTGAGCCCAGGAGACCAGCCTGGGTAACACAGAGATCCAGTCTTTACGAAAAACTGCAACATTAGCTGGGCGTGGCAGCATGCACCTGTAGTCCCAGCTACTCCAGAGGCTGAAGCCGGAGGATCGCCTGAACACAGGAATTCAAGGCTGCATTGAGCTACAATCATGCCACTGCACTCCAGCCTGGGCAACAGAGCAAAGCCCTGTCTCAAGAAAACAAACAGCTCTTTCCCATCTTGCAAGATGGCGGGTGAAAAAGTTGAGAAGCCAGATACTAAAGAGAAGAAACCCGAAGCCAAGAAGGTTGATGCTGGTGGCAAGGTGAAAAAGGGTAACCTCAAAGCTAAAAAGCCCAAGAAGGGGAAGCCCCATTGCAGCCGCAACCCTGTCCTTGTCAGAGGAATTGGCAGGTATTCCCGATCTGCCATGTATTCCAGAAAGGCCATGTACAAGAGGAAGTACTCAGCCGCTAAATCCAAGGTTGAAAAGAAAAAGAAGGAGAAGGTTCTTGCAACTGTTACAAAACCAGTTGGTGGTGACAAGAACGGCGGTACCCGGGTGGTTAAACTTCGCAAAATGCCTAGATATTATCCTACTGAAGATGTGCCTCGAAAGCTGTTGAGCCATGGCAAAAAACCCTTCAGTCAGCACGTGAGAAAACTGCGAGCCAGCATTACCCCCGGGACCATTCTGATCATCCTCACTGGACGCCACAGGGGCAAGAGGGTGGTTTTCCTGAAGCAGCTGGCTAGTGGCTTATTACTTGTGACTGGACCTCTGGTCCTCAATCGAGTTCCTCTACGAAGAACACACCAGAAATTTGTCATTGCCACCTCAACCAAAATCGATATCAGCAATGTAAAAATCCCAAAACATCTTACTGATGCTTACTTCAAGAAGAAGAAGCTGCGGAAGCCCAGACACCAGGAAGGTGAGATCTTCGACACAGAAAAAGAGAAATATGAGATTACGGAGCAGCGCAAGATTGATCAGAAAGCTGTGGACTCACAGATTTTACCAAAAATCAAAGCTATTCCTCAGCTCCAGGGCTACCTGCGATCTGTGTTTGCTCTGACGAATGGAATTTATCCTCACAAATTGGTGTTCTAAATGTCTTAAGAACCTAATTAAATAGCTGACTACATTTAAAAAAAAAAAAAAAAACAAACAAACCCACTTTTATACTCTTGACGCTGGGTAAGCATCTTCTATAATGGGTATATTTAAAGGATTTGGGATTAATATTGTAGTAGGCAAGCACTATTTGTATTCTAGAATATTGCCCTTGCTTTCTAGCTTTAACATTTTCTGTCTCAATTTACACTATTTGTACTAGGTAATATTCACTTTTCTTTTGGTTGTCATTTATTCTGTTTTCAACACTATCTTCATGACCTGTTTGTGTTCAGAGTGACTCACAGATAAGGAAACATTTTTGCCCAGTCTTAAGTTCATGGAAGATAATAGGAAGAGTAATTAACTGCAGCAAAAGGTTAGGACAAAACATGGCATTATCAGGGCTTGAAAGGACTTTATTGTGGCTGTGGTGAAGCAGGCCCTGGTCTTGGCAGATGATACCAGAAGGGCACTGAGTGCCAGCGTGCAACTTGAATTTGATCCCATAAAGTCAGGCATCAGGAGGCCATTCAGAATTTTTCACCCGGTCAGATGCTCAGATTTGCTAGAGAACTCTGGTAGTGGCAAGAACCAGAGCTGGTACTCAGAATTGGGACAGAGGCATTGTCCCAAAAAAAAAAAAAAAAAAAAAAAAAAAAAAAAGCCCAAATCAGAGCAGTGGCAATGTAAGTGCAGGGAGGACATGATGTGGGATTATTTAGAAAACAGGCCAAATGACATGCAACTACTCTGCGGATACAGACGAAGCAGGAATCAGGGACCCTATAAGTCTCAGGTGCTTTCAAGTAAGAGCATGTAGGTGGAAAGGGGCAGGACTCTGGGTTCCATTCTAAGTAACTGAGACTGAAGCAACAGTGGAACCTCCAGATACAGATAACCCCTGACAGACTGAAATACGATCTGGGGACAGCAAGGAGGTGGCAGCTTGAGAGAGGTCTACAATCCACCTAATGGTTTAGAGCCACCTGACTACCAGGCCTCTGTGTGGACGGGAAAGTCCTGAGGATTGGACTCTGGAAAACCATCACACTTAAGAGACACAGGAAAAAGAGCAGTCACGGAGGTAGGTCACGAAACGGGTCAACAGGACCCCCGAAGAGTTCAAGATACTGGAAAGCACTGGCCATGAGTGCCAGATCTCCAGCACACACATCATGAATTTGCTTCTCCCCAGAGGAAAAGAAGCTCCTTCAGGGTGGTGCCTGGCTCAGGGTAGCTGGTCAACAACTAGCTTTTAAAAAAACAGAGACACGGTCTCACTATGTAGCCCAGGCTGGACTTGAAATCCTGGGCTCAAGCGGTCATCCCACTCAGCCTCCCAAAATGCTGGGATTATAGGCGTGAGCCACTGTGCACAGCCAATAACTATTTGTTAAGTGAATGAAGAGGTAGGAGCTGGGCTGTAAGTGGCCACTGGACTTGCTGATTAGAAGGGAGTGATGCCATAAACCACAGCCACTTTCAGGACAGCAGCCTGCCTCCTCTCCTCCTACCCCTATCCTGTCCAACACCTAAGCATAGTAGTACCATTGGGAGTCTGTCTCCTCAAAAGCAAGAATGTTCAGGTACACACGTGTGAGTTCACCTCTTAACTATAGGGGAGAAAGCCTGTCTTTATAAGTCTCATTCACCCATTTTGACCAAAACCCTTCAGAGGGAGATGCTGTCATTATGATGGGTACCTCTTCAAGACTACGCAACAGTAACAGAGCCTATAAAAGCTACACAGAGGCCGGGTGCGGTGGCTCACGCCTGTAATCCCAGCACTCTGGGAGGCCAAGGCAGGCAGATCACCTGAGGTCAGGAGTTCGAGACCAGCCTGGCCAACATGGTGAAATCCCGTCTCTACTAAAAATACAAAAATTAGCTGGGCGTGCTGGCTCACGCCTGTAGTCCCAGCTACTCGGGAGGCTGAGGCACGAGAATCGCTTGAACCTGGTAGGCAGAGATTGCAGTGAGCTGAGATTATACCACCGCACTCCAGCCTGAGTGACAGAGTGAGATATGGCCTCAAAAAACAAACAAAAAAAAGCCACACAGAACACAAGCAAGAAAGTACTTTTAGATTAAAATTCGTCTTATGTGAATTATGGCTAATGAAGTCATCCCCCTGTTTACCTGTTTTATGAGTTTTTACATTTGCTTAAAATTAGCATACTTGATCTTTTACAGTTCCCATCTCCACCAATTAGTATTGGCAGATTTCCACTATATGTAGAAGTCAAAAGATCAGACTGTAAAAATATCAGATATTGTAATTAAGAGCTCCAAACAAGTCTTGCAGTTTCAAAGGTAGAAACCCACCCAGCCAGTTCAGCTGCTTGGACTTCAAAGCCCTCCGCCTAGCCATCTCAGCCAGGCTCAGGTTCCTTCTCCCACCCATCAGGCCAAGCAGGACTTGTCAAACATACACATTCAAGTTCCTAGCACACAGTAGGTGCTAAGTGGGAATTGATTATAAACTTGAATTCTTCCATCAACAAATATCCACCTCTCCTGTCCAGCTTGCCTCAGATCTTCAGGTTCTCTCTTCACTGAGGCAGCTAAGCTTCTACATCCTTCATGAAGTTTCCTTTACTTCTCGACAGAAGACAGTTCCCTTTAGGCCTATCATCTCTAAATGCAACTGGCTTTCCATTTTCCACTTACTCAACACTCCACAAAGTACATTTGCTACATGGTATTTATTCAATGACTGTATATTTAGTCACCACCTCAATCACTGCTAAGCTCTCTTCATGTCTATCTGTACCACAG
Source organism: Pan paniscus (assembly GCF_029289425.2). NCBI lineage: Eukaryota > Metazoa > Chordata > Mammalia > Primates > Hominidae > Pan > Pan paniscus. The sequence goes on from NC_073267.2 coordinate 24,878,812, forward strand.
TTTCCCATCTTAGACTGTGACGTCAGCTGGCAAGGGCTGGCTGTTGGCCGATTCACCATGACTGACATGGTGTGTCACAAAGAGCTCCAAGTAAATGCTGTGAAGGAAGAGGATGAGGATGGAGATGAGGATCCTGAGAAGGGCCCAGACTGGCTGCCCAACCCATGGACCTGAGGCCTGAGTAAGGCCTGGGAGCTGCTTTCCCCTCTGCCCAGGAGCTCTGTCCAGGGGCGATTCTAAGGCACAGTGGTGAAGGACATGATTGGTCCCCCAAGTGTGGTCCTCAGGTCTCATGGCAGCCACTCGCCTGGGAACAGTGCAACAAGCATTCCATTTAGATCTTCCAGAACACACACAAGAAGCATTGTCTAATGAAAATGGAGACAAGGTCTTTCTTGGAAGAGAGTGCCCAAGTAGATACTCTCTGCCCCAAGACTAACCAGGTCCCTTTTAAGGTCCCTGAGAACAGCAGCCTGGGAGCAACCAAGCCTTTCAAAGGCTGACAAGGCACAGAGTGGATGAATGGAACGAACGATACATGAAAAAAACACTTTGGCTGATAAAACCTCCAACCTGAGGCAGGGACAGTGTCGCTCGCTGACATGCAGAAACATGACTGTAGCAGAGATGATGATGATGAGAAATGCTTCGCATTTCCCACACTGCCAATATCCCAAGCCCTGTGCTACCACCCTCTCCCCGAACACACACACACACACACACACACATACACACACACACACACAGCTGATATCCCAAGCCCTGTGCTACCACCCTCTCCCCGAAACACACACACACACACACACACACACACACACACACACACACACACACACACACACACACAGCATCTGCAGAATAAGTCAGAGGTTGACACCCAGAGCCTGACGTCAGGATAGGACTCTTGGCACTCTGCACTGAAACTCCGTGATTAGTCCTGACTAGACAGCAAAAGTAACGCCAGCCTAAGCTTGAAATGAAGGGTCCATCTTGTGAAAAGTTAGGCTGCGCCCAAGACAGCCAGGTCTGGAAAGTCTTTCACTTCTCCTACTTCGCTGAAAGGCTGTCCACCTTGGTTGAATGTCAGCTTGTACCGTAAGCGGATAGGTTCCTGGGACAGAAGAGACAGAAGATGTCAAATCAGTGGAGAGCAACCCAGGAACAGGGGTCAATGTTAAGTCAAGTGAGTGTTTCAAACAATTCTGACACAAAATACCTGGGATACTCTCTTTGGGACTACAAACAAGGGGAAACAGGCATATATCCTGGGAACCCTTCGATACTTCTGCAGTCCTGAAATCCTGAGATGGGCTGCAATTCAGAGACCAGCTAAGGAAGACAGACCTTGTCCTTTCAGAGGACTCCAGAGGATTAGGGAGAGTTCATGTGTCCCTCCCTTGGTCCCCAGCTATGACAATCCATCTGATCTTCCTTCAATGAGCCCCAAAGACAGACTCCAGTGAGGGATATTCCACATATACCCCTAACACCCAACCAAACCAGAGACTGACTTTTTCTTTTTCTCTTCTCCTTCCTTCCTTTCCTCCCTCCCTCCCTCTATCTCTCCCTTTCATCTATCTGTCTGTCTGTCTATCTATCTATCTATTTGATAGAGTCTCGCTCTGTCACCAGGCTGGAGTGCAGTGGTGCGATCTTGGCTCACTGCAACCTCCGCCTCTTGGGTTCAAGCAATTCTCCTGCCTCAGTCTCCCGAGTAGCTGAGACTACAGGCGCACGCCACCATGCCCAGCTAATTTTTGTATTTTTAGTAGAGATGGGGTTTCACCATGTTGGCCAGGATGGTCTCCATCGCTTGATCTCGTGATCCATCTGCCTCAGCCTCCCAAAGTGCTGGGATTACAGGCATGAGCCACTGCACCTGGCCGACTTTATTTTTTTTTGAGATGGAGTCTTGCTCTGTTGCCCAGGCTGGAGTGCAGTAGTGCGATCTTGGCTCACTGCAACCTCCACCTCCTGGGTTCAAGCAATTCTCCTGCCTCAGCCTCCTGAGCAGCTAGGACTAAAGGTGCGTGCCCCCACAACCAGCTAATTTTTGTATTTTTAGTAGAGATGGGGTTTCACCATGTTGGCCAGGCTGGTCTCAAACTCCTGACCTCAGGTGGTCCACCTGCCTCAGCCTCCCAAAGTGCTGGGATTACAGGGGTGAACCACTGTGCCCAGCAAACCAGAGACTTTAGAGCAAGGCCTCAATGTGCCTCTCTCTACCCACAAAGTTACCTCCCCTTACAGTTCAGGGGCCCCCATCTCCCTGCTACCACAGACACTGGAACATACTTTGTGTGGATTGTCAAGCAGCAGCATCTGAGATATCACAGCTGGAGGCATCAAAGGACTGAATGCAGGAAGCTTGGAGCTGGATGCCGGCTGCAGCTTCACTCTCATTGACTATCAGGGGAAGAAAACCAACATGTAACTCATTCCTAACCACAGCTTCCAGGATGGAGATCAGGTGAGGGGGAGCTGGACCTCCCCAACACCCCTCCAAGAGGAAATGGCCCTCTTAGACGTGGTACCCCGAGGCACCTATGGGAGCCCAAGCAGACAGACTCCCACTAATTGATAAAAGGATCTAAGAGGCCTTTCCTTCCACACACACAATGGATCGGGAGTTGTGTGGTCAATAACCGGCATCTGAGACGCAGCATCAACAGCCAGGGCACATCTTGGGTTGAATTCTAACTGCTTCTCACTAGCTCTGTGACCTTGAGTAAAATATTTAATTTCTGAGCCTTGGGTTAACTTACAAAACAGAGGTAGTAGCAGAACATTGCCCACAGGACTACCGTAAGAAGTAGAGACTGCAGGTCATATTTTTGTCTGTCTCAAATCTTTTCCTTTCAGGACAGGCCCCTTCCCCTGTGACTGTGGGGTGCCTGTTAATCAGTAGGGCCCCACTTCCCTTGAAAAGGGATGGATGTTATCTCACATTGGCCAAGTGTCTTATATCCCAGGATACAAGTTCCTGGTCCAAGGTATGGAAGTAACACCAACAAGCCCAATCAGAGCCCTTTCCTGGGTAATCAATATATGTGCTTCATGCCCGGTGAGAGTTTCTGAGATAAAGAGGATTAAGGACCATGCAACCCTGGAGCTGTGGGTAGCCACTTTCCTGTTTGTGGAGAAACTGTCAGAATGGTGCCAAAGAAAAGCAGAGTCAAGAGATACAGACAGATTCTTAAGGCATTGTTTAAGAACCTATTTGGATCCACTCATATCTGAAGCCAGATATTCAGGAATCCCCAGTCAGGTAAGCCATTACATTCCCACTTTATCTTCAGTTAGTTTGAGTGAAGATTCTTTCCTTGACACTCGACAGGTAAGTCCCAGAAAAGAACCTGGCACTCAAAAACGACAGCCATTACTGAGAAATCCGCAACAGATGACTCACCTTTGGCACAGCCACTTGAAACATGATATCCCAGACAGGCTGGGGAGCCGTGCTCATCATGGTCAAGAGCAGCACCTGTACCTCTGGGTGCCCAGGGGCTCCCGTCTGGGAGAAGTGGAGCAGAATTCTGAATCCATTCCGGTCATACACAATGAGAGGCGGCAGGCTGCCTGGTAGAAAGGGCACAAGCAGAAGGGTTAACACCACTACAAACCCCCCGGACAGCCAGGCTGGAAAGAGATGTACATGTTATCCCCAGATGCTGTTGCTTCTCCATGCAGAACATGTCCAGGACTGAATTCCTCTGCACTACCATAATCCAAGTCCTCATGACTCTAGCTGGACTCCTATGACCCTCCAAACTGACCTTTCCCCACCATCCAACCATCATACACACAACACCAGTTATTAAAAATCACATTTTTGAGGAAGATACGATCATGATTAAAATAATGCATGAACACTATAGAAAATAGAGAATTATCAGCCAGGCGTGGGGGCTCACGCCTGCATCCCAGCACTTTAGGAGGCCAAGGCGGGTGGATCACTTGAGGTTAAGAGTTCAAGACCAGCCTGGACAACATGGCAAAACCCCATCTCTACTAAAAATACAAAAATTAGCTGGGCATGGTGGTACACACCTGTAATCCCAGCCATTTGAGAGGCTGAGGCACGAAAATCACTTGAACTCGGGAGGCGGAGGTTGCAGTGAACTGCACTCCAGCCTAAGTGACAGAGCGAGACTCTGTCTCAAACAAACAAACAAAAAACAAAAAACCACACACACACAAAAACAGGATTATCATTAAAAAATGAAATAAATGCTTTTTTTTTTTTTTTTTTGGATGGACTTTCGCTTTTGTTGCCCAGGCTGGAATGCAATGGCATGATCTTGGCTCACCGCAACCTCTGCCTCCCGGATTCAAACGATTCTCCCACCTCAGCCTCCCTAGTAGCTGGGATTACAGGCATGCACCACCACGCCTGGCTAATTTTTGTGTTTTTAGTAGAGATGGGGTTTCTCCATGTTGGTCAGGCTGGGGGAGGTCAGGCCTCAAACTCCCGACCTCAGGTGATCCGCCCACCTTGACCTCCCAAAGTGCTGGGATTACAGGTGTGAGCCACTGCACCCGGCCAATGCATTCTTAATTCTACCCAGAAATAAGCACTTACTTCCTTCTGGTCTCTTTTATATGACTACAAACACACACATATGCTCACACACACACATATACCACCTTATATTTAATTGTACAAAACTGTAGATACCAAATCACCTCAAATTAATAAGTTTAATAACATTCCAATGGAAATTCTAAAGAGACTTTTAATTTAGCTAAGGAGTGACTCTAATGTTTATTTGAGGGGGGAAAACTATGTAAGACTAACCAATAAATTTAAAAAGGGGGGCAGGGCTATAGCAAATACTCAGATAAAATTACAATTCAAGTAAAGTGACATAAACAAAACATGTGGAACAGATCTAAATGAGACTGTAACATAACATATCCTTCAAAAATCAGGGCTGGCTCAATGAATGGCACTCAGACTGGTAAATCAGCTGGGAAAAAAACCTTAATATCAAAATATACATTACTAAAATATAGCTTAGAGCTGGGTATGGTGTCTCATGCCTGTAATCCCAGCTACTCAGGAGGCTGAAATGGGAAAACTGCTTGAGGTCAGGAGTTCAAAACCAGCCTGGGCAATACAGTGAGATCTGCCTCCCACCCCCAAAAAGACAATAAAAATTTGCTGGGTGTGGTGGTGCATGCCTGTCATTCTAGCTACCTGGGGGTCTGAGGCAGGAGGATTGCTTGAGCCCAAGAAGAATATGAGGCTGCAGTGAGCTATGACTGTGCCACCGCACTCCTGCCTAGGCGATGGAGCGAGGTCCCATCTCTAAAAAAATTTAAACAAAAATTAAAACATAGTTTAACAATGAAACTACCAAAGATTTAAGAGACTGAAAATACCAGTGGGGTATGGTGGCAAGAGTATGGGGAAAAAAAGCAACCTTTTCAGAAGGGAAATTGGTAATGCAGATCAAAATTTTAAATGTCTACATGTGGCATTTCACTGGTATTATGATCTCCTAATAATCAGGAAGGTATAAAGAAAGGCATCCAAAGATGTTCTTTGTAGCCCTGGTTTTTTTTTGTTTTTTTTTTTTTAGACACAGTCTCACTGTGTCACCCAGGCTGGAGTGCAGTGGCGCCATCTCAGCTCACTGCAACCTCCGCCTCCCAGGTTCAAGCGATTCTCTTGCCTCAGCCTCCCAAGTAGCTGGGACTACAGGCGCCCACCACCACGCCTGGCTAATTTTTTTTGTAGTTTTTAGTAGAGACAGGGTTTCACCATGTTGGCCAGGTTGGTCTCAAACTCCTGACCTCAGGTGCTCCACCCACCTTGGCCTCCCAACGTGCTGGGATTACAGGCATGAGCCACCACACCCAGCCTGTAGCCCTGTTTTTAACAGCAAACAGGTAGAAAGAAATTGACCTTCAGAGAAGGACTTAATAAGCTGGACATAGTGGCGCATGCCTGTAGTCCCAGCTACTTGGGAGGCCAAGGTGGGAGGATGGCTTGAGCCTGGAGGATGGAGGTTGTAGTGAGCTGAGATGGCGCCACTGCACTCCAGCCTGGGTGATAGGGCCAGACCTTGTCTCAAAAATAAAATAAAATAAAATAAAATAATTTTTAAAAAAATGACTGAATAGGGCCGGGCGCGGTGGCTCACGCCTGTAATCCCAGCACTTTGGGAGGCCGAGGTGGGCAGATCACGAGGTCAAGAGATCGAGACCATCCTGGCTAACACGGTGAAACCCTGTCTCTACTAAAAATACAAAAAATTAGCTGGGCGTGGTTGTGGGCACCTGTGTCCCAGCTACTCGGGAGGCTGAGGCAAGAGAATGGTGTGAACCCAGGAGGTGAAGCTTGCAGTGAGCCGAGATCATGCTGCTACACTCCAGCCTGGGTGACAGCGACACTCTGTCTCCAAAAAAAAAAAAAACACTGAATAAACAGATTACAGTACCTCTACTTAATAGTGCATATATATATAAGTTCATTAAAAATCAAGTTTTTAAAGAACAACTAAGGGCATAAAAATGGTATAGGCTTATAAAGTAACAGTAAATAGAGTATAAAACATTCTATACACACTGTGGTATCAAATTATTAAGAACTGTATGTACATATATATGTATATGATAAGACAAGAAGAAAATCTATCAAGACATGAACAGAATTTCCATCTCTGGCTGTTAATGGTATAGATGATTTTACTTTTCTAGTCTTTTTTTTTGAGACAGAGTCTTCTCTGTTGCTCAGACTGAAGCACAGTGGCAAGATCTCAGCTCACTGCAACTTCTGCCATCTGGGTTCAGGTGATTCTCCTGGCTCAGGCTCCTGAGTAGCTGGGATTACAGGTGTACATTACCACACCCAGCTAATTTTTATATTTTTAGGGTTTCACCATGTTGGCCAGGCTGGTCTCGAACTCCTGACCTCAAGTGATCTGCCCACCTTGGCCTCCCAAAGTGCTGGGATTACAGGCATGAGCCACTGCGTCTGGCCTATTCTATCTTTAATAAAACTCTACATTTTGAACATGTATTTTTGTTTTTAACTTTTTTATTTTTTAAAGTTTGTTTTGTAATAATTTCAGACTTACAAAAAGTTATAAAACTAATACAAAAATTTCTATATACCCTTCATGTAGCTTCCCCAGATGTTAACATCGTAACTACAATACAGTTATTGAATTCAGAAAATTAACATTGAACATGTATTATTTCTTAAATCAAAAATCAATAAAGAAATGTGCAAAGAGCTCCCACTGTTTATCAACTCTGTTTATTTATAAATTTGTCTGCCTGGCTTTCAGGGCTCTCTGCAATCTAACCTCACCACAAAGAGCCATAGGAGGGCTCTGTGCTAAAGAGTCCAGGCCCTGGAACAGACGACCTGAGTTGTGTCCTGCTCTGCATACTGGTGTAGGCACCTTAATTAGCCGAGCCTTCCATTTCCTTCCCTTTTAACAGAGATAATATCCACTTTTCTGCCTTAAGGAGGATCCCTAGAGAAGGAGGATCCCTAGCCAAATTCATCCACTCGTTTGAATTCTACCTCTTGCCAGTCATTTCAGGCCACATTAAACATTCCCTTCTTGAATCCCAAATCAACGAACATTATGTGCCTAAGTAAGCCTTTTAATTAAATTCTGCCTGCCCATATCCTTGACAGTGTCAATACTAAGGAAGGCTAAGAAATCAGCTAAAAGACAAAGAAGCAAACTTTTTTTTTTTTTTTTTTGGAGACGGAGTCTCACTTTGTCACCCAGGCTAGAGTGTGGTGGCATGATCTTGGCTCACTGCAACCTCCACCTCCTGGATTCAAGCAGTTCTCCTGCCTCAGCCTCCCAAGGAGCTGGGATTACAGGCATGCACCACCATGTCCAGCTAATGTTTGTATTTTTTGTAGAGAGAGGGCTTCATTATGTTGGCCAGGCTGGTCTGGAACTCCTGGCCTCAAGTGATCACCTGCCTTGGCCTCCCAATTTTCTTCTTCCCCCCCAAATAGAGACAAGGCTATGTCGCCCAGGCTGGTCTCAAACTCCTGGCCTCAAGTGATCCTCCCACCTCAGCCTCCCAAAGTGCTGGGATTACAGGCGTGAGTCACCATACCTGGCCACAACCTCTTACTTTCTGCCCTCATGCAAAATCTCTCCCATTTATCAACCAAATTTAAGGGCCACCTCTACCAAACTGGAGTGGAAAAAGCTGGGAGTCTAATAGATTCCCAGGAAAAAAAAAAAAAGGTGGGGAGTGAAATTGTACTTACTGGGCTTAACAGACTCCAAAGGGACAAACACTTGAGCCAGAGGTGTATTCTGTGAAGATGGGGAAGGAGCCAACGGGCCAGCCTCCCAGGACCAACCTGGAGAGGACTTAGTACCTGGTGGCACTTCCTTGGGGACACTTTTCTGCGAAACATAATTCCTACAAAGAAATAAAAAATATCAAAGACTAGCAAAAATTGTAGCGATTTCCTGGAATCTGGGTTAGGCTTATTAAAGAACAAGGAAAAAATAACACACACACACACACACACACACAGAGTTAGATGTTATATGCCTTTTTTTTTTTTTTTGATACAGTATCTCGCTCTGTTGCCCAGGCTGGAGTGCAATCGAACAGTCTCGGCTCACTGCAACCTCTGCCTCCCAGGCTCAAGCGATTCTCCTCACTCAGCCTCCCGAGTAGCTGGGATTACAGGCACCTGCCACCATGTCCGACTAATTTTTGTATTTTTATTAGAGACAGGGTTTCACCACATTGGCCGCGCTGGTCTCAAACTCTTGACCTCAGGTGATCCGTCCGCCTCAGCCTCCCAAAGTGCTGGGATTACAGGCGTGAGCTAATGCGCCAGATGTTATATGACTTTTGTCAAGTAATCGAACTCATACCTCAGCTTCCTCATCTGTTAAATGGGAATAACAGAAGTAATTTACCTCCTAGGGCTACTGTAAGAATCAAATGAGACGATGTATGAAAAGCACTTAGAGGCTGGGCACGGTGGCTCACGCCTGTAATCCCAGCATTTTGGGAGGCCGAGGCAGGTGGATCATTTGAGGTCAGGAGTTCAAGACCAGCCCGGCCGACATGGTGAAACCCATCTCTACTAAAAATACAAAAATTAAAAAAAAATAAAAAATAAAAAATTAGCCAGGTGGTGGTGGCACACGCTTGTAATACCAGCTACTCAGGAGGCTGAGGCAGGAGAATGGCTAGAGCCTGGGAGGCGGAGGTTGTGGTGAGCCGAGATCACACTACTGCACTCCAGCCTGGGCAACAGAGTGAGACTCCATCTCAGGAAAAAAAAAAGAAAAAAACAAAGAAAAGCACTTAAAATGTCCACACATAATAAGAACCCAATAACCTAGAGCCTTTGTTATGAAGGTTGTTCATGTTGTACCCGTCGGGCAGTCCCTGACAATAAGTAGCTCAGTCAGGTTGTTTCCCAGGTGTGATCACAAAGGGACTTGAGCCAGGCAGATGATACACAAATTATACCAGCTACTATCCACTCCATGATTTTGTTCATTTGGGACACAAACTGAAAACATTTTAGAAAACTAAAGTCCTGAGAGGAGAAATAACCCACCCTGCCCGAGTGGCTAAAAAAAAGAAGACTGCAAGAAATGACCTCTGGGTGGCAAATGGGAATGAACTCCCAGGACATCCCACTTCTGCCAGAGCCTGGTGGTTTCTATCAGGAACATGGGCACTTTCAGGCTGTTGGGGTGAAGGTAAGCTGCACTTTTCCAGAGGCAAAGGGACAGGATCTATGAAAATGTTGTTACATTCACACCTTAGAGAACCTCTCCCTTCAGGGATCTATACTATAAGGCACTCCCCCAAGCACCTCCAAACCGGAAATTATGTAAATGTCCAAAAAAGGGAAATGATCAAATATATCCATGCAATAAATTGTAATGTGGCTATTAAGACTGAGGCATATTTATAGAAACTGATATGAAATGCATCACAGATATAATATGAAAAGGTCATGCTGGAGTGCGGTTTATAAATTAAAATCCTGTTTGTGTAACAAGACACAGGAAGGTACCACTACATGTATACAAAAAAAGCAAAGAAGGAACGTTCAACCTTGTTTTTAGGGAGTGGCACTTTGCACTTTGTTGTATGTTTCTCCATGGATCAAATTTTGCTTAACTTCAATTATATGGTTATTAGAAGGGAAAACAAAAACAAACGGCAAAAACCTCATGTTCTACTACTCCTAGTCCTTAAATAAACCTCTTTTCAGATGTCTTGGCCAAAGCAGGTATTTTCCTACGACTTAGGAAAAGAAGTAAAATGAGAAAAGGGAAGCAGCACATTAAACTTTTTTTGAGACAGGGTCTCACTCTGCTGCCCAGGCTGGAATGCAGTGGCATAGTAATGGCTCACTGCAGCCTCGACTTTCCGGGCTCAAGTGATCCTTCCACCTCAGCCTCCTGAGCAGCTGGGACTACAGGCATGACCTACCACGCCTGGCTAATTTTAGTATTTTTTGTAGAGATGGGGTTTTGCCATATCTCCCAGGCTGGTCTTGAACTCCAGGGCTCAAGCGATCCACCTGCCTTGGCCTCCCAAAGTTCTGGGATTACAGGTATGATATGGTTTGGCTGTGTCCCCACCCAAATCTCATCTTGAATTGTAGCACCCACAATTCCCACATGTTGTAGCAGGGACCCAGTAAGAGATAACTGAATCATGGGTGCAGTTTCCCCATACTATTCTCACAGTAGTAAATCTCATGAGACCTGATGGTTTTATAAGGGGAAACCCTTTTTCGTTTGGCTCTCATTCTGTCGTCTGCTGCCACATAAGACACGCCTTTTGGCTGAGTGTGGTGGCTCATGCCTGTAATCCCAGCACTTTGGGAGGCCGAGGCAGACGGATCATGAGGTCGAGAGATCGAGACAATCCTGGCTAACACAGTGAAACCCCATCTCTACTAAAAAAAAATACAAAAAATTAACCGGGTGTGGTGGCACATGCCTGTAATCCCAGCTACTCAGGAGGCTGAGGCAAAAGAATCGCTTGAACCTGGGAGGCAGAGGTTGCAGTGAGCTGAGATCGCGCCACTGCACTCCACCCAGGGCGACAGAGCGAGACTCCATCTCAAAAACAAACAAACAAACAAACAAACAAAAACACATGCCTTTTGCCTTCCGCCATGACTGCGAGGCCTCCCCAGCCACATGGAACTATGAGTCCATTAAACCTCTTTTTGTTTTTAAATTACACAGTCTTGGGTATGTCTTTATCAGCAGTGTGAAAACAAGTACAAGGCATGAGCCACTGCACCTGGCCTAAACTTTCAATAGAAAGATGTTTCTCGGCCAGGCAGACGGATCACCTGAGGTCAGGAGTTTGAGACCAGCCTGGCCAACATGGTGAATCCCCGTCTCTACTAAAAATTAAAAAAAAAAAAATTAGCTGGGCATGGTGGCGCGTGCCTGTAATCCCAGCTACTTGGGAGGCTGAGGCAGGAGAATCGCTTGAACTCAGGAGGTAAAGGCTGTAGTGAGCCGAGATTGTGCCACTGCACTCTAGCCTGGGCAACAGAGTGAGACCCCGTCTCAAAAAAAAAAAAAAAAGAAAGAAAGATGTTTCTCCAGGGCGAGAGGCTGTCTTAGAGCACCATTCTCTGGCCCTCGTCCCATGAGAAGGAACCGCACTCAGGAGCCACACTCTCCCACTCCCCTTGCCCAGAAGACTCACAGAGGGCACGGAGCTGGCTGTGGTGAGAGGAGGTCCAGCAAATTCCTGTCTGCAGAAGGGTTCTGAACACCACCGCCTGGCAGCGTGCTGGAGGAGGGATTCCTCTTTTCCTCACAGCAATTCTGACCAGAAACCTGTCAAATCAGGAATGGCTAAAATAAGACCAGGGTATGAATGACCATCAGCCACAGTAAAACCAAGGCACAGCTCTCCTGAGCCCACCCAAGCTGCTGTGGCCCAGACTGGTGACATCTCTTGGGGCAAGAGGGGAAAGAAAGGGCAAGATCACATGCAGCTCCTGGGCAGACCTCCAGGAAGCAGGAGCCTGGTACAACCTGTCTCCCCCAGGTATCAGCCAGACAGTATGGGTGAGGAAGAGGCTGTGGACCTCCAAGGCCATGATCCCACCGGGACAGTGCAGGAGCACCTCTCTGCTCGCCAGGCAGTGCTGCCTCACAAGGGCAGGTCTGAGACCCTCCCCCTCTCTCTCCGGGCCCTGGGAAGGGCATCCTTACCGTGCCTGTAACAGGAGCATCACTGATTCCTGTAAGAAAGGAGTAGAGTGAGATGCCTAACAGTAACTCCACCTGCTTCAAGATGAAGAGTAATGCCACACCCATCCTTTCTAGGACATCCAGAAAGTCTAGACAAATAAGCAACTTACTGAAGGTCATGTGACTCGTCCATGGCCAATCTGTGACTAATATGCAAGGGGGACCCTCTGAACTGCCCAGAACACCTGATTCCCTTGGCAGCAGGTATGTGCTCCCCAAGGGAACCAGCTCACTCTCCTACTCACAACCACCCTGATTGCCTCAGCAGCAGGTATGTGCTTCCTGAGGGGACCAGCTCACTCCCCTACTCACAACCACCCTGATTCCCTCAGCAGCAGGCATGTGCTTCCTGAGGAGACCAGCTCACTCCCCTACTCAGAACCCTGCTGATTCTCTCAGCAGCAGGCACTTGCTCCCAGAGGAAACCAGCTCACTCCCCTACTCACACCCATCCCGATTCCCTCAGCAGCAGGCATGTGCTCCCTGAGGGTCCAGCTCACTCTCCTACTCACAACCACCCTGATTCCCTCAGCAGCAGGTATGTGCTCCCTCAGCAGCAGACACGTGTTCTCCGAGGGTCCAGCTCACTCCCCTACTCACACTCTCCCTGACTTGCTCAGCAGCAGACACGTGCTTCCCAAGGGGACCAGCTCACTCCCCTACTCACACCCATCCTGACTCCCTCAGCAGCAAGCATGTGCTCCCAGAGGGAACCAGCTCACTCTTCCTATTCACAACCATCTCGACTCCCTCAGCAGCAGGCATGTGCTCCACGAAGGGAACCAGCTCACTCCCCTACTCGCACCCATCCTGTGCCTGCTCCCCACAAGCACCTGCCCTCACCCAAGGCTGCCAGGTCCTGATGAAGCAAAGATGGCACCACAGTCCCCGTCTGCGCAGGTCCGTTGTCCACCTCCAAGTCAATCAGGGGGCAGGTCTTCATGCAGCGTGCTGGATTCTGAAAGACTAGAAAGCCCAGGGTTAGGAAGAGAAGTCAGTTGGACATGAGAGCAAAGTCTCCACATAAATCCTATCAGCTTCCCTCAGACCACCTCCTAATCAAATGGTAACGCCCTCCCTGCCCTTCCAAGAACCTTCCACTCAGCTGAGTGTCCTGACACACAAGCTCAGCTGGCATCCAAGACAAGAGGGAGCCAAGGCCTGCCTTCCTACCCCAGGGATCATAGGCCCTCCTGCAAAGATCCCATCACTCTGGAGGAAAGCAGATTCGGCCTTCTCCAGCTCAGGCCATTCTGAGGCTTCTGACCACAGCTGATTAGAATCACCCACAGTGCTTGAAAGACGCACACCTCCAGGCCCAGCTCCAAGCAGTCTTGATTCAGAAGGTCCAAGCCAGGGACCGCATTTCAACCAGTGCTCCAGGTGATTCTGATACAGCTGACCTGGCACTAGGAACCACTAAGGAAGATCATTTCTTTTGTCTCTAGCTCCTGTATGCAAGCATTTATGAGAATTCAAACGCAGGCACAGCTTAGCCATCTGCTTTTGTGTGTAGTCAAAGCTGGGGTCCAGCCCGGCAACCAGCTCATGACAATTCCTGTGGCTGGGTGTGGCAACATATCCACTTTCACAGGAAGGGGAACAAAGGGCGAGTTCTCTCATTTCTATTCCTTAACCCAGAATATGTTTAGGACCCATTTCTTTTCTGGGAATTGCAGGCTGCCCCAAGGCAGAGAAGGCAAGGAGAAGCTTTCAAACATACCTCTGGAGACAGGGATGTCTCCCAATGAGCTGGTCACTCTGTTTCCAAAGGTGACCCGGCCCTCCATCACCTGTTTGTACAGCAGAACTCCTTGGGTGAGGAGGTCATTTGCCTGGAGAATTTCCGCTGAAGAATGAGGGAAGACTCAGAACCCCCTGGTTTGGCAACCAACAATCTCAGTCTTTTCTAAGCTTTTCCATAAAACAGCCTTCATATGGCTAGACTATGTTCAGTTTATCCACACCTCCTGCCTCCAGATTGTGTCATCGGACCCTATCAGGCCTAGTCAGTTAACCCGAGTCCTAACATGTTAGTAGTTCTCAATGCAGAAGGAAGCAAATCTGTTCACCTTCTACACCTGTACTGTCCAGAGTAATGGCCAGCAGTAAGCACTCAAATTAAGGCCCTTTCAATAACAAACTTTTAACTCAGAACCTGAAGCTGCTGGCTCTGTGCAGTGGCTCATGCCTATAATCCCAGCATTTTGGGAGGCCGAGGCGGGTGGATCACCTGAGGTCAGGAGTTCGAGACTATCCTGGTCAACATGGTGAAACCCAGTTTCTACTAAAAATACAAAAAATCAGCCGTGGCAGGTGCCTGTAATCCCAGCTATTCGGGAGGCTGAGGTGGGAGAATTGCTTAAACCCAGGAGACGGAGGTTGCAGCGAGCTGAGATCGCGCCATTGCACTCCAGCCGGGGCAGCAAGAGCGAAACTCCATCTCAAGAAAAAAAGAAATATCAGAAACAGAACATTAGCAGCATCATGGGGGATGCCACGAGCAAAACTGAGACCGAGAGAACTGTCAATTCAGAGGGCCTATTTTCATGCAAGGAAAAAAGGCTGTGTGTGGTGGTTCATGCCTGTAATCCCAGCACTTTGGGAAGCCAAGGCGGGCAAATCACTTGAGCCCAGGAGTTTGAGACCAGCCTGGCCAACATGGCAAAACTCCATCTCTACTAAAAGTACAAAAATTAGCCAGGTGTGGTGGTGCGCAACTGTAGTCCCAGCTACTCAGGAGGCTGAGGCATGAGAATCGCTTGAACACAGGATGTAAAGGTTGTAGAGGCTACAGTGAGCTGAGCACGCCACTGGACTCCAGCCTGAGCAACAGAGTGAGATTGTCTCAAAAAAAAGGAAAAAGGATTGCAGAGGGCATGCACATGCTATCCACTAAGAGAGACAGAAGAAATATAAACCAATTATACAGTATGGCTTTTCTTTTATGTCTGATTTAGAACAATTTTTTTTTTTAAGTTAGCAAGAGATGATTAAGGAGAAATTTTATCAGGGAAATCTGAACACTGACTGAATCTTTGATTATTTTGAAATGTCCAGAGGCCGGGGATTGTGGCTCACGCCTGTAATCCCAGCACTTTGGGAAGCCGAGGCAGACGGATCACTAGAGGCCAGAAGTTTGAAACCAGCCTGGCCAAAATGGCGAAACGTCATCTTACAAAAATACAAAATTAGCCAGGCGTGATGGTGGGTGCCTATAATCCCAGCTACTTGGGAGGCTGAGGAAGGAGAATGGCTTGAACCAGGGAGGTAGAGGTTGCAGTGAGCCAAGACTGCACAACTGCACTCTAACCTGGACGACAGAGCGAGACTCCATCTCAAAAATAATTAAAAGAGAAAGAAACGTCTAGAATTTGCTTCAAAACAGACTAGGGAATGGGTGTGTACAAAGAGAGGTACAGATGAAGTAAGATTAAAAAAATCAGCTATGAGCTGGTAATTATTAAAGATGAGTGAAGAATACATAGGTTTTACTATTCCCCTCTCTCATGTTTCGAGATTTTCCACAATAAAGAGTTAAAATTCTTTTTTAGTAACTGTGGACAATTCTCCACTTCCTTACAGATGTACCTTCCATTTCCCATCGGCCTGGCCCTCTTAGTTGACCTACCTGGCCCCTGAAGGTATAAAAGCCCGTGATCCCTTTGAGACACCACCCACAGCTGTTTCTCTGGCCCCTGCGATTGGTCAGCTTTTCCTGAAGCCTCCAGTGGGATCTTTCTTCTACCTCTCACACCCCAATCTCCATGGTCAATTTCCACCCCTTTTCAGGCTTTAGACCTGCTGCTGATTTCTTACTGAAGCCTGGATCCTGCTGGAAGTCAGTTCTGAGGCAACTCAGGCCACACCCTCCCCAAGCCCAAGCTCCACGGAACAGAAAGTCCACTCTGTCTTGTTCCTGGCACAGCAGTGTGACAGGAGGGACTGAGTCTGTCTTGCACCTGGGCTGCTAGCTACACCCAAGGAAAGAAAACTTACCGAGTGCATCATCGTCATCAGTGGTGTCACTCGCCAACCGGAACAGCGTGGGCCGCAGCTTTTCACACCTCTCATACACGACCTGAAAGAGCAGAGCTTGGTTCATGACACACGCCCAGGCACCCCATAACGCCCCCCTCCAGGGCCCCAGGAGCCTCCGATCAGGCAGACAGCAGAGTCTGGGGCTTCAGAAGGCCTCCCATTGGTCCTGACTTAGAGACTGCAGTTTTGAAGTAACATGGCAGAGTTTCAGAAAAAGACTACAGGCTACAAGTGTACGATTTTTGAAAATAAAATAATCTGACCGGGCAGGGTGGCTCACGTCTGTGTAATCCCAGCACTTTAGGAGACCAAGGTGGGCTGATCACCTGAGGTCAGGAGTTCAAGACCAGCCTGGCCAACATGGTGAAACCCTGTCTCTACTAAAAATACAAAAGTTAGCGGGTGCCTGTAATCCCAGCTACTCGGGAGGCTTTCTCTTAGGAATTTGGAAAGACAGTAGTTCATTTCTACTAATCTTGTGAAGTGGAAGGACAGGTAAATAAAGAAGTTATGTGGAGGCTGGCTCTCCTCCTGTGCAGAGAGACATAAAAAACTGGAATGCAGAGGGAGATGGCTGAAACAGACCTGCAGAAGGAGGTGGAGAACAGAGTTCCAAGGGAGACCAACAGCATGGCTGCCTCGAACCTGGCACAGACAGGCTATGGTTTCTTTTTGATTGTTTGTTTTTTTGGTTTTTTTTGAGACAGAGTTTCACTGTTGTTGCCCAGGCTGGAGTGCAATGGTGTGATCTCAGCTCACCGCAACCTCCGCCTCCTGGGTTCAAATGATTCTCCCTGCCTCAGCCTCCTGAGTAGCCGGGATTACAGGCATGCGCCACCACGCCCGGCTGATACTGTATTTTTAGTAGAGACGGGGTTTCTCCATGTTGGTCAGGCTGGTCTTGAACTCCTGAACTCAGGTCATCCGCCTGCCTCGGCCTCCCAAAGTGCTGGGATTACAGGCATGAGCCACTGCGCCCGGCTGGGCTGTGGTTTCTTAGATGTGATAACAAAAGCACCAGGAAGACATTAAAAAAAAAAAAAGGCCAGGCATGGTGGCTCATGCCTGTAATCCCAGCACTTCAGGAGGCCAAGGCAGGTGGATCACCTGAGGCCAGGGTTCAAGACCAGCCTGGCCAACATGGTGAAACCCTGTCTCTACTGGCCAGGCACAGTGGCTCACACCTGTAATTCCAGCACTTTGGGAGGCTGAGACGGGTGGATCACCTGAGGTGAGGAGTTCGAGACCAGCCTAACCAACATAGAGAAACCCTGTCTCTACTTAAAAAAAAAAAAAAAAAAAATACAGAATTAGCCAGGCGTGCTGGCACATTCCTGTAATCCCAGCTCCTCGGGAGGCTGAGGCAGGAGAATCGCTCGAACCCGGGAGGCAGAGGTTGTGCGGAGCTGAGATCACGCAATTGCACTCCAGCCTGGGCGACAGAGCGAGACCTTGTCTCAAAAAACAAAACAAAACAAAACTTTCCCGCTTCAAAAGATACTATCAAAATAGTGAAAAGACAGCCCAAAGGAAGGGAGAAAACTGTCTGATAAGGAACCTGTATCCAGAATATATAAAAAACACTTGTAACTCAAAAAAGACAATCCAAAAGGCGGGCAATGGATTTGCACAGACATGTCTTCTAAGATGCACAAGCTGCCAATGAGCATAGGAAATAAATAAGCCATCAAGAAACAGAAAGTTGCAATGAGACAGTACTTCACACCCTCCAGGAGGACTCCAATCAAAAAGATAACAGCAAATGTTGGCAGGATGCAGAGAACTGGAGCCAATACATTGCTGCTGGGAATGTAAAATGGCACGGCCACTTTGGAAAACAGTTTGGGAGTTCCTCAAAATGTTAAATATGGAGTTACCCCAAGATCCAGCAATTCCATTTCTAGGTATATACCCAAGAGAATTTAAAACCTATGTTCACATAAAAACTTGGACAAAGTTCAAAGTCATTATTCGTAATGAATAATTCAAAGGCATCATTCATAATAGCCAAAAAGTAGGAACAACCCAAATGCCCATCAGCTGATAAATGGAGAAACAAACTGTGGCATAGCCACACAATGGAACGCTATCCAGCCATGAAAAGGAATGAAGCAGTGACACATTACCAGATGGATGCACCTGCAAACATTAGGCTACATAAAGGAAGCCAGACACGAAAGCCCACGTATTGTGCAACCGCATTTGGACGAAGCATCCAAATAGGCAAATCCAGAGAGACAGAAAGTGGATTAGTGGTTGCCAGGGACTGGGGAAAGGGGAGTTTGGGAAAGGGGGAATGACTGTTAATGGGTACAAGGTTTCTTTTAGGGGTGATTAAGATATTCTATAACTAGGTAGGTGTGATGGTTGCTTTTATGGTATGTTAATTATCTCAATAAAGATGCTATATAAAAACCAAGATCTCAAGACGTGGAGGAGCTAGAACTTGCATATGCTGCTGTTAGGACTGTAAAATGGTGCAATCACCCTTGAGGATAGCTTAGCCACTTTGTTTCCTAACAAGTTAAATATATACTTAGCATATGACCTAGTAATCCCAGACATTTACCCAAAAGAAATGAAAATCGATGTTCACACAAAATCCCGTACACAATTGTTTACAGTAGCATGATTCATAATCACCCAAAGCTGGAAACAACGCAAGGCCCATCAACAGGTACATGCTGTGGTACATCCAGGTGACGGGACAGTACCCGGCAATAAGAAACAAGCTACTGCTACACACAGCAACGTGAATGGATCTCGAGTGAGATCCAGAAACCAGGCAAAAATAGAGGGTTATGTACTGCATCATTCCATTTATACAAGAGTCTGGGAGTTGTCAGCCAATCAGAACAGAAAGCAAATTAGCAGCTGCCTGGGGACTGGGGAGCAAGGGACAGACAAAGGGAGGACAAAGCAGCACAACGACATTTGGGGAGGTGTCAGATATGTTTACCGTCTTGACTCTGAGATGGCTTCATGGGTGCAAACAGGTGAAAGCATTTCAAACCCACTTTAGTAAACATGTGCAGCCCCCTGTGTTACACCTGTATTACCTGCAGGGCCTCCTGGTCGGGCGGGGCCTGCCCTGGCCTGCGGTACATGCTCAGCATCTCCTGCAGCACCTTCACATGGCTTCGCACTTCCTCCACCGCACTGACCCTCTTGGACACCTTCTCCGATTTTTCTTGTTCCTTTTGGGAAAAAGAGGAGGATGGGAGTGAGGGAGCAGAAACCCTGGCTGAAGCCTGAACAAGGGATGGGAAAGAGTCACTATTGAGAGAGCTCGCTCAGGGGCATCACCAGGATGTTAAGTGCATGGGAGAACTCACACAGTGGGTGAAAAAATACTCAAAAGCCCAGAGTTCCTGGGGAGGAAAATGCAGTTTGGGGACTGGTGACCGTGACCTCTGCCTTTGTGCCACCAGCCTCAAGTCCTCTGAAAAGCAGATTCCTAAACCTGGACTTTGTCCATACCAATACCTGTTGCTGGGACCCAAGCTGGTGTCTAGGAAATGCTTTGAGCAGCACGGATGAAAGCAGCTGAGAAGTACGGCAGCTGGATTTCTGGTTCCAATCACCACCTTGCTGCCCTTGAGGGAGACTATGGCTGTTCCCCAGAGTTCAGGGCTAGGAGCCACTCTTTCTCCCAGGCAACCGTTCCTCTACCCCTCAAGCATAGGCTCATATGCACTGTCCTTCAGCCTCTGTCAAATGCTGCTTCTACTGAACCAACTGGAAGAATGCCCACCTCCTTGACCAAATTCTTGATTAACCGGTTTGCAGCCTGAAGGTCCTCGGGGTGGTTGCTCTTTAGAAGCCTTGTCAGAAGCTGCAGAGAGTGAACAGGAAGAGTAGGTGAGACCACAACTCCCTCAGGCCCAGAGCAGAAGCAGCAGCAACAGAAGAGTTAACACTAACAACAGCGCACACATTTTACATGCACCATCTCACCAAATGGTCCAAGGACACTACGATGCAGGCACTCTGACTATCCCAATACACCACTGGTTTTCTTTTCTGTTTTTTTTTTTTTTTTTTTGAGACGGGGTCTTGCTCTGTTGCCAGGCTGGAGTGCAGTGGCGCAATCTCGGCTCACTGCAACCTCTGCCTCCCGGGTTCAAGCAATTCTCCTGCCCCAGCCTCCCAAGTAGCTGGGACTACAGGCGCGTGCCACCATGCCCAGCTAATTTTTGTGTTTTTAGTAGAGACAGGGTTTCACCATGTTGGCCAGGATGGTCTCAATCTCTTGACCTCGTGATCCGCCAACCTCGGCCTCCCAAAGTGCTGGGATTATAGGCGTAAGCCACCGTGCCTGGCCCGCCACTGGTTTTCAGTGGGGTAGGGGGATGTGGGGGTTACTTCTCCCAGGGGATGTCTGGCTAAGTCTGGAGAAATTTGGTTGTCACAACTAGAGAGGGGGTGCTACTGGCAGCTCGTGGGTAGAGTGAGGAATGCTGTGAACATCCTACAGTGCACAGGACAGTCCCCAACAACAGAGAATTCTCTGGCCCAAAAGGGGACTAGGTCTGCAGTTGCCCTGGACCATGTGCTTTATGACACAACAGACCCTGGTGATCTTGTTCATCCCTTCATTTCCAGCGCCCAGCAGGATGCCTGGCACAGAGAAGCCACTCGATCTTTGTGGGACGGATGGCAGGAAAAGTGGGGATAATGAGGGCTGGTGACACAGGATTGTTTCTCAGAAGTCACACCATACCTCCTTCCTAGCTCCTCCCACCCTCTGCAAACCTAAGGCACCAAGCAGGAGGAAAGCGGAGAAAGGTGGCCTGGAACCTAGACTAGCCTTGCTCATTCTAACAACAGGGACCTGATGGCCACAGAGTATCTAGGCCCAAGGAGTGGGTACAGGGAGAGGGTGCAGTTGACAGGCAGAGCATACCACGCAGAAACGAGTACGCAGCGTGTAGCCTTCCAACGCTCCATGAACTAGACCTTGTGACTGACCAAGAACAGTCACGACCAAAAGCACCGCCAGCACCAGGCCAAAGGGCTCCCCACTCACAGGCACCACAGTTATCCCTGGGTCTTGGCCACCTTCTTCTTCTTGTCCCTCTAGATACTGATGTCCAAGGAATAACGATTTGGGGAGTTCATGGTGGATGGAAAATGGATAGGGCCGGGCTCACTGGCACTGAGAAAGAGCTGAACCAACACACAGCAGCAAGTTCTTCCACTGTCCCCACCCCAACACCACACCCACACAGGACATGACCCATCCATCACCCACACTCCCCACGGGCTATCCTTCTGCACCTTCTTTCCCCCAGGAAGGCTGTGCACAAAAGGGAGAGGGCACAAAGTACCCTTGAAGGAGGAGCAGGAATTATGTCCTGGGCCCAGATCTACACTGGGGTAAGGCAGGATCACAAACAGATCCTACCAAGACCCAGGATGCAGTGTCTGCCTAAGAACCAGGCTGAATCAAAACAGACTGGCCCTTATTAGTTGACTTATCCATGAAGAATGCACCCAAACCTTCTGCTACCTCACTCCTAAGGGCCTGTCTGGAGAGAACCCATGTAACCTGCCCCCCTCCATACTCCGATTCAAGCATCAAAGGGCATTTACAGTGCCTAAGAGAAAAGGTCTGATCAGACACCATGTAGGTCTGTTTCCTTACCTTGGACTTTTCTTCATCAGCATCAAAGATGGAGCTCTTGGGCCAGGGAGATGGTGGGGGTAAGATTTTATCCACTGGTAGTTTAGGGTCTTGTTTTATAATTCCTAAAAATGCAATTTACAAAGTTAAGACACCGATATGGTACCCAGAAACTTCAGTCAGAATCCAGTATAAAGTCTGGAAACCTCTGGTTCCTAATACCATGCTAGCAAAGCACTGTCAACAGCCTTCAAAGACAACACCCAGTGTATGAATGAAGTTTTGCATCATCTCTTAGGAGAATCCAAGGGACCACGGTGGCTGGGACAGCAGAGCCAACTATGTCAGAGAAGAGCCAGTCCTGAAGGCCTGCAGTCTGTGGGCCTTATGCTGTAAAAACATGGATCAGTTTATCCAGCTACATAACCTCCCAGGGATCAAAAGTTTCTGGAGGGTCCCTGATGAAGCTCCTGAAAATGCTGAGTGTATGTGTCAGGGAATAACAGTCCATCCTGAACCTGAGTTCCTTCTTTTAAGAGCCCAACATAAAAAGGAATTCAGATTCCCATCTTCCAAACAGGACACACAAAGGTGGGAACTATCACCCCCACCGTGACAACAACAAAACACTGGAAAGTGTGCAAATTCACATTTTTGTTGTTTTTGAGACAGATTCTTGCTCTGTCTCCCAGGCTAGAATGCAGTAGTGTGATCATGGCTCGCTGCAGCCTCAAACTCCTAAGGTCAAGCAGTCCTCTCACCTTGGCCTCCCAAGTAGCTGGGACTACAGGTGGGCACCACCACACCCAGGTAATTTTTTAAAAAAATTTTTTGTAGAGATGGGGTCTCGCTATGTTGCCCAGGCTGGTCTCAAACTCCTGGCCTCAAGTGATTCCTCACCTCAAACTCCCAAAGTGCTGGGATCACAGGCGTGAGCCACCATGCCCAGCCTACAGCTTCCCTGAATCCATCAGAGAGCCCAGATCACAGGGCAACAACCAAGTAACCTGAAATCTAAGGAAAAAAACAACCTCCAAGGATTGACAAAAGGCAATACCAATAGTAACAACTAAGCTAGAATTATTTAAAAATTGTCTACAGGCCAGTGTGAGCTACCAAGAGAATACAGAATTTCTGGAGGCTGCAACAAAAAGAAAATAAGCTCTTCTCCAGAGGCTCACGAAAACAGCGGGAAGGCCTGAAGGCGGGATTAGGGGGAGAAGAGTAACAAACCCTGCAGCCTTAGAGCACCGGTGGAACCCACTGCAGCTAGAGAAAAAACAGGGGAGAAAAAACAAAAACAAACCCTAGTACCCTTGGAGGAGGAGCAGGAATTATGTCCTGGGACCAGATCTACACTGGGGTGAGGCAGGATCACAAACAGATCCTACCAAGACCCAGGATGCAGTGCCTGCCTAAGAACCAGGCTGAATCAGAACAGAGACTGGCCCTGCCCGCCACCCTATCCCTCTGACAAGGGATGGCTGTCTACTGCTACGAGTGGCAAGAACAAGGAGAAAGGCTCTCTCTGAGGTGCAGAGGAAAGTGAAGACCTACAGCTGAGAGAACAGATACTGAAGAAAACTAACAAACTAGCCCCCAACCTAAACATCGGCTAACACTAGAGGAATCTGAAGTCTGATATAGTAACTACAGCAACAACAAATCTCACACCCAGCTCAAATCCTGTCTACCAAAAGGAAAGCTCTACCCAATTCCAGGGATTAAAAACTCCTTACCTCACTGATGGATATGCCAATTACCCTGATTGGATCACTACACATTGTATGCATGTACCAAAATATCACATTGTACTCCAATAAATGTGTATAAGTATGTGTCAATTAAAAATAAATCCACGGCCGGGAGCGGTGGCTCACGCCTGTAATTCCAGCACTTTGGGAGGCTGAGGCAGGCGGATCATTTGAGGTTGGGAGTTTGAGACCAGCCTGAGCAACGTGGTGAAACCCCATCTCTACTAAAAATACAAAAATTAGCCAGGCATGGTGGCGGGTGCCTGTAATCCCAGCTACTCGAGAAGCTGAGGCACAAGAATTACTTGAACCCAGGAGGCGGAGGTTGCAGTGAACAGAGATCGCCCCACTGCACTCCAGCCTGGGCAACAGAGTGAGACTCTGTCTCAAAAGAAAAAAAAAAAAAGAAGTAAATAAAAATAAATCCACTAAATGATTACTGAAAGATCTTTTGTAACTATAAAATATTTTATGTCTGCACGTTGTTACTTTTATCACAATAGTATTTTTCAAACTCTAGCTCATAGGTAGCATTTATCTGTACTTCATAGTAAGGTTCCACTATTTCAGGAAAAGAGGTTAAAGATGGGCATGGTGGCTCACGCCTGGGAGGCTGTGGGAGGATCATTTGAGCCCAGTAGTTTGAGACCAGCGTGGGTAACATTGCAAGACCCTGTCTCTACAAAAAATACAAATATTTGGTGTAAGTGAGACAGCAAGTGAGACAGAGAGAGAGGGAGAGAGTGTGTGTGTTTGTGTGTGTGTGTTGGGGTGTGGGTGGGAGAATAATAATGAATAAATTAGTTGGGTATGGTGGCACACGCCTGTAGTCCCAGCTGCTTGGGAGACTGAGGCAGGAAAATGGCTGGAGTCCAGAAGGTCGAGGCTACAGTGAGCCATGACTGCACCACTGTGCTCCAGCCTAGGTAACAGGGCAACACCTTGTCTCAAAAAAAAAAAAAAAAAAAAAAAAAAAACCAAAAGGTTAGTTTTTAGGCAAACAAGTCTTTTAAAAGATAAATAAGTGCTTTAGTGACATAGGTAGCTTGTATTTTGACCTTTTTCATGCTGTGGTTTCCTATGATTTCCAGGCAACAGGGAAAAAAGCAAACCCTACATCATCTTTCCAGGTTTGCACTATGGCTTTTAAAGGTAAGTAGATAAAAGATTTATTGCGTAAAAAAAAAAAACCAAAACTCTACCTCAGTGTCTATGGTCCTACGTAAGAAGTACAGCTTTCAACAAAAAATTATAAGGCAGATGAAAAAGCAAGAAGATACAGGCCTAGTCAAGAGGAAATAAGACACAGTAAGGCAAGTCAGACCTTGTTTCTTCAGCATCTGATAAGCGTCTCGAATCTTGATGTCTTCCGGAAACCAGACTGTCCAACTAAAGAGTATTTCAATGACTCTTCCTTTAACTTTTCCTGTGGCCCAGGACCCCAGGTACTGAAAGTAAAAAGGAAAGAGAATTCTAGAGCTGGAAGGGACTTGGGAGACCGACACTTTAACTAAAGAGGTAGCTGCTGAGGCCCAGAGACACAAGCTCCCAGGCGCGGTATGAGTGTGAGGAGAGACTAGAGGCCACACCATCTGGCGCCCAGCCCCAGAGCCCTTCCTGGGATTCAAGGAATTCATCTCGGCAATACTCACACTAAACCCCACCATGCAAGAGCCTGGGTCAGAGCCTGTTCTACACCACTGGGGACAGTCATTTTTTGCCTCGGACAAGAATATAATAATAAAATTTGGTCTTTGTTTCCATTCCTGGCACAGAACTTCAAAAATCCTTGGAATTTCCTGAGTCACAAGAGTGTCTTGTTATTCAAGAGACACACTCGCAGGGTGCACCTGAGTTTTCACTAATGACTTACAGTGAGTGCCTAGAGAGCTTCAAGGACTGGCCACTCCAAAGAGATCAACCTTGTGATCAGAGGGCTGAAACTTTCAGCCCCATCCCCTGACCGGTGCCCCCACATCCCCCAACCTGTGGAGGTGGTGGGGTGGGCAGGGGGGTGTGAACTAGAGATTGAGTTCAACTATGTGGCCAATGATTTGACCGATCATGCCTAGGTAATAAAACCTAGTGCTAGTTCAAGCCAGCAATGATGTGTAAAAAAACAAAACAAAACAAAAAAAACCTCAGATGAAAACACTGAAACAAGGAAGCTCAGAGAGCCTCTCAGTTGAACCTACGTTGGGAGGATGGCAAGCTCAGAGTCCAGGGGAGGGCACAGCAGCTCTGTCCCCTCTTGCCCCACCAAGACCTTGCCTATGTATCGCTTCCATTTGTATCCTTTACAATAAAACAGGGATAGAAAGTATAGTGCTTTCCTGTGTACGTGAATCATTCTAGGGAATTATGGAATCTGGGGCAGTGGGGGTCATGGGAACCCCTGAATCTGCAGCTGGGGATGCAGAAGTGCAGAAGTGCAGAAGTGCAGCAGCTTGAGGACACATGAGACTCACGGCTGGCAGCTGAAACACAGGAAGCCTAAGCAGCACTGAGCCCTCACTGCGTGGGGTCCGGGTAGCATGCAACTCTGGGGAGTGTCAGAACTGAAATGAACTGTAGGACCCATGGCCAGCATCAGCACTGTTGTGGGAACACAACAAGGCAGGGCTCAATGTTGGTTACCTGAGACTGGCTGAGCTAAGACAGGTGCCAGGAGGACAGGTACAGAGGACAAGGCAGGAGGTGATAGGAAACTTTCAGGCCACCCCGGGATCTCTCACTGTCTCTATCAGGAACCTGTGCCTCCAAGCTGGAGTTCCCCATCTCCTCTAGGCCACATGTTCCCCAGGCCTTCTTAAAAGGGAAATGTGAAAATGCTAACAGTGAGGGGCAGGGGTCAGCTAATGAGCAAAGCCTCTTCCTAGAGCTTGGAGAGGAGAGCGCTTCTTTCACAGGCAGGAGCGGGTTTTGTCCATGTGTGGGCCTGCCTCTGGCCTGAGGAGGGAGCCAGGAGTTTGACAGTGGGCGTAGGTGCGACACAGTCAGCAGAGCCAAGCCCAGGTACTCACCTTTGGGGACAACACTTTGATCAGTTCGTTCAGGAAACGAAATTTGGCCACCTCGCTGTGGAACTTCTCCCCACAGTGGTTCATGCACATCTCCAGCACCTGCACAGACACAGGACCCCCAGGAGAAGGTGGAAAGCCATTGGTCCCAGGCTCCCCTCCAGGCTGGTAATCACTTGCTGGAGACTGCACTGGAACCAAGGCTAACCCTGCCTCAAGCCTATGAGGACACTGAAGTTTTGATGAAGAGGACGTTTTCAGATCAAGAAAAAAATGTCCCCTGCTCAATCTTGCTATAACTGCCTGAGGTTTATGCCCAGGAAATAGCTTAGTGAGGTATGTCAAACCCTGACGTCACCCCACCTTTTAAGGAGACCCTTTGAGAGGGTAAAGTGGCTAAAGAACCAACCCCTCCCCAGAGGCAGAGATCTGGTATCCAGTGCCCAAGACCAGCCAGATGTCACCCACTGGCACTCAAGAGGCAAGCTGAGCCTGCAGACCCCTCCTCTCGTCCATACTGTGGCTTTCAACACTGCAAATTAGTCACCAACATCTAAACACTCAAACATATACAAAGACCTAAACTAGCAACCCTGAGCCCATACTCATACCTGCCAACAGCTAGTGGGCCCTGTGCTAGAACTGCCCTCTCTAGAAAAGGCACATGAACTTGCCAGCCCTGGTCTAAGAAGGGCAAATGAAATAAAACCTTCCTTTCCTTCTCCCACAGTAGACTCAATGCTGCCCTGAAGAAACAGACGAGAAACAGGAGGAAGAAGGGTGGGGACCCTGGCCCAGATCTCCCTCCTCCAACCTGCTGTGAAAGTAAACCTCTCAGGGGACCTCCCTTCTCCAGTGAAAAGGATCTGCGTGGAAGCAAAGTGCCTCTCGGCTCTCTATAGCACAAGGACAGGAAAGGTTAGGCTACAAGGCAAGCCAAACTCACCGTTAAGGCATAAAGAGCTTCCTTCTCTTGCGGAGACTGGATCTTGTGGGCCAGTAGCCAGGGCGCATGTGTGGGGCTACAGGGAAACAAAAAGACCTAGACTCTGGGCGGGCAAAAAGAAACTAACCCGAGTGGCTGAGCATGCTCAGTAAAATCACTTTTCTTCCAGGGGCTGGTGTCCAAAAGCAGAGGTGGAGCGTGCCTGACAAACAGCCCACGCAGGGGCCCTGGAGAGGGCCACCTCGCACCCACCCTGGTTGCACCTACAGCACCCAAGGTCCTCCTCCTGCCCAGGGCACACTGCCCTCCCCTCAGCCAACCCCCAGCCCCCAAACTCCAAGCTGCCAGTCCCAGCCCAGTCCCATGAGTAGCCACAGCAGCACAGGCCCTGTATGGCTGTGATAAATACCTAGAAAATGCTAGAGCAGAAAGTGCAATCAAACTCTGGGTTCAAACTGGCCAAATATGCGACACCACACAGATTAAACATCTGGATGGGCCAGGCACAGTGGCCTGTAATCCCAGCACTTTGGGAGGTCAGGGCAGGTGGATCACCTGAGGTCAGGAGTTCGAGACCAGCCTGGCCAACATGGTGAAGCCCCATCTCTACTAAAAAAATACAAAAAATTAGCCAGGCATGGAGGCACGCGCCTGTAATCCCAGCTACTTGGGAGGCTGAGGCAGGAGAACCACTTGAACCCGGGAGGTGGAGGTTGCAGTGAGCTGAGATCGTGCCCTTGCACTCCAGTCTTGAGACACTGTCTCAAGAAAAAAAAAAAAAAAGAAAACAAAACAAAACAAAAACAAAACATCTGGATGACTCACTTGATTCTGATTCTTCAGGTCCTATCCAGATGCTGTGGAAACAGAATTCAATAAAACCTTCCCCTTTTCCTTTTTCTTAAAATTACATTTAAATGGTGGAGAATACACAGATCTCTTTTAATTAGGTAACGTGTCTATAGTCTATCAGTAACATTCAGAGTTCTCCTCAGCATTAGTGTTTTATAACACTATTTAAAATTAATAACTGCCAGTTGCAAGTGAGCTATCCTGTGTTTTTTTTCCCCCACATGAATTTGCTGATTTTAGAAAAATAATGTTCTCAGGATTATAGGGGAAAATGAGAGAATGAATGCCAGCCTGACTGCATTTCTATTTTTTTGAGACAGAGTCTCTCACTCTGTCACCCAGGCTGGTCTCAAACTCCTGGGCTCAAGCAATCCTCCTGCCTTGGTCTCCCAAACTGTTGGGATTATAGGCATGAGCCACCGATCCTTGCCTAGAGAGCTTAACCCTAAAACAGTCTTGAGAGACAAAGGCCTACACTCAGTGTGGGGTGCCCCCAGAGTCAACTATGTGTGTGAGAAGTTACCTTACCCATTGGGGTCAGTGTTCACCTGCTCACAGAAATTCTGGATAGCTGACCAATCCTGTTCCGACATGCTTGGGTCTGTGGCTTTGTCTGTCAAATAAATAATAAAGTTAGAGAGTACATAATAGGAAGAAATTTACACCCCTCCCCATACACATGGTGGCCAAGAGCTGTCTTATCACAGATCTACAGGATCAGACCAGTGGGCAGACAGCTGGAAGGAGAGGAATTGTGCCTGCGCTGCCTACCACCACCCAGCACAGCACTGGGCACATGGTATGCCCTTACTGAATATTTGCTGATTGAGTGAACCAGCAAATTAACAAGCTGGCTGGGCACAGTGGCTCATGCCTGTAATCCCGGCATTTTGGGAGGCCGAGGTGGGGGGAATCATTTGAGGTCAGAAGTTTGAGACTAGCCTGACCAACATGATGAAACCCCATCTCTACTAAAAATACAAAAAAATTAGCCAGGCATGGTGATCCATGCCTGTAATCCCAGCTACTTGGGAGGCTGAGGCAGGAGAATCGCTTGAACTTGGGAGGTGGAGGTTGCAGTGAGCCAAGTTTGCGCCACTGCACTCCAGCCTAGGAGACAGAGGGAGACTCTGTCTCAAAAAAAAAAAAAAAAAATTAACTAACAAGTTATTCCCCTGAAAGCGGCTCCACTTTTAGTGCAGAGGTTGGCCCGGGTGTTGGCTTCACACTCGAGTTGGGATGCCCCCACCTGGCCTGTGACAAGCGGAGACAGAAGAGAGGCCACCTGGAAGTGTCTCAGCTGTGTGACAGGAAGACAAGAACACACCACCAGAAGGAATACCATCCTGATCGTTCATAAAACTTCCAGTGGCAGCATGGTGGCTCACACCTGTAATCCCAGCACTTCATGGGGCTGACGTGCATCGCTTGAGCCCAGGAGTTTGAGACCAGCATGGGCAACATGGGGAAATCACATACCTACTAAAATTTTAAAAAATTAAGACCAGGCACGATGGCTCACGCCTGTAATCCCAGCACTTTGGGAAGCCGAGGCAGGTAGATCACTTGAGTTCAGGAGTTTGAGACCAGCCTTGCCAACATGGCGAAACCCTGTGTCTACTAAAAATACAAAAAATTAGCTGGGCGTGGTGGAGTGTTCCTGTAATCCCAGCTACTCAGGTGGCTAAGGCAGGAAAATTGCCTGAACCCAGGAGGTGGAGGTTGCAGTGAGGTGAGATGGCACCACTGCACTCAGCCTGGGCAACAGAGCGAGACTCCATCTAAAAAAAAGAAAAAAAAATTAGCTGGGCGTGGTGGCATGTGACTGTAGTCACAGCTACTCAGGAAGCTGAAGTGGAAAGACTGCTTGAGGCTGAGGCTGCAGTGAGCCAAGATCATGCCACTGCACTCCAACCTGGGCGGGAGAGCAAGATCCTGTCTCAAAAACAAACAAAAAAAACCACCACCCTTCCAACTCCCCTCTGGCCATCTGGTCCTGGCCTGCCCAGCCTCTCCGATGAGAAACCGTACTGGTTCTGACAGAGCAGCTCTTTTAGGCTCTGGAAATGAGGCGTTGCTTCTCGGGGCAGTACTTCTGACATTATTATCCTCCTGGCCCGAGTGTCCACTCTGTTCCTCCCAGTGCCCTATCCATATTCTTCCAGACCCATCTGAATTTCCAGCTCCTGCAGAAAACTTCATCCCGCTGCGCCAACCCCACTGCTTCTCCCTCTGATTACTCAACACAGCACAGTCCGAGTTGAATTTTTCCTGACTGCAGTCACATTTATGTCACGTGGAAGTCATATGTCTACATAGGGAGGGTCAACGGACAGGTAATCACCATCTTCCTGCCCACTGACTCCATTCTAAGTGAAGAGAGAACACAAGGGCGAGGGAAGGATCAGTGATTGATTCCTACATTCTCCTCCCCACCCCCGCAAAGCTCTCTCCCATGTTCCGTATCTTAAAATCCTATCTACCCTTGAGTCCCAAGTCACATTCCACCCTAAAGACTTCTCTGACCTTTTTATCTCCCGTCCCCATAAAACAAAAGCTGTCTCCTCCTCCTCTGAACAGATATTTTATCTGCCCCTTCTCCGATAGGGATCTCCAGCTACACCCATTAGTCACATGTACTTGGACTCTCTGAGCCTCAGTTTTCTCAACTATAAAATAAAGAAAATAGGGCCAGGTGCTGCAGCTCATGCCTATGATCCCAGCACTCTGGGAAGCCAAGGCAGGAGGACCGCTTGAGCCTAGGAGGTTGAGACCAGCCTAAGCAACATAACGAGACCCAATCTCCACAGAAATTTTTAAAAAAAATTAGTCAGAAGGCTGGGCGCAGTGGCTCATGCCTTAATCCTAGCACTTTGGGAGGCCGAGGAGGGTGGATTGCCTGAACTCAGGAGTTGGAGACCAGCCTGGGCAACAGGGTGAAATCCCGTCTCTATCAAAATACAAATAATTAGCTGGGCGTGGCAGCGTGCATCTATAATCCCAGCTACTCAGTAGGGTGAGGCAGGAGAATCGCTTGAACCCGGGAGGCAGAGGTTGCAGTGAGCTGAGATCGTGACACTGCACTCCAGCCTGGGTGACAAGGTGAGACTCTGTCTCCAAAAAAAAAAAAAAAAAAAAAAGCCAGGCATGGTGGCACACACCTGCAGTCCTAGCTACTCAGGAGCATCACTTGAGCCCAGGAGGTGGAGGCTACAGTGAGCTATGATTGTGCAACTGCACTCCAGCCTGAGGGGACAAAATGAGACCCCATCTCAAAAATAATAATAAAAACAGTCTGGGCACAGTGTCTCATGCCTGTAATCCCAGCACTTTGGAGGCCAAGGTAGGAGGATCGCCTGAACCCAGGACTTCGTGACAAGCCTGGGCAACATAGTGAGGCCCCATCTCTACAAATATGTTTACAAAAAATAAAACAACGAAAATAGTACCTTCCTCATGGGACTGTCATGTGATTTAAAGGGGAAGGTGTCTAAAATGCTTAGTACAGCAGCACGCAGTAAGAGGTCTACAAAGGATAATTGTTTATTATTACGTACAGTCTCTGGCTTTTACTGTAATATGTAGACATGTCTTGTCCTACCTAAAGAGAATGAAACCTTAAGGGCAGAAGCCATATCTTCCCTACAGTGCCTTACCCATAGGTACAACATAGAAACTCATCAAATAAATTATTTAAAGCAGTGATTCTCAGCGATTATGTGTCTGAATCACCTAAAGTCTATACCATTTAAGCTTCTGTTTCAGTTCACTACAAGGTCAAGGTTGACACCTCAAAAGAATTCTGACTTCAGCATGTGACTGGACCTGGAGGGAGAGAAGAGCAGAGGCAGGGAGAGAAGAGCAGAGGCAGGGAGAGAACAGGGGGAGGCAGGGAGAGAACAGGAGAGGCAGAGAACAGGAGGCACAGCCCAAGCTCCCCTCACAGAGTCCAGAGCCTTCTCACTCCTCCCTGGCTGCCAAGTGAAAGAGACACAGCACTGACGGGCACCACCTTTTTTTTTTTTTTTTTTTGATATGGAGTCTCGCTCTGTCACCCGGGCTGGTGTGCAGCGGCACAATCTCGGCTCGCTGCAACCTCCGCCTCCCGGGTTCAAGCGATTCTCCGGCCTCCGCCTCTAGAGTAGCTAGGATCACAGGTGCCCACCACCATGACTGGCTAATTTTTTGTATTTTTAGTAGAGATGGGGTTTCACTATATTGGCCAGGCTAGTCTCGAACTACTGACCTCGTGATCCATCCACCTCGGCCTCCCAAAGTGCTGGGATTACAGGTGTGAGCTACCACACCCGGCCGGCACCAGCTTTAAGAAAGAAAAAACCTCTCTGAGGTTAAATTACGTTCCAAACCCTTAACCAAGACCAAGCAGCAATACAATCCACAAAATGTAAGGAGGTTTCTTTCTTATTTGCTAGAGCTTGTATCATGAGGACTCAATCAAGATTTATTGGTAATCCCAGAACTTTGAGAGGCTGAGGCGGGAAGATCCCGAGTAGGGACGGGGTTTCACCATGTTAGCCAGGATGGTCTCGATCTCCTGACCTCGTGATCCGCCCGCCTCGGCCCCCCAAAGTGTTAGGATTACAGATGTGAGCCACTGCGCCCGGCTCGGTTTTCTTTTACATAAGCCTCTTCATTTGTTGAAACCATAAGACCTTCCTCACAGTGTAGAAACCTGAAAGCTCCCAGCAGCCAGCAATGAATGAAAGGTAGGGGTGGGGCCGCTGGCAGGGCGGGGCCTGGTGAACCACGTGCCTAGGCTCCCGCATCACGATGGGAACAGGGCATGTGGAGGGGACTCTGGGCCAGATTGGTTCCTGGGAACCAGGAGAGAGCTCTGGTGGTTGGCAGGGCAACCTCCTTCAGTTGGTGGGAAGCAGTGGAAGGAAGAGGAGCTCCCTCTGTGCTCTCTTCTCCGCAATCACAGCTCTCAGGCTTGTTGTATCTAGACCCATTCTAAGGAAACCAAACAGGTTCCCAAGGGACCCTTGTAGACAAGGCAGCTCAGGGGTGGCAGCTGAGGCGGGGTGCGGGCTGCTAGTGGGGAGCAGCCCCACAGCCAAGGGCTGGCCCTGCCAGCGTGCCTTTGCTGGGAAGAGGTATAAGTGCTGAGCTCTGCAGACTTGGAAGCAAGGGAAGGCCCAAGCTACCGGAGAGAAGCCAGGAGCCGAGCCGCCTCACGGGGAACATGCTGAGCTGTTGCTTGAGCACCAATGCCAGCCCCAGGTAGGGTCGGCCCAGGGGGGTCTGCGGAGCTGTACTGTGGCTCTGACATCTATGAGGCGGTGGCAAGCAGAGGTGCAGGCCAAGGCAGAGAGGTGTGGAGGCACAGCAGATGGAACACGCTGTTCCCCAATGCCAGCCCCAAGCGGGGCCAGTGTGCGGGGCCTGGGGAGCTGTTCTGCAGTGCTGACATCTATGAGGCAGCGTCAAGCAAAGGTGCAGGCCAAGGCAGAGAGGAGCAGAGGCGCCGCAGATGGAACATACTGCTCCCCAATGCCAGCCCCAAGCAAAGCCAGTGCAGGGTGTGGCGGGTGGAACCGCCCTGCAGCTATAACATCACGCAGGCAGAGGTGGCAGTAGCGCCACACCCCACTGCTGTGGAGCCTGCCCAGTCGGATTTAGGAGCCCGCAAGGGCCATGACCTGCAGCACATCAGTGACCAGGAGATGCCCAAATATTTTGCTTCTGACCATCCAAGGGAAAGTACGCTTTTTTTGAGAAAATATCAAATGAGTGTGCAAGAAAAGAGGAGGAGCTCTCACCTATATTATATACCTCCATGGCATCTTGATAGAAAATACACCTCGCGTTACACCATATTGCTAGATAACAGAACAGTCAGCCAGCCTGATCTTTGACACACATTAGAAAGTGTGACTTGGGCAATATATTACAACATAAAGCACAGATATGCAAATAGATCTCTGGCTATTTTTGACAAGCCAATACACCCACTTTCACAAGAGAAGGTTCCAGGGAAATCCTTCGAGCATGATCCCAAACGCAGCTGTACTTTCAGATATTTCTGTACTCTTTTTCAAGTCATAAAACTAACAGCTCCATGTGCAATCGTAGCTTTGGTGTACATCGAACGACTTTTAACTAATGGTAGCATCGCTCTTTGTCCTACTAATTGGAAAGAGATTGTCCTTGGAGCCATGCTTCTTGCCTCCAAGGTTTGGAGAAATCATGGTCTGTGGAGTGTGGATGACAGCCAGAATCCCAAGGACATTGCAGTTGAGAACATGAGCAAGATGGAGAAGTGTTTTTTGGAGCTACTTGAGTTTAATATTCATGTGTCTGCCAGTGTTTATGCAAGATATTACTTCGACCTGTGTGCCTTGGCAAATGACCGTGACCTGTATTTTCTATTTAGTTTTCTTCACAAAGATAAAGCACAGAAACTGGAGGCTGTGTCATGGCCGTGTGAATACAAAGACTTGCATCAACATGCCGCTGCTATAACAAGGGCTGTCAGCATGAATTTCATTGGTATTCGGTGCACTAATGCCATCTTAAAGAGAGAAATTAACATTATAAGATCCTAAACTTCTCAACTGTAAAGACTAGAAAATATCACTTCTGCTGAAAGAAACAACAAAATTAGGATTTTCTTTTTTTGTTGTTTAGGATTTTCATCGAGAGGAAACATCTTCAAGTTAGCCACTTGAAGGAACTGGGTGATGGTGGTATGAACAGTGGGTGCCAGGTGCTTTCTGCCCTTCTTGTTCCACTGGGTCCAGATGGCATTCCTAGGGCACCACCTTCTTGAACAACTCTTGGGGAGAAGGAGTGTCACATGGACACAGCACATCCCTGCTCAGAGTCCACAATCACCCACAGTCTCAAGCAGGTGCCAGTGATGTCCACAGTCACCCACAGTCTCTAGCATGTGACAGTGGTCTGAGCTGAGCTGGAGTCCAAAAAACTTTAGAATTGGCTCCAGATTTGTGAGAGCACCTGGGTATGGTTCTCTGCCCACTGAGGCACTGAATGCATGATGGCCCAAAACTCAACAATGGTGGGAAGAGAGAGTGGCATCGGGGCAAGGCTGTCATTACTCCAAGCACCAGGGTGGCCCAGGCCTGCTCATCTACTCTTTGGAGGGAATCTGTGCATGTGAAATGAGGCCCCTACGTCATGATTATAAAGGAAGAGATGAAATCAGTTCATCTTACCCCAGGCCGATAATGGTCATGCCACCTAGGGAAGCAGTAAAAGACCTGGTCTTGGGATTGTTAGGGGAGCTACCGAAGTGAAAACTGAATTTACCCACTTCCAGGAAAACAACAAAAGAGGAACATCTGGGTTCAAACCTTTATCAGACGATCATTTACCCAGCTAATCTTGCTGTGGTGCATTGTATGGTCTCAGCAATTGTCAACAAAAGCCTCTTAATAATTCTAACACAGGGACACACTGCAACTCACATTTTCCAGTGCACCTCAGTGGTTAAAGAGATTGCTGGTGCTGCCTGCATCTGTCAGTCTGTTCACATATGGAGAGGAGCAGCGGTTCTCACGGGAGCAGCTTCTGCATCCTGAAGAAGTTTGCCCAGACATTTCTGGTTGTAATAGCTGGTGGCTCCCACTGACATGCAGTCAACAATGGGAATCCTATGGTGCACAGGACTGCACCCCTTCTCAGTCAAAAAAGAATTTTCTGGCTTCCAAAATAGAAAGTGCTGAGGATCAACTGCCCCAGAGTCTACAAGGGAAACACTTTCTGAGACTTTCTTTTTTTCTTACAAGAACACCAGATCCCCACCAATGTGAGATGTCAGATTAAGTTTTTGTGGAAGGGTGGATGTGGGGGGCAGAATCCTAAGACGCCCCATGATCTCTGCTGTCTTTTGTTACACCCTGAATCCTCATCTTTCCTTGGGTATGGCCAGACCTGTGCCTTGTTCAGAACATTTGAATATGGCAAAGTGAGGGAGTGGCTCTCTGGGAGTTACCTTTCCTTTCCTTTTATCGGGAACAATAGGAATCCCTATTTTCTTTCTTGTGTTTGCTTTCACAATACAGTGGTTTGGAATATCCCACTGTCGATTTGCGATTTCCTCCTCCAACCATAGTCTATAGCCCTTTATACGTAATTGAATATTTTCATGTATTGATTTTTTGTGTCTGAAGATGAAATATTAGATGAAACATGTTAAAACATTTCATGCAAAGCCTTCAGTGGTTGTAGAGTCTACTCTTCGGTGAATACACAAATTGATCTATTTTATATATTAAAAATTGTATTAGTTGTAATAATGATATTTTCTTTTTTATCTTTACTTGTCAGATATAGTTACTTAAATGTTTCCAAAATTAATGATATTATATCTTATATTTGATTTAAAACACTACTAGGATATTTGGATTGATAGTTGAAAATAAATGGCAAAATAAGAATTGCTGAAACCTAGTGATAATGTACTTATGATGAGTTTATTATCTATTATCCCATCATTGTTAAATTTTTAAATTTCCATGAAAACCTATACATAAGAACATAAAATTTTGTGTAAAATACTTCGTGCCCTGCACTTTAGCTCCACTGCATACTGAATAAAAGGAAAACGGATTTTCCTGTGGGGGGGAAAAAAAGATTTATCATGACTCAAAAGTAACAGTAACCGTCATTTTTAAAAGTACCTAATATGGGGCCGGGCGTAGTGGCTCATGCCTGTAATCCCAGCATTTTGGGAGGACAAGGTGGGCGGATCACCTGAGGTTGGGAGTTCAAGACCAGCCTGACCAACATGGAGAAACCCCGTCTCTACTAAAAATACAAAATTAGCCAGGTATGGTGCTGCATGCCTGCAGTCCCAGCTACTTGGGAGGCTAAAGCAGGAGAATTGCTTGAACCCGGGAGACGGAGGTTGCGGTGAGCCAAGATCGTGCCATTGCACTCCAGCCTGGGTAATAAGAGTGAAACTCCGTCTCAAAAAAAAAAAAAAAGTACCTACTATGGGCCAGATACCATGCCAGATGTCCTCAGAACAATCCAGGTTGGCACGATCATCTACACCATTTTACAGATGAAGAAACCCATCCAGCCACAAAGCAAGGGAGTGGCAGAAACAAAAATTAAGTCACAGGCTGGCCCAGCTCCACAGCCTGGATGTGTTTCTAACCACTCTTGCGGTGAGGTCTTCAGTTCCTTGACAAAGTTAGGGCCTCTCTTGGAAGCCAGCTTGATCTTCGTGCTCATAAACTCCTTGAAGGCAAAAAGCAGGCCTGTCTCATTCACTCTCACAGGCTCTAGTACCTAGAAGAGTTGCTGGCAGGTATCTACTGAATGAATGATTCCTCTTTTGCTAGACAGTGTTTGGCCAGCTGGCTGGACATACTGATAACACGGGGAGATGGCTATCTCAGTTCTGAAATAACTGGGCCCCTAAACACATAATCCCAGCCTGCACAAACTATTTCAGAAGACTTGAGCAGCTCCAAAAAATGACCCCCAGGGGGCCAGCAGCTGGGTCTGACCAGGCCACAGCAACCGCCGTAGGTCTGTTTGACACCAATCTGCTCCAAGGACTAGCTAGGGGCCAGACAGGGCACGGCCAGGGAGAAATTCAAAGGATGCCTTCTCTGTTTTGGGCTATCCCAGACTCCAAGGTGGTTTATTTATAGCTGGCACTTGAGCAGGACAGAGGGGTGCTGAGAAATAGCACTGCTGCCATGTATTTCCTCACTAAAAGCAGTGTTTGTATGATTCATTTCAAGCGTGCTACAGGGCCAGAGGTGTTAAGAAAACAGCTGAGACCTCCAGCTGTGAGTGAAATGGCTCATCCAAGAGTGACTAATTCAGAAGCCAAACCATCCCACGTCAGCTGCCAACCAACCACCGGGGTCATGACCCTGGCACCAGCAGCCGCCTGTGCTAGCAAGGGGAGCCCCAAGACTGTGAGGAAGTGGTCACCCCGAGGAGCAGAATGCAATCCTTCAGCAGTCCACGCTGCAGGGGGACTCCTTCCCTGGGAGGGACACGTGGACCCCAAGAGTCCGGCAATCATACAATTCAGCACATGTGAAAACCTCCAAGACTCAGCATGGGAATGTCCTACACATCACCTGGGAGTAGGACCAAGTGGAAGGAAGAAACAGATTTACTGAGCACCCAACTTTTACTAAGCCATGGCCTCCCTGGTAGCACTACCAGAGCTAGAATCCCAGAGCCCAAGAGGACTGAGTGCTGTTTTTAATAGCGCAAGGCTAGCAACACCTAAGATGTCTACCAACAGGGACCCAGTTAAATGGATCCTAGGACACCCATACAACGGGGCATCTAAGGCTTTTCATTTAAAAGAGCAAGGCGGCTACATCTTCAGTCATGTGGAATAATGACCAAAATACATGAAGTGGAAAAAACACCACAGAACTGAATGACAGAATGCACAGGCGCTGCCGTTTGTACTTTTAAGGCATGAGATTCTGGTAACGGCTTCCTGATACTCCTCTAGGAACAACCCCTCTCCTCAATTCCAGGTCCCCCATTCACCCTCCCCACCCTTGGCTCTGGGTTGGGTACTGTCCCCCAGCCCACCCCACCCCAGGTCTGGCCATCTTCATATTTCATGACCCCAGGTCATGCTGACTCCAAGGTGGACACAAAACCCAAGCCAACAGGCAGAAGAACAATAACTCTTGCAAATCAATGGGGAAAAGAAATTCTGCTGGGATTGCAGTAGGGAGAAGAGCAAAGCAGAGAAAATTCAATCAAAGAAGTGAACCGTGGAGCTCCTGGACTGAGCCTACCCCTACTCTGGGACTTTCTTTACTTTCCTTTTTTTGGTAAGCGGGTATGGGTATGAGTTAGTTTCAATTACTTGCAGCTATAAAAGCCTAATGATAATAATAGCTAGCGCTTCTTGGGCACTTACTACAAGCATAGTAAGGCACTATTTTAAGTGCTTTCTGTGTATTAAAGCCTTTGATTCTCTCAACAACCCTAAGAAGAGGTTTTATTACTCTCTTCCCATCTTAAAGATACAGCTGCCTTGTTTGCAGGGACCTGATCTTGGCCAGTCCTCAGACAGCACCCCCTGGTGACTTCATGTAGCTCAGACCCATGAGCTTTTGCCTTCAACTACACCCATGTCTTGGCCATACTATCAATCCCACGACCCCCTTATCCCTCCATTGCAGCACCAATGGCCCACCATCCCCAACAAACCTGGCTTAACCCATCGTTCACTTCATCTTCTCTGCTCCTACTCCCAGAAGAAAACAACAACAAATACAGCCATGAAGACTGCAACCCACATTCCTGATGTCCAGTCAGCATTCTGCAGTCCTCACTCAGGAACTCAGCGGGGAGATAGGTAGGAGTGATCCCATCCCACTCAACCCTGGGGAAACATGGCAGTATCTGGTGACATTTTTGGCTGTCATGACTGGGAGGAAGGGTGTGAGCTTTGGTATCCAGTGGGTTTAGGCCAGGGATGCCACTAAACATCCTACAGTGCACAGGTCAGCCCCCACAACACAGAATTATCGGGCCCAAGATGTCACTCGTGCAAAGGTTGAGAAACCCAGCTCTCCGTCCGGGTGGGCCCACTTCGGTTTGCCTCACCAGCCACTCCCCCATGCTTCCCCACCTTCCTCAAGTCCCCTGTTCCACTTGAGCACCTAATACTCAGGTGGCAATGGTGGCACTGATGAACTTGTTTGCATGTGCAATCATCTTGATCTCCTTCCCCAGACAGTCAGAAAAACAAAAGGTGTCCTTCCTCTCTGAGGCCAGGTCCCCCCTTTTTGCTCTGGCTCTGAGCTCCTTCAGCACCTTCAGGCCCCTCTGCAATGGATGGGACACTGGACCCAGAATGGGGGAGGGGCAGTTCCCCAATGGAACATCAACATGAAGAGGGGCTCACGTGTCCCCCTCTCCTTCTAATAATCTCCTTTACTCCTAAATTCCCTCTCGCTATTCTCTCCCCCTCCTTCTACATTCAAGCCTCATGAAAAACAGCTGAGGAGGCCACTGGCTGCACCCTCCCCACACATTTATTCTGCCTGGCCTTCCCCAAATTATGGTCCAAAGTAGGCACCACCTTCTGAAAACCCACGATATTTCACTTAAGAATATAGGTTCTAGCCGTTCCTGAAAAACAGGAAGATCTAGCAACTTTGGGACACTGCCCCCAAAAGCTGGAGCTTAATACAATGTATATGCCATGAAAAAAACCATAATAATAAAACACAAATTAGGCCGGGCTCATGCCTATAATCCCAGCACTTCGGGAGGCCAAGACTGGCAGATAACTTGAGGTCAGGAGTTTGAGACCAGCCTGGCTGACATGGTGAAACCCCGTCTCTACCAAAAAATATTAAAAATTAGCCCAGGCCAGGTGCAGTGGCTCATGCCTGTAATCCCAGCACTTTGGGAGGCTGAGGCAGGTGGATCACCTGAGGTCAGGAGTTTGAGACCAGCCTGACAAACATGGTGAAACCCTATCGCTACTAAAAATACAAAAATTAGCCAGACATGGTGGCTAATGCCTGTAATCCCAGCTACTTGGGAGGCTGAGGCAGGAGAATTGCTTGAACCTGGGAGGCGGACGTTGCAGTGAGCTGAGATCGTGCCACTGTACTCCAGCCTGGACAAGAATGAAACTCCATCTCTCTCTCTCTCTCTCTCTCACACACACACACACACACACACACACACACACACAAATTAGCCGGTTGTGGTGGCGTGTGCCCATAATCCCAGCTACTTGGGAGGCTGAGGCAGGAGAATTGCTTGAACCAAGGAGGCAGAGGTTGCAGAGAGCCGAGATGGCACCACTGCACTCCAGCCTGGGCAACAGAGCAAGACTCCATCTCAAAAATAAATAAATAAATAAATAAAAATACATTTAAAAAAAGCTAGAACTGGGGAGGCTGATGTGGGAAAAATGCTTGAGCCCAGGAGAGGGGCAAGCTGCAGTGAGCTGAGATCATGCCGCTGCACTCCAGCCTGGGTGACACAGTGAGACTCTGTTTCAAAAAAAGCTGGAGTTGAAGAACTGTGTCCTTGAGCAGCCTCAGTTCCAGGCACTCCTTTTATCTCCTCCACCTGAGGCAGCTACTTTCTCTTACTCCGGCTACTTTTTTTTTTTTTTTTGAGACAGAATCTCGCCTTGTCACCCAGGCTGGAGTGCAGCGGTGCAATCTTGGCTCCACCTCCACAACCTCTGCCCCAAGGGTTCAAGTGATCCTCCCACCTCGGCCTCCCAAGTAGCTGGAATTACAGGTGTGCGCCACCACACATGGCTATTTTTTGTATTTTAGTAGAGACGGGGTTTCACCATGTTGGCCAGGCTGGTCTTAAACTCCTGGCCTCAAAGGATTGGCCCACCTCAGCCTCCCAAAGTGCTGCGATTACAGGCATGAACAGCCTTTTTTTCTAATTTTTGCAACTCCAGTCTAAGCCTTCTGTTCTCCATTGCCTCCTAAAACTACTACCTTCTGTCTCTACTGTTTAACTCAAGGATGTCTCATTAAATAACTGGTTGGTTACCAAATTCAAAGTTCCCTCTTCTCCTTCCTCATTCTCCTCCATCTTTAAGCAGCAAAACTACGTTACAACCACATCCCTCCTTTGCTATCAGTGGGTGCCCCTGCAGGTCTCCCCCTGCCTGTTTCTGCTCAGCCTTCAGTCTTCTCTTCCCATCTGCCTCTTCAATGCTGGGGCTCCCCACGCTCTCTCTCCAAACCTCTGCTCTTAATATACACAAGCTTCTCCCGCAAGCTCACTGCCAATGAACCAGACTCCCAAACCGTACGTCCCACACTTGCCCTCTCCAGTGCCAACCAGCTGCCTAGAGGGCATCTCTTTTTTGACTATGCCACAAGCACCTCAAACTCCACATCTCAACCTTCTCTGCCTAAACCAGCTCCTCCTCACAGGGGAGGCATCTGTAACCCACCAGTTCCTCGAGCCTGAAACCCGCGATCTAGCCTAGATTTCTCCTTGTCCCGTCTGCATTCCAAGGCACCGAGGCTGCTGACTACGCCTGCTCATTGCTTCTCCCTCTCCCCACTGCCTTAGTCCTCCTGCGGCCCCCAACCACCACCAAAAGAGCTTTTTAGCCGCTCTCCCTGCCTGAAGTCTCACCCTCTCCGCCCAATTTAGCACCATATGGCTGCAAGTGACGCCTTTAACAGGCTTCCTTGATCAGATTCTCCGGCTGAAAACTCCCAAACAGCTCCCCCGCCCTCGGATAAAACATAAGAGCACACAAGGCTCTTGAAGATCTCGCCCCAATTAGCCGTGCAGCCCCTTTCCAGGATTCCTGCGCCTTAGGCTTGCACTCCAGCGGACTGACCTACTTGTTCCCGGAGTGCTCCACATTCTCTTGTCCCCAGCTTTTGCACACGCAGTTTCTTCTGCCTGGAATGCGGTCGGCTGTGACGACCCCCAGGTAAACCAACTCCTACCACCACAGGTGAAACGAACGCCCTCCTGCTCCTCGCCAATCCCGTTAGTAAGGTGATGTGACTGCCGGCTTGTACCCACTAAAAAATGTTTTGGTGAGCAAGGACCCTGTGTTATGCATCTCAGTGTTCCTGGCACCTAGCAGAGCTGGGTACAAGGGGAATATTCTTTATCCCCTTTGAACCTCAATCCCTCATTGGTAAAACGGAGATAATAATAACCCCTAAGATGACTGTGAAGCTTACAGGAGACATGCAGAAGAATTCTGGCCAAGGGGTTTGAGCCCAACCAGGGTAACATAATGAGACCCCGTCTCTTAGAGGAAAACACACACACACACACACATATATACGCACACACACACACACGTGTGTGTGTTTAAAAAAAAAGTCTGGCCAAAGTAAACACAAAAGGTAAAAAATCTCTTTTTGACGCGGTAGCCAGATAGAGATCTTTCTCAGCCCCAAACAGACTGCATGTCTTGCACGACTGCGTCTCCTTAAGCCTCAAGGTCCCCGCTTCCGTAGTGGGGTTAATAATAGAAGCCAGCTCGGGGTGGGAATGAGGATTAAGCAGGACTAAGCCGCTGTGAGCACAGTGCCTGGCGCAGGGGAAAGCGCAGGTCACGTAGCCATTGGGGTGGGGGTCGGGGTCCTGTGCTGCTGCTAAGTGGGGGGTGGGCGGAGGGGGAGGGGCAGAGCTCAGAAGGGGGCCGCTGCCCCGGCGGATGCTTGGGGCTCCTCTCGGGGGACCCCTGGGCGATCCTCCCCACCGCGCCGGGCCCAGGCCCCCTACCCGGCCGCCGGCCTCCCCTGCGGCCGCCCGCCCCGAAGCAAGGCCCCGGGAGGCGGGAAGCGAGGCCTCACGTGCGGCTCAGCGGCTGCGCCGAAGGCCTGCCAGGCTACTCACTGAGCCACAGCTCCAGCGAGGCTGCCGGGCCCGGGGGACCCTGGGCCGACTCGGTTCCCGCCACCGCCGCCGCCACCGCGGTCGCCGCCATCGCTCCAGCCCCGACGCTGCGGCCGCGGGCGCCACTGCCTCTTCAGCTGCTGTAGCCGCCTGGCGCTCTCCTCTGCTGACTGCGCGGCAGGAGCGGCGGACACGTGACGGGGCGGGGCGGCTGGTGCCACGCCCACCCCAGGCCCCGCCTCCACGCGGGACGGGCCGGAACATTTCTTAGCCCAGATCCCTCCACCCAGCGCTGGTCTTCTAAGACCACTCACCGTACGGTTGCCAGATAAAATACAAGACGCCCAATTAAATTTGATTTTCAGAAGAACACGAATAATTCTTTTAGCATTTTTATTTTTTAAGAGACGGGGTCTTGCTCGGTCACTCAGGCTGGAGTCCAATGGCGCGATCACGGCTCACTGCAGCCTCCACCTCCTAGGCTCAAGCGATCCTCCCGCTTCAGTCTCCGGAGGAGCTGGGACTAGGGGAGGGCACCACCACGCCTGGCTAATTTGTGTGTGTGTGTGTCCACGCCTGGCTAATGTGTGTGTGTGTGTGTGTGTGTGTGTGTGTGTGTGTGTGTTTGGTAGAGACTGGGTTTCACCATGTTGCCCGGGTGGTCTCGAACTCCTGGGCTACAAGATCCTCTTACCTCGACTTCCCAAAGTGCTTGCATTTATTTTTTATTTTTCTTTTTTTCTTTTTTTGAGACGGAGTCTCACTCTGTCGCCTAGGCTGGAGTGCAGGGGTGCCATCTCGGCTCACTGCAACCTCCATTT
Source organism: Pan paniscus (assembly GCF_029289425.2). Taxonomy (NCBI): domain Eukaryota; kingdom Metazoa; phylum Chordata; class Mammalia; order Primates; family Hominidae; genus Pan; species Pan paniscus. Next base: position 24,923,480 of record NC_073267.2, read on the forward strand.
CCTGGGTTCAAGCGATTCTCCTGCCTCAGCGTCCCGAGTAGCTGGGACTACAGGTGCATGCCACCACACCCAGCTATTTTTTTTTTTTTGTATTTTTAGTAGAAACGAGGGTTCACTATGTTGGCCAGGCTGGTCTCGAACTCCTGACCTCGTGATCTGCCCACTTCGCCCTCCCAAAGTGCTGGGATTACAGGCGTGAGCCACCACGCCCGGCCTATGTGCTTGCATTTTTATTCACAGAAGGGTTTTCCTGGAACACTTTTTTTTTTTTTTTAGATGGAGTCTTGCTCTGTCGCCCAGGCTGGAGTGCAGTGGCGCTATCTCGGCCCATTGCAACCTCCACCTCCCTGGTTTCCTGGAACACTTCTAAACTAACATGTCCTGCATTCCTCAATACTCTGCTTTATTTTCTGCATCACACAGTACACCATCGATGTATTATGTACTTGCTTATTCTGTTAAAAGATAATTTTCCCAAAAAAGTATGTCATGATTATCATAATTATGAAATGAATACGTGTTAAATATTTTATTTAATTACATGAGGGAACCAAGCAGATGTTATAATCAATCCAAAAGTGAAGTCAAAGAAGGGAAAATTTATCTGGAAAAAAAGGAAGATAAGACGAATGTGCAAATGGAGGCAAAACTGGCTTTTCGACCGGGGTGAGAGCTATCCCTCCAGTGAGCGGAATTTACCTATTTATAGGCAAGAATTATTTTGCATTGCTATCAGCTGTCTACAACTTAACAGAGTTATGAGACTTCTCAAAGACAAAGAAAGGCTAGAACCTGGAAGGTTGTGCTGTCTAGACAACACATAATTTTCCATTGAAGCTGTTGTGCCGTACCCCTATTAACTTCAGTAGGGATGGCACCATGTTTGAAAGGCAGAAGAAGAGACCCAGAGCCACTGAATGAGGCAGGTTTACTGAGGGGACTTACGGGGTGGTCTAGTGGCAGTGGGCTGGACAGGAGGACCACTACCATTTGTAAAGAGCATCAGTTTATATAGTATTTTCAACTAGCACCCTTCCCCTAGCAACCTCCATCTGGCAACCTCAATTTAACCCCAAAGGGCCTTGATCCCCCGTATGGCCTGCGTTCCACAGGATGGGGCCAAGGGTTCAGATGTTCCTCTTAGATAAAGAGTGAACCTCTGGGCTGGCCACTCTGTGATTCTGTAGCTTGGAACTCAGAACACACATTCTTCTTAGACCATAGGTACGTACGTATGCCATACAGAAGCACAAATTCTTCCTTGTAGATAACTGAATAGCAATGGGTGATGATTCTTGTCCACACACAAGCAAATGAATACTGTTCTGGGAACACACAGACTTCTTCTTGTGGAAAAACCAGTTCTGCCCCCACTTGCACATCCATTTCAACATTCCTGATCTATACATGACGTCCATTCTTTGGACTGGTTTGAACATCTCACCAGTTTACTCATTAAGGAGTTAAAGAAAATCTTTTTTTTTTTTTTTTTTTGAGTCTCGCTCTGTTGCCCAGGCTGGAGTGCAATGGTGCAATCTCAGTTCACTGCAACCTCTGCCTCCTGGGTTCAAGTGATTCCCCTGCCTCAGCCTCCTGAGCAGCTGGGAATACAGGCGCCCACCACCACACCGGGCTAATTTTGGTATCTTTAGTAGAGACAGCGTTTCACCAGGTTGGCCAGGCTGCTCTCGAACTCCTAACCTCAGGTGATCCGCCCACCTCGGCCTCCCAAAGTGTTGGAATTACAGGCGTGAACCACTGCACCTGGCCTAAATAAAATCTTTAATACATATTTATCTCTTGAAGATTCTAAACATCTGGCAACACTGGACCCGGCTTTCCACATTTCAACAAAACCTGGACATGACTAGAGTCTCCACATGCTACAGGGGGCATGAGCTCTACAGTTTGCCGAGGACCATCCTTCAACTCCTGAAACTTTACTTATTTTAAGCCCCTGCAATCCTTTAACATTTTTACATTGTTGGAGCTCAGAAAACCATATCCCAGAGCATGGTGTTTTGGCATAGCGAGTACTTTGAACTCAAAGACAGTGGAAACCCTCAGAAGCAGCCTCAGAGCAAAGGTTCTCTGACCTCCTGCCCGTCTTTCTTCTCCCAAGGCAAGCCACAGAAACTCCAATTCCTCTTTCCCAAGATGGGTCAGGGAAACTCAAACCCCTCTCCCCTAAAGCCAGCCACAAAACCTAGACATATTACTCCAGCCTTCCTTTATTTCTGCTTAAGAGTTGGCCATAAAGAAATTCTCAGTCGGGCATGGTGGCTCACACCTGTAATCCCAGCACTTTGGGAGGCCGAGGTGGGCAGATCACTTGGGTCCAGGTGTTCAAGACTAGCCTGGGCAACATGGTGAAACCGCGTGTCTACAAAAAAATACAAAAATTAGCTGGGTGTGCTGGTGTGTACTTGTAGTCCCAGCTACTCAGGAGGCTGAGGCAGGAGGACCACTTGAGCCTGGGAGGCGGAGGTTGCAGTGAGCCGAGATCACACCACTGCACTCCAGCCTGGGCACGGAATGAGACTCTGTCTCAAAAAAAAAAAAAAAAAAAGAAAAAGAAAAAAAAGAAAAGAAAAGAAAAGAAAAGCAATTATCTGAGCTACTTTGTCTGATAACAGGTGGTCATGCCCCCTTATTCCTGCCCTATACCTAGGAAGAAGGAGTGATATACAGGTAAGCCAAGAAGAATTTGGACGGGCCTTGCTGGATCCCCCCACCTAAGTCTAATAGATCATTCATACCATTTTGTTCAATCCTATTTCTACCTGGCTGTTGGTCATCAAACCTAAATATAAAAGTAGACAGCCTTCCCTCGGTCTTTATTTCTGAAAGCTCCCATGTCAACATAAAACTTTTTTTTTTTTGATGAAACTTTTTTTGATGAAGTCCTGTCGCCCAGGCTGGAGTGCAGTGGCTCGATCTTGGCTCACTGCAACCTCTGCCTCCCAGGTTCAATTGATTCTCTTGCCTCAGTCTCCCGAGTAGCTGGGAATACAGGCACCCCGCCACCATGCCTGGCTAATTTTGGAATTTTTTTGTAGACATGGGATTTCACCATGTTGGCCAAGCTGGTCTTGAACTGCTGACCTCAAATGATCCGCCCATCTCAGCCTTCCAAAATGCTGGGATTACAAGAGTAAGCCACTGTGCCCGGCCTGTAAAAGTTTAATTAAATAAATCTGTTATGCTTTTCTCTTGTTAGCCTTTTTTTTTTGAGACAGGGTCTTGCTCTGTCAACCAGGCTGGAGTTCCGTGGCACCACCAGAGCTCACTGCAGCCTCGACCTCCCAGGCTCAAATGATCTTCGCAACCTCAGTCCTCAGAGAGTAGCTGGGATAACAGGCACACACACCACCGCTCCCAGCTAATTTATTTAGTTTTGTAGAGATAAGGTCTCACCATGTTGCCCAGGCTGGTCTCAAACTCCTGGGCTCAAGCAATCCTCCCAAAGTGCTGGGACTACAGGCATAAGCCACCATACCTGGTCTTAACCCGTCTTTTGTTATAGGAGTGTTGGCCACGACCCTTTGGAGAGGTGAGGAAAGATGTAAGGTATAGATGTCCCACAACATCTAGATCAATGGTTTTCAAACTAGCATGTGTCAGAATCACCTGGAGGGTTTGTTGCAAATTGCAGGGCCCCGCCACACAGTTTCAGATCTAGTACGTCTGGAATGAGGCCCCAGAATTTGTCTTTGTAATAGATCTCCATCTGACATTGATGCTGATGGTCTGGAGACCACAACAGAAAGGATAAAGGCTAAGTGGGTAGGAAGTGGTTGAGGAGTTTAATGTAGTGGTTGGGTGTGCAGGCATTGTGATTAGAACTATGTTGTTTTCATCTAAGAAATAAGGTAAGTGCCTATTTCATGGGTTTTTTTTTCCCTTAATCTAAAAGAGATTTTATATATATATATATATATAAATATGTATCAGCTGGGTGTGGTGGTGCAAGTCCCTGTAGTCTCAGCTACTTGGGAGGCTCAGATAGGAAGATTGCTTGAGCCCAGGGGTTCAAGATCAGCCTGGGCAACATAATGACAACCATCTCTACAAAAACAAAAAATATTAAAAGGCCAGGCATGGTGGCTCACGCCTGTAATCCCAGCACTTTGGGAGGCCAAGGCAGATGGATTATCTGAGGTCAGGAGTTCAAGATCAGCCTGGCCAACATGACAAAACCCCTTCTCTACTAAAAATACAAAAATTAGCTGGGCATGGTGGTGTGTGCCTGTAATCCCAGCTACTCAGGAGGCTGAGACCGGAGAATCGTGTGAACCCAGGAGGTGGAGGCTTCAGTGAGCTGAGATTGCACCACTGCACTCCAGCCTGCAAAAAAAAAAAAAAAAATTAAAATTAAATTAAAAATAAATTACTCAGCCTCTGATATTTCTTTACAGCAACACAATGACAGACTAACACACAGCTTAAGCTGAAATACCAATCTTCTGTCCTTGGTACTCCTGGATTTCAGGCATTCAGGTTTGGATTGGAATCTACACCACTGGCTCTCCAGCTTTCAGGCCCTTCAACTACACCACTGGCTTTCCTGGGTCTCCAGCTTGCACAAGCAGATCAGATGACTTTTCAGCTTATCTATCAATTTTTATTTTTTCTACAGACAGAGTCTAGCTCTGTTGCCCAGGCTGGAGTGCAGTGGCACAATCATAGGTCACTTGCAGCCTCCAACTCCTGGGTTCAAGTATCCTCCCACCTCAGCCTCCCATAGTGCTGGGATTACAATTACAGGCATAAGCCATCAGCTCTGACCTATTTTTTTTTTTTTTTTGAGACAGGGTCTTGCTCTGTTGCCCAGGCTGGAGAGCAGTGGTACAATCACAGCCCACTGCAGCCTCAACTGCCTGGGCTCAAGTGATCCTCCCGCCTCAGCCTCCCTAATAGGTGGGACTACAGGCACACGCCACCATGCCCGGCCAATTTTTTTTTCTATTTTTTGTAAAGATGGGGTCTTACTATGTTGCCCAGACTGGTCTCGAACTCCTGGGTTCAAGCAATCCTCTTGCCTCGGCTTCCCAAAGTGCTGGGATTACAGGCATGAGCCACCACACTCGGCCTTTTCAGCTTCTATAATTTGGTGAGGCACTATCTAATAATAAATCTCTCTTCCTAGATATATATCCTGTTGGGTCTGTTTCTCTGGAGAACCCTAACCTAGGCCCTTAGAGGCCGTGATGAGAGAACATGGCTTTATCGTGAAAATAGCCCTTTTCTGTGCCTCATTTTCCAATCTTCTCCTACTGGGGCTCCTTCCTTCCATCTGCTCCTGCTTAAGTCTCTCCTTGGCATAGTTGCCAGAGTGACCTTTCAAAAACCACGAATCTGCTCATGTCATTTCCCTGCCTAAAACATTTCACTGGCTCTGCACCTCCCTCCTTATGAAGACCTAACTCCTTGCCTTCATTAATTGAACCCTAACTTTGCTGAGGTGCCTGCCACTCCCCACCTGGCCATGCACCTCAGGGACACGCAGACCCCCTTCATCTCCAGCTCTGGATCTGACTGATTTACGGAGACCCTCACTTCCCCAGCAGGGATGGCTAAAAATTTGGAAGTTGAGTAGAGGGAGGGTACTTAGGAGTTTCCTTGCTGTTGGGAGACAGCCATAGAAAGCCACCCTCTCCCCAGCAGACCTGAAGGAGGAAGTGCAGAGGCCTGACTGCTGCAGGCAGCCAACTGTGGCTGCTGCAGATGCTGTGGCCAGGAGGGTGGACAGAGAGAAGGACCCTGGGTCCTCACTGATGTCACCACACGTGTAATTAACCAACCCTGCAGCCCACCTTACCAATGAACTTCCTGCTAAGTAGGATAATAAATCTTATTTAAGATTTATTGCTCTCTTGCCTAGGCTGGAGTGCAGTGGTGCAATCACAGCTCACTGCAGCCTTGACTTCCTGGGCTCAAGTGATCCTCCTGCCTCAGCCTCCCTAGTAGGTGGGACTATAGGCACATGCCACCATGCCCAGCTAATTTTTTTCTATTGAATCTGGGTTTTATTATTTGGATCTCACATCTGCCTGGTTTCTCAGCAGCCAGTTCTACCTCTCCCCTGACTCCTACTCTTGGTCCAGTCCTGAACAACTTTGTGAAGCTTTATTTTTCATCCCTCTCCTTGGAATAGCCTTCCAACCCCCATCTACCTGGGAAACTCCTACTCATCCCTCAGAACCCCTGAGGTGCATGCCACCACACCTAGCTAATTTTTTGTGTTTTTAGTAGAGACAGGGTTTCACTGTGTTAGCCAGGATGGTCTTGATTTCCTAACCTCGTGATCTGCCTGCCTCGGCCTCCCAAAATGCTGGGATTACAGGCATGAGCCACCGCGCCTGGCCTATTTATTTATTTATTTACTTATTTATTTTTAGAGATGGAGTCTGTCACCCAGGCTGGAGTGCAGTGTTGTGATCTCGGCTCACTGCAACCTCTGCCTCCCGGGTTCAAGCGATTCTCCTGCCTCAGCCTCCTAAGTAGCTGGGATTACAGGTGTGCACCACCATGCCTGGCTAATTTTTGTATTTTTAGTAGAGACGGCGTTTCACCATGTTGGTCAGGCTGGTCTCAAACTCCTGACCTCATGATCCACCTGACTTCACCTCCCAAAGTGCTAGGATTACAGGCATGAGCCACCACGCCTGGCTGACATTTATATTTTTTGAGACAGAATCTCACTCTGTCACCAGGGATGGAGTACAGTGACACAGACAGCTCACTGCTGCCTCGACTTCCTGGGCTCCAGCTATCCTCCCACCTCAGCCTCTCACGCAGCTGGGACCACAAGTGCTCACCACAATGCTCAGCTAATTTCTGTATTTTTTTGTAAAGATGGGGGGGTTTCACCATGTTGCCCAGGCTGGTCTTAAACGCCTGTGCTCAAGCAATCCTCCCCCATTGGCCTCCCAAAGTGCTGGGATTACAGGAGTGAGCCACCACACCCAGCCAACAACTTCTAATTTTAGTCCCCACTAAACACATGTCAGTCATCTGTCCCCACCCTTCACTTCCAAGCTTTGTCAAAGGTAGTCTCTCCCAGACAGCTGGATTCAATGCAAATTACAAGCAACAGACTGGACTGCTAATTATACTGGCAAATCTTGCAAAAGAGGAAAGACTTCCCCGCTTAAATGGAAGTGATACTGGTAACTGTTAGAGTCTGGCAGTTAGACCAGCTGATGAGTGCCATTTCTGAAGAAACTGATCTTACTAACATAGTCCTCAAACACTTTTTCATCATGAGATCTTGACCCTTACTATGTATCTGGCAACGTGCCAGGTGCTATGGTTATACAAAAAGACAGACTTCCTGCCATAATCTCATATTCTTTTGAGTAAGATAGAGAGTAAATATGTACAAATATATAATTTCATTTAGTAAAAAGTACTATGAAGGCAAAAATAAAGTAGGATAAAGGCAGTATGAATGGGATTCCAAATTTGGCTATAAAAATGTAATTTTCTAGAACGGATACTGTCTTTTTTTTTTTTTTTGAGACAGTCTTGCTCTGTCACCCTGGCTGGAGTACAGTGGCACTATCCTGGCTCACTGCAGCCTCCACCTCCCTGGGCTCAGGTGATCCTCCCACCTCAGCCACGCCAGTAGCTGGGATTACAGGTGTGCATCACTACACACCACTAATCTTTGCATTTTTTGTAGAAACAGGGTTTCACCATGTTTTCTAGGTTGGTCTCGAACTCCTAGGCTCAAGTGATCCACTGGCCTTGGCCTCCCAATGTGCTGGGATTACATGCATGAGCCGCCGTGCCCAGCCCTGGAAAGGATACTCTCTAAACAACACCGAAAAAGAACACGCTCAGGGGAAGGAACTGGTTTCCCACGCACTAAAGTGAGCCACCTGCAGCCATGATCATAGAATATGACTCCCATTGACCACAGCTGATTGGACCAGGGGTAGACACCTGACCCAGGCTAGGCCAATCAGATTCTCCCCTGCGAGTTTGTATGTGGAATACTGGTTATTTAATTGGTGATGTAGGAGAAGAGAGATGATTTACCTTCAGGGCTAGGGCAGCTGTTGGCCAACTGCAGAGATAAAGAGAAAGGCAGCCTGCAGAGGGAAAACAAGGGGAGCAGACACACAGAGGGGTGAATGTTAGAAACTGTGCCATCTCAGAGGGCCGAGTGGCTGCCTTTGGTCCCAACAGGTTTCTAGGTACACATTCCATTCTTTTGTGAGGTCCAGTTGGAAGTCCTGCCCTTTAGATCTGTGAGAGTCCTAATTCTTCCAATAAATTCCTTTCATGGTTTCAGTTAGTCTGAGTGTGTTTCTATGCATTGCCACCAAGATCACTGTTTCTAAGGATGAAAATAATGGTGATAGTTACCTAACATTTATTAAATGCCATGCAATGTTCTAAGAACTTCATATATGTTGCCAGGCGTGGTGGCTCATGCCTGTAATCCCAGCCCTCTGGGAGGCCGAGGCAGGTGGATCACCTGAGGTCGGCAGTTTGAGACCAGCCTGATCCACATGGAGAAACCCCGTCTCTACTAAAAATACAAAATTAGCTGGCTATGGCGGCACATGGCACATGCCTGTAATCCCAGCTACTTGGGAGGCTGAGGCAGGAAAACCACTTGAACCCGGGAAGTGGAGGTTTCAGTGAGCCAAGATCACGCCATTGCATGCCAGCCTGGGCAACAAGAGTGAAACTACGTCTCAAAAAAAAAAAAAAAAAAAAGAACTTCGTATATGTTATCTATTCCAATCCTTACAACTCTTTGAGATGGGTACAATTCTTATTCCTATTTTACAAACAAGAAAATTGAGGTACAGAAAGTCACTTGTGAATAAGGGGCAGAATGTTTCTGAATCTAGACAGCCTCTGTGCCCTTCACTGCTGCACTATACCCTCAAAACACTGGGGATGGGCTTGAGGTTATTTAAAATGTATGAAATTCCTTCAAACACTTTTACTTAGCCAGGTGTGGTGGCATGCACCTGTGATTCCAGCTACTCAAGAGGCTGAGATAGGAGGATCTCTTGAGCCCAGGAGTTAGAGCTACAGTGAAATATAATTGTGCCACTGCACTCCAGTCTGGGCAGGCAACAGAGCAACATCCTCTTAAAAAAAAAAAAAAAAAAAAAAAAAAACAGTCTTACTGATCCTGAGCAAAACCCTCAAACAGAAGACAGACGTCTGGAGCTGCTTTCAAGATAGCACAGCACACTTCACTTGAGGAAGTAGCAACAGCTTTATTAATTTCGCTTTTTTATTAATTTCTTGTTGAGACAGAGTGTCGCTCTGTTCCCCAGGCTGGAGTACAATGGTGTGATCTTGGCTCACTGCAACCTCCCGTTCTGTGGGGGTTCAAGTAATTCCTGTGCCTCAGCCACCCAAGTAGCTGGGATTATAGGTATGTACCACCACACCTGGCTAATTTTTGTACTTTTAGTAGAGATGGGGTTTCACCATGTTGGCCAGGCTGGTCTTGAACTCCCGGCCTCAAGTGATCTGCCTGCCTTGGCCTCCCAAAATGTTGGGATTCTAGGTGTGAGCCACCAGGCCCAGCTCTAATTTAGTATTTTTTAAAAACTGTGGTAAAATACAGAAAAATATAAAATTTACCATCTCAGTCATTTTTAAATATACAGTTCAGCGGCATTACGTATCTTTATAATGTTGTGCAATTATCACCACCATTGACCCCTGTAACTTCATCTTGCAAAACTGAAACTCTATACCCTAAACAGTAACTTCCCATTTCTGCCTCCCCAAGTCTGACAACCACCATCTTATTTTCTGCCTGTATAATTTTGATTAAGTAATTCAAATAAGTAGAATCTTACAGTATCTATCCTTTTAACTTTATTTTATTCATTTTTTTTTTTTTAGACACAGGATCTTGCTCTGTTGCCCAGGTTAGAGTGCAGTAGTGCATTCATAGCTCACTGCAGCCTTAACTCCTCAGCTCAAGTGATCCTCCTACCTTAGTCTCCCAAGTAGCTGGGACTACAGGCATATGTCACCTCACCTGGCTAATTTTTAAATTTTTTGTAGAGACAGGATCTCGCTATGTTGCCCAGGCTGGTCTCCAAACTCCTGGCCTTTGACAAGCCTACCACCTTTGCCTCACAAAGCATTAGGAAGTATTTGTCCTTTTGTACTGACATTTCATTTAGCATGAAGTCCTAGAGGTTCATCCATGTTGTAGATATACCAGAATCGACTTAGTATTTTGACCACTCACTTTGTTAAAAACACTCACTTGACCATGAGCCAAGAAGCTCCTTTTAACCATTCTTAATGTCTTAGAAACAGATGCTCTGACAACACTCAGTAGATCAGAGTTAAGCTTGGACTCTGGATCGGCACAGATCTGAGTTTAAATCTTGGTTTTGCCTCGTACTATAACCTCGGAAGTTTTAGTTAACTTTTCAGAACATCGGTTTCCATATCTGTAACAGAAAAAAAAATACTGCTTCTCTCATAGTGTTATAAAAAAAATTTACTGAGATGATGGACTAAGGCATTTACGAGCATTATCTGACACCTGGGAGAGGGTGAGGCTCACATAAGCGCACAATAAATTACAAGTATTATTATTGTCCCCTTCTGTGGTCAACCACCTGTTGTTTCTGCCGTTACATCATCTTCTGGAAAAAGCTCCCTAGTTTTCCTTGAGAACAACTTTTCCTCCATTGCATATAATCCCTGTGAAACTACCTATTACTGGCCAAGGAATGGTAGCAGGACCTCAGATAGCCCAACAGATACTTGCTCCTCAGAATCTGAACCTTGAGCAGAGTCATCCAAAACTGAGGGGAAAACACGGAGAAATTAACAACAACAAAACGGCTGTAGTTCATGTGTCGCCATCAAAGAACTCAGACAAGATTGGCCATTAGCTCCTGTAGCTAGTTCCTGTCTTTTCCAAGACCTGTTTTTTTTTTTTTTTTGGCTTTTTGGTAGATGCTGTGGCTCTCTTATGGCCTCCAATAAACATAAGTGAGGCAGAGTTGGTTTCTATTGTTTGCAACCAACGAACTTAATGGATTCTGTATTAGAAAGAACTGGTATATTTCTTTAAGCAAAGATTAGGACTCTATGGGGCTCAACAAACTCTGTAATCGCCTTTCCTCTCCCCTGGACAAAATAAATATATTGTCTACTGCTGAAACGCAAATTATCCCCAAACCAAGTAGCTTTAAACAATAAACGTTTACTATCTCACAGTTCATGTGTCTGACATTCCGGAGCAGCTTCTCTGAGTGGTTCTGGCTTAGGGTCTCCCATAGAGGTCACAAGCGAGATCAGCTAGGATTGCGGTCATGTGAATGCTTGGCTGGAATTGAAGGACCAGCTTTCAAGATTGCGCACTCCCATGGCTATTGGTGGGAGGCCTCGATCCCTTGTCATGTGGAGCACTCCATAAGGCTGCTTGAGTATTTTCATGACCTGGAAGCTGGCTTCCCCCAAAGTAAGCGATCAAAGAAAACAAGACAGAAGCCACGATGTATTTTATGACTTACCCTCAGAAGTCAAACTCTCATTTCTTCAATAGCGTAGTCGTTACACAAGTCAGGCCTATTCAATGTGGGAAGGAACCACACAAGGGTGTGAATAGAAGAAGGCAGGGATGGTTGGGGGCCAACTTAGAGGCTGGCTGCCATGCAGGGGAAGCCTAGAAGCCTGGTAGGGGTTCATGTACCCTGCCACCATCCTCCTTTCACTTGCTATTCCTCTTCACTGAAGACCCCAAGAAGCATATCTCATTTCAGAAACCAGCAGAGATGATGACTTATAAGTCATGGAGGAAGGACGAGGTGGATTTGAAGAGAAAGCCACAAAATAGGCAGGGTGAAGGTCTCCAGTGCAAGGACCAGGTCTGGAAGACTGGAAAAATGGAACAGATGACGTTTAGGGAAGAGAGACACAGGCTGCCCCAAGGTTCAAGAATAAAGGGTAGCATAAGACAAGAGTGCTTACCCTTGGCAGTGGAGTCACACTTCTCCTTTTACAGCCCCAAAGAAAGTCTGGTGTCCAGTTCAGCCCTGCTTGTGTCACGTATCCTTTGCTGCTCTGAGTCCTTGGGGCCTGAGAACTGGGACCCATGAGTCCTGCTGCCAGGCTGCTACGGGCTGAATTGTGTCCCCCTAAATTCTTACGTTGAGAAACCCCCGGAACCTCAGAATGAGACTGTACTTGGAGATTGAGCATTTAAAGAGGGATTAAGTTAAATGAGGCTGGTTAAAGTTAAAATCCAGTCCAACTGGTGTTCTTAGAAGAGGAACGTTGGGCACATAATGAAACCAGAGATGTGTGTGCATGGAGGGAAGACCGCACAAGGACACAGTGAGAAGACTGCTGTCTGCAAGCCAACAAAAGAGGCCTCTAGGAAAAACCAGGCCTGCTGACACCTTGATCTTGAACTTCTAGCCTCCAAATGTGAGAAAATAAATCTCTTGTTGTTTAAACCACCTGGTTCTGTGACATTTTGTTATGGGGGCCCTAGCAAACTGAAACCCAAGCCTTCTGCACTGTTCCGGGATGTTAACTTTTCTGTGAACTAACTCCAAACCTCTGCTGTGTAATGTGTGAGAAACCAGACCCGGAGAATGCCTTTCCAGAGTCCAGGAGGTTAGATGGGTTGGGCTTCCCCAGCCAACTGACAAAAACGGGCCTGTGGTGGATCACAAATGTACTTGTGTACAGTCAGAGATTGTTTCCACTCTTAGTTCCTTCAGCAAACTTCCCGACGGGCCCCAGGCCTCCTTCTGGTCTCTGAAAGCTGTTTCTAAGCTCACAGGTTCTTAGGGCGATCTCCACTGCCCGACACATCCTCTCCCTAGCTGGAAACCACCTTCTGGATCCGTTCCCGTACTTCCTTTGGTCCCAAGGCCAACATCATCTCAGCTACAGGAGGTCCTTGCTAAGAACAAAAAGAGCAAATATTGCCTTACTACCTTAAACAGCCTAAAGAACTGAAGCTCAGCCTTAGTCTGCAGAAATTATTCCCAGGCCAGCCCCCACACTGCTGCCTGTGTTCTGAGGATCAGTGCTTGTGTTATTTCCCTGGAAAAGGATGGGTCCTAAGAGCCTGTTTCTCCTCCAACCACCGCCCTTTTTTTTTTTTTTTTTTTTTTTGAGATAGAGTCTCACTCTATCACCCAGGCTGGAATACAATGGTGCGATCTTGGCTCACTGCAACCTCTGCCTCCCAGGTTCAGGCAATTCTCGTGCCTCACCCTCCCAAGTAGCTGGGATTACAGGCGCACCACCACCCCCAGCTAATTTTTGTATTTTTAGTAGAGACAAGGCTTCACCATGTTGCCCAGGCTGGTCTCAAACTCCTGACCTCAGGTGATCCACCTGCCTAGGCCTCCCAAAGTGCTGGGAATACAGGTGTGAGCCACCGTGCCTGGCCTGATTTTCCCATATTAAGTAAGCTGTTGCTAGGTCTGTTATCCCCAATAAACTGCAAACCCCATGGAGGCAGAGATTATGTATGTGTGTTTCATTCTATACTGTATTCACTGTACCTAACACAATGCTTGCACATAGTAGGTACTCAATAGTGTCTGTTGATTGACTGAATGAGGGGAGTGATCATGTTTCATTCACCTTTGTATACTCAATATTGAGCTCAGTGCCTGCCAGGAAACGTAAGTTCAAAGGATCAATGAGGGGCTCCAGGGAACAATCCAACCCGTGTCCCTGCCTCACCTGCTGTCCACTGAGGGCCATCCGAAGGAGTTTCATCACATTACTATACTTGGTGCCTTCCAGACCTTCTGATAGCTTCTTCAGTTCTCCATTCAGCATATCCTGAGTTAAGCTCATACCAGATCTTTCTAGAAGCCTAGAAGAAGAGGGCCAGTTTACAGGGCCTGCATGGGCCAATGGCAAGTGGGTGGGAGGAAGGGCTTCAGAAGGTTATTGATCAGCTACAGTACGAGCAGCACAACCAATGTTCAAGCCTGTTTTGAGGGAGGTGAGGAAGATATCGACCACTTTCTCCCTTATCCAGGTCGGGAAGGAAAAAACACCAAGGGACCACACACAGAGAAGCCAGTGGTCACAATGCAGGGAGGTAAGAGGTGCCATAAGAGGCTTTACTCATTGCTACCTCTGCGTCATGCAATCTTTATGCCTCAGTTTTCTCATCTGTAAAGTGGGGAGAATAATAGTATCTGAGGCTGGTGCAGTGGCTCACGCCTGTAATCCCAGCACTTTGGGAGGCCAAGGCAGGCAGATCACTTGAGGTCAGGTGTTCGAGACCAACCTGGCCAACATGGTAAAACCCCATCTCTACTAAAAATACAAAAATATTAGCCAGGGATGGTGGCGGGTGCCTGTAGTCCCAGCTACTCAGGAGGCTGAGGCAGAAGAATTGCTTGAACCTGGGAGGAGGTTGCAGTGAGCCGAGATCGCACCATTGCACTCCAGCCTGGGTGACAGAGCGAGACTTTGTCTCAAAATAAAAAAAAAATAATAATAGTATCTGTCCTGCACAAGGCTATCGTAGAGAGTTAAAACTTATAAAGCACCAAGTGCCTGAACACATGATAAATACTCAGAAATATTACCTTTTTTTTTTTTTTTTTTGGAGATGGAGTCTCGCTCTGTTGCCCAGGCTGGAGTGCAATGGCACGATCTCAGCTCACTGCAACCTCCACCTTCCAGGTTCAAGCGATTCTCCTGCCTTAGCCTCCTGAGTAGCTGGGATTACAGGCACGTGCCACCACGCCCAGCTAATTTTGTATTTTTAGTAGAGACAGGGTTTTACCATGTTGATCAGGCCGGTCTCAAACTCCTGACCTCAGGTGATCCACCCACCTTGGCCTCCCAAAGTGCTGGGATTATAGGCAGGATTATAGGCATGAGCCACCATGCCCGGCCAAGTATTACATTTCGTATTTGAATTTAAAATTTTTAAAAATTAGTTAACTTAAGTACAATCAAGAGCTTTGAGACATTACAAAAGGATCTAAAAAGAAACAGTTCTGCTTGCAGGCACAACAAAAAAGAAACTTAGGAATAGATTTGACATAGAATGGATAATTTCTGGGAAATTATCTGAAATATAGCTTTAAGATTGGTAGAGGGAGACTTCTTTGGAGACGTAGCCAAGAAGAGAAGAAATCAGAAGACCCCACCCAGCTCCAGCAATGGCTCTGCCACCAACTTGCTATGGCCATTCTTCCACAAATTGAAGCCTCTAGGATTCCAGCGGGCCAGCAACCAACCCCCACATCCTGGCAGTCCAGCTGAGCAAGATGCTCTGCCCAAAAGCTTTTGTTTCAGGAGAAATTCTCCATTCAGTTAGAGGTGGACTTACAAAAATTTGCCTCGGCCCTGATTGAGTTAGTCAAGAGATGGGAATAGGCTGGGGATGAGTATATTTCACTGCAACTTTCCAGTTCCTCTCAGTTTTTAAAAATAATTAATTATTATTTTTTTTAAGACAGGATCTTGCTCTGTCACCTAGGCTGGAATGCAGTAGTGCAATCACAGCTCACTGCAGCCTCAAACTCCTGGGCTCAAACGATCCTCCCACCTCAGCTGCCTGAGCAGCTTGGACCACAGGCACCCACCACGATGCCTGGCTAATTTTATTTTTACTTTTTGTAGAGATGGGGTCAAGCTATGTTGCCCAGGCTGGTCTCAAACTCCTGGCTTCAAGTGATCCTCCCCATTCACCCTCCCAGAATACTGGGATTACAGGCACAAGCCACAGTGTCCAGCCTCCCTTCAGTTATTACTGGAGATTCCAACATGGAAACACTGAAGAGTAACTGGGGCTGGACATCTTTCTGGTGCAGATGATCTGTGATGTCAATTCTGACCCTGCCTGCTCAAACATGGTCCAGGCAACTGCATTCCAAAGTCAACTCAGTATGGACCACTACTGTCTCAGGGAATTGGGTTCATAAGTGATTTGAAGCAGCAGCCTTTCAGTGCAGACAGATTTCCTTACTAACTGTCAGCACTGAAGCAGATGAGTTTCAATTTCAGACAAGGGTGATCGTTCTTTTCTTTTTTTTTTTTTTTGAGACAGAGTCTTGCTCTGTCACCCAGGCTGGAGTCCAGTGGTGCAACCTCAGCTCACTGCAAGCTCTGCCTCCCGGATTCACGCCATTCTCCTGCCTCAGCCTTCCGAGTAGCTGGGACTACAGGCGCCCACCACCACACCCGGCTAAATTTTTGTATTTTTAGTAGAGACGGGGTTTCACCGTGTTAGCCAGGATGGTCTTGATCTCCTGACCTCGTGATCCGCCCGCCTGGGCCTCCCAAAGTGCTGGGATTACAGGCGTGAGTCACCGCGCCCAGCCAAGGATGATCGTTCTTACTGCATCATCTCTATGTTCTGAATGTTTGTGTTCCCCTAAATTCATATGTTGAAATTTTAACCCCCAAGGGGACAGTATTCACAGGTGTGGGCTTTGGGAGGTGAACAGGTCAAGCAGGCCGAGCCCTTATGCACAGATGAGTGCCTTTATAAAAGACACCCCAGAGAGTCCCTCGTCCCTCCACCACGTGAGGATGCAGCGAAGGGCTGGAAAAGGGAAGGGCCCAGGAACAAGGCCCTCACCAGACACTGAATCGGTGGCACCTTGACCCTGGACTTCTAGCCTCTAGATCTGTGAGAAATAAATGTCTGTTGTTGAAGCCACCAGTCTGTTATTTTGCTATAGCAACCCCATGGACTGAGACAGTTATTAACTGGGTCACATGAGTACTGCTATTTACAAAAATCAGGAGACGAAATACTGAAGACAAAAAATATAATGTGGGAAAAAAGCAGACACTCTCCCCAATGGCACTGCAGGGAAGCAGGCTGCCAAGGAGCTGATGAAACAATGACAGGCCCCAGGCCGGGAACAATGGCAGTTCCAGACCTGCTAGAGCTGGCCCAGAGTTAAGAACCATGGCATAGGCACAGAAAGGATTTCTAGTGATCTGGCAGCTCCTGAACATTTGGGTATCAGCTTTCCTGACTCGAGAGGGAGTCCCAGAGCAAATCTAAAACCCAACCTCATGGTGGAGACAGGCAGTTACGACACTGAATCC
This sequence comes from Pan paniscus, assembly GCF_029289425.2. Classification (NCBI taxonomy): domain Eukaryota; kingdom Metazoa; phylum Chordata; class Mammalia; order Primates; family Hominidae; genus Pan; species Pan paniscus. The sequence continues at coordinate 24,940,547 of NC_073267.2, forward strand.
TGGTGAATTAGAACTAATAGGCCCTGGCCAGGCACTATGGCTCACGCCTGTAATCCCAGCACTCTGTGAGGCTGAGGTGTGAAGATCGCTTGAGCCTAGGAGTTTGAGACCAGCCTGGGCAACATGGCAAGATCTTGTCTCTACAAAAAATAAAAAAATTAGCTGGGTGTGGTGGCTTGTGCCTGTAGTCCCAGTTTCTAAAGAGGCTGAGGTGGGAGGATGAGCCCTGAGCTGCTTCCTGCAGATTGCTACATAATGGAGAAATGTACTTCCACAAAGGACATGCGCTGTCATTTCTTTTGTCTGGTAGAGAGTCTTGCCCTCTAGTTACCTGATACACAGCCTCTGCAGGAAAAGTGGTCAGCATCGGCGAGTAGGGGCAGAAGGGGAAAGGCAGAGAGAGAAAGCGAATCTTGGTAATGGAGTACCGACTCCTGCATTAAGCTGTGCCTCAAGCAGCCCTTCTTCTAGCATCTACAGTTACATAAGCAATTATTCCCCTCTTGCCTAAGCCAGCTTTGGTTGCGTTTGTAATTGAAAGTTATTACTGTTACAGTAAGAATTAGCATTGTCTCTCTCTCACTGAGAAGGAAAAGGAAGCTCAAATAGGTACAGTAACTTGGCCAAAGTGAAGCCGCCTGAGCAAGGTGACATAATCTGGTGAGTACACGGCAGAGCTGGGATGCAACCAGGTTGGTGCAAGCAGTGAACACATGCCTATGTCCAGAGAAAGCCCGGGTTCTCCGGGTAAGCCCTCCTCACCAGCAAAAGCCAGTGAAGGGTCACTTCTTCACTGGCCATGGAGTTGTGCTGGGGCCCCAACAGCCCAGCCCTGAAGGAAAGAGAGCCATGGGACAGAGAGAGGGAAGGAGGGTGTGGAACCCTGAGCTCAGCCTGCGGGTACTCACCCCAGCACACGCTTGGCAATCACATCCACCTTCTCCGAGATGGCGTCCAGCTGTGCTCGACCTACTGCAGGGCGAGTCCACAGGTAAGAGTATACTGGGGACACCAAGTCCTGCAGGCGGCAAATGTGACCCTGGGGAAGGAGGCAGTCATTGAATGCACTAGGGACAGGGCTCTGGAAGGCAGGAGGAATTGAGGCACCCAGTAACCCCTCCCTCAGCCTCCCAGAATCCTGACACCACACCTGTCTCAGCAGGAGGATCCTCTCCACGTAGACTGGGTTGAGGACATCCCTGTTTTGCAGCTGGCAACCAAAGGCCTCCTCCACAAGGACCTGCAGCTTCCCCACCAGCTGGCGCCTCTGGCTCTCATTGCTCACCAGCCGCTGGAGGTGCAGTCTGCGGAAGAAATGAAGGGGCTGCCCTGCTGTCAACACCCCAACCCACCCAAACCGTCTCTCCCCCAGGGAAAGGGTGAAGTTGGAAGAATGACATATCAGGTCCCATGAGCCCTCCCTTTCGCAAGCTAGAAGAATCTCTTCACGTTTATAAAAAGAAAGGGATGTGACTAAGGTCACAAACAGCCTGAAAGTCCCAAGCAACTCGGAGACGTGCTTTCTTTTCAGGGGTTTGGTTTTTGTTTTTGTTTGAGAGTCTTGCTCTGTTGCCCAGGTTGGAGTGCAGTACCACGATCATGGCTCACTACAGCCTAGACCTCCCAGGCTCAAGCGATCCTCCCATCTCACCCTCCCAAGTAGCTGGGCCCACAGACACACATCACCATGCCCAGCTAATTTTTTAGTTTTTTGTAGAGACAGGGTCTTGCTATGTTGTCCAGGCTAGGCAACAAGCAATCCACCCAGCTGGGCTCCCAAAGTGCCAGGATTACAGGTGTGGGCCACCATGCCCAGCCACGCTTTCAGTGTTTTCAAAATAGTAGCTGACCTTTTATTTTTATTTATTTATTTTTGAGACGGAGCCTCACTGTGTCACCCAGGCTGGAGTGCAGTGGTGCGACCTCCGCTCACTGCAACCTCCGCTTCCCAGGTCACCTGCCACTCAGTCCTGCTGGACCTGGAGAAGCTTTTGGCCAGGTGCAGTGGCTCACTTAATCCCAGAACTTTAGGAGGCCAAGAAGGGAGGATCACTTGAGGCCAGGAGTTTAAGACCAACCTAGCAACATGGTAAGATGCCATCTCTACAAAAAAAATTTAAAGTAACAAAATTAGCCTGGCATGGTGGTACACACCTATAGACTCAGCTGGTCTGGAGGCTGAGGGGGAAGGATCACTTCAGCCTTGGAGTCTGAGGCTGCAGTGAACCGAGATGTCACCACTGCACTCCAGCCTGGGTGACAGGGCGAGACCCAGCCACTAAAATATATAGAAAGAGGCATTTTTTTTTTTTGAGATGGAGTTTCACTCTTGTTGCCCAGGCTGGAGTGCAATGGTGTGATTTCGGCTCACTGCAACCTCCACCTCCCAGGTTTAAGTGATTCTCCTGTCTCAGCCTCCTGAGTAGCTGAGACTACAGGCGCCCGCCGCGTCGGGCTGATTTTTTTTTTTTTTTGTATTTTTAGTAGAAATGTGGTTTCACCATGTTGGCCAGGCTGATCTTGACTCCTGACTCAGGAGATCCACCTGCCTCAGCCTCCCAAAATGCTGCGACTACAGGCGTGAGCCACCGCGCCCAGCCTACATCCACTCTTGAATGCCCCATTCAAAAGATGCCCACTGTTTACTGTGTGAACTTTGGCTAGTTTCTTTCTTTTTTTTTTTTGAGACGGAGTCTTGCTCTGTCGCCCAGGCTGGAGTGCAGTGGAGCAATCTCGGCTCACTGCAAGCTCCGCCTCCTGGGTTCACACCATTCTTCTGCCTCAGCCTCCTGAGTAGCTGGGACTACAGGTGCCCGCCACCACACCCGGCTAAGTTTTTTGTATTTTCAGTAGAGACGGGGTTTCACTGTGTTCGCCAGGATGGTCTCGATCTCCTGACCTTGTGATCTGCCCGCCTCGGCCTCCTAAAGTGCTGGGATTACAGGCGTGAGCCACCATGCCTGGCCACTTTGGCTAGTTTCTTAACCTCTCTATGTCCTGGGTTCCTCATACGTGAAACAGGGCAAAATCATACAACTGACCTCATAGGTCTGATGGGAGAAGTAAATAAAGTAATAGCCCTAAAATATCTGCAACTGACGTTAATTCTCTGGGCTCATGCAAGTAAATGCACTGATACTGTGTCCCCAAACCAGTGCTCTAGGCAAAGTATCAGGAAGACCCTCACCTCAGGTGCACACCTGGCTGATGGTCTTACAAACCACTAATAACTTTTTTTAAAGACAGAGTATCACTTTGTTGCCCAGGTTGGAGTGCAGTGGTGTGATCCTGTCTCACTGCAACCTCTGCCTCCCAGGTTCAAATGATCCTCGTGCCTCAGCCTCCCAAGTAGCTGGGACTACAAGCATGTGCCATGTCCAGCTAATTTTTGTATTTTTAGTAGAGACAGGGTTTCACCATGTTGGCCAGGCTGGTCTCGAACTCCTGACCTCAGGTGATCTGCCAACCTTGGCCTCTCAAAGTGCTAGAATTAAAGGTGTGAGCCGCCACACCCAGCCAACACTAATACCCTTTGACTCAGACATGTTAACTATGATCTGAGTTGGAACGATATTTGGAGGTTTCCAAGTGAAGAGCTACTTGCAATATCAAATACATGAAATATAAAGTAGATGCCATGAGACAGTGCTCACTCACTGTGTTGGCTGGATGTAAGGCTGAGGGTGGGGAGGGAGTCTAAAATGAAGATACACCTCTCCAGGCTTTGGTTGTTAACAGAGTCCATGCAAGGGGTGGCTAGGAACATAATGTTAATGATAAAAATATACGTACCATTTACTGAGCACTTTGTATGTGCCAGGGCTATACAAGATATTTTCATGCAACACTTAATACAAGATACTTTCATAGAACAAGCATATAAGATCGGTACTGTTATTAATCCCATTTTAGAGAAGAGAAAACAGAGGCTCAAAGAGGCTAGGTGATTTAGCCATGGTCACACAGAATTAGGTACCAGAGCCCATTATACCCTCTGCTGTAGGGATCATCATAAGCAAGAAAGCCCTTTGCCACCAGGGGATCTCCATGCTCCCCACTCACCTGTTGAATTCTGGGAGCTTCTCCAGGTCCAGCAGGGCTGAGTGACAGGTGACCTGGGTCAGGTTGAACTGTGTGATCAGCTCCGGCAGGGTCCTGCCCATTTGGTTCTCTGCAAAGAAGAGAGGCCCAGCCACTCAGTTTCCTCTCTCCCTTCCTCCTTCCACTTTATCTCTTTTTTTAAGAGACAGGATCTTGCTCTGCTGCCCAGGCTGGAGTGCAATGGTACAATCCTAGCTCACTGTAACCTCAAACTCCCAGGCTCAAGCAATCCTCCAGCCTGTCTTCCAAGTAGCTGGGACTACAGGCACATACTACCACACCTGGCTAATTTTTAAATTTTTCTGTAGAGCCAGGCATGGTGGCTTACACCTGTAATACCAGCATTTTGGGAGGCAGAGGTCGGCAGATCATGAGGTCAGGAGTTCGAGACTGGCCTGGCAAACATGGTGAAACCCATCTCTACTAAAAGTACAAAAATTAGCCAGGTGTGGTGGCGCATGCCTGTAATCCCAGCTACTCAGGAAGCTGAGGCAGGAAAATCACTTGAACCTGAGAGGCGGAGATTGTAGTGAGCTAAGATTGTGCCATTGCACTCCAGCCTGGGCAACAGAGCAAGACTCTATCAAATAAATACATCATACACACATACATACATACATTTTTCTGTAGACATGGAGTTTCACTATATTGCCCAGGTTGGTCTCAAACTCCCAGGCTTAAATGATCCTCCTGCACTGGCCTCCCAAAGTGCTGGGATTACAGACATGAGCCACTGCGCCCGCCCTCCTTCTACTTTCAAACATAAGGGAGGCTGAGTGAGCAAGCCCTGGGCCCCCCATTCCACTTTGCCCAAAGGGATTTAACTTCTAGCTATTTATATATCAAGAGCCTGAATGAGATTTCATTTTCAGAAAGGGTTCCATCATTAAAGAAAAAAAGGTCTGAAAACAATCAGGCTAAACCCATCTCCATTACTCTCAAGACACGAGCTGCAGAACAGTACGCCCATTGCCTGGCTGTACCAGAGACTCTGAGTCGACTGGGTTTGGTTGGGGTCTGAGCATATTTTAGAAGCTTCCTAGCTGATTCCAAAGCACGATCAAGAGTTAAGAACCAGGCCAGGCACGGTGGCTCACGCCTGTAATCCCAGTACTTTGGGAGGCCAAGGCGGGTGGATCACCTGAGGTCAGGAGTTCAAGAACAGCCTGGACAACATGGTGAAACCCCATCTCTACTAAAAATACAAAAATTAGCCAAGCGTGGTGGCGGGTGCCTGTAATCCCAGGTACTCGGGAGGCTGAGGCAGGACAATCGCTTGAACCCAGGAGACGGAGGTTGCGGTGAGCCGAGATCGCGCCATTGCACTCCAGAATGGGGGACAAGAAGTTCTGTCTCAAAAAAAAAAAAAAAGTTAAGAACCGTAGTGCTGGGAGCTGCTTCTTGTGAGCAGCAGCTCAGTCCCATACGGTCAGCAGGCATCGTGATCAGGCATAGGCCTGAAGCACTATATCCCTCACTAGGTGTGTGACTTTGGCAAGTTACTCAGCTTCTCTGAGCTTCACAATCCTCTTACAAACAGTGGAGATATGTATCTACCCCTTAATAGTATGTTGTGTTAAATGAAATGAGACCAGCAGGCAGGCTATTCTGGACACATTTTCAGAAATCCTTCAGGTCATCCTATTTGATGCTTGCTTCTTCAAGGTTTGGGTCTAAGTCTTGGACCATGGATAAGTGCTCAGCTTGAAATAAACTAGATTCATCTGGCAGTAAAATGAAGAAGGAAAAAAAGAAACTAAATCCATATTAATTCTAGTCATACTGTTAGCATACATGCTTGTAATAATTGTCACAATCATAGGGTCTGTCATTTTTTGTGCTTACAGTGTGACAGGTGCTGGGCTGGGTACCCTACACTCCTGAGCTCAGTGAATCCTAACCCAATGAGGTAGACACTTATCCCCATTTTCCAGATATGCAACTGAGGCTCAGAGACTATAAGTCCCTTGAAGGCAGGGATCATGTCTATCTCACCCACTATTGTAGCCCCAGCACTTACTGTGGTGTCTGGCAAAATAAACATTTACTGAATAAAAGAATAAACTTGTTCAAGGTCACCTGGCTGGTAGGTGGCAAAGCTGGGACCAAAGAGCAGGACTGTCTGAGCCAAAGCCCTGCTCCTCCTGGCCATGCTCTCTGCTGCCAGGACTATTCAGGTGGGCGCGTACCTGCAAAACCTGAGCCACAGTTGGTGATGATGTCCAACAAGGAATCGGGCAGGAAGCCATCAGCAGCAAAGTGCTCCAGGAAAATGTCCCCTTGCCTCTTGGAGAGCTTGCTGCCATCCCTGTTGAGGAGCAGAGGCAGGTGGGCGAAGTGGGGTGGCTGCCAGCCCAGGGCCTGGTAGAGGAGCAGGTGCTTGGCAGTGGAGACGAGCCACTCAGAGCCTCGCAGCACGTGGCTGATGCCCATGTGGTGGTCGTCCACCACGCAGGCCAGGTGGTATGTGGGGAAGCCGTCACTCTTCATGATGACTGGGTCTCCCTCCACGCTGGCCACTTCATGCCTATTCCAGCCATACACCAGGTCCTGGAAGGCCGGCGCCACCTGCTCCAGGCGGAAGCGGATTGCAGGCTTGGGGTCCTTGGCCAGCTTCTGGGCCACCTGCTCCTGGCTCATGTTCCTGCACCGATTGTCATACCTGATGGGGAGCAGAGCAGCATGAGTACTGTTGATGGAAAGGTTGATGGACAGGAGTCCTACCTTTGTCATAGCTGTGTGACCTTAAGCAAGTCAGTTACTGCTGCAAGCTGCTTCCTCAGTCTATAACAGGGATGATGGTACAGTTGTGTGGAAAACTGAGATAACATGGTGTAGCAGACACTAATGTCTGCCTATCTACCAGCTATTCCACGCTTCTTCCTTGCTAACAAGAAAACAGCAAAATGCTTAGTCCGAGGGGTTGAATCCTGATTGGTATAGCCAATCTTGCAATCCTATTGCTCCATGCCAGTGACCAGTCCAGGCAGGAATGTAACCCCATCCTAGTCACTGGGATGCAAAGAAAAGCACGCCTGGGGAGTAAGGAAGGTTTAAGGTTCCGGGAAAGGTTTTTCTCTCCAAAGGACAAGAAAAGAAAGCCACAGGAGGAAAATCCCTTCTTAAAATTTCCCACTGCCCCACTTCTGTCCTCTTTGGATGTTGTCCTGTAAGGGAAGCATGCTTGGACCTGCCGCAGCTACTTGCAACTGCAGGAGGGAAGGCAATGAAGTCAGAGAGAAGCCAAAATAGAGCCCTGGTGTCTCTACACTGCTAGTCTCATCCTGGAGTCACCCACCTCCAGCCTTGTGCAGAATCAAAAGACAAATGTCTATGATTGATGCCCTGGCTACTGAAAGTGTGGTCTGTGGGCCCCTAGCATCAGCCTCTTGGGAGTCTGCCAGAAATGCAGACTCTTAGGCTCCACCCCAGACCTACTGAGTCAGAATCTGAACATTAACTAGGTCCCCAGGTGATCCATCTGTGAGTTAAAGGATCGTTTGTCCCTTCTAACAGGGTATTCCACTAACTGCACCCAAAAGCGTTCTGAGACACAGATGGAATGCTTGTAAGGTTAGTCTTTGCCACAGCTAAGTGTTCAATCAATCAATAAATGGTGCACAGGGCTGGACACAGTTGCTCACGTCTGTAATCCCAGTGTTTTGGGAGGTCAAGGTAGAAGGACAGCCTGACCTCAAGAGTTCAAGACCAGCGTGGGTAACATAGCAAAATCCTGTCTCTTATTTAAAAATTTAAAATATCAACCTGGGCAACATAGTGAGACTCTGTCTCTACAAAACAAAACAAAACAAAATCAGCCAGGTGTGGTGCTGCATTCCTGTAGTCCCAGCTCTGTGGGAGGCCAAGGTGGAAGAATCACTGGAGCCCAGGAGGTTGAGGCTGCAGTAAACTATGATGGCACCACTGCACTCCAGCCTGGGTGACACAGCGAGACCCTGTCTCAAAAAAAAACTTTTTTTTTCTTTGAGACAGGGTCTCGCTGTGTCACCCAGGCTGGAGTGCAGTGTCGTGACCTTGACTCACTGCAACCTCCACCTCCAGGGTTCAAGCAATTCTCCTGCCTCAGCTTCCTGAGTAGCTAGGATTACAGGTGCCTGCCACCACACCCGGCTAATTTTTGTATTTTTAGTAGAAATGGGGTTTCACCACGTTGGTCAGGCTGGTCTCGAACTCCTGACCTTGTGATCTACCCGCCTCGGCCTCCCATAGTGCTGGGATTACAGGTGTGAGCCACCGTGCCCGGCCAAAAAAGAAATTTTTACAAATGAGTCAGTTGCACATGAGTGAACAGGAGGGTGTTCAGCTGCAGAAGCAGGGCAGCATAATGTCTGAATCAAAGGAACTTGTTTCTTCAAGCTCTTCTGGCAGGAATTCTGACAGTGAGTTTGACAAAAAGTTAAAGAAGAAAAAGTAAGTTGCTCCAGAAAAACTTGTAAAGGAACAAAAGACTGGCAAAACTTTGGGAGCTCTGTCATCTTCCAAACAGAGCAGCGGCAGTAAACATAATAACATGTTTATTTTCTTTTTTAAATTTCATATAGAGATGGGGTTTCACCATGTTGCCCAGGCTGGTCTCGAACTCCTAGTCTCAAGTGATCCACCCTCCTCAGCCTCCCAAAGTGCTGTGATTAGATTACAGGCCACTGTACCCAGCTGATAACATGTTTCAGATTGGGAAAATGAGGTACCTTAGTGTTTGGGATGTTAAAGGGGAAGTGCTAATTGATGATATTAGAGATTATTGGATGGATCTCAAAGGTTAAATAAAACCAGGAAGAAAAGGTATTTCTTTAAATCCACAGCAATGGGGCCAGCTGAAGAAATATTCATTCATTCATTCATTTATTGAGACAGGGGACAAGGTCTCACTCTCGTTGATCAGGCTGGAATGCAGTGGTGCAAACATGGCTCACTGCAGTCTTGACTTCCTGGGCTCATGTGATTCTCCCATCTCAGCCTCCCGAGCAGCTAGGACTACAGGTATGCACGACTATACCCAGCTAATTTTTTGTATTTTTAGTAGAGACAGGGTTTCTTTCTTTTCTTTCTTTTCTTTTTTTTTTTTTGAGTCAGGGTCTCACTCTGTCACCCAGGCTGGAGTACAGTAGTGTGATCACAGCTCACTGCAGCCTAGACATTCCCAAGGGTAAAGTGATTCTCCCACCTCAGCCTCCCAAGTAGCTGGGACTACAGGCGTGCATCACCATGCCTGGCTAATTTTTGTATTTTTTTTTAGTAGAAATGGGGGCTCACCATGTTGCGAAGCCTGGGCTCTAGCAATCTGCCCACCTTGGCCTCCCAAAGTGCTGGGATTACAGGCATGAGCCACCGCACCTAGCTGGAACAGATATTCTACATCGATACATTGATGATGCAGTAAGAAAACTGTAAAGTCTGAGCCATACAAAACCTACACTATCCTAGTCGGGTTTTTTTGTTTTTTGTTTTGAGATGGAGTCTCGCTCTGTCACCCAGGCTGGAGTGCAGCGGCGTGATCTTGGCTCACTGTAGCCTCTGCCTCCCAGGATCCCAAGTAGCTGGGATTACAGGTGCACGCCACCATGCCCAGCTAATTTCAGCAGAGATGGGGTTTCGCCACGTTGGCCAGGCTGGTCTCGAACTCCTGACCTCAGGTGATCTGCCTACCTCAGCCTCCCAAAGTGCTGGGATTACAGGCGTGAGCCACCGTGCCTGGCTTCTAGTTGTATTAATCTGTCTTTTTACATTGGCTTCTGTTTTCTAAATGTTGTTCTCCAAGCTGTCATATGTTTGGATTACAGAACAACTTGTAAGACGAATACTTGTTTTAAATGTGCATTATTGAATATGTTCTGTCCAAGTGCGGTGGCTCACTCCTGTAATCCCAGCATTTTGGGAGGACAAGGCAGGAGAACTGCTTGAGCCCAGGAGTTCAAAACCAACCTGGGTAACGAGACCTTGTCTCTACTAGAAATTTAAGAAAAAAAAAAGAATTAGCCGGGCATGGTGGGTACATGTGTGTAGTTCCACCCACTTGGGAGACTGAAGCAGGATTGCTTGAGCCCAGGAAGTCAAGGCTGTGGTGAGTCATGATTGCATCGCTCCAGCCTGGGTGACACAGCAAGACCCTGTCTGGAAAAAAAAGTCCTAAGGGAAGCTAACTGTCAGCTTCATTAAGAAGGATTGCTTTGTACCTACCACCTAATGTAAAATAAAATCAAGTAATACAATCTCAACAGTTATGGCCCCCCTCCTTTTTTTTGAGACAGGGTCTCATTCTGTCTCCCAGGCTGGAGTGCAGTGGCACAATCTCAGCTCATTGCAACCTCCATCTCCCTAGTTCAGGTGATTCTCCTGCCTCAGCCTCCTAAGTAGGTGAGATTATGGGCACACACCACCAAGCCCAGCTAATTTTTGTACTTTAATATAGATAGGGTTTCACCACGTTGCCCAGGCTGGAGTTGTGTCCTTTTTTTGCTCATAAGAGCTAGTACTGTTTAAGGCCCGAAGTAGTAGTTTTTACAGATCTTTTAGTTTCAACTAAGCTTTTACAATAGAAAGGACTTGTATTGCATTGAGTTTATAAACTTTTGGTTTGTGAAATCCATACTTGATCTGTTCTTTTCCAACCAAATGTCTAGGCTTGACTTTTCCACCCCAATGACATTTCACTTTATTAAATATTAGCAGATATACTTTGATAACAAACACAACTTGTATGAAAACTGAGCAAGTGTCCATCATGACCCATAGGGTTCTGGGTAGTTGTTACCTTACTGTTTAGTCCACAAAAAATAACGACTTAGATAAGCTGTCTGATTTGCTTTCGCTTATTAAACACGTTCACCATGAGATGATGTGTGTAACATCAGATACCGTTAAACTAGACTAGGATTTAATACAAATCCTGAAAGCTTAAAATAAATAAATAAATAAATGGCTGCAAGGATTCCACAACAGGGCATGACTATAATTTAAAAAAAAAAAAATCTGTTGGCCAGGCATGGTGGCTCATGCCTATAATCCCAGCACTTTGGGAAGCTGAGGTGGGAAGATCGCTTGAGTTTCATACCAGCCTGGGCAAAATAGGGGAATTCCATCTCTACAAAAATTTAAAAACTAGCTGTGTGCCAGCCGGGCATGATGGCTCACACCTATAATCCCAGCACTTTGGGAGGCTGAGGTGGGTGGATCTCCTATGCTCAGGAGTTTGAGACCAGCCTAGGCAACACGGAGAAACCCCGTCTCTACCAAAAAATACAAAAAAAATTTGCCGGGCATGGCGGCACACACCTGTGGTTCCAGCTGTTTGGGAGGCTGAGATGAGAGGACTGCTTGAGCCCAGGAGGCAGAAGTTGCCTTGAGCCAATATCACACCACTGCACTCCAATCTGGGTGACAGAGTGAGACCCCATCTCAAAACAAAACAAAACATAACACTCTGTGTGTGGTGGTACATGGCTGTGGTCACAGCTACTTGAGAGGCTGAGGATGTAGGATTGCTTGAACCCAGGAGATTCAAGGCTGCAATGAGCTGTGATCACGCTACTGCACTCCAGCCTGGGTCACAGAATGAGATGAGAAAAAAAATATTCTGTCAAGAGACAAATACATTGTTTATAATAAAAAGGCAATGTCACCGTAAACGTCATGACCTTGGCCAAACAGCTGAGCCCTTGACCAAATAGTTCACTGGAACTGCAATGTAAATGTTACGATGCTATTGCGGATGGGAGTGTAAACAAGTAAAGGGCCAGCCACTTGGCAGTATCCATCAAAGCTACAACTCGACTCTGCAATTCCACCTCTAGGAAGGTATTCAGCAAACATACTGCACAAGTGCAAAATGACATATGTCAACATTAGTCATCACAGCTCTCTTCTTTTATAACCAAATATTAGAAATAACATAAAGGTTTGGGCCGAGCGCAGTGGCTCATGCCAGTAGTCCTAGCACTTTGGGAGGCCGAGGCAGGCGGATTGCCTGAGCTCAAGAGTTCAAGACCAGCCTGGGCAACACGGTGAAACCCCGTCTCTACTAAAATATAAAAGAAAATTAAATTAGCCAAGTGTGGCGGCATGCACCTCTAGTCCCAGCTCCTCAGGAGGCTGAGACAGGAGAATTGCTTGTATCCAGGAAGTGGAGGTTGCAGTGAGCCAAGATCACACCACTGCACACCAGCCTGGGCAACAGAGCAAGACTCCGTCTCCAAAAAATAAATAAATAAATAAATAACATAAAGGTTTATTAAGGCCGAGTGTCATAGCTCATGCCTGTAATCCCAGCACTTTGGGAGGCCACTTGAGGATCACTTGGGCAGATCACTTGAGGTCAGGAGTTTGAGACTAGCCTGACCAACATGGTGAAACCCCATCTCTACCAAAAAAATACAAAAATTAGCAGGGTGTGGTGGCGGGCGCCTGTAATCCCAGCTACTCGGGAGGCTGAGGCCAGAGAATCACTTGAACCTGGGAGATGGAGATTGCAGTGAGCCAAGATCTTGCCACTGCACTCCAGCCTGGGGAATAGAGCAAGACTCCATTTCTAAAATAACATAACATAACATAAAACAAAACAAAACAAAAATAAATGTTTGTTAAGATGAAACTGATTAAGTAAATGAAGTTATATCCACAAATGGAATATTATGCATTATTATGAACTGATATCTGATCCTCAAGATGGTAAGCGGACATGGTAAATTGCACCACACAGCATGTACATAGTACATTGCGTGCTACCATGTGAATAAGGAAAAAGAGAAAATAATATGTACTTATAGGTATATGTACTGAATGTCTCTGGAAGAGACATAAGAAAATTTTAACACTGGTTGTCTCTGGAGAGCAGAATTGAGTGGCCACAGTCAAGATTGGAAGAGAGTTCTTTCAATATATATCTTTGTGGATCTTTTTTTTTTTTTTTTTTTGAGACAGTCTCCCTCTGTCACCCAGGCTGGAGTACAATGGCACAATCTCAGCTCACTGCAACCTCCACCTTCTGGGTTCATGCGATTCTAGTGCCTTAACCTCCCAGGTAGCTAGGATTACAGGCATGCACCACCAAGCTCAGCTAATTTTTTTTTTTTTTTGGAGACAGAGTCTTGCTCTGTTGCCCAGGCTGGAGTACAACGGCATGATCTCAGCTCACTGCAACCTTCGCCTCCCAGGTTCAAATTATTCTCCCGCCTCAGCCTCCCAAGTAGCTGGGATTATAGGCACCCGCCATCATGCCCAGCTAATTTTTGTATTTTTGTAGAGATGGGGTTTCACCATATTGGCCAGGCTGGTCTTGAACTCCTGACCTCAGGTGATCTGCCCACCTCGGCTTCCCAACGTACGGGGATTACAGGCATGAGCCACCACTTCAGGCCTAATTTTTGTATTTTTAGTAAAGATGGGGTTTCACCATGTTGGCCAGGCTGGTCTCGAACTTCTGACCTCAAGTGATCTGCCCACCTCCGCCTCCCAAAGTGCTGGAATTACAGACGTGAGCCACCATACTTGGCCCTTTGTGGACCTTTCATTTTTCTTTTTTTTTTTTTTTGAGACAGTGTCACTCTATCGCCCAGGCTGGAGTGCAGTGGTGCAGTCTTGGCTCACTGCAACCTCCACTTCCTGGGTTCAAATGATTCTCCTGCCTCAGCCTCCCGAGCAGCTGGGACTACATGCGCACCACCACGCCCAGCTAATTTTTGTATTTTTAGCAGAGACAGGGTTTCACCACATTGGCCAGGCTGGTCCTGAACTCTTGACCTCGTGATCCACCCACCTCAGCCTCCCAAAGTGCTGGGATTACAGGCGTGAGCCACCACGTCCGGCCTGTGGACCTTGTTCATTAAAAATAACAAATAATTAAAATTACTTTACACATTACTTTCTGAGACCAAATCTTGGCTTCTAACATAGCCCCAGTCATTCTCGCCTTCTGGTGTTTCTGTCCTTGTGTAGTCCCCTCCCCTTGAGTGTGGGCTGGGCCTAGTGACTTCTGTCTAATGAACAAAAATAATGCCAAATATGCCTAATCTGAAATGCTCCAATGGTCCAGGTGCAGTGGTTCATGCCTGTAATCCCAGCACTTTGGGAGGCTGAGGTGGGAAGATTGTTCGAGTTCAGGAGTTTGAGAACAGCCTGGGCAACATGGCAAAACCCTCTCTCTATTAAAAACACAAAAATTAGCCAGGTGTGGTGACATGTGCCTGTAGTCCCACCTACACAGGAGGCTGAGGCACGAGAATCCCTTGAACCCGGGAGGTGGAGACTGCAGTAAGCTGAGATTGCACCACTGCACTCTAGCCTGGGTAGCAGAGCAAGACTCTGTCTCACCAAAAAAAAAAAAAAAAAGTCAGGTGCAGTGGCTCACACCTGTAATCCCAGCACTTTGGGAGGCCAAGGTGGGAGGATTGCTTGAGGCCAGGAGTTCAAGACCAGCCTGGGCAACATAGTGAGATCCCCATCTTTATGAAAAGTTTAAAAAAAAAATTAGCCAGGAGTACAGTCCTAGTTACTTGGGAGGCTGAGATGGGGGGACTGGGTGAGTCCAGGAGTTGGAGGCTGCAGTGAGCTAACATCACACCATCGCACTCCAGCCTGGGTGACAAAGTAAGACCCTGACTCTATGAAAAAACAACAACAACAACAACAAAAAAACCAAAAAACCTGATCTGGCTGGGCACGGTGGTTTACGCCTATAATCCTAACACTTTGGGAATCTGAGAAAGGCGGATCACCTGAGGTTGGCCTGGCCAACACAGTGACACCCGTCTCTACTAAAAATACAAAAATTAAATGGGTGTGGTGGCGGGCACCTGTAGTCCCAGCTACCCAGGAGGCTGAGGCAGGATAATTGCTTGAACCCAGGAGGCAGAGGTTGCAGTGAGCCAAGATTGCACCACTGCACTCCAGCCTGGGCGACAGAGTGAGACTGTCTCAAAAAAAAAAAAAAAAAAAAAAAGCCACAACTGATCTGACATTTGAAACCTTTTGAGTGCTGACATGATGCCGTAAGTTGAAAATTCAACACCCAAACACATGTGACAGGCTACAGTCAAAATAGTCAAAACTTTGTTTCGTGCACAAAATTATTTAAAATATTCCATAAAATCACCTTCAGCCTATGTGTATAAGCCGTTCATGAAACATAAATGAATCTCATGTTTAGACTTGGGTCCCACCCCCAAGATATCTCATTATATATATGCAGATATTTCAATATGCAAAAAATCCGAAATCCAAAACACTTCTGGTCCCAAGCGTTCCAGAGAAGGAATACATAGCCTATAAAACAAAAGTGGTGAGAAGTTGCTTCCACAACTAGGTAGACTCCAGCTTGTATGTGCTCACTCTCTCCTTGGCTGGCTTTGAGAAATGCTGGCTGCCACGCTGTGAGCTGCTCTATGGAGAGGCTCGCATGGCAAAGAACTGATGTCTCCAGGCAACAGCTAGCAAGGACCTGAGGTTGGCCAATAGCCTTCTGAGAGGAGATGGAAGTAGATCTTCCCCAAGCTAAGCCTTAAGAGAACTCCAGGACTGGCTAGGACCTGTAGTTGCTTGCGGCTTTGAGAGAATCCCTGAGCCAAAGAAACAGGTGAGGCCACGCTCAGATGCCTGACCCACAGAAACTGAGAGGTAATACATGTTTAGGGGAATTTCTTACGCAGCACAAGGTAACAAACACACCCAATGTTGATGAGGCATCTGCAACAAGCTGAGGTTCTTACCGGGGCGTCTGGTGGTTCCGCAAGGCCTCCTTCTTCAGGAGCTCCAGCCGCTGGGGTGAGCAGAAACAGGGGTAAGCAGCTCCGGTCTTCAGCAGCGCTTCTGTGGCCTGGGCATACAGCTCCAACCGCTGAGATTGCTGGTAGGGCCCAGCAGGACCGCCCCGGCGGGGGCTCTCATCAGGGGGGATGCCTGGAACACAGGGAATAATGACAGCTAAGGTGCACACAGCGCTCGTCGTTCTCAGGCATTGCTCTAAGCACTTTATGCACATATTAAAGCTTTAATCCTTGTAACAATCCATGAGGTTGGCATTAGTACAATGTCCTCCCCCTACCTTTTTTTTTGAGGCAGAGTCTTGCTCTGATGTCACCAAGGCTGGAGTGCAGTGGTGCAATCTTAGCTCACTGCAACCTCCACCTCCCAAGTTCAAGCGGTTCTCCTGCCTCAGCCTCCCGAATAGCTGGGATTACAAGCATGTGCCACCTCACCCAGCTAATTTTTGTATTTTTAGTAGAGACAGCGTTTCACCATGTTGGCCAGGCTGGTCTTGAACTCCCGACCTCAGGTGATCCACCTGCCTCGGCCTCTCAAAGTGCTGGGATTACAGGCGTGAGCCACTGCACCCGGCCCAATGTCCCTTTTAGAGATGAAAAGTTAAAACACAGAGAGGTGAAGCACTCAAAGTCGCATGGGCTCATGGACTAAGGAGCAAACGGAGGTGTACGGGCTCCAAAGTCCACATCCCTAATTGTATGTCCTCTCAATCCCTGATGGGATTCCCTGGAGAGGGAGAAACAAGCCCAGGCCTGGGAACAGCTGACTTAGGAGAAAAAAGCGTGGTTCAGAGAACAGCCCATCAGGCCCTGGTGGGACTCATGGCTCTGCCACTTAGTAGCTGTGACAAGGGATCCTGAGGTGCTACCAACGTGTGAGCACCAGGGTGCTGAGTGCCATAAAAGACACTTTTCCCTGAAGCCTCAAACCCACCCTACCAGGTAGGTGCGGTTATTCCCCCACTCTGTGAGGACACTGAGGCACGGAGATGCTTTGTCACCTGGCCGAGTAGAAGGGGCACGATCAGCTTCAAACCCAGACTAATGGGCACCGGAGCCGATATTCTTAACCACTCATTACACTGCTGTTTGTGTTACTTAGCCTTTCTTTTTCTAAGAGATGGGGTC
This sequence comes from Pan paniscus, assembly GCF_029289425.2. Lineage (NCBI taxonomy): Eukaryota > Metazoa > Chordata > Mammalia > Primates > Hominidae > Pan > Pan paniscus. The sequence goes on from NC_073267.2 coordinate 24,957,550, forward strand.
TCACTCTATCACCCAGCTGGAGTGCAGTGGTGTGATCATAGCACACTGCAGCCTCGAACTTCCGGGCTCAAGCCACCCTCCTGCCTCAACCTCCTGAGTAGCTAGGACTACAGGTGCACATCACCACATCTGGCTATTTTTTTAGTAGAAAGCGAGTCTTGCTGTGTCACTCAGGCTAGGGTGCAGTAGTGCAATCATAGCTCACTACAGTCTCCAATTTCTAGGCTCAAGTGATCCTCCCACCTCAGCCTCTCGAGTAGCTGGGATTATAGGAATGTGCCACCATGCCCAGCTAGACTTAATCTTTATAAGCCTCAGTTTCCTCTTTTGAAAAGTGGAGCTAGCAGCCTCCTGTGCAGAGGGAATTGTGAGAACAAATGTGTCAGTGCTTATAAGCGCTTAGCCCAGTGGTGTATATTTAGGACAGTTTCAATATATGCTATAGAATAGATTAAATATGATCTACTGTAAGCCAAACCCCAAACCCAAAGTCCAATTCCCTCCGATTACATAGGATAAATTTCATTATGAATGCTTTCAGGAGAGGGCACAGGGACACGAGAACTGGAAGATAGTGTTTCTGCCCTCAAAGAGCTTTCAAAGGAATTGGGAAGATAAGGACATTGTTCACCTTGCTACCCTCAATGCTAACACAAACTGAGCTGAGTGGGCCTGGGTTCAAACGTACCAGCCAGCTCAGAGACCTTGGGCAAGTCATCTTTCTGGGCTCTGGGTTCTCATCTGTCAAAGAAGGAAACAAGTAGTAACTTTCTCATGAGGATCATCATGAGACTAGAATAAGATGATCTAAGTAAAGTACTCATCAAGTGGCCTGTGACCGGTGCTCTCTATGCTTTGGTATTTATGTATTTATTTATTTGAGACAGGGTCTCACTCTGTTGCCCAGGCTGGAGTGCAGTGGCACGTTCTCGGCTAATTGAAGCCTCAACCTCTCAGGCTCAAGTGATCCTCCCACCTCAGCCTCCCAAGTAGCTGAGACTACAGGTACATGCCACCAGGCCTGGCTAACTTTTTTTAAGTTTTCTATAGAGACAAGGTCTGCCCATGTTGCCCAGGCTGGTCTCAAACTCCTGGGCTCAAGTGATCCTCCTGCCTCGGCTTCCCAGTGTTGGGATTATAGGCGTGAGCCATGGCACCCAGCCATCTGTGATTATTATCAGTGTTACTTGGCTCCCTCTCATGGGACCTCCATTTCTTCATTTGTCAGAAAGGAGGGCTAAATCGGGTAAATTTGGGGGGGTCCCTTCCTGATCTAATGCTAAACAAGTCTCTTTAATGTGGTATCTTGGAATGCCCCAGGGTTTAAGAGGGACTCCCCTAGGAGAACTGAAAACATGTTAACTTAAACTCTGGCATGTAAATGTTCATAGAGTTTTATTGGACGGCCAAAAACCAGAGTAACTAAAATGCTCATTCACTAGTGATGAATAAACAAAATATGGTATATCCATATGATGAATATTATTTGGCTATAAAAAGGAATGAAGCATGATAGCCCACAGATGCGCTTATGGTAAGTGAAGGAAGCCAGTCACAGAAGGCCATATATTATATGATCTCATTCATACGAAACGTCCAGAAGAGGCAAATCCATTGAGGCAGAAAGAGATCAGTAGTTGCCAGGTGGTAGGAGAGGGTAGAATGGAAAACAACTGCTAATAAGGAAGAGTTTCTTTTAGGGGTGATGGAAATGTTCTGGAATTAGTGGTGACGGTTGCACAACACAGTAAATATATTGAAAACCACTGAATTGTACACTTTGATATGGTAAATTTCATATCATGTGAATTATATGTCATTTTTTTTTCCCCGAAGACAGAGTCTAGCTCTGTCACCCAGGCTGGAGTGCAGTGGCACAATCTCGGCTCACTGCAACCTCCACCTCCCGGTTCAAGCAATTCTCCTGCCTCAGCCTCCTGAGTAGCTGGGATTACAAGCATGTGCCACCACGCCCAACTAATTTTTGTATTTTTATTAGAGACAGGGTTTCACCATGTTGGCCAGGCTGGTCTGGAACTCCTGACTTTGTGATCCGCCTGCCCAGGCGAGAGCCACCCCAGGTGAGAGCCACCACGCCTTGCTTATATGTCATTATTTTAAAAAGGCTGGGCATGCTGGGTCATGCCTGTAATCACAGCACTTTGGGAGGCCGAGGTAGGTGGATCATTTGAGCTCAGGAGTTCGAAACCAGCCTGGGCAACATGGTGAAACACCGCCTCTAAAAAAATAATAATAATAGCCAGGCGCGGTGGCTCACGTCTGTAATCCCAGCACTTTGGGAGGCTGAGGCGGGCAGATCACGAGGTCAGGAGATCAAGACCATCCTGGCTAACACAGTGAAACCCCGTCTCTACTAAAAATACAAAAACAAAATTAGCTGGGCTTGGTGGCAGACACTTGTAGCTCCAGCTACTCGGGAGGCTGAGGCGGGAGAATGGCATGAACCCGGGAGGTGGAGCTTGCAGTGAGCCGAGATCGCGCCACTGCACTCCAGCCTGGGTGACAGAGCGAGACTCCATCTCAATAAATAAATAAATAAATAAATAAATAAAATGAAAAAAATAAAAAAAGAAAGAATGACTCCCAAAGTAAGGTGCTCCAGAAGTCAGCCACCATGAGGTGCCTGAATACCTGCCCTCTGCCTCGCCAAAACACCAGGGTGGGGGACAAGCTCTGGGCTGCAAGCCTCATTCTCACAATGATGCTGCCCCAGGAATACCACGAGGGTGGGACCCGCCACCATCACCGTTGTTCATCACTGTATCCCTCATGCCTGGCGTGGTACCTGATAAGTAGCAGATCCTCTGTGAAACTGAAGCCTTCATCTTGGTCTGTGAGGCACCATGTAATTTGGCTCCTGGAAAGCCTTTTTTTTTTTTTTTTTTTTTTTGAGACAGGGTCTCACACTGTCACTCCAGGCTGGAGTGTAATGGCATGACTGACAGGAGACAGACAAATTCCTAGGCAGTCAGGGACAGGTCCCTGGTGAAATCTGACTTCTAAGCCAAAGACAGCCTGAAAACCAAACTGTCAAGTCAGGATAGAGTCCATGACTGGAGTGAGAACTTGTTTCCCTGTCTCACCCACTCTCTCTCGATTGGTTCCTTCCGGATGATGTTTTAACCAACTGAATGGTCCTTTTTCCAAGACCACTCATGGACCAATCGGCAGGCACTCCCCCGTTCTAAGCCCATAAAAATGATAGACTCAGCCTCACAGATGGCTACCACTTTCAGGGTCCCCTCTCGCAGTGGAGAGTTTCCCTTCTGTCATTCAATAAAATTCTTCTCTGTCTTACTCACTCTACGGTACCTGCACACCTCATTCCTCTTGGTTGCAGGACAAGAACCCAAAACTCGCCAAGCTGCGGGTGACGGGAATAAAAGAGCTGTAACACGCTCCCGCTCACCAGACTACAGGAGAAAGAGAGCTGTAACACGCTCCCACTCACCAAGCTACAGGAGTGAAGAGCTGAGACAGTGCTGGGGACTCAGATCTCAGGACTCCCCAAACAAGAGCTATAACACCCCTTGGAGCTCCACGACTGATGGTATTTCCCAAGTTTTTGGGTGCCACCATGTTCCCCTCATCTAGATGCCAGCACCCAACACAGAAGCCACTCGTGGCACACCCAGTCCAGCCATGGGCTGAGTGTGGAGCCATGGCAGGTGTGGGATCCAAGTGGGCATGAGCCAAGTGCAGCCTGCTGGGCCAAATGGGCCCAGAAGGCCCAAGCGAGGCCCCAACAGAGGTGAGGGCAGCTGCAGAGATTTCTGGCTGGCAAAGTGGCACTGAAGGAATTCTGTAACATGATCACAGCTCACTGCAGCCTCAACCTCAACTTCCCCAGGCTCAGGTGATGCTCCCACCTCAGCCTCCCAAGTAGCTGGGACTATAGGAGTGCACCACTACACCCGGGTAATTTTTTGTAGAGATGAGGTCTCACTATGTGGCCCAGGTTGGTCTTGGACTCCTGGGTCCAAGTGATCCTCTCTTCTTGGCCTCCCAAAGTGCTGGGATTCCAGGCGTGTACCCCTGTGCCCGACCTGGCAAGCCTTCTATCCTCACATCCCTGGTCATTCTGCTCACTATGGTTAGACCAAGCTGGTCTTTTTGATGCTCCTCAAATACATCTAGAACACTCCTGCTGTGGGGCCTCTGCATTGGCTATTCTTTTTGCTTTGAACATTCTTCCCCCAGGTCACCACGGGGCTGGCTCCTCACTTCATGCAGGTCTCTGCTCCAGCATCACCTCCTAAGAGGAAACTGCCCTATCTACAAGGGCATCCCTCGCCCTAGTTTCTAAGCCTGTTACTCTTTTCTCCATACTGGTTATTATCATTTAGTATCCTATGAAGAATGAATTAGGAGCCAGGAGCGATGGTTCATGACCGTGATGCCAGCACTTTGGGAGGCCGAGGCAGGAGAATTAACTTGAGGTCAGGGGTTCAACAGCAGCCTGGGCAACATAGCAAGACCCTACCTCTACAAAAACATAAGTTAATAAAATTAGCTGGGCATGGTGGCACACAGCTATGGTGCCAGCTACCCAGGAGGCTAAGGTGAGAGGATCCCTTGAGCTCAGGAATTTGAGATTACAGTGAGCTGTGTTTGAACCACTGCGCTCTAGCCTGGGCAACAGAGCAAGATTTTGTTTATTAAAAAAAAAAAAAAGAAGAAATAATTAATCCACTCATCTGTCTTTTCCCTTGGCACTAAGCACAGGGTCTTTTTTTTTTTTTTTTTTTGAGACGGAGTCTCACTCTGTCGCCCAGGCTGGAGTGCAGTGGTGCAATCTCGGCTCACTGCAAGCTCCGCCTTCCGGGTTCACGCCATTCTCCTGCCTCAGCCTCCTGAGTAGCTGAGACTACAGGCACCCGCCACCACGCCTGGCTAATTTTTTGTATTTTTAGTAGAGATGGGGTTTCACTGTGTTAGCCAGGATGGTCTCGATCTCCTGACCTCGTGATGCGCCAGCCTCGGCCTCCCAAAGTGTTGGGATTACAGGCGTGAGCCACCGCGCCCGGCCAACCATTTTATACTCTTTAGGAATCCAGAGTTTAGTGAGTAATTTACCTGAGATTAGAACACACATCTCAAAATAGTCTTGGGATTTTTCTTTCTTTTTTTTTTCAATCTCTAGACTAGCAGAGTCTTGGTATTTTTCCTTGGGAATCTCCCCTTTCCTAGTCACACCTGTCCATACAGGTAGACAACTGTCGACCCATGAAAAGGAAACACACTCCTCTTTGTTCTCCCTGACCTTAGCTGTCCTCAGGATTAAACTTCCCACAAGATCAACTTCAGAAGCTGTACGTGTTTTGTGTGGCTTATACAACATGGTTAAAAAAAATCTGAGCCCAGATTTAATAATGGTTAAGTATTCATCCAGAAAAACTGGATTTCTGGCTCCTATTGCAACTCAGAGGATTGGACAAGCTGGGCCAGCATTCCCGCATGGGCACAAGGAGCTGGAGCTCAGAGGCACTCCCAACTCTGGATGAGGTGTGGTTTTCACAGCTCAGCACTGGCCCAGCTCCTCCAGTTCCCACTTGGCCCTGTGTTTCCTGCCTGGCCCCTGTAGGGAATGGACTTGAGATTCTGAGGTGAAAACAGGAATCTCAAAACAGCCTTGGCAGTGGCTCACACCTGTAATCCCAGCTCTTTGGGAGGCTGTAGCAGGAGGATTGCTTGAGCCCAGGAGTTTGAGAATAGCTTGGGCAACACAGCAAGATCTCATCTCTACAAAAAAATAAAAAACTAAAAATTAGCCAGGCGTGGTGGTGCGTGCCTGTAGTCCCAACTACTTGGGAGGCTAAGGTGGAGGATCACTTGAGCCCAGGTCGAGGCTACAGTAAGTTATGATTGTGCCATGCAACTCTAGCCTGGATAACAGAATGAGACCCTGACTCTAAAAAATTAAAAAATAAAGAAACCAAGTTGGGCGCGGTGGCTCATGCCTATAATCCCAGCACTTTGGGAGGTCGAGGCAGGTGGATCACGAGGTCAGGAGGTCAAGACCATCCTTGCTAACACAGTGAAACCCCGTCTCTACTAAAAATACAAAAAAACTTAGCCGGGCGTGATGGCGGGCGCCTGTAGTTCCAGCTACTTGGAGGCTGAGGCAGAAGAATGGCGTGAACCCGGAAGGCGGAGCTTGCAGTGAGCCGAGATCGCACCACTGCACTCCAGCCTGGGCAACAGAGCAAGACTCCGTCTCAAAAAAAATAAATAAATAAAAATAAAGAAACCAGTCTTGGAGCTGTGTTTCAGAGAGCTTCGGCATTTTTTCAGGTGTCATCTGCCACCCCGGGCAGGGCAGTACAAATGTAGCCACTTCTCCAGGAACTCCCCATTTTCCACCCAGAACTCCATGAGAAGACCCACAGGCTCCTTTTCCTGCTCCCTGTTCCTTCCCTGCAGAAAGATCCTTTCTCTGCCAGGCTTACCTGCCCACTCCAGCATGTCCTCAATATTCTCCGCTGCCCCAGGCACAAGGCGAGTCTGATCTGTGTCCTCTAGCCTCAGGATGAAGCTCCCCTGGTACTTCTTAGCAAAGATGTAGTTGTACAAGGCAGTGCGGAGGCCACCCAGGTGCAAGAAGCCTGGAGAAGAGAACAGCTCAGATAAGACAGGGAAGATAAGCTAATAGGCCTCAGCAAGGGGCAAGTAAGCACTACTGTGACAGAATGCTGCAATAAATTTAAAAGACCAGCAGGACACATTGGCTCACGCCTGTAATCCTACCACTTTGGGAGGCCAAGGCCGGGGGGATCACTTGAGCCCAGGAGGTTCCTGTAGGTTTTTTAAGACAGAGTCTCACTCTGTCACCCAAGCTGGAGTGCAGTGGCACAATCTTGGCTCACTGCAACCTCTGCCTCTTGTGTTTAAGCAATTCTCATGCCCAGCCTCCCGAGTAGCTGGGATTACAGGTGTGTGCCACCACGCCCAGCTACATGTTTGTATTTTTGGTAGAGACAGGCATTCGCCATGTTGGCAAGGCTGGTCTTGAACTCCTGGCCTCAAGTGATCCCTCCAGCCTCGGCCTCCCAAGTGCTGGGATTACAGGCAAGAGCCATCACACCTGGCCAATTTTTGTATTTTTAGTAAAGATAGGATTTTGCCATGGTGGTCAGGCTGATCTCGAACTCCTGACCTCAAGTGATCCATCTGCCTCGGCTTCCCAAAGTGCTGGGATTACAAGCGTGAGCCATTGTGCTTGGCCTGAGTTTGAGATCTGCCTGGGCAACATGGTGAGACCTTGTCTTAGCAAAAAATATAAAAATTTAGCTGGGCATGGTGGTACATGCCTGTGGTTTCAGTTACTGAGGTGGGAGGATCACCTGAGCCTGGGGACACTGAGGCTGCAGCGAGCCATGATCACGCCTCTGCACTCCAGCCTGGGCAGCAGTAGAGTGAGACTCTGTCTCAAACAAAAAAAATTAAAAATTAAAAAATTTTTTTCAAAGACTAAGAACTAGTTACCCCTGTGCCCTGTCTCCAGACACATTTAATCCCTCATCCTGAAAATGGAAACCACCCAGGATTTGGAGCATGTCATTTTATTAAAAGGCTCCAATTTTCCCCCAACTGCATCCACCACTCTATTTTGATATTTGTCTCAAGGCCAAGTTTCGCCTGAAAGAGAAGCAGAGAGTTATTCATTGAGGCCATATCATGTACACTTAACTTACAGAAATTCAATGATGTGCGCTGGGAAAAAAATTAATTACAAACAAACTAGAAATTTAAAATACTGTACAATCACATTGTGGGCCAGGTGCAGTAGCTCACACCTCTAATCCCAGCACTTTTGGAGGCAGAGGCACGAGGATCACCTGGGTCTCTAAATTTGAGACCAGCCTGGGCAACATTGTGAGATCCTGTCTCTACCAAGAAAAAAAAAATCGGTGGGGCATGGTGGCTCACACCTTTAATCCCAGCACTTTGGGAGGCCAAGGCGGGTGGATCACGAAGTCAGGAGTTTGAGGCCAGCCTGGCCAACATGTTGAAACCCCATCTCTACTAAAAATACCACAAAAAAAATTAGCTGGGCATGGTGGTGGGCGCCTGTAATCCCAGCTACTTGGGAGGTTGAGGCAGGAGAACTGCTTGAACCCAGGAGACAGAGGTTGCAGTGAGCCGAGATCGCACCATTGCACTCCAGCCTGGGCGACAGGGCGAGACTCCATCTCCAAAAAAAAAAAAAAACACATTTTGCATATGCAGTCTATGCAGTGTACATGACTGTCCACGTCGTACATTTTAAGTTTCATCTACTTGAGATTTTTACTTTTTTAAAGAAACAAAATTCATTTTTAAAATTGGAGATGGGGTCTCACTCTTGCCCAGGCTGAAGTCCAGTGGTACAGTCACGGCTCACTGCAGCCTCAACCTCCCAGGCTCAATCAATCCTCCCACGTCAGCCTCCCAAGTAGCTGGAACTACAAGTGTACACCACCATGCCCGGCTAATATTTGTTTTTTGGTTTTTTTTTTTTTTGCAGAGGCAAGGTCTCACTATGTTGCCCAGGCTGGTCTCAAACTCCTGGGCTCAAGCAATCCTTCCACTTCAGCCTCCCAAAGTGCTGGGATTACTGGCATGAGCCACCATGCCTTGCCAAGATTTTCACCCTAATTGCTGGCTTTAAACACTAACCAAAAGTAGTGTTTGATTCCACTGTATTTCTCTTCATCAGTTTAAACTCCTAAGATTTGCCTTTTTCATCATTCCTGTCTGAAAACTGAAAGTTAACAGCTTTTCCAGAGTTGTCATTACCTCTTACCGTACCTTCTTCGGACCAGCCCACAGCCCTAAGTCTCCACAATGAGCTCATCTACATTTACAAGTACAAGAGGCAGCAGAGGAGGGAAAAAGCTCTTCTGGGGCCAGGCCGACCCTGCTTCAACACTGATGTGTGTAACCTTCGGATAGTTACTGCAAGGACACCAGAAAACCAGTGGTATTCAGTGGCACTGAGTCCCAAGAGTCCCCAAGACAAAAGAGGAACCCAGCTGCTGAAAACAAAGCCTCTTACATCAAGTACACCTGGATTCAAATTCTGCATCCACCATTTATTAGTTGCTACCCCTTGAGAAGGAACTCTACTTAACTTTTATGAGCTTCTATTTCCTCATCTGTCAGAGGGATTAAGAGCAAAAAAATAAGAATCTTCTCCTTCTTTATTATAGGGTTGCTCTGAGGTCTAAATGCTGACCAAAGTAAACCCTCAATTAATTTCAGCTACTGTAATGATCTGTGCCTGATAATTCTTTTATCTGTTTATAGTCAAAAGCCTTTCCCACATGGGCTTTTCCCGCAAATGAGCAAGGAAATGAGAAGTACAATCATCATAATAGAGGCTGTTTATTAAGTGCTTTCTGGGTGTACTAGACCTTACTAAGTGGTTCGGCTGCATGAGCTTAACCCCATAAGACAGATACTATTATTAGCCCCGTTTTGACAAATGGTGAAACTGAGGCTCAGATTCATTAAATAATTTGCACATCTAGGCCAGGTGTGGTGGCTCACACCTATAATCCCAGCACTTTCGGAGGCCAAGGCAGGTGGATCACTTGAGCTCAGGAGTTCAAGATCCGCCCAGGCAACATGGCAAAACCCCATCTCTACAAGAAAATACAAAAATTAGCTGGGCGTAGTGGTCACACACTTGTAGTCCCAGCTACTCAGGAGGTTGAGGTGGGAGGATCACTTGAGCCCCGGAGGCTGAGGTTGCAGTGAGCCGAGATTGCACCACTGCACTCCAGCCTGGACGACAGACAGAGCCAAACCCTGTCTCAAAATAACAATAATAATTTGCACATCTAGTAAGTTACACATCTAATAAGTGGCCAAGACAGAAATTTGGACCCAGGCAATCCCAGGCTTTGGCATTCTACATAAGTGCTCTTCAAAGCAAAGTGTGCAATCCAGTGCTGGTCTGAAAACAGTTGTCAGTTCACAATCAAGTACAGAAACTGAGAGTAAAGGTTTAGAAACTTTTGTTGTTGTTGTTTTGAGATGGAGTCTCACTGTGTCACCCGGGCTGCAGTGCAGTGGCACGATCTCGGCTCACTGCAACCTCTTTCTCCTGGGTTCAAACGATTTTCAGCCTCCTGAGTAGCTGGGATTACAGGCCTGGGCCACATGCCCGGCTAATTTTTGTATTTTAGTAGAGACAAGGTTTCGCCATATTGGCCAGGCGAAACTTACATAGCAATCTGGCAGAATGATTTTACCTCTGCTAACCCAAATAAAATGAGATTGGTTTGTATTTTGGATGTTTTCAAAATTTTATTTTTCTGGTCATAAATTTATATTAATTTTGTGCAAATATTGATACACAATTGATTGGAAATTTAAAACCAGCACTTCCACAACAGATGGTTTGAAAGGCACTGCTCTACGCTATACTGCCTGCCAGAAAGATCCTGTCATGTATAGCTGGGATTTTACCACAAAGATCTTTGTATGTTCATCCTGGGATTTGGGATGAGAGGCATACTCCGTGTAGAGAACGTAGAAGGTAGCCTTACTGGTGGGAACCAGAAGGCCCTGACAAGATCTCCAACAGGCTATACAATGGGCCTCTGTCACCCTCTAGCTTGCTAAGCTCCCAACAGCACTAGCACAGTGCCTTGGTACCTGCGATTTCCTCTACCCAGAAGGTTCCTTCTTTTTTGTTTTTGAGACAGAGTTTCGCTCTTGTTGCCCAGGCTGGAGTGCAATGGCGCGATCTTGGCTCACCGCAATCTCCACCTCCTGCGTTCAAGCGATTCTCCTGCCTCAGCCTCCCAAGTAGCTGGGATTACAGGCATGCGCCACCATGCCCAGATAATTTTGTATTTTTAGTAGAGACAGGGCTTCACCATGTTGGTCAGACGGCTCTCAAGTGATCCACTTGACCTCAAGTGATGCACCCACCTCTGCCTCCCAAAGTGCTGGGATTACAAGCGTGAGCCACCGCGCCTGGCCTCCAGAAGGTTCCTTCTATAGGCTTCACATAGCGTGCTCCTTCTTGTCATTTGGATCTCAGCTCAAATATTACCTGCTCAGTAAAGCCTTCTGGAGCGTCCTTCTTAACCCCCAGTCTCCTATCCTGTTTCATTTCCCGCATGGCACATGTGACTCTAAAATTACACTTATTTTTTGTAAGTGTCTGCGGCAGCCACTAGAATGCAGACTTCCACAGAGCAAGGCCCCTACCTTTCTCAATGATCACTGCATCCCAGCGTCTACAACACCTGTTACACAGTTTGTCATCAATACACATGTATGGAATGCATGAAAAAAAGATCGAAAGAGACGGGATGGCACAAAAAACACAAAGAAACTCCTGGCAATTTGAATTATTTCCGCTCCTGCACCTCAGTTTCCGCCTCTGTAAAATGGGCTCGCGCTGCCTTAACCCTCCTCCGCCCGCCCACTCTGACACCACCGGAAAGGATTCATTCGGGAACATTCGTGGGGCGGAGACGGGACAGGGGGCCTCGGCCTGTAGCGTCACGTCCGCCAGGGTTACCTGTGGGGCTGGGAGCGAACCGCACTCTCACCGCAACCCCGGCATCAGTGCCCAGGCTGGCCTCGCGCCGTCCTACGGGGCGGCCAGAGGCCGCCGAAGGCCTCTCGCGCTGCAGCAGTCTCCTCAGGAGCGCCGCCATGTGGGATGGAATAGCACACGTGGGCTTCTCCCTGCGTCACTTCCGGGGACTGCTTCCAGCCAATCGGCCTCCGCCACAGCCAGCGCAGCCTTGCCCCTTAAAGTCACAGGCCCCCTAGCGCGAAAGCCCACGCCCCCCTGGACGGCTGCGGCCGCACTCGCCACCAGGGGGCAGAGGCCAGAGAAAGGGCTATTTCCCGGACCCGCCCCCTTCAGCTTGGGAAAGCGAAAGCGTGGCAGGGGCCGGACCTGGGAGCGGAGGAGGCGGGTCTCCATAGAAACCTCCACCTGTTTCCGGCCGGGCTGTGAGAGATTAGGGGCTGCTGCGGGGGCCAATCTCAGCCAGCTCGCCTCTTCCCAGCGGCCTCTGCGGGAGCGGTGGGTGTTGTACACAATCATCATGGCGGCGGCCGGGGCCCCGGATGGTGAGTGCGGTGGGGGTGGCGGGCGCCGGGCCGGGGCTGAGGTTGCGGTCGCTCCTCTGGGGGATGCGGCCCGGCCCGGGAGGGAGAACCGCGGCTCGGGAACGGAGGTCCGGCGGCGCCCGGACAGCGTCCGTTCCCAAGCCCAGCCCGCGGCGAGCGCCCACCCCCTAACCCCCTTGCAGGCATGGAGGAACCTGGCATGGACACGGAGGCCGAGACTGTGGCTACTGAGGCTCCCCCGCGGCCCGTCAACTGCCTGGAGGCCGAAGCCGCGGCGGGGGCGGCGGCCGAGGACTCCGGCACCGCACGAGGCAGCCTGCAGCCGGCCCCGGCCCAGCCCCCTGGGGACCCCGCAGCCCAGGCCTCGGTCAGCAACGGCGAAGACGCGGGCGGCGGCGCGGGCAGGGAGCTGGTGGACTTGAAGATCATCTGGAACAAGACCAAGCATGACGTGAAGTTCCCCCTGGACAGCACAGGCTCCGAGCTGAAACAGAAGATCCACTCGATTACAGGTAATTCCTGTGGCGCTGACAGCCAATCTTCCCCACCCCGCCTCTTGATGGCCCTTGCACCCAACTAGGCACCTGGTGGCTTTCCTTGCATCAGGTCCCCCGATCCTTACAGCAATCTTGTGAAGGATACTTGGATGCCCATTACTCAGCTGGGGAAAGAGACTCAAGTTTATAGAGCTAGTAAGTTGCAGAGCTGGGATTAAAGCCGAAGTCTGACGTTTAGGCCCCAATTTCTCATTGATGTTGCTCTAACATCTCTAATTAAAAAATCACCTAAGGCACTTGTTTTACAGCTTCTGGGCCCTTTCCCAGGAGATTCTGATTCAGTGGGTCTGGGATGTAGCCAGGAATTTATTTTTAGCAAATATCTTAGGTAATTCTTCTAAGCGAAGTTTAGGAAACACTGCTATTGACTTTGATGCTGGTTCTTCACAGTCGATTCTGTTTCTTAATTTTACCTTGTTTATAGCTCTTTGCCATCTGAAATTTCTTTTCTTTTTCCTTTTTTTTTTTTTTTTTTTTGAGACGGAGTCTTGCTCTGTTGCCCAGGCTGGAGTGTACTGGCACCATCTTGGCTCACTGCAACCTCCGCCTCCCAGGTTCAAGCGATTCTCCTGCCTCAGCCTCCCGAGTAGCTGGGATTACAGGTGCCCGCTACCCCGCCGGGCTAGTTTTTTTTATTTTGTCCACCCACCTCGGCCTCCCGAAGTGCTGGGATTACAGGCATAAGCCATCACTCCTGGCCTTGAACTTTTTTTTTTTTTTAAAGCTTTCTACATGTAGCCTTGTAAACTCCATTAAGAACAGGAGTTTTGTCTCTATTGGCTTCTGTAGCTCTGATGCCTGTGGATTCTCACTTAATATGTGAATGATTTAGATGACTGAGGAACAACTTGGAAAGAATGAGAGCTAGTACTTACTGAAGAATTATTCAGTGCTAGCTACCGTACTAAATGCCCCGCATTGGTCTCTTAATCCTTGAAACAGGTCTGTACAGAAGGACTTACTCTAATAAATCTTCTACAGTTCTAGAAACTGAGGTTCAGAGGTTGTAAATCTCCCAAGTTCACAAAGCTAATAGGTGGTGGAGGCAGTATTCACTTTTTGGTCTGTTACCAAAGAGCTGTGTAGTATCCATACATTTTTCTTTCCTTCCTTCCTTTCACTGTCCACCTTCTACCTTTTCCTAAGGTCTCCCGCCTGCCATGCAGAAAGTCATGTATAAGGGACTCGTCCCCGAGGATAAAACATTGAGAGAAATAAAAGTGACCAGTGGGGCCAAGATCATGGTGGTTGGCTCCACCATCAATGATGTTTTAGCAGTAAACACACCCAAAGATGCTGCGCAGCAGGATGCAAAGGCCGAAGAGAACAAGAAGGAGCCTCTCTGCAGGCAGAAAGTGAGTCCATCTTGTGCTTCTTGGTCTTGAGAAATTTGAGGCTTTGTCCTCTTGAGCCGTGGCTGGTTATATTCTCCCTAGAATAAGCTCCTTTTTGGACAGGGCCCATGATGGAAATTTATGGCAGCAGTTGGGTGCCGCAGAGTGGAGGTGACAACTACCTGAGATTTGCAACTTTGTCTCATCTGGCGGGTCAGTGTGTCTCAAGTCTACCTACTTTAGGATAAGAACTTGGTAAAGGGAGGCTTCAGACTATGTGTTGAAAGGAATCAGACGTGGGTTTCTCTCTCTTATTTAGTGCCAGAGAAAACTACCAGTACTAGAAGTAAGCCCTCATTTTGTACAAGTGCTTACATTTGGCTTTTTGGTTTGTGGCTTTCCCCAAGTCGACAAGCCTGGCTAGGCATGGAAATCAGCAACTCTCGGAGGTTCCCCTAAAGCTGACCGTTTCAGGAAGCTAAATGAAGCTGAGTAGGAAGACAACTACACTGTTGGATTTGTTTATTTATTTTTTTGTCCTGATCTGTGAAATAGGAGCTTGGTTTTTTACGTTCTCTGTTCTTTTGGCTGCAAGAGATCCTGCCTTGTCTTGTGCTCATCATAGCCATTAACATTCTTTTACGTAACGAGGAAAAGTGAGATTATTTTACTATGGAAGGAACAGGTTGTAAGAATCATCACTTGTTATCTTTTTACCTGGCAAATTCTACTGATTGCTGTGTAGCCTCCTGATCGTTCTTCCTAGTGTTCCAAGGAAGACAGGTATTCTCAACTGTGTCTGAAGTAGAGTAGATAAACTTCAATCAACATCATTTAGTGACCATAGACACTAAGATATATGACCAACAGTAAGAAAAGGACACAGTTTGTGTTACAGATCCATAATCCCCCATGTGTGCTTCCAAAACCCCAAAGGAGTATAAAAACGAAAAGTGTTTTTATAAATTTAACAGCAAAACCTGACCAGAATTAGTGTGAATTTTCCTCTTTGGTGACAAGGTACTGCCCCAGACCCCACAGAGAAGATTGTTATGTATTTGAAAGCAATATTATCTTTATAAAACTTCCAAAACCTTGAAAGTTCAAAACTCTAGGGTTTCAGATAAGGGGTTATAAACCTATATTAATTATCTAAAAGGTGTTGATTTGGAGACTTCACCCCCACATATGGGGTCTCAGTGTCTTGAAACCGATTGAGTTTCTTCTCATATTCCTGTTTTTCTTTGCCACATGTATGAAATAGTGAAATGTGAGCACGTCAGATAGGAGTGGTCGCAATGGTCACACCCTTGGAGCATAACATGCCTCCTAAATACAGGTTTTTAGTTACTAATGGTAGCTTAACAGGCTTAGAACTGTTCTCCACAGTACAGGAAATCTTGTTCAAAAGGTACTTGAAAGGTGTGACTCGAATTGTACTTCCAGCCCATGCTGCTGTGTTTCATTGAGGCCAATTATGATGCATCACATGACCTAATGAGAGGGATATCGTCCCTTGCCTTTTTACCAGCTTATTAAGGGGTCTGGGGGTGATGTCTGGAGTGACTTTTTGCTAGCAGTCTGGCAGTGCTGAGTTTATTCCTCCCAGAGGGATTCCACCATGCCAGTGAGGATTTGGGCTGGCTTGTGGCTGCCTAGTGCTTACATTTGATTAAATTGTTACCTTCTATCCGTTCATTGTCCCCTAGTTCCAGCCTTCCAAGCAATGGCTATGCCTATAAGGCCACAGATGGAGAAGAAAGAAGACTCAGGCATTTAGGCCAGGCAGGAGAGCTGTTTAAGGGGCCCTGAACTTAGAATCCTTAAAGAGCTGCCTCAGAGTTCTTGGGGCAGGCGGTAGGGGTGGAGTTTAGAGGCTTCTTAATGTCAGGTTATAGAGTAATAAGCATTTCTTTCTGAAAGGTGGCTCTTCCAGGTTCCTGTTTAGCTGGAGTTAAGGGTAGGGCAGTGGGGAAAACTTCAGCGATGGGCTGGGTCTCCCATTTGTTGAAGAACTGCTCCTCCTAGGCAGTTAGACGGATTACCAGCATCTTATACTGTTCTCTGGAAGTTTAAGTTGAAAAAGGTGGGTGCCATTTTTTGTCTGCTAGGAGAGCAACACCCTTTGTCGCCCTCTTTAGTTTGATGGTTTAATCATTTCAGTGGTGATTTTTTTTTTTTTTTTTTTTGAGGGGAGAAGGGCAATCTGGAAATCCCGTTTGCTGTAGAACTTTGATATCTAATATGGTAGCTAGCCACATGTGGCTGGTTAAAATGAAATTAAGAATTCAGTTCCTCAGTCATAGTAGCTGCATTTCAAGTGTGTAATAGTCACAGCAGTAGGTAGTGGCTAGCACAGGTACGAACATATTCGCCCTCCCAGAAAGTTCTGCTGGACAGCACTGTGCTATAGTTTCAAAGGATCCATAGTCTGTCGTCATTAAAAGCTTTTGAGCCAAAACACTAAGGCTTTCTTCATCCTCTCTTTCAAGGGAATAGTAACACGACGAAATGTAGTCAGCTGTTTCATTTCATTCTCTCTTCTGACTTATAGCAACACAGGAAAGTGTTGGATAAAGGAAAACCTGAAGATGTGATGCCATCTGTTAAGGGTGCCCAGGTAAGGCGGATTTCTTTGTGAGCATTCTGAAAATGAGGCAGCCCCACCGTCTGACTTGAGGTTCCTCCAATCCTGTCCCTTCTCTTTTTTCCCTGTTTTTTTTTTTTTTTGAGACAGAGTCTTGCTCTGTCACCCAGGCTGGGGTGCGCCACCACACCTGGCTAATTTTTGTATTTTTAGTAGAGACGGGGTTTTACCATGTTGCCCAGGCTAGTCTCCAACTCCTGACCTCAGGTGATCTGCCCGCTTTGGCCTCCCAGTGTGCTGGGATTACAGGCGTGAGCCATCGCGCTTGGCCCCCTTCTCTTTTTTTCTGACTGTCCCTCCATCTCTTACCATGCTCTTGTGCCTTCAGGAGCGCCTGCCAACGGTACCGCTGTCCGGCATGTACAATAAATCTGGAGGAAAAGTGAGACTCACCTTTAAACTAGAACAAGACCAGCTGTGGATTGGCACTAAAGGTATGTTCTTCCTCGCCTCCTTGCTGGCCCACTGCCTGCCTCTGGCACCCAGCAGCACTCACATTTTAGAGTGCGATTTCACCCCTCCTTCTGAAACCTCTCTCTCCACTGTGCTTTGCTTGCTTCTGGCTTTTAAATTTGCTTTTAGATGCTCGCCTTTTGTTTGGACCCTTTTCCCTCATTGTTTTCAGTCTGATCTTAGGGCTGATCCACCAAACATTGGCTCTTCAGTTGCACACAGATTCGGAGGTCCCAAACATGTGGCCCAAGGGCCAAATCTGGTCCACAGAAAAATGTTTTGTGGGATGACACACAATCTGTAAAAATTGGGAGATTTCACTAATCTGATTTTTTTTTTTTTTTTTTTGGCTTCTCTTGAAAACTCAAATGATCTGGCCCTTTGGGGCCTGCATTCTCACATGGCATCAATCCGCTAGAGCCGAGTGGTGGTTTCCAGTGGGCCATAGTACAGTCCTCATGGTCCCATTTACCTTAGAAGTAGCCAGCTTTGTTCATTTGTCACCTGCCTGGCCCCTGTAGGTCAGAGTTTGACCCTATAGTAGGTGAAGTTTTCCTAACCGCTGCCGAGGAATCTGCCTCTCCCTCCCCGCCTGGTTGCCCTCTGCCTGCCCCACCCCCGCCTGTGCACGGTGTCTGGATCAGCCTTGCTGTTTGCTGGGAAGTGTCTCTGACTGTCCTCCCTCTCCCTTCCCCCAGATGGTTACAAAGTCTTGTTAGTTACACTGCAGAACTGTCTGTCCCTTTCTTTGCCACACTGTTGTGCCAGTTAAAGTTCCCAAGCATCTTTAAACTTGGTCTGTTCAAAGCGAGTTACCCTGTTTCACTGCCCCATCTGTGTTTTCTTCTGTCCTGTCCATCTTACCTACTGCTTTTTATCCTGGGTACCCGTGCTCAAGGACCTTTGGCTGTTTAAGGACACATTCAAATGCCTAACCATAGCGTTCAGTGTTCTCAACACTGGGCCTTAGTTTAAATTTTGGTTCCAGCTTCTGGCCTGTTTGCCCTGTGGTCCCCTGTGTATTTTAGCCACATCTCTCTGTGAAACTCCCAGTGTGCTTTGCACAGCTCCTTGTCTTTGCTCATGCTGTGCCCTTACCTGGAATGCCTTTTTCCCATTCCTTGTTATTAATAAAATCTTCCAAGGCCCTACTTAAATGTCCTCTCCGAATGAAGCCTTCCTTGATTCTCCCCCCACCCTCCAAATGACTTGCTGCCGCTTCTGTTCATAGAGCGCTTCGTTTATATCCCCAGAGCACTCATTACTCTCTGACTTGTCTGTCCCCCTGTTAGATTCCTGGAGGGAACCGAACATGCCTAAATCACCTGTTTCTGGCCAGCACTGTAGGTATTGAGTGTTCGAGGTAAATGCTAAAGAGAAGTATAGGGGGTCCCATCATCTGACGTTCACTGGTTTCAGGGACAGACCATTTAGTGAGACTCCACTTAAAATGGGACCAAGTTTTATGGAGAATAATTGGGGCAGGGGTGGTGGGAAGAGAGAGTTTTTAATCATCTAAAACACAAAAATCAGTGTTCAACCCTATACTGATTGTTAAAATGAACAAAAATTGAAATGCCAAAAATGCTTGAGTTTTCTATCAATTTTATGATAACTTGCTATTTTCTTCATTTCACATTCAACTCTAACTGCATGGTCAAAGCAAGTTTTGCAGAATATCTGAGGGTTCCCCCCAGTTTTTGCAAGGGCCTTTGAACCCTCTGCTAGATCATTCTCTTCTGTAGAGCCTGTCCATCTTCCCTTTATCAGTAGTAAGCTGCCCAGCCTCTGTCAACTTTGCAGGTGATTTTGCTTAGTTCTGTCTCATCACATTCACTTGCTGAAGTGCATAGACTTCCTGCCTCTTGCTGGACCTCTACTTTTGCTTGTGGGCAGCCTCATTGAAGGCAGTTGCTACGGCTGACCTGGAAAGACCCTGCCATGAAGATAGGTGCAGGCAGAGAAGTCTGGATGGGAACTAAGTCTGTAAGTGCTCATTGGTTCCTTGGGGAATATTTCTGTGTCAGGAAGTTGTATAGGGAACACGTAACTGCAGGAACTGACAGAACAAGAACTTCTTGACCCTGTATTGGAAGTTTTCTTTTTGCTAGTAGGAGCAGCCGCCTTCCTGCTTTGGCCTAAAGGGAGAGCTGTAGAAGAAGCTCAATATGTTGGGGCTTCTGAGCCCTTGAAAGCCTCCTTACTCACCAGTCTTGTTGAGGAGCATGGCCATGGACTACTCATGTTTTGTAGGGTTGAACAAGGTTAAGATTTTCATTCCCACCCATAGCACTGTACCTCTGGAGCCCAAGGGGCAGGCACTCTTGTCACTTGCCCAGTCCTGTTACCTAAGTGTCATAAGCACTCATAAGAGGACAGCTTGTTCTGGGAGTTGGCTGCTAGCCACTGGCTTCGTCTTTCTGCTGGCAAGAAGCGGCGGCTATGGAATGACCATCCCAGCAGCGAGTTGGCCTCTTCGTGGGGCGCTTTGCTGAGTAAGTGACCCTTAAGGGCTGCTACTCTTGACTAAACTCTGCTAGCTTGTGTAGGAGGAGGCAGTTCTAACAGCCTCAAAAGAATGAGAACAAGCTCCAGGCAGGAAACCGGAAGCCGCTGGAGGAGAGCATGTACCCTGCTCGTAGGAAAGTTGAATCTGGCTGAAGGTCTGATGTAGTGATCAGGAGTGTGGGTCCAGAATTGCCCAATTTTTGGAGTTTTCAAGAGAAGCCAGAAATCTGTTGTATATTTTTGTGAAATCTCCAGACATTTCAGGATGAAAGGTGTTTTAAAAGTTTCCATCTTAAAGACAGCTGCTGCCCAGGTCCTGCTTTAGGACCGACTGTTGTAGAGCCACTAGAAGTCCAAACCTAAATAAACATCTTCAGGTCCCTTCTCCCCAGCCCCCATTTTTCAGATACTGAGGCCCACAGAACTGAAGTAAAATGTCTTAAGTCCCCAGCTAGACCAGAACGCTGGTCTCTAAATACCTAGTCTGTTCGGCCAACTTATCTATTTTTAGACTCTACCTTTCCAGATTTTTCTTTCTGCAAAGGCTGCAAGTTTTTTTCCACTTGGTTTAGCTGTTTGCTGAGCCTCCCCGCCCCCCTCCCCCTGCGCCCCCGTCCCAGAGGTGTCTGCTGCTCCAGGATGGCCATGTCCCGTTGTGCAGGTGCACCTCGCCTCCCCTGACCTCACCCAGTCCCGCTTCACTTGGCTCACTCCCGGCAGTCTCATCTCACTCCAGGCATCCCTTGCTGCCCCCTTCTCTTACCTGCCATCCTCCTTAAACTCGCCTCAATGTCTTCTGACCCCATATG
The DNA here is from genome assembly GCF_029289425.2 of Pan paniscus. Taxonomy (NCBI): domain Eukaryota; kingdom Metazoa; phylum Chordata; class Mammalia; order Primates; family Hominidae; genus Pan; species Pan paniscus. The sequence continues at coordinate 24,977,963 of NC_073267.2, forward strand.
ATCAGTGGTATCTCAAGTGTTAATCACAAAAGGTTATAAATGTTTTAAGAGAACTTCATAAAAGTGTGTGAATATAGAGTGTGGAGGACTTGAGGAGGGAGGCGGGGGAAGGGAGCAGGGTCGTGGTATAGAATCTAGCCCTAAAATCCAGGCACTCCCCTTCCCTTGTGAGAGCCACAGGGGCACGTGTTGCCTCTTTGTTCGTAGGCCTCTTGACTCTCCCTACTGCCCAAGACCTTAGTCAATGCTGGGCTTGCATAAGGTTACAAAGGAATTTCTTGGGTATTTATTTATTTTATATATTTTTTTGTTGAGATGGAGTTTCGCTCTTTGGCCCAGGCTGAAGTAAAGTGGCATGATCTCGGCTCACTGCAACTTCTGCCCCCTGGGTTCAAGCGATTCTCGTGCTTCAGCCTCCTGAGTAGCTGGGATTATAGGTGCCCACCACCACGCCTGGCTAATTTTTTGTATTTTTAGTAGAAACGGGGTTTCGCCATGCTGGCCAGGCTGGTCTCAAACTCCTGATCTCAGGTGATCCACCCACCTTGGCCAAATCCTAACTCGCAAGATGTTAGGATTACAGGCTTGAGCCACCACGCCTGGCCTTTCTTGGATATTTATTAACCATCAGACTTTTAAAAAATAATCCCAGGGAAGATACAGTTCTGCCCTCAGAGACCTTTACTATACCATTGCCAAACCCAGTTTCCCACTTGCTCCTACGGAGTTCCCAGCTCCCACACGAAGCCCTATGTGCACTGGTCAGAAGACCCTGTCGTGTTGTCCCCAGAGGGCATGGCGCCAGTCACTTGAGTTTACTGTAGATCCCGCAGCCACCAGCCCTGATGAGGGACTGCTGAGTCAGAGAAGTTAGAACAGGAGGGCCCTTTGAATAATCACTGTAATCCCTCTCAACTTAGAGCGGACTGAGAAATTGCCCATGGGCTCCATAAAAAATGTGGTCAGTGAACCTATCGAAGGACATGAAGACTACCACATGATGGTAAGTAGCGCTGGCTGAGTTCAGCCCCTCTCACTAGACTCCCACTTCACCTGGCAGGAAACAGTTTTAACTGAGCTTGTTTAACGGAAGAAAACTCAGTCTCCAGAAGATGCACTTTTTTAAGACCCTGATGTTTTCTTCATCTACTTAGAACTTAATCCATGGCCTCTATTCCTAGTTCTGTTTATTTTACACCCCCCCACACACACCTTCCATCAGTTTAAAGGGGATATGTTTTCTCTTACCTCTTTTAGAAAAGTCTCTCTTGCCTCCCTCTTGTCATGTGTTGTTTCTAGACCAGGAAAATAAATATAAAGAGGAGGAATGACTTGTGGATTTTCATTATAAGTTTTATCTTGCTTGTAAAACAAAACTTGCCCTTAGCCTTGGTGTTGGTGAGGGCACCAGGCAGCCTCTTTTCTGTAATAACGATGCCGCTCTTCCAGGCCCAGTGGCTGAGGGCCTCGTGGGGAAGACGGGCTCTGTGGAGCATCTATTCTGCATGGAACCCACTCTGCAGAGAGCAGGCTACTCTTTCCCAAGACAGAATGTTTGGAGGTGTTGTGCAGGTCTGCAGAACAAAGCAAAAAATTCATTCATCTGGTAAAATGAGCAGCTTAGGCAGTTTCCAAAATTTTCCCAGTGCTCTTTGGAGGAGCCACATTGACCACGAAGTTGATTCTGCAGTTGCCCATCAGGGGCCTGGCCTGAGCAGCTGTAATGTGAGGGCGGGGCCTCCGGCCATTGTTCATCCAAGGAGGCAGGCCTTTCAGTGTCCATCCCACAGTGGTGAAGCCACATCAGCCCATCCCAGGGAAAAGAAGGAACTAGTGGTTTGACCAGTAGATTGGGATAACAAGTCCCAGGCAGAGAGATGTGTTGGAAGATCCTCTTGCTATAGAAAAAAATCAAAGGGGCTTAAAATATGGTGGGCAAGGGAGGCAGCCCTGTTGGCATCCTGCCTAGTGTGGCTGTAGCAAGGCTTTAGCTGGGAGTGCAGTCCCTAGACTGTGGGGCTCTTGGGGTTTTGTCTTCTGGAAGTGATGATGCCCCTTGGCAGCCGTGATGATGCCCCTTGGCAGCCCTTCCACCCCTACTCTCTCTGTAGTCTTTTTTTTTTTTTTTTTGAGACGGAATCTCGCTCTGTCACCAGGCTGAAGTGCAGTGGCGCTATCTCGGCTCACTGCAGCCTCTGCCTCCCAGGTTCAGGCGATTCTCCTGCCTCTGCCTCCTGAGTAGCGGGGATTACAGGCTCACGCCACCACACCCAGCTAATTTTTGTATTTTTAGTAGAGATGGGGTTTCACCATGTTGGCCAAGATGGTCTCAATCTCTTGACCTGGTGATCCGCCCACCTCAGCCTCCCAAATTGCTGGGGTTACAGGCGTGAGCCTCCATGCCCAGCCCTCTCTCTGTAGTCTTTATTACAAGGATTGCAGACAAATTGGTTTGGCCTGGTCAGTTATTTTTTTCTGTTTTAACAGTTGGGCCGGGCGTGGTGGCTCACGCCTGTAATCCCAGCACTTTGGGAGGCTGAGGTGGGCGGATCATGAGGTCAGGAGTTTGAGACCAGCCTGACCAACATGGTGAAGCCCCGTCTCTACTAAAATTACAAAGATTAGCTGGGCATGGTGGCGGGCACCTGTAATCCCAGCTACTCAGGAGGCAGAGGCAGGAGAACTGCTTGAATTGCTTGAACCTGGGAGGCGAAGGTTGTAGTGAGCAGAGATCGTGCCACTACACTCCAGCCTAGGTGACAGAGACTCCGTCTCAAAAAACAAACAAACAAAAAAAAACAGTTGGACTTGAATGTTTTTAACTGGGCCCTATCACTCCTTTTTGAATAGTTTGTGTTGCCAGTCACACCCTGTAGGGTTTGTAGCCTGACTTTTCAAGCAGTGTGGTGGTAGGGTGTCCAAGGAAGTTGAGTGGACTGTTTTGGACGTCTTTGGAGGAATTGGTGTGGATGGGTAATGACTTAGTATTTCATTGAAATGTTCATTTCTCTCGAGTTATTTCTGGCAGAGGATAGCTCTAGTAGTCCCCTTCTCTTTTCCAAACACCTTTACCTTTGTCCTAATGAAAGTACTTAGTTATCTCTTTGGGCACATGCTATTTCTCTAGCTAAATTAACATGTCATCATTCACAGTTGGAAAACTGTGGCTGTGCTTTTTCATTTTTAGAGAAATGTTTTTAAAATACAGAAAAGAGGCTGGGCGCAGTGGCTCACACCTGTAATCCCAGCACTTTGGGAGGCCGAGGTGGGTGAGTCACTTGAGGTCAGGAGTTTAAGACCAGCCTGGCCAACATGGTGAAACCCTGTCTCTACTGAAAATACAAATATTTAGCTGGGCATGGTGGCGCGCACCTGTAATCCCAGCTACTTGGGAGGCTAAGGGAGGAGAATCGCTTGAAAGTGGGAGGCGGAGGTTGCAGTGAGCTGAGATTGCACCGCTGCACTCCAGCCTGGGCAACAGAGCGAGACTCCAGCTCAGAAAAAATAAAATACAGAAAAGAAAGAGAATAACTGTCACAAACCCATATATCCATCACTGAGAAGTGGCAATTGTAAATATTTTGTAATTTGCTTTAATTTTTTTAAATAAAAGAAATAAAGTTTATTCACAGCAATGATGGCCCCACTGTCTTCCCCTCCCCCCATTACCATCGTCATGTGTCACGTGCGTCCTTCCCATCTATCCATTCTTTGATTTACACGTGTATCCACGAACAAGATGGAGTATTGTTTTGTGCTTCCAGTTTTCGTAAATGGTATTATGTATTGTTCTACAACTTGCTTTTCTTTGGTTCAACATAAGAATCTGTCAGTATTAACTGTAGATCCATATGGACCCAGTTGATACCTCTTTAAAAAGAGCTCCAGTATCGGTGTGACTAAGCCTTGTCACTTTGAATTCTGCATTCCCTTACTGATGGATATGTAGGTTGCCCCAGGTTTTTGTGGTTTCAGACAGTGCTGCAATGAACATTCATACCTGTTTTCTTGAGCATGTGTGACAGGTTTTCTAGGGCAGCGTTTCTCCAACTGTGGTCCCTGGATCAGTAGTGTTGCATCACCTGGGAGCTTGCTAGTTTCTCAGGCCCCACCCCAGACCTCCCCAAATTAGAAACTTCACAGGGTTGGAGCCTGCTGATCCGTGTTCCAACAAGCCCTCCGGATGGCTCTGATGACCACTCAGGTTTGAGAACTGCTGCTTTAGGGTTGGCTCAGCTTAACCCTCACCCTGCCTGTTTTTGTTTTTGGTTAGGAGAATGCTCCCCACGTGCAAAGTTTTGTTTGGTTTTTCTTCCCTTTTTAATTAACTCACATCCCAACCCTCCCCCATGTTTGTCCTGCCTGCTTGGTCTCCCGACCTCTGAAGTACCGCTTGGTTTTCCTTTTTCCCTTCCAGGCGTTTCAGTTGGGCCCCACGGAAGCCTCTTACTACTGGGTGTACTGGGTTCCAACTCAATATGTGGATGCAATCAAAGACACTGTGCTGGGGAAATGGCAGTATTTTTGAAAGCACTTTCACCTCTGGCCCAGGAGACTGACCCAAAGTGAAGGACATTGCCGGGAGAGGCCTGCAGCATCCCTGGATTTCAGAGTTCTGGAACTTTGTTCATAAAAAATCTATATTCAATCTGAGGTGATGTGGTGACTGAAGCCAGAGGTGATGTACTTTCACCATTAGCTTAATTTTAACTTAAAATTACCAGTTCCCTTTCTTGCAGTCAGCTTCATACCATTTTTAAAGTCAATACGATGGAAATCAATAAATCTGAATTCCGAACATGTTGTGTGGAATACTCTTAAGTGTGTGTGAGAGTAGATCTGCCAATTATGTTGACAAGGGAATGATCAAAAGCTTTGTTTTTTTTTTTTAAAAAAAAAAAGCAGTTTCAATTGAAATATTTTCATACATCTTTGGTTGCAAACATTTGGACTGCATTGCAATGAGTTGGGGTGTTTTTTTTTTTTTTCCTTTTTTGTATAAAATTGTATGCAAAATGGGGGTGGGTTAGTAAGCCATATATTTCTGTCCATTGATTCAGATTTAATTCTTTCCCTTTTTCATTCTCTCACTTCCTCAATTTGAGTTTTTGTTTTAAGAACCCAAAGATGTCAGTTCTTCTTTTGGTACCTCATCAACGCTTCCTTTCCTGGGCTCCCTCCCGCCGTGCTGCTGCTGCCTGTGAATGCACGGTGGGAGAGGAAGAGCTGCTCAGTCTTGGGCAGGGAGCTCTCACACTTGCTGTGGTGTTCGTTGAGCAGCAGAGTATCTCCCAGTGACTCCTGTTTAAATGTCTTGCCCTTTGGGCCCCCATCTCCGAGGAGTTCCATTGCTGGTTGGATGATTGTCTGCACCCCTCACTGAGCTTGGCCTAGAGGCCCAGCCTGGCGTGGTTGTGCCTGGGCTGTGCCGCTCAACAGCCCCAGCTCCCAAGCAGACAAAGGCCTCTTCCAGGAGGAGCCAGGTAGAAGATAGTTATACAGCCATATAGCTGCAGATCCAGATAACCTTCTTTCTTTGGAAGTTTTCAAGAAATTCTTAAGCAGTCCAAGGATGATTTCAATTATGCTTCTCCATTGGGTCCTTCTGCTCATGCATTCAGTTCAAGTGTCCTTTATCCCAGGTTCAGAGATGCTGCCTTTCTGAAGAAGACATCTGACCCTAGCAGGTTGGCCAATGTTATTGAACAACAAAAATGGGATAAATTGTTTTCATGATTAGCTCACCTTCTTCTGGTTTTAGCCCTTCTGTTCTCTGTACACGTGAACTTCTGTCATCTCCTTCTGGCTTGGTTGCCTCTGAAAGGAGGGAAAGTCTCTTGGTAAATTATCTATTTTGTGCTGTTTGCTGTTTCTCTGCTGCCGTCTTTGCAGTTCTCCTCTCACTGGTTGCAGGCTCTCATAGTAAGGTTTGGCGAGAAATGTTCCAAACATCACATTTTGGATTCTAGGCTGTCACCCCTCATTCTGTGAAACGTATTAGCATGTGTTCGCCCAAGATGACTATTCCTTGTGAGCCAGTTAATGATGATATTCTACGCCCTTCCCTTCTAAGCTGTAGTTCAGGAATCCAGCCCACATAGACAGACTCTTGCTTTCCATGGTGTAGTCAATGCCAAGTGATGCATCTAGGCAGGAAAATCTACTCTTTGCTTTTTTGGGGGCAATTAGTACATTCGTGAAGTGCAGCATCCAAGAAACAGCCTGTTTTTTCATCCCTTGAGAAAGGAGCAGTCATTGCAGCTTTTCTGTCCTTGTCGGCCTGCAGTTCCTGGGGAAAAGAGTGCATCTGAGCTACTTGTCCAAGCCTCTGTCTGCAGGTGACAGGTTTCGGGGGAAATGAGATGCATTAAGTAGAACATCATCTTGGGTCAGACATTGCCCCTTTTGTTTGCCAATGCCCCAGTCCTAGAGACTTGTGCTGACAGTGCCCGCACACCTACTTTTGATCTCTCAGAGCAGGTGGCTCCATCCCCAGACTAGCCTGGCTGCTCTCTGAGGCCCCTCCACCTGCTCCCCTTATTGCCCCATTCTTGTGGCTTGCCAGGCCACTTGGCCTCCCTTCTTGCCGGTGACAGCGTTCCATCATCTCCCCGCTCCCCAAGGGCCAACTGCTTCTCACTCAGGCTGGTGTCATTTCAGGAGGACCAAAGCCTGCGTGAGCCTTTTTATTTTCAGTAAAATGGTGCTTTTTTCCTTACTTCGAGATACTATATATAAATAATAATGTAAATGACACCTTTTCGTACGGAGCTGTTTGAGTATTGCTTTACAGAGCTCACTAAATCAGCTTCAACAATCTTGAGCTCTGTGGCTCCTCACCCTGTCTGCATGGAAGACCTTGCTGGAAGCTCTCGGGAGAGCAGACATAGCACCAGAAGCCACTGGGAGAAGTGTTTTCGATCCGTGTCTGGGCCACAGTAGTATTCACTGTTTAGTCTTTGAGTTCCGTAAGCAGTCTCTTCATACATTTCTTACAGTCTGGAGTGTACTGACTAAATCTGTGTAAGCAAATTGAAATACTCTTTCTTTTAGGTAGCGTCACAGTGGTTTTTTTTTTCCTCAGGATAATTTCTATACAATTTCCTTACTGTCAGAGGGACCAGATCTTTCCCTCACTGTGGCAGGGGCCGTGCAGGTGGATAAAGGAAGAGCTGGTTTCCGGAGAGTGACTGTAACAGCGTTGACTCGAAGCTAGAGATGGAGGGGGTGGCCGTCTCTTAGACATTGGACACCTCTCAGAGCCTCCTGAGGGCTTCTTTGTCTTCTAGAATCTCTACCGATGGTCCTCCTGCAGGTTCTGGCTCACAGACATCATCATGCCTTTTTTTCCCTCCCTGAGGCGCCTTGGCAGAAGAGCGTGACCCTGTGAGCCAGGCCCCCCTTAGCTCTGCTTCAGATCACAGAACACAGACAGACTCGCGAGTTGCTGGACCTCTTTGGTATTAAGTGTTTGAATCCATGGTGGGCCTTTTGCAAGTAGCGTTAGCTCTTTTTAAATGTTGAACTGAGCTAAGGATGCACTTTCTTGTGGACATAGAAGGGGCCCACGTAAGGCCCTGAGTAGGCTCCTTAGTTGCTGCTTTACCTGATGAGGGCCAAAGAGATTAACTCTGCCTCGTTGCCATGTCTCAGAAAAGTTGCCATATTTCACCCAGAAGGGGCTCGTTTTCCTCTTACTCTTACTTTAACCATGTGCCTGGAGGAGCCATTCTGGGCTCTTGCACTTGCCCAGCCTTTCTTTGCCAGGGGCAGAGAAGGGAAAGGGGGTAGATTGAGTGTGCCAAGGGCCGTGCAAGGGCAGGCTTGCTTTCCACCCATCTGCTGAGGGAGCCCTCTCCTCTCGCTCCTTGCCTCTGTTCACACCTGTTGTCTTGGAAGAGGATGGTCCCTTTGTCTTAAGGCTTTGTGATAAAGTCATCTCCAGTTAGGATCTGCACCTGTTTCCTTCGTAATAGTGCCTGGCGGCCTTTCTGAAGTTACAGGTGGTTGGGAGCCCTCTCGCATGCAGAACATCTGGTAGATTGACCTGCCAGGCTGGGTGGTTCTACTGCTTTCTCAATTTCTAAGAACCTTTTTTTTTTTTCTTAAAGAGTTCTGCAGAATTATTTGACAATATTTGTAAGTACCATGTTTCCTTGTGGTGTATGCTCTGTTCTGGTTTCTGTTTTCAAATCAAATGCCTGTTTGGGAGGAGATGAACGTATTTAGTCTATTAGATTTGCGCTGCTGGATTTTTTTTTTAAAGTGTAACCTTGACTAGCTGTCTTATTGTTTATCCTGTAAGATTAGTCAATCGATTAAAGTTTGATAATTAATTGCGTCTCTTTTTCCTTCCAATTCTTCATGCGCCTAATCCATACTGGGGAATAACCAACATTTGGAATTGGACCTGGAGCCATTTCTTTGCCAGTTGTGGTCTTATTTGGCTTTAAGTATATTCAAATGTATTCTCTGCTGAAACAGTTGACATTTACTCTGCAAAATGGTGAAAGTGACCGGTGTGACAGTGAGCCACACTCCTGTTGGAGCAGCATGGTCTGCTCCTTGGTGGGCCCTGGCTTCCACATGTTGGAAGAGAAGCTGCCTCCCTGTACTCACACCTCCTGACTAGTGCCTTGGGCAACCCCACCTAGCCATTTAGCCTTTGAGGACATGTTTTAGAAAACACTGAGATTGGAGCTACAGATTTAGCCACAAGCTATAAAGACCCAGGAGTCGGGAGGAAGAAAATCTATTACCAAAAAATGGGCCAGGCTCACTGGCTCACACCGGTAATCCCAGCACTTTGGAAACCAAGGTGGGAGTATCACTTGAGCCCAGGAGTTTGAGACCAGCCTGGGCAACATAGCAAGAGCCCCATCTCTACAAAAAATACAGATATCGGCCAGGCACGGTGGCTCACGCCTGTAATCCTAGCACTTTGGGAGGCTGAGGTGGATGGATCACCTGAGGTCAGGAGTTTGAGACCAGACTGGCCAACATGGTGAAACCCTGCCTCTACTAGAAAATATAAAAATTAGCCAGATGTGGTGTCAGGTGCCTGTAGTCCCAGCTACTTGGGAGGCTGAGGCACAAGAATCGCCTGAACCCCAGAGGCAGAAGCTGCAGTGAGCTGAGGTTGTGCCACTGCACTCCAGCCTGGGTGGCAGAGCGAGATCCTGTCCCCCCACCAAAAAAAAAGGCAGGGGACTAAAACAGAATCCTTGGTATATGAAGAGTGATGGAGTTTGTCCCTGCTGGTCTCACTTCTTCCTAGCAGGCGGAGGGGGTCAGCTCTTCACTTTTTCACAGTACCTCATAATCCTGAAACAATACGGCTGGATGCTTAGGGATCTGACTCCTACATGGGAGAGGGGGAGCATTGGGATTGTGTCCCATGCTATACGTTGGCTGATGCCCATCTGGAGAATGTGCTATCTGGTACTTCTAGGCTGAGTGTGATGGCTCATGCCTGTAATGCCAACACTTGGGAGGCTGAGGTGGGCAGATACCTAAGGTCGGGAGTTCGAGACCAGCTTGACCAACATGGAGAAACCCCATGTCTACTAAAAATACAAAATTAGGCGTGGTGGTGCATGCCTGTAATTCCAGCTACTAGGGAGGCTGAGGCAGGAGGATCACTAGAACCTGGGAGGTGGAGGTTGCAGTGAGCTAAGATCGTGCCATTGCACTCCAGCCTGGGCAACAAGAGTGAAACTCCATCTCAAAAAAAAAAAAGAGACCACCTAGCAGGGTGTTTTGACCTCTTGCTGTGTGCCAGGCAAATGCTGCTTCTCTAGGCCTCCAGCCCTGGAGGGAAGAATGGACATCACCTTTGGGCGCTCTTCCACCACGTACTTGCTCTAAACACTCTGCATTCAGGTCCTGTGACATCAGCTCCTTCCTTATGTCTTAACAGTGTGAAGAATGTTACTTGCATTATACAGTCAACACTGCACCACATCCCTCCTGTGACCCTCACTTCAGCCACTAGAGGAAATCTTAGGTTCAGAGAAGTTAGATGGCTTAGCCAACATCACATGCCTGTTACCGAGTGAAGCTACAATTCAGAGCCCAGCTTTGCCTGATGCTAAAGTCTGTGCTCTTAGATACTTGCCTGGTACTTGAGAAGTTAGGAAAGAACCCAGCTGCTTTATTTTGCTTTGAAATTTTTTTCTTTCCTTGGTTTTGCTGTGTGTCTTCAGGGCACTAAGTTGGGTGTGTGAGTTGCTTTTTTAAACTTTGAACCTTGGCATTTGTTTGTTGGCTTTATTAATTAGCTTTGCATATTAATAAAGTTAATTTGTCAGTTACATTTGTTTAATTGGCTTTATTTATTAGTTGGCTACCACTTTAAAAATTAAAACAGTAACACATGCACTTGATAAAGAATTTCAGGTGATAGGTAAGTCTTTCACTCAGTTCTCCTAGCTTCTCAACCCCAGCACCAAATCATCCCTGAAGAAGAATTCACATTACGCTCAAGTACTTAAGTGCGCATCCCAGGGGCAGAGGGCCAATCATTCCCACTTAAGCCACTTCCTAGAGTGGGGTGAGGGGACTCCTCAATGGGAACTTAGCAGGAGGGAGCCGGCACTGGGGAAGCACCTCGCCAGCGCTCAGACTCCAAGCCTGACATTTTTCTTGAACTGTTGCTCATTATCTGTTGCCTGCTCAGGTATCCTACAAACACCTCAAATTCAATGCATCAAATCCAATCCTCTGGTCCCTGCTTTAGACCGCAACTCACCCAGTACTGGTACGTTGGGAGATAGCTTAGACACAACTGATCAGATTCTGCCATTTATTTGTTTTATTTTATTTATTTTGAGATGGAGTTTCTGTTGCCCGGGCTGGAATGCAGTGGCATGATCTCGGCTCACTGCAACCTCTGCCTCCCGGGTTCAGGCGATTCTCCTGCCTCAGCCTCCCAAGTAGTTGGGATTACGTGCACCTGCCACCATGCCTGGCTAATGTTTGTATTTTTAGTAGAGACGAGGTTTCGCCATGTTGGCCAGGCTGGTCTCGGACTCCTGACTTCAGGTGATCCACCCACCTCAGCCTCCCAAAGTGCTGGGATTTCAGGTGTGAGCCACTGCACCCCGCCTATTTATTTTTCAATTCTTTTTTAGAGACAGAGTCTCCCTCTGTTGCCCAGGCTGGAGTGCCATGGTGCAGTCATAGCTCACCGTAGCCTCTAATTCCCTGGCTCAAGTGATCCTCCCAGGTTCTGCCATTTTATTCCCAGAATCTCTTGCCCATCCATCTCTCTTTATCCCAATCTCCAAATCTGGGACTAACTGCTACTACAGGCAGGTGACACCGCACTCAGCTAATTTTTAATTTTTTTGAAGAGACAGGGTCTCACGATATTGCCCAGGCTGGTCTCAAACTCCTGGCCTCAAATCAAAGTGCTGGGATTAACAGAACAGGCATGAGCCACCATGCCGGGCCTCTCATGACACTTTTTAAAGTCCAGGCCTTATAAACTCCCACCTTCTGGATTTGTTTCCTCATAATCAGATTCAGGTTAGATGATTTTAGCAAGAGTGCCTCAGAGGTGACATGACCTCAGTGCCTCACATCAGGAGCAGCATAGGAGGTTGACTTGTATCATTGGTGATGCTGAGTATGGTACCTCCACCTAGGTTGTACCTACCTCCCTTACAAGGTGGTGAGCTCCTGGAGATGGGAGACAAACTATATGGTGTGAAACTGTGTACTCAGGCTCCAGGAGTGCTTAACACACAGTGGGTACTTCCTTGTGTGTGGAGCGAGTGAGTGAACTTGCTGTATGGAGAACACAGTGAGAAGACTGAAGCAGCTCCACTGGAGATATGGTGGGGATGGCTGGAGACAGGACTGGGACTGGGTCATGACAGGCTTCACAAACCGCCCTTTCCCAGTGGGAACGGTGTACAACAGAGGCACAGATCCTCCGAGGTGTTTTCAGCAGCTATTAAATACCATATGCATACAATTCCATTTATCCTGTTCTTGAATTCACACACACTTTGGAATGCTACATTTGGCCAGTTTGCTGCCTACCTGTAGTGGCACAGAAGTCTCTCAAAAGAACATTCTGATAAGCTCTTAGAGCAGAAAGAACAGAAAGGCCTTTGCTATTGCTTGAACAACCAGACCCTAAATGGCCTTGGGGATGAATGATGTGTGTGTGTGAGATCCAGTAAATGTCTTCCCTCATTCTGGCTTCTTTGGGGCTTACACCAGCTACTGGATGATGTGAATGGGCTGTTTCACTGCAGGCGTCTGGTGAAGATAGTAGCAAAGCAGGCACTCAAGTGGCAGTACAGTCAGACTTTGTGATCTTAGGCAGACACAATCACAGACGCTTTTTTTTGGTAAAATGTACAGCTGCCATGGGATTTAAAATAGCCAGAACAACTTGGGGACTACCACCAAAATACCCCCAGTGTTAAACTACTAGACGTTCCAATCAAAGGAATAACACACAGCCTGTTTACTCCCTATTTGATCACCAGTGCTTAGTAAGTGCTCAAGCTATTGTTAAATAAATGCAGTTGTAAAAAAAACAATGAGGAAGAGCCTTATCCTCCAGTTTGGCAGTTTTCCAAGATACGTTGCTAAGTATTGCAAAAAAATAAAAAAGGTCTAGTGTAACAATGTATGCTTTTCATAACTGAGGATATGCTTTCTATTGCTAAAAAGGGGCCAGGTGCAGTGCCTCATGCCTGTTATTCCAGCACTTTGGGAAGTGGAGGCGGGAGCATCTTTTGAGCCCAGGAGTTCGAGACCAGCCTGGGTAACACAGTGAGACCCCATCTCTATAAATAACTTAAAAAATTAGCAGTGGTGTGCCTACTTGGGAGGCTGAGGCAGGAGGATGGCCTGAGCCTGGGAGGTTGAGGCTGCGGTGAGCCACAATCGTGTCACTGCACTCAGATTGGGTGACAGTGAATGTCTCAGCTCAAAGAAAACGAGGTTTGCATTCGACCCAGCAATCCCATTACTGGATATACATAAAGGAATATAAATCATTCTACCATAAAGACACACACATGCCTGTGTTCACTGCAACACTATTCACAGTAACAAAGACATGGAATCAACCTAAATGCCCATCAACTGCAGACTGGGTAAAGAAAATGTGTAGGCTGGGTGCAGTGGCTCTCGCCTATAGTCCTAGCACTCTGGGAGGCCAAGGCGGGCGGATCATTTGAGGTCAGGAGTTCGAAACCAATCTGGCCAACATGGTGAAACCCCATCTCTAATAAAAATACAAAGTATCCGGGCATGGTGGCGGATGCCTGTAATCCCAGCTATTCAGGAGGCTGAGGCAGGAGAATCACGTGAACTGGGGAAGCAGAGGTTGTAGTTAGCCAAGATAGCACCATACCACTCCAGCCTGGGTGACAGAGTGAGACTGTCTGAAAAAAAAAAAAAGTGTGTATACACACACACACACACACACACATCACACACACTCTCCATGGAATACTATGCAGCCATAAAAAATGAGATCATGTCCTTTATGGTAACATGGATGCAGCTGGAACCAGTATCCTAAGTGAACTATCACAGGATCAGAAAACCAAATACCACGTTCTCACTTTAAGTGGGAGCTAAACATTGAGTAAACATGGACAGAAGGGAAAAACAGGCACTGGGGCCTACTGGAGGGTGGAGGGTGAGGCTCCAAAAAACACCCGTCGGGGACTGGGCACAGTGGCTCACATCTGTAATCCCAGCACTTTGGGAGGCGGAGGTGGGCGGATCACCTAAGGTCAGGAGTTCAATACCAGGCTGGCCAACATGGTGAAACCCCGTCTCAACTAAAAATACAAAAAATTAGCCAGGTGGTGGTGGGTGCATGGTGGCGGGTATAACGTCAGCTACTTGGGAGGCTGAGGCAGGAGAATCGCTTGAACCTGGGAGATGGAGGTTGCAGTGAGCCAAGATTGTGCCACTGCACTCCAGTCTGGGCGACAAGAGCGAAACTCCTTCTCAAATAAAAAAACCCATGGGGTATTATGCTTATTACCTGGGTGATGAAATAATCTGCACACCAAACCCCATGACACATAATTTACCTATATAACAAACATGCACATGTACCCCTGAACCTAAATAAAAGTTAAAAAAAAAAAAAAGGACTATGTCTGCCTAACATGCCTGGAATAACTCTAGAGCAACCCAGAAGGAACCAGCGTATTGGTACCTACAGGAAGGGAAGCAGATGTGAGTGTGGACCCAATCCCAGAGCTGACTCCCATCCTTCGACCACCTCATCTCTCAGCCATGAGATTCTCTGCTGGCTGAGGGCCCCTCACCTTAGTCCCTCTGCCTCAAAGACACTACTTACTGTAGGCCTTTGGTTCCTCTTCCTTCCCCATACTAGAAATGTCAGTAAAAGGAGAGGAATTATTTTGATGTAACTCTCAAACTAAACTCTTCAAGAGCTAAGCAATGCATACATGTTATCTACATCAACCCCAAGGAACCAACACAGTGCTAAGAGTAAAAGGGGCAGAACCAATAATGATGTGTGACAAATCAAACTGTGGTTTGATGTGTGGCAATGTCAAACTGACCTTCCAGGAGGAAAGAGAGCCTCCCATTCTCCAAAACTGTTAAACTGTATTAAAAGGGATCTTTAGGACAGTGATGAAAAACTAGTCCCACCTGCTGATATCAGCTGACATATCTGATAATAAGCTAATGGAAACCAAAACAAAAATTTTTTTGAAGCAAAAAGTCCATTTCCATGAATATATTCACTCCTGATATGAAGGTGGGGAGACAGCCTTACTTCAAGTACATGGCTGGGGAAGCCATTGTTTTTGACATGCATGAATACAAATGACAAATCAGACCTTTAAAAATATTAAGCAATGTCAGTATACAAACATAAAAAAGCACTTTATAGACATTATTGAAAAACTGAAGACGGGGGAAAATGTTGGTTTTATAGATTTATTTTCAAAGAGTAAAACACTTATACAATTTAAATACAAGTCCATCAGAATCACTCTGTCAGAGTCAGCAAGAATGCCAAAATGTGTCCTCACTGCCAGACATTCGTCACTATCATCTGAGTCCTCTCTCAGCAAAGCCAAAGGGTCTGGAAAAGACAAAATAAGTTCAATGTTATTTTTGATGTATTCTTACTAATGATAAGTGACATCTTTCAGGTGCTAAAAATGCAGCCTCTGGCTGAGTGCAGTGGCTCATGCCCGTAATCCCAGCACTTTGGGAGGCCAAGGTGGGCGGATCACCTGAGGTCAGGAGTTCGAGACCAGCCTGGCCAACATGGTGAAACCCCATCTCTACTAAAAATATAAAAATTAGCTGGGCGTGGAGGTGCACGCCTGTAATCCCAGTTACTCAGGAGGCTGAGGCAGGAGAATCGCTTGAACCCAGGAGGCGGAGGTTGCAGTGAGCCGAGATTGTGCCACTACACTCCAGCCTGGGCAACAGAGCAAGGTTCCATCTTTAAAAAAAAAAAAAAAAAATGCAGGGTCACTAAAAGCTAAAGACTAAAGACACTAATACAATGTTTTAATTCAAAAAGTCTTATTTGATCATTCTAGGTCCCAAGTAACAAAAGCTACTATTTACTGAGAGGCTTCTTTACATCATTATATCAAGTGATATATATACTCTCTTCAATTTTGCTTTCACAAAGGCCCCAGGTAGGTCCTATCATTACCACCATATTACATATGAGGAAACTGAGGCTTACAGAGCTAAGCAGCCTGCCTGAGACCACCAGGCTTATAGTGTGGGGCAGAGCTGAGAATAAACTTGGGTGTCTCTGACTCCAAAGTCCATCCTCTTATCCATGAGGCCTCTCTTGCCTACTTAAGAGCCAGGTCACCTCAGTGTCTTACCCAGCAGGCTGGGCTTACCTTGGCTGAGTAATTGAGGGAGACAGAGGTCTGTTTCCAGGTTACCCTGTTCAGTACTTTGTACAATGTTCTGCTTTTGTGAGGACAGCTGACAATCAAGGGAGTTCTATCCAGGAATGACAGTTCTCAACCTCTCAAAGACAAAGATCACCACCAGGACTGGGCCCCTTTGAGTGGCAGACAACAGGAAAGGGCTTGCATTTTATAACTAGTGAAAAATCTTGGTCAAGCATTTCCATTTTCTGTGTCTTCTTAAGTTTCCTTTATTGAAGAACCACAGACAAATCTATGGGTGAACATCATTTTTTAAGTCTATTTACCTGATACTTTATTCATATACATCCTTCTTATCTGCAATGTAATCTACAATTTCTTGTGGACACATTAACTTTTCAGCATCTATATCAGGAATTTCAAACCCTAAAAGAAAAATATACAACAATGTGAGAGAGTTAAAAAAAAAAATCCTTTAGAACTGAACACACCTGACCCTTCTACAACAGCTACAAGTATATCAAAACTTTCAGCAACCTTGAATCCCATATAGGTTGTGGGCCAGTTAGCTTCTAGACAGTATGCATACAGGTTGGGTACGATGCTTTGGAGGTATGTTTGTTTGTTTGTTTGTTTGTTGAGATAGAATTCACATAATAGAAAATTCCTCCTTGTATATACCATATAATTTGGTAGTTTTTAGTATATTCACAACATTGTGCAACCATCACCATTGTGTAAAAGAAACCCAGCTCCCTCTCCCTCTCCCCACGGTCTCCCTCTCCCTCTCCCTCTCCCCAAGGTCTCCCTCTCCCTCTCTTTCCATTGTCTCCCTCTGATGCCGAGCCGAAGCCGGACTGTACTGCCGCCATCTCTGCTCACTGCAACCTCCCTGCCTGATTCTCCTGCCTCGGCCTGCCGAGTGCCTGCGATTGCAGGCACGCGCCACCACGCCTGACTGGTTTTCGTATTTTTTTGGTGGAGACGGGGTTTCGCTGTGTTGGCCGGGCTGGTCTCCAGCTCCTAACCGCCAGTGATCTGCCAGCCTCGGCCTCCCAAGGTGCCGGGACTGCAGATGGAGTCTCGTTCACTCAGTGCTCAATGTTGCCCAGGCTGGAGTGCAGTGGCGTGATCTCGGCTAGCTACAACCTCCACCTCCCAGCTGCCTGCCTTGGCCTCCCAAAGTGCCGAGATTGCAGCCTCTGCCTGGCCGCCCATCGTCTGGGATGTGAGGAGCCCCTCTGCTGGCTGCCCAGTCTGGAAAGTGGGGAGCGCCTCTTCCCGGCCGCCATCCCGTCTAGGAAGTGAGGAGCGTCTCTGCCCGGCCGCCCATCGTCTGAGATGTGGGGAGCGCCTCTGCCCCGCTGCCCCGTCTGGGATGTGAGGAGCGCCTCTGCCCGGCCGCGACCCCATCTGGGAGGTGAGGAGCGTCTCTGCCCGGCTGCCCCCTCTGAGAAGTGAGGAGCCCCTCCGCCTGGCAGCCGCCCCGTCTGAGAAGTGAGGAGCCCCTCCGCCCGGCAGCCGCCCTGTCTGAGAAGTGAGGAGCCCCTCTGCCCGGCAGCCGCCCCGTCTGGGAAGTGAGGAGCGTCTCCGCCCGGCAGCCGCCCCGTCCGGGAGGGAGGTGGGGCCAGCCCCCAGCCGGCCGCCACCCCGTCAGGGAGGTGTACCCAACAGCTCATTGAGAACGGGCCATGATGACGATGGCGGTTGTTTCGAATAGAAAAGGGGGAAAGGTGGGGAAAAGATAGAGAAATCAGATTGTTGCTGTGTCTGTGTAGAAAGAAGTAGACATAGGAGACTCCATTTTGTTCTGTACTAAGAAAAATTCTTCTGCCTTGGAATGCTGTTGATCTGTGACCTTACCCCCAACCCGGTGCTCTCTGAAACATGTGCTGTGTCCACTCAGGGTTAAATGGATTAAGGGCGGTGCAAGATGTGCTTTGTTAAACAGATGCTTGAAGGCAGCATGCTTGTTAAGAGTCATCACCACTCCCTAATCTCAAGTACCCAGGGACACAAACACTGTGGAAGGCCCCAGGGTCCTCTGCCTAGGAAAACCAGAGACCTTTGTTCACTTGTTTATCTGCTGACCTTCCCTCCACTATTGTCCTATGACCCTGCCAAATCCCCCTCTGCGAGAAACACCCAAGAATGATCAATAAAAAGAAAAAAAAAGAAACCCAGTGCCCGTCAGCAGTCACTCCCCATCCTCCCTAGCTCTGGCAACCACCCGTGTACTTTCTATCTCTGGATTTGCCTCTTCTTGACATTTCATGTAAATGGTATATAACGTGTCATCTTCTGTGTCTGGCTTCTTTCACTCGGCACATTCTCAAGGTTCGTGTGCTGTAACACACGTCACCCATGCATTTTTTTTTTTATGATGGTTGGGTTTTTATAAATGGCTGGGTTTTGGTAGTTAGCTTACTTTGGCCCAAACACTGTGCTGAGCATTTTACACATCATCTCTAATTCTCACAGCAATTCCAATCCTGGGGTTCCTACTATTATCACCCCCACTTTACAGCTGAGGAAACAGGCTTTGAGAGATACAGTTACTTGTCCAGGCTCATACCTGACTAAGCTCAATTCCAGACCTGGTACTCTTAAGCACTAGGCAAAGGGATTCCATCCTAGTCAGCATCATCTGTGAGGAATTTTAACTAGGCCCTGCTCTGCAGAACAGCACAGAAGTCCTTTGATTTCCTATTCAGCCAACTCACGCAGAAACAGCCATGGAACCTTATAAGGTCTCACCTGCCCAACACACAGTCCCAAACTTGGAGTGTGCTTGTGAGCCAGGATAGGAGACCAAGGCCAGAGGCTCTGGGTGCGTCTCTTGTCCTGGCACACATTACTTCTACCTGGTTCGCGTTACCTGAGCTCAGGAGGGGCTGACATGTCATCAGCATGTGTTCCGGGGAGGCTTTTGCCCTTTGTCTTAGAACCCTGTCTGAAGAATCAGTCCCCTGGAACCATCTCTGGTCATTTGGCTCTTGGCACCACACTGGGCACTCTGCTGGGCTTGTGCAAGGTGCTCTCTGAATAAATGTACCATCCCTAAAGCTTACTTCACCTGATGGTAAGTGGGCAGGAAGGTGTGTGTGAAGGGCAGTGGATGCTACTGTTTCTATTAATATTTAATTCTAATTCCAATTCAGATGCCCACCACTTCTTTCAGTTTAATCCACCTTAATCAAAAATCGCAGTATGTAGACAGAAGACTGAGCCTTACCAAATTCGTCTTCCATGGCCATGATAATCTCCACTTGGTCCAAACTGTCTAAGCCCAGGTCTTTCATAAAATGAGAATTTACTGAAAGCTGCAAGAAAGGAGCACCAAACACAAAATGTAGTCCATGAAAGCATCTGCTTCCCAAGATAACAGGGTGGTACAATGCCACTTAATCACTATATTGAATTTTTTTATTATACTTTAAGTTTTAGGGTACATGTGCACAACGTGCAGGTTTGTTACATAGGTATACATGTGCCATGTTGGTTTGCTGCACCCATCAACTCATCATTTACATTAGGTATTTCTCCTAATGCTGTCCCTCCCCAAGCCCCCTACCCCTTGACAGGCCCTGGTAAATGATGCTCCCCACCCTCTGTCCAAGTGACCTCATTGTTCAGTTCCCACCTATGAGCGAGAACACACAGTGTTTGGTTTTCTGTCCTTGTGACTACATCGAATTTTTTTTAACATACAGAGGCTATAACTGACATTTTATATGTAACCTATGCTAGTATGTACATGGTTTGCTTTATCTTACTCTGTTTTGAAGTGAACAATATATACATAGCTAATGAAGGATTTCACTCTATATGTTGTCTGTTTTTTGTTTTTTGAGAAAGTCTTGCTCTGTCACCCAGGCTGGAGTGTAATGGCACGATCTCGGCTCACTGCAAACTCGGCCTCCCGGGTTCAAGCGATTCTCATGCCTCAGACTCCCGAGTAGCTGGGATTACAGGCGTGCACCACCACACCCAGCTAATTTTTGTATTTTTAGTAGAGACGGGGTTTCACCATGTTGGTCAGGCTGGTCTCGAACCCCTGACCTCGTGATCCACCCACCTTGGCCTCCCAAAGTGCTGGGATTACAGGCGTGAGCCACTGCGCCTGGCCAAAGTGTTTACTATCACCCTATCACTCTAATTTAGACCTCAGAATCACCAGGAATGATTCTTCAAAAACCCAAATCAAAAAAAAAAACTGCCTTACCTACACAACAGATTCAATTTTTTTTCATTGTTAGATGGAGTTTCACCCTGTCATCCAGGCTGCAGTGTGCAGTGGCATGATCTCGGCTCACTGCACCCTCTCCCTCCCGGGTTCAAGCAATTCTCTGCCTCATCCTCCCGAGTGGCTGGGATTACAGGTGTCTGCCACCACGCCTGTCTAATTTGTGTATTTTTAGTAGAGATGGGGTTTCACCATCTTGGCCAGGCTGCTCTTCAATTCCTGACCTCATGATCCACTCGCCTCGGCCTCCCAAAGTGCTGGGATTACAGGCGTGAGCTACCACGCCCGGCCCCACTTGTGTTTTTATTATTTATTATTATTTTTGAGATGGAGTTTCACTCTTGTTGCCTAGGCTGGACTGCAATCGCGCTATCTCGGCTCACTGCAACCTCCACCTCCCAGGTTCAAGTGATTCTGCTGCCTCAGCCTCCCGAGTAGCTGGGATTACAGGTATGTGCCACCATGCCTGGCTAATTTTGTATTTTTAGTACAGATGAGGTTTCTACATGTTAGTCAGGCTGGTCTCGAATTCCCGACCTCAGGTGATCCGCCCACCTCGGCCTCCCAAAGTGCTCGGATTACAGGCATGAGCCACAGTGCCCAGCCAGTTGTGTTTTTTAAAAAGGGTGAGATATACATACATATAATATACACACGTGTGTATACTTCTTTAACATATGCATTGAGTACCTTTGGAAACATACATGAAACTGGTAGCGCTGGCTATCTCCCAGAATGGGCCTGGGTGGCTGGGAGCCAGGGAGATTTTTACTGAGTATCTTTCCCTTTGCATTTTCTAGCATGTAATTAAATACTCTATATTTAAAGAAAAAAATTCAAACCACCATCAGTTACCTTCTCTGGGTCAATCTTGTCATAGAGTTTCAATACGTAAAGAACACGGTCCTGGATGCCCTCTAACGTCAAAGGAGGCATGTCGCTATACTGGCGGCACAACTGTGTAACTCTACCAGGAACCTAGAGCGACGGCAGGAAGGAAACACTGTCATTGAACGGAAAATACCTCTAAATCAATGCACAAGCCTATAGGTAACTTTCACAGAACTTTCGGGGCTTTAGAGAACCCACAGCATCTGATTCTCATTGTGGCCACCAGGACACACTAAGTTGCAGGACTGGGTAATCGCAGAAGCCCCAACAGTTCGGCAGCATCTCAGGCCTCCTTCCTGGGAGTCAGGACCGGCCCCTCTGCCTCCTGGCTTCAACCCTCAGGCTCTGGACATTCATACTGCTCTGCGACACTTAACTGCCACTAAAATTGTCTAGCGTCTGCAGAATGCCTGTGTCTTCTCATGGCATCTTCAGCATCCCGAGGCCTCTACAGGGTGCTGCCACCTTTAATAGGCTGACCCAAGTCAAAATAACCCACAAGGAAAGAGCTGTCATGGTAAACCCAAAGGCAATTCAAATTGAGGACCATACACCAGAAAGGTCTAGTTTGGCTCCAGCAGTTATCTCCCTGATCTCAGCCAGGACAAAGGAAGCTGGCCTCCCACCCAAAGAGGGGATGAGGGAGCTTAACAGTCACTACGTTCCAATCTGTTTCCCTTCCAGCGAGGCTTGCCTCATGGCCACCAGCCAAACCATGAGCCCTTCTGGCCTGTGCCATGTTAGAGCAATACCTCACGTATCTCTGGTATTAGTCGGCTCAATGTTTAGGTATTAGGGTATTGACCAGATTTCATTCAACAAATGTGGAATGAGCTGCAATTACAGGTCAGGGGGTTTAATGCTGTGGAAGGTACGACGCAGAATCAGAGAAAACAAAACAGGGTATCTGGCAGTTTTGCTCACTACTGAAATCCCTAATCTGGCTAGTCATGGTGGCTCACGCCTATAATCACAACACTTTGGGAGGCCACAGTGGGCAGATCACCTGAGGTCAGGAGTTCGAGACCAGCCTGGCCAACATGGTGAAACCCTGTCTCTACTAAAAATACAAAAATTAGCCAGGCGTGGTGGTGGGCGCCTGTAATCCCAGCTACTCAGGAGACTGAGGAAGGAGAATCGCTTGAATGTGGGAGGAGAGGTTGCAGTGAGCCGAGCCTGCGCCATTGCATTCCAGCCTGGGCGACAAAGCAAGACTCCGTCTCAAAAAAAAGAAAAAGAAAGAAATCCCTAATCTAAATTGGTTTGTTTACCTCCTGAAGTTGATTTTAAGTCCGAGGCTTGGCGTTCTTCAGGCATTTCCCTATAGAAAGTGGGGCTGCTTGTTAGGGCTCAGGTCCCTGAAACTCACAAAGGTCCATGAAAAATCATAATAAATACTGCCCAGAGAACCAAACCAGTATAACCTCTGTAGAAGAAACATTCATCTTGCATAAAGAACAGGTATTGGGCCGATGTGTGTCTCACACCTGTAATCCCAGCACTTTGGGAGGCCGAGGTGAGCCAATCACTTGAGGCCAGGAGTTCGAGACCAGCCTGGTCAACATGGTGAAGCCTCGTCTCTACTAAAAATACAAAAATTAGCTGGGCGTGGTGGTGTGTGCCTGTAATCCCAGCTATTCAGGTAGCTGAGGCATGAGAATTGCTTGAACCCAGACAGAGGTTGCAGTGAGCGGAGACTGTGCCACTGCACTCCACCTTGGGCCACAGAGCGAGACTCTGTCTCAAAAAAGAAAAGAAAAAGAAGTCAGTTATTAAAATCAGGTTTAGGCTGGGCGCAGTGGCTCACACCTGTAATTGCCACACTTTGGGAAGCCGAGGCAGGCGGATCACGAGGTCAGGAGTTCGACACTAGCCTGACCAAAATGGAGAAACCCCGTCTCTACCAAAAATATAAGTTAGCTGGGCGTGGTAACATGTGCCTGTAATCCCATCTACTCAGGAGGCTGAAGCAGAAGAATCGCTTGAACTTGGGAGGCGGAGGTTGCAGTGAGCCAAGATCACGCCATTTACACTCCAGCATGGGTGACAGAGTGAGATTCCGTCTCAAGAAAAAAAAAAAAAAATCAGGTTTAATCAGCAAACTAAAGAGATGAGTTGGAGAGTATGATAGATATTCTAACGAGCCTTTCTGAGTACTTTCAAGAGTTTTAGAGCATGTCTCTTTGTCTAAATGTCTAATCTCCTTTCGTATTATACATGGGTTAAGGAGACCTTTTTTACAGGCACATGACCGGCCTACTTAACAATGACTCAAATAGGTTTCCAAGTCACAAATAAAATGGAGAAGAAAGGAATAAAGAGAAAGGGGGAGAAGAAATGAGGTAATATGGCAATGGCAGAAAAGAAATTTCAGTTGGAGGGATCTAACAGAGGCTGTGTGCTTATCAAGAAATGGTACGAGGCCAGGTGTGGTGGCTCACGCCTGTAATCCCAGCACTTTGGGAGGCCAAGGTGGGCGGATCTCTTGAGGTCAGGAGTTTAAGACCAGCCTGCCCAACACAGTGAAACCTCCATCTCTACTAAAAGTCCAAAAATTAGCCGGGCATCGTGGTGTGTGCCTATAATCCCAGCTAATCAGGAGGCTGAAGTGGGAGGATCACTTGAACCTAGGAGGCAGAGGTTGCAGTGAACTGAGATCATGGCTCTACACTCCAGCCTGGGCGATAGGGTGAGACTCTGTCTCCAAAAAGAAAAAAAAACAAAACAAAAAACAAAGAAAAGAAATGGTACCAGGCCAGGTGTGGTGGCTCACGCCTGTAATCCCAACACTTTGGGAGGCCAAAGTGGAAGGATCGCTTGAGCCCAGGAGTTCCAGACCAACCTGGGCAACAAAGCAAGACCCCTGGTGAGGGTATATTCTATGTTCGTACACAACTACCCATGAGGCCAACTAGGTTGTCAGCATTGTCCTCAGCAGCTCCGGCAAGTACCTACAAGGGCCAGGTGGGCAGCATGTGATTAAATTAAATGAGTCCTGGAGGCCACATGCCAATCTAGAGTGGGTGCTGCATCAGGATCAGCGTGAGGCAGTAAGTTAGTGGGCAAGAGCTCAGACGCTGAAACTAGACCACCTATGCCTGCACCATGGTGCTGGCTCTCACTAGTTGTTTGGCCTTGGGTGGGTTACTTAACCTTCTACATCTCAGTTTCCTCATCTGTAAAATGGGGATAAACAACAGTACCACACTCACAGGACTGTTGTGAAGCATCAGTGAGATGAAGTAAAGGGCTTGGACATTGGCTGGCACTTAACACAGTAAGTGCTATTTAGGGTTATTTAGTAGGATCCTGAGAACAATGACCAGCAGCAGCTAGTTTGATACCTTGGCTGTAGCGTAGCCCCAAAATACTTGATCCTACTACCCTCTCATGCTCCTGCCTCTGGTCTCTATTTCTTTTTTCTTTTTTTTTTTTTCAGACAGAGTCTCACTGTGTTGCCCAGGCTGGAGTGCAGTGTTGTGACCTTGGCTCACCACAACTTCTGCCTCCCAGGTTCAAGTGATTCTTATGCCTCTGCCTCCCAAGTAGCTGGGATTACAGGCGTGCACCACCATGCCTGGCTAATTTCTGTATTTTTAGTGGAGATGAGGTTTTACCATGTTGGCCAGGCTGGTCCTGAACTCCTGGTCTCAAGTGATCCACTCACCTCAGCCTCTCAAAGTGCTGGGATTACATGCATAAGCCACCACGTCCCGGCCTCCATTAATTTCTTATCAGGTCAGGCTATGATATTGCCCTAAGCACTTTACACACATCATCTTTCTTCAGCTCTCCAGTATTCTGGTGAGATCCATGATACTATCATTCTCCTTTTTACAGATGAGAAACTGAGGCAAGGGAAGGTTAGGTATCCTCCTCACCCCATGTCCTTCCAGCATGGCCTCCTGGAAGGTCTTGCTGCTCCTTCTAACTGGATCTCTGTTGATTGGGAAAAAATAAAAGGGATACAAAATGGACAAGCACCTCCCCATCAGCCAACATGTGATGTTTCTGGTGTTAGTTGTTCTTCCCCAAGATCTACACTTAACAAATATATGGGAAATAAACCACCTCTCCCAGACATCAGAGAAGGTACTGTTTGCAGGTAAAGAGTGATGACCCTCTGGGCTAGTAATTCAAACAGATGAGGTTCCATCAGAATCCCGGTACTCCACTGGGGCCCACTTCTGCCTGAGGCAAACTCAGAGGAGGCTAAGGAGAGGGCTTTAAAGGCCGTCTCTACAAACTGCCGACTGGTCCACTCTACACAGGCAGCCCAGACCTCTCAAACTCAACAGTTTGGAAATGAACTCCTGACCTGTCTCCAAAACTCCTGCTTACAGACCTCTGTTCCTTCTCCGCCACCTGGGGCTTATTCCTTCAATAAGCCCTGTTTCATGTTCACTCCCTATGACCTTTGCAGAGAATACCCACAATTCCTCACTGCAGCATACAGCTCCCTTCATGATATGCTCACTCTCTTCCCCCCAACAATGTTCCCTTCCAGACACCCTAAGAGTCAACCACAAGGAGGTAAGTGCCAGGCTCTTCCTGGCCTCTGCACAGGCTTTCAAGATCACGTTCACTGAGAGGTTGGTCAAGTATCTCTTTTTGCTTTTGCACTACACACACCTGTTTCACAATGCCTTGCCTTTATTTACACGACTGTCTCAGAAGCCTGGGAACTTTACCTGTGTGCCAAGAACTGTGCAATGGGCTGGAAATGCAAAGATGAATAAGACACAACCTTCCCCCAAAAGAAGCTTACACTCTAATGGAAAAGACCAATCCACAGATCATTTTAGTTGAAATAAAAATATGGCAAGCACCATGACAGAAGTATCTGTAGGCTGATGCAATAACAAAAGTTGTCACTCAGTCCTTGAGTGGCCGGAAAGGAGGATGCCAGACTTGGATTTGGTGAGGAAAAGAGCCGAGACTGATAATTCAAGGAGAGGGAAGAACAGGTCAAGAAAATGAAATGAGGTCAGGCGTGGTAGCGCAGGCCAGTTATCCCAGCTAGTCAAGGGACTGAGGCAGAAGGATTGCTTGAGCCCAGGAGTTTGAAGCTGCACTGATATATGATCATGCCACTGCACTCCAGCCTAAGTGACAGAGACCTTGTCTGGAAAAAAAAAAAAAAAAGACATGAAAGTGCAGTGCCTGTGTCTATGTGAGAAGACATCAGCTCATGTTGGGAGATGGTACACAGATGACAGGCTTGGAGGCTAAGAGGGAGGGCCCAGGTCTGCAGAGCCTTAAGGGCCATGGGAAGAGACTGGGACTTTGTCTGGTCCTGGTCCCAGTCCTGGAATAGCTAGCTTTTTTTTGTACAAGTGCTGTCTTCATCTGGGTACCATGCCCCATAGAACTGCTGGAAATTATCTTTGTGCTCCATCTGCTAGACAGTGTAGATTCGGGGCCTGCCTGGATCAAGTATAAGACTTCCAGGCTGCATTTTAGGCCACTGCCCTTGGTTTTTGTTTTTTTGTTTTTTCCTTACCTTCTATTTTATATCATCTGGTATTTTTATACCCAGGAAAACTGCCTTAGCTCCTTTTGGGAAAAAGGGTGTAAATGAGTGACTAGTTGCTCTGAAGTTGGCATAGTGGATGGATTTGAGGAGAGGAAATTTCACAGCAGGGAATAGGTAGCATGAGCAATGGTCCAAATGAGATGAACAAGGACTGGAGGCGGAGGTCTGGGATATACAGCAATAACAGAAACCAAGAGTGAAGAGTCCAGGGAGCATGTGTGGTAAGAGAACTCGGGAGCCCACCAACATTTAAGGGTTAGGCACACCAGGTGTGATGGCTCATGCCTGTAATCCCAGCACTTGGGAGGCTGAGGCAGGAGGATTGCTTGAGCCCAAGAGTTCACAACTAGCCTAGGCAACATAAGGAGATTCCGTCTCTAAAAAGAAGACAGACATCAAAAAATTAGGCGTGGTGGCTCATGCCTGTAGTCCCAGCTACTCAGGAAGCTGAGGCAGGAGGACCATTTGAGTCCAGGAGGTCAAGGCTGCAGTGAGCCACGATCATGCCACTGCACTCCAGCCTGAAAGGCAAAGTGTCCCAACAAGGTAGGGGGACAAACCAACCAAGGGAGAACAGTGTCACAACAGCCTAGGGAAGAAGACAGCAGCAGAGAAGGAGCCAGCAAGTTGGACATAAGGGCTGCAAAGCGTTCAATGAAGATGTAAGCTAATGTCTTCCTTTTGTATCCATCTCTGTATCTCTCAACAGCTAGCATGAGTCCTGGCACACAGCTGGCCCTCAATATCTTTGAATGAACTTAGTCAAAACCACTTTGTAAATATAAATAAAATGGTTCCTCTGCTATATATGCAAGCCAAGCCGCCATAGTGGAACATTTCTGAGCTCCTTGCCATTCAAAGCATGGTCCAAGGAACACCCGCAGCAGGATCTTCTGGAAGCCCACTGGAGGTGGAAACTCTCTGGCCCCTTCCCAGAACTGAATCAGAATCTGTATTCCAACCTAAGTGATCTGTATGTCCAATCAACTGAGAATCAATGCTGTAAGAACAAAGACAATCACTTCACATTTTAGCCCAATGTTGAAATCAATCTTAGGAACCAGACACTCATCAATTCTAACTACTGCCTTTTTAACCCTTATTTCTTTTTTTTTTTTTTTTTTGAGATGGAGTCTGGCTCTGTCGCCCAGGCTGGAGTGCAGTGGCACGATCTCGGCTCACTGCAAGCTCTGCCTCCTGGGTTCATGCCATTCTCCTGCCTCAGCCTCCCGAGTAGCTGGGACTACAGGCGCCCGCCACCACGCCCGCCTAATTATTTTGTATTTTTAGTAGAGACGGGGTTTCACCGTGTTAGCCAGGATGGTCTCCATCTCCTGACCTCGTGATCCGCCCGTCTCGGCCTCCCAAACTGCTGGGATTACAGGCGTGAGCCATCGCGCCTGGCCTTTAACCCTTAATTTCAAGGTGACACTTTTCACCTTTTGATACAGCCAACAGGGCAGTGCCCAATGAATGAATCCATTACACTGTCAGTGAACAGCAACACTGGCTTCACAAAAGAAACACTTGATGACTTCTAAAAATAGTCGCCTAGTACTCACTTCTAGATTCTGTCGATCTGGCACGGGCTGGCTGGCTTATTTAAGACGGTCTGCCTCCCAGACTGGAGTGCAGTGGCATGATCTCAGCTCCCTAAAACCTCTGCCTCCTGGGTTCAATCGATCCTCCCACCTCAGCCTCCTGAGTAGCTGGGACTAGTCAGGAGGCGCGCGACACCACGCCCGTCTAATTTCTGGTTTTTGTTTGTTTGGTTTTTTTTTTGAGATGGAGTCTCTGTCGCCCAGACTGGAGTACAGGTGGCGCGATCTCGGCTCACTGCAACCTCCACCTCCCAGGTTCAAGCGATTCTCCTGCCTCAGCCTCCTGAGTAGCTGGGACTACAGGCGCGTGCCACCACACCCGGATAATTTTTTTTATGTTTAGTAGAGACGGGGTTTCACTGTGTTAGGCAGAATGGTCTCGATCGCCTGACCTCGTGATCCGCTCGCCTCGGCATCCCAAAGTGCTGGGATTACAGGCATAAGCCACCGCGCCCGGCCTAATTTCTGTATTTTTTGTAGAGACGGGGTTCCACCATGTTGCCTAGGAGGGTCTCAAACTCCTGGGCTCAAGCGATTCGCCCGCCTCGGCCTCCCAAAGTGCTGGGATTACAGGCGTGAGCCACCACGCCTGGCCAGACACACTTATTTTTCACACTAACATGCAGTCAAGGTTGAAACCACTATTACCTGAAGTCTATGACTTTGAAAAGGGGTTTCATAACTTGACCTTGGGAGTCTATCCTACCTTAAGACGGTTATTTTTATTCCCAATTGCACTTCAGAGTCATCTGGAGAACTTAGAAAACAACAAAAAAAAAGGCAGGGCGCGGTGGTTCACGCCTGTAATCCCAGCACTTTGGGAGGCCGAGGCGGGTGGATTGCGAGGTCGGGAGTTCGAGACCAACCTGGCCAATATGATGAAACCCCGTCTCCACTAAAAATACAAAACTTAGCCGGGCATGGTGGCGGGCGCCTGTAGTCCCAAATACTCGAGGGGGGCTGAGGGAGAAGTGCTTGAACCTGAGAGGCGGAGGTTGCCGTTAACCGGAGGTTGCAGTGAGCTGAGATCACGCCACTGCATTACAGCCTGGGTGACAGAGCGAGACTCTGTCTCAAAAACAACAACAACAACACCGAAATCACTGCCTCCCGGCGTTTCAGCCTCACGCAGATTTCATCAGCTCAAGCTATATACTACAGGTACAGTCGTTCCTTGGTATTTGCGCAGATTGGTTCCAGGACCCCCGACTATACCCAAATCCCCACACACTCACGTCCCGCAGTCAGCCTTGCAGAATCCGCTTATAGGAAGAGCCTGCCCTGCTTATACGCGGGGCGGCACATCCCGTAAATACTGGTCGCGTTTGGTTGAAAAAAATCCGCATATAAGTGGACCCGCGCAATTCAAATCCTTATTGTTCAAAGGTCACTTGGCTTGTTTCCTAGAATTACTTCCAGGAGTCCTGGACACAGGCAGAAGGTGCTGCAGGGAAGAGTAAGGACAGAACTGCAGAGAGAAAACCGCTCTGGAGAAGGCTGTAGGCCAGTGTGGCTGCCTCTTTGCATGCTGCTTTCACTACAATACGGTGACCGCTATTTTGAGACCGTACGAGGTGCTCTAGCCGCATTAACTCATCTAATCCTCATTGCTACTCCGCAAGGTAGAGACCAGGATCCCAATTTTGCAGGTGAGTGTGAGCCAGGCTAGGAGACTTGTCCAAAGTTTCGGTAAGCGGCAGCCCAGCAGTGCTGGACTCGAGTCAGTGCTCTTGCTCGTTATTACGAGGTCACCCGGCCTCCCGTCAGGGGTCAACTAAACACCTTTAGGCAGCGGGGCTGCGGAGCGAGCCGGCTGCCCCCCGGGTCACCCCTGCCTGCAGCTGGCGCGCCCCGGATGCCCGGCCCCCACCCCCACCGGGCCCAATCCCTGACCCTTGCCAAGCGGCAGCAAAGTCACCACGAGTCACCTGCGCGAGCACTAAGGCCGGCTGCAAAGTCCCGAGCCTCGTCTGGGTCCCCGCGGAGCACAGAGCGGTGCTGAGAGGCCGGGCCACGGCCAGCATCCGGACCCGGGGCAGCGGCGCAAAGGCCGCGGGCAGGCGGCTGACATAGGCTGAAAGGACACGAGACGCCATGGCTACGCCAACCCAGGATGCACTGCGCCGCCGCCTCCGGACCAGGGTTCCTTTCCGGCGGCGCGCAGGCGACGCACACAGCAGCGCTGTCGGGCACCGCCGGCGGTGGCGGCCCCTGGCGGCTCCTGGAGGCACTGCGCCCTCGGAGCCCATCCTGGTTCGGGGACGAACAACTGCTTGGTGTCACAACTAAACTGTGCAGACGTCGCCGTCTTTCCCTAAACGACACGGCACGAGAAACCTACTTTCATTTTTTATCTGAAAGTTCTTTAATACATCTATTTAAACGTTTGGGGCCGGGTGCGGTGGCTGACGCCTTTAATCCTAGCACTTTGGGAGGCCAAGGTGGCAGGACTGTTTGAGCTCAGGAGTTCAAGACCAACCTGGCCAACACGGCAAGACTCCGTCTCTATTACAAAAAAGATTAAAAGAAAAAAAGGACAAAGTTTTGATTCCACGATTCTTCCACAAGTATTAACATTTATTGAATAGGTAAAAAAATATATAATAATGTGAAAAAATAATCAATTTCAATACCTAACTAAGACTAATAAATGTGAGAATTACGATTAAAACAATATACATGTTTTAAAACTTGACAGTGTATAATATAGCTGTCAGGTCCACGACTATGCCAACTGTCATGCGCACAGCCAGGTTCCAGCCCATATCGAGGTCTGAGGGGAGTGGGTGGATGAACAGATAGCTGAAAGAACACTCAGGGGACGGTAGGCAGGTGCAAGATGATTTTATTCAGCAGCAGCTCTCATCAGCAGCTTACTTACACTAGTTCTCTCACACTGTCTGCCTTGTCTCAGCCGCTTAGTCCGATGGCTCCCACACACAACTGCGAGGCTGGCTCTCCCTTGCCTTCAGGGTCAGCAGCTTAACTCTTTCTCTCAGCTGTGATCTGGCTCCCCCTGTCTGTCTGCAAAGACTGACAGCTCTGGCTCTCTCACTCTTTCTCTGGGCACGAACGCCTGTACAGTATCAGCAGGGCAATTACACCTTTTACAGAAAATAGTGGCTTAGAGCCAAGTGATGACCTTCCCATGTTATGCCTACATGGCTGTGATAACAAGTGGAGTTATACGCCTCTGTCTAAACTTGCTGAGTCACGCAGGATGTAAACATCTCACCTTGGCCTATCCTTGACCAAAGCACAGCCATGTTCCTTACAATAGCTAACAAAAATAGGTAAGCGAGGGAGGAGTTTAAGAAGGCTAATTCCTATTTCTAAGCAGGGAGCTAAAGGATATTGACTGAAATGGAAACACACGGGATAATGACTCCAAATTCTGAAATCTGCCTGAATGAATGATCCAATAATGCCACCAGTTTTACCTCAATTTCTTTTTATTTTTGTTAAATCCAAGTAAAATAAAATGTAATGGTATGCTGCCAGGCGCGGTGGCTCATACCTGTAATCCCAGCACTTTGGGAGGCCAAGGTGGGTGGATCACGAGGTCAAGAGATCGAGACAATCCTGGTCAACATGGTGAAACCCCATTTCTACTAAAAATACAAAAATTAGTTGGGTGTGGTGGTGCGCGCCTGTAGTCCCAGATACTCAGGAGGCTGAGGCAGGAGAATCGCTTGAACTCGGGAGGCGGAGGTTGCAGTGAGCCGAGATTGCGCCACTGCACTCCAGGCTGGCAACAGAGCAAGACTCCATCTCAAAAAAAAAAAAACGAAAACAAAAAAAAACATAGTATCATCCCACTGTTGTAAAATAATTTCTATTTATTATAGCATTCCTTTAAAACTCGAGTGTCTGGGGGCCAGGCACGGTGGGTCAAACCTGTAATCCCAGCATTTTGGGAGGCTGAGGCAGGTGGATCACCTGATGTCAGGAGTTCGAGACCAACCTGGACAACATGGTGAAACCCCGTCTCTACTAAAAATACAAAAATTAGCTGGGTGTGGTGGCAGGTGACTGTAATCCCAGCTACTCAGGAGGCAGGAAGCTGAGACAGGAGAATTGCTTGAACCCGGGAGGTAGAGGTTGCAGGGAGCTGAGATCGCGCCATTGCACTCTAGCCTGGGCAACAAGAGTGAAGCTCCATCTCAAAAAAGTCTCAAAAAAAAATTGAGTATCTGTTACGTACTAATTGTTGAGGCTGCAACAGTGAGCAAGCCAGACAGGCAAGCCTGGTTCAGTGGCTCACCTCTGTAATCCCGGCACTTTGGGAGGCCAAGGGAGGTGGATCGCTTGAGCCCAGGAGTTTGAGATCAACCTAGGCAACACAGGGAGACCTTGTCTCCATAAAAAATTTAAAAAATTAGCCAGGCATGGTGATGCATGTCTGTGGTCCCAGCTGCTTGGGAAGCTGAGGTGGGAGGACCAATTGAGCCCAGGAGGTCAAGGCTGCAGTGAGCTATGATCACACCACTACACTCCAGCCTGGGCAACAGAGTGAGACTCTGTTTCCCAAAAAAATGTAGCTCTTAGCTTAGGAAGAACCTAATCCTACTAAGTTCACAATTGGGGCCATCTCTTCCCATGACCTATCTAGTCTTTCAGTGTTACACATATGTATGTATATATGTATGTATGTATGTATGTATTTATAGAGATGGGGTTTCACCGTGTTAGCCAGGGTGGTCTCAAACTCCTGACCTCATGATCTGCCCGCCTTGGCCTCCCAAAGTGCTGGGATTACAGGCGTGAGCCACTGCACCCGGCCTCAGTGTTACATTTAATCCTTTTGGTAAAACATAACAAATCATCTCTTATTTAAATAATTTGGGAGAGCTACTTTTCCCTTCAGCAAACAAATAAAGACAAAATATCAGCCTACATGGCCTGTAGGGTAAAAGTCCCAATATTAAGATCACATCCTTAGCAGATGAGGAAGAGTTAAAAGACAACACCGGTGCTTTTCAGTAGCATTCCCATCAAAGGATGGATAAGCATAAAAGCTGTCAGCTTCCCAGCACAAACTATCCCACCAACCCACCATGATCGCTCCCTCTGCCAGCCCATTTGCACGGTAGTCTCATCCCCTCTTATTCCCAACGGGACCTTATACCACCAGTTAGCTCTTCTTCCTTACATCTCAAAGGTCTCTCTTCTGGCTCTTTCTCCTGAACCCATAAACACATCAAAGTTCCTCTTAGCCTAAAAACAAAGTAAGAGGACCCTCCGCTGACCCTTTATAGATCTCTAATACCATTCCTCCTACCTTTCATAGACAAGCTGTTACACTTTTTCTTTTTGTCATTGTTTGAGACAGAGTCTCGCTCTGTCGCCCAGGCTGGAGTGCAATGGTGCGATCTTGGCTCACTGCAACCTCTGCCTCCTGGGTTCAAGCGATTTTCTGCCTCAACCTGCCGAGTAGCTGAGACTATAGGCGCCTGCCACCACTTCCGGCTAATTTTTGTATTTTTAGTAGAGACTGGGTTTCACCATTTTGGCCAGGCTGTCCTTTCTGCCCAGAATATCCTTTGCTTCTGCTTTGACCTACTTATCCCGCAAGGCTCAGCTAAATTGCCATCTCCCATGAAGTTTTTCTGGGACTCCTGGGTTGTCCAAACTGCTCAGCCTTGAGCTTCCTTAATAGCACCTGGAACATATCCCTTAAATTTTTTTTTTTTTAGCTTCCTTTTTTTTTAATTCGAGTCTTGCTCTGTTGCCCAGGCTGGAGTGCAGTGGTGCAATCTCTGCTCACTGCAATGTCTGCCTCCCAGGTTCAAGCGATTCTCCTGCCTCAGCCTCTCGAGTAGCTGGGATTACAAGTGTGTGCTACCACACCCAGCTACTTTTTGTATTTAAGAGACAATGTTTCACCATGTTGGCCAGGCCGGTCTCGAACTCCTAACCTCAAATGATCTGCCCACCTCGGCCTCCAAAGTGCTGGGATTATAGGTGTGTGCCACTGTGCCGGGTCTGAAACATACCCCTTAAATTTAAAGTACAGTCCTGACTGCTTTATGCGACAATCTCTCCCACTAGACTGTGTACTTCTCAATGGCAGAGGTCTCACAGCAATGATTTACATACCTACTGTGTCAAGCAGATGCTCAGTTTGTGCAACCATTACTGACTAGAATTACTTTGTGCCTTAGTTTTGTTAACTCTTGTTATTATCAAGATAATAATACAGGTTTCTCAAGGTTCATGAGTAAATTAAATCTTTACAAAAAGTTCTCCAGTATCTATGATACACTAGCAAATAATTTGAGGTTAAAAATTGTGGGTATAGAATTTGTAAAAGAGGCTGGGTGTGGAGGCTTACACCTGTAATCTTAGCATTTTGGGAGGGGATGCCACAGTGGGTAGATGGCTTGAGCCCAGGAGTTCGAGACCAGCCTGGACAACATGGTAAGACTCTGTCTCACAAAAATTTTTTTTTAATTAGCTGGATATGGTAGCCCATACCTTAGTCCTAGCTACTGGGGAGGCTGAGGTTGGAGGATCGCCTGAGCGTGGGGAAGTTGAGACTGCAGTGAGCTGTGATACCACTGTACTCCAGCCTGTGCAACAGAGTGAGACTGTCTCAAAGAAAATATAATAGACATCCTTTGAAAAAAAAAATTAAAAAAATACCAGAATTTGTAAATGAGCAAAAACTACAGTATCATAAAAATGTGTCTTTTTGTGTGTGTGTGATCCACCCACCTCTTGTGATCCACCCGCCTCAGCTTCCCAAAGTGCTGGGATTATAGCACTGCACCTGGCCAAAAATGTGTCTTTTTTTTTTTTTTTTTTTTTTTTTTCCTGAGACAGAGTCTTGCTCTGTCCAGGCTGGAGCGCAGTGGTGTGATCTCAGCTCACTGCAACCTCCGCCTCCCGGGTTCAAGTGATTCTCCTGCCTCAGCCTCCCGAGTAGCTGGGACTACAGGCGTGTGCCACCATGCGCGGCTAATTTTGTGTATTTTTAGTAGAGATGGGGTTTCACTGTGTTAGCCAGGATGGTCTTGATCTTCTTACCTAGTGATCTGCCCACCTTGGCCTCTCAAAGTGCTGGGATTACAGGCGTGATCCACTGCGCCCGGCCCAAAAATTTGTCTTTAAAAAATATAATCTTCTTTGGCTGGGCACGGTAGCTCATCCCTGTAATCCCAGTACTTTGGGAGTCCGACGTAGGCAGATCACCTAAGGTCAGGAGTTCCAGACTAGCCTGGCCAACACAGTGAAACCCTGTCTCTACAAAAAATATAAAAATTAGCCGGGTATAGTAGAGCATGCCTGTAATCCCAGCTACTCAGGAGGCTGAGGCATGAGAATCACTTGAACCTGGGAGGCGAAGGTTGCAGTGAGCCCAGATCACCCCACTGCACTCCAGCCTGGGTGATAGAGGGAGACTCCGTTCTAAAAAAAAAAACAAAAAACAAAAAACCAAGAAAAAAAAGAGTGGCAGTGGTTCATGCCTGTAATCCCAGCACTTTGGGAGGTCAAAGCAGGTGGATCACTTGAGGTCAGGAGTTCAAGGCCTGCCTGACCAACATGGTGAGACCCCCATCTCTATTAAAATACAAAAATTAGCCAGGTGTGGTGGTGGGTGCCTGTAATCCCAGCTACTTGAGAGGCTGAGGCAGGGGAATCACTTAACCTGGGAGGCAGAGGTTGCAATGAGCCGAGATCATGCCACTGCACTCCCGCCTGGGTGACAGAGTGAGGCTCCATCTCAAAAAAAGGTGACTCTAGTGATAATGCAGCACTGGCATGAAGGATGCATGAGAATGAAAAAGAGTAAGAGTATCCCTAAATTAGGATATTTTAGTAGGTTTCATTTTATTTTAGTATGTATGTAAAAATAAAGTATTACAAATAGCACAAAAAGTATATTGCATATTAGTGTAGTAAGTTAACTGAACTGAAATTTATACTTTACTAGGCAAAGACTATTGATTAAATATCCTGGTTGTATAATAATTAGTTCTTGCTTCTGCAAATGATCTTGAAAGAATGGGAAACAATAACATGCCAAGCAGAATGTATAAAAATAAATATTTATTGCCATTTGAAGCTTTATGTACACCTTTAAAAGCACATGTACAAATGTGGGAAATTACAAAAATCAACCTAAAACCCTTTTTCTCAAAGTAAACATAAATGTACATCCAAGATCAGTGGTGCCACCATCATTAGAATAAAAAATAAGTCTGTCTGGACATAAACAAGCAATCATTTTAAGTGTCATTCAGATATTCTCCTTTATATTTAAAACTCCAAAAAATACTAAGAGGCCCAATATATCCAGAAAATTGTGTTTTCACTTTACCCTAACTTATGAATAGTGGTATACAAATATATTTCCATCTTTTTGTCCAGCCAGCAAATGAGAGTCTGTACCCGACCATTTCACAAAAGACCAATGTTGGTCAGAGACAGGTGGGAGGAGGGCAGTACACTGACCGAGAAGTAAGTCCCAAATGGCAATTGTTCCAGAAGTCAAGATTGCTGCTGCACAGTGATCTTTCACGTCACCTTCCAGGAACCTGATAGCATACAAAGAAGATATAATTCAGATTACATATCCAAAAAACAATTAAAAAAAAAAAAAGGTCAAAACCATGTTCCCAAAACCAGCAACAGGAACAAAAATCCCTGTAACTATGAATGCCTACATTTGTAGCCTTAGAGGTCTGTTGGCTATTGTATTGCAGTTTTGGACAGAATCACATGTCCAGTTCCTGCCAATCTCTCTGATGCATCTTGTAGCAATTGAAGGCTGGCGCACAGTGGCCTTCCTTCCACTCTCCATCACTCTGGCCAAACTCAGTCCCAACTCAGTGTCACTGCTCTTGCCATTCTTTCTCCCTGACAGGCTCTCACCCCAGCTCTTAGCATGGCTGAGTTCTTGTCATCATTCAGGCCTGTTATGTCCATAGAAAGGTCACCCCTAATCCTCTATCTCAGGCAGTGTGCACACACATACGGGATCTGTTCCATCTTTATGACATATATGTTTTTATCTTCATTGCACTTTTCACTATTTGAGATTACCCTGTTTCCATATTCAGTGGGAATTTCCCCCATAAAAGACGCCATCTATGAAGCAGAAACCTACCTGGTTGCCTTTTTCATTAAGACAAGGGCTCTGCAGTCAGCTACCTGGGTTTAAATTCTAACTCTACAAAGTAAGAGCTGTGCAACCCTGGGCAAATTATTTAACTTTATCAGTACAATAGGGATGATTTTAAGAGCACATACTTGACAGGACTGTGGTGAGGTTAAATGAAACAGTTCCTATAAAAGGCTTAGCGCAGTGCCTGGCACACAGGAGGTGCTCAATAAAAATTAGCTATTATTAGCCGGGTGTGGTGGCTCACGCCTGTAATCCCAGCACTTTGGGAGGCCAAGGCGGGTGGATCACCTGAGGTTGGGAGTTTGAGACCAGCCTGGCCAACATGGAGAAACCCGGTCTCTACTAAAAATACAAAATTAGCCAGGCGTGGTGGCACATGCCTGTAATCCCAGCTACTCGGGAGGCTGAAGCACAAGAATTGCTTGAACATGGGAGGTGGAGGTTGCAGCGAGCCAAGATCGTGCCACTGCACTCCAACCTGGGCGATAAAGTGAGACCCTGTCTCCAAAAAAAAAAATTAGCTGTTATTGTGGCCAGGCCTGGTGGCTCACGCCGGTAATCCCAGAACTTTGGGAGGCCAACGCAGGCAGATCACCTGAGGTAAGGAGTTCACGACTAGCCTGGCCAACATGGTGAAACCCCGTCTCTACTAAAAATACAAAAATTAGCTGGGCATGGTGGCACGTGCCTGTAATCCCAGCTACTAGGGGGGCTGAGGCAAGAGGATCGCTTGAACCTGGGAGGCAGAGGTTGCAGTGAGCTGAGATCATGCCACTGCACTCCATCCAGCCTGGGCAACAGAGAGAAACTCCGTCTCAAAAAAAAAAATTAGCTATTATTATTATTCACTGCTGTATCACTGGTGCCTGAGGCATGGCCAGCTCTCAAAAGAATATTATATGAATGAACTGCATGATACTTTTTATCCCTGGTTCCCACCCAACTTTGCGTACCTAACTCCTAACTTATCTTTGGAAACTCCCTAAGGTTTTCTTTGACAGTCTCTCCCCAACCCTCTACTGCCAATTAAGGTGCCCACCTCTCCACTCTTGTGCTCTCAAACAGTGCAAGCTTCATGTATTGTATTTTGTGCACTGAACAACAGTCACTAGTTTTCCCTTCTAATTTCCATAAAATTAGAAATAAGTGGTTTGTTTGTTTGTTTTTGAGACAGAGCCTTGCTCTGTCACCCAGGCTGAAGTGCAATGGCGAGATCTCAGCTCACTGCAACCTCTGCCTCCCAGTTTCAAGTGACTCTCCTGTCTCAGCCTCCCCAATAGCTGGGATTACTGGTGCACACCATCGCACCTAGCTCATTTTTGTATTTTTAGTGGAGACAGGGTTTCACCATGTTGGCCAGGCTGGTCGCGAACTCCTGACCTCAAGTGATCTGCCCGCCTCGGCTTCCCAAAGTGCTGGGATTACAGGCATGAGCCACCGCGCCCGGCCAGAAATAGCAGTGTTTTGCTATGGTCTGAATGCTTGTGTCCTCCCAAGATTAATCTGTTGAAACCTAATCACCAATGTGATGGTATTAGGAGGTGGGGCTTTTGAGAAGTGATTGGTGGTTTTGTAAAACAGGCCCCAGAAAGCTGCCTTCTACCATGTGAGGACACATCTGTGAGCCAGGAAACGGGCTCTCACCAGACAGTGAATCCGCCAGCACCTTGATCTTGGACTTCCCAGCCAAAAGAATGGTAAGAAATACACTTTGTTGTTTAAAGGCTACCCAGTCTGTGGTATTTTGTTGTAGCAGCCTAATAGAACTAAGATATGCTTCCTACAGGATTGGTACCAAACAGGCTTTCAAGGATTCCTGAACAGATGAGTTTGAAAAGTGACAAAAGGAAATGCTTGACTAAGCAGTTATCTTTATCTTTAATCTCTAGGGCCAATGACTATCGTTCTCTCTTCAAATCCAAGGAAGCAAGTTTTATATGAAAGCACATACTGCAGATGATAGTTCTGAGGTTCTTAGGTTCTTAAAAAAAAAAAAAAATTAGCCAAGCATGGTGGCATGTACCTGTAGTCCCAGCTACTTGGGAAGCTGAGATGGGAAGATGGTGTGAACCCGGGAGGCAGAGTTGCAGTGAGCTGAGATCGTGCCACTGCACTCCAGCCTGGGCAACAAAGCAAGACCCTGCAGAAGTGTCACAGCTAGCTAAGTGCATAGGGATACAGAATGTCTTTTAGAACATGCACTTATCAAATAAACTTTGCATAAGGTCCAAAAAAACATGTATTGTAACTGTGTGCATTATCCTTGTGAGTTATTAAAGTCAGACCTTGTTTTCTTGATTCACTTCAGCCCAGGCTGCAGTGCAGTGGTACAATCTCGGCTCACTGCAACCTCTCCCTCCCGGGTTCAAGCGATTATCCTGCCTCAGCCTCCTGAGTAGCTGGGATTACAGGCACGCACTACCATGCCCAGCTAATTTTTGTATGTTAGTAGAGATGGGGTTTCACCGTGTTGGTCAGGCTGGTCTCGAACTCCTGACCTCATGATCCGCCTGCCTCGGCCTCCCAATGTGCTGGGATTACAGGCGTGAGCCACTGCACCCTGCTTTTTTTTTTTTTTTTTTTTTTTTTGAGATGGAGTCTCGCTCTGTCTCCCAGGCTAGAGTGCAGTGGCACGATCTCGGCTCACTGCAACCTCTGCCTCCCAAGTTCAAGTGACCCCAGCCTCCCGAGTTGCTGGGATTATAGGTGCCTGCCACCGTGCCCAGCTAATTTTTGTATTTTTAGTAGAGACGGGGTTTCACCATCTTGGCCAGGCTGGTGAACTCCTGACCTCATGATGCACCTGCCTCAGCCTCCCAAAGTGCTGGGATTACAGGCGTGAGCCACTGCCTGGCCAGATAAACACTTATCTATAGATAAATATAAACTGCCTGCATGATAGAGGCTCAGTCAAACTCAGTCAGATTTCAAAGTAAAGATGTCTTCCTAAAGTACCTTAAATTTTCCTTAATTTAGGTTTAGGGAAAGAACGTAAATTATGTTTTTTAAATACAGAACGTTCATTACTCTTTATGTGAATTTTTTTTTTTTTTTTTTTTTGAGACAGGGTCTTGCTCTGTTGCCAGGCTTGAGTGAAGTGGTATGATTTCAGCTCACTGCAGCCTCCACCTCCCAGGTTCAAGCCATCCTCCCACCTCAGCCTCCCGAGTAGCTGGAAGTACAGAGGCATGCCAGCATGTTTGGCTAATATATATATATATATATTTTTTTTTTTTTTTTTTTTTTTTGGTAGAGACTGGGTCTTGCTCTGTTGTCCAAGTTGGTCTCAAACTCCTGGGCTC
Source organism: Pan paniscus (assembly GCF_029289425.2). Classification (NCBI taxonomy): domain Eukaryota; kingdom Metazoa; phylum Chordata; class Mammalia; order Primates; family Hominidae; genus Pan; species Pan paniscus. Next base: position 25,018,553 of record NC_073267.2, read on the forward strand.
AAGCTCTCCTCCCACCTTGACCTCCCAAAGTGCTGGGATTACAGGCATGATCCACCATGTGCTGCCAAAACATTTACCTTAGGGGAAAAAACAGGGCTTGAATAAACACTATTAAAAACCTATATAACCCCATACTAGTAGAGATCAGGATGCAGGGAATCTGGGGTTTGACTCAAGTCCACTAATCTTCATCCTACTTCTGAATATTCCTATCATGATATATAGTATTTCATGTTTTCCATTCTTCTAAGTGACACAAAAATATCTAGTTTTTGTGTTTGCACAGTGCCTTTCAGAATGTCCCACCCATAGAGTAGCAGTTATGCACACTTGCCTGCCAGCCTGCCCTGGAGGAAGACAGTACAGCATCACACCCACGCTGAGAGTCGTCTTAGGGTTAATCACAATGAGCTGAAACACAGGGCTTCGCAACGACTCACTCTCTTTGGCACAGGGATGACTCAGGACAATAAAGAGAAGCCCCTAATTTCGGAGAAAAATAAATATCCCAAATAGACTGTCAAGAGTATGTCAGGAAAAATAAAGATCTGGCAGAGACAAAAACCAAACAATTAAAGCAATGACCGATAGGCTCTGAAGTATCCAGGATTTAACCAATGGCTTGATTTTTTTCCCTGCCATCTAGGAACTGTTGAGATTATTACTGGACTGGACTTCTGGCTTCTTCTTCTTCTTCTTTTTTTTTTTTAGAGACAAGGCCTTCCTGTGTTACCCAGGCTGTTGTTGAACACCTGGCCTCAAGGGATCCTCCCACCTCAGCCTCCCAAAGTGTTGGGATTACAGACGTCAGCCACCGCGCTCAGCCAACTTCTAGCTTTAGCTTCTCCTGCTTCCGGTTCCCAGTGTTTGTTTTAGCCAGTCTTGCCAGGCATGAATCTGATTCATCCATTTCCTTCCCCTTAGATAGTACTACATTTCATGCCATTCATTTGGGGAAATATTGGCAAAGAGAGAATGAGGACACACATGTGCAGGGAGTGCTCAAATTAGAAATATTCATTTGTAAATTGGTTTTTGAACATTCAGAACATGTTTTCCCATAAAAACAATCTTGTACATGGTGGCTGGTTTCTCAGACCAGCCCACAATAGCCTATTTAAAACCCTGACACTACTACTCTCTATGAATAAGGGTGACCAAAAAACGATACCATCACCTATGGCTGTTTCTGTGAGAAAATGTGTTAAAGTTCTCTCCTGGCTTTAAAATTACAGGCTCTAATAATAATATTACTGTATGTATATATATATATATATACACACACACACACACATATATACAGATTTTTTTTTTTGAGACAGAGTTTCGCTCTTGTTGCCCAGGCTGGAGTGCAATGGTGCGATCTCAGCTCACTGCAACCTCCGCCTCCCAGGTTCAAGTGATTCTCCTGCCTCAGCCTCCCAAGTAGCTGGGATTACAGGTATGCGCCACCATGCCTGGCTAATTTTTGTATTTTTAGTAGAGACAGGGTTTCACCACGTTGACCAGGATGGTCTCGATCTCCTGACCTTGTGATCCACCCACCTCAGCCTCCCAAAGGGCCGGGATTATAGGCGTGAGCCACGGCGTCAGGTCAAATGATTGAATTTATTAATGAAAATAAAATATTTTTATATTTAGAAAACAACTGAGGTAACTCAGGAGGCCGAGGCAGTAGGATAGCTTGAGACAAGCCTGGGAAACACAGCTGAAGACCTCATCATCTAAAAAAATTAAATTAAAAGTTAGCTGGGTGCTGTGGCTCATGCCATGTAATCCCATCAACTTGGCAGGCTGAGTGGGGAGGATCGCTTGAGCCCAAGAACTCAAGGCTATAGTGAGCTATGATGGTGCCACTGATCTACAGCCTGAATGACAGAGTGAGACCCTATCTCTAAAAGGAAAAAAAACTGAGGATTTAAAAATGTTAAATGCTATACAGTTAAGAAGAGGCTGACAAACTATGGCCCACCAGGTAAATCTAACCCAACACATTTTTTTTTTTTTGAGACGGAGTCTTGCACTGTCGCCCAGGCTGCTGTGCAGTGGTGCGATGTCTGCTCACTGCAAGCTCTGCCTCCTGGGTTCACGCCATTCTCCTGCCTCAGCCTCCCGAGTAGCTGGAACTACAGGCGCCCGCCACCACGCCCGGCTAATTTTTTGTACTTTTAGTAGAGCGGGGTTTCACTGTGTTAGCCAGGATGGTCTCGATCTCCTGACCTCATGATCCACCCGCCTTAGCCTCCCAAAGTGCTGGGATTACAGGCGTGAGCCACCGCGCCTGGCCACCCAACACTTTTTTTGGGGGGATAGGGTCTCACTGTCACCTAGGCTGGAGTGCAGTGGCATAATCAGCTCACTGCAGCCTTGAATTCCTGGCCTCAAGCAATCCTCCCTCCTTGGCCTCCCAAAGCACTGGAATTACAGCTGTGAGCCACCATGCCTGGCCCCAGTGCTTATTTTTCCATGGCCAATAAACTAAGAATGTTTTTCAGATTTTGAAATGGCTGAAAAACATCAGAAAAATAACATTTTGTGACATGCCAAAATTAACATATGAAGTTCAAGTTTCAGTCTCCATAAAGTTTTATTAGAACACAGCTACATCCATCCATTTGCATACAGTCTATGGCTGATTTGGGGCCACAATGGCAGAGTTGAGTATGTAAAACAGAGATTGTAAGGCCAGCACAGCTGAAAGTATTTGCCGTCTGGTCATATATGGAAAAAGTTTATCAATCCCTGCACTAAACAGTTAAATAAATAATACAATGTTATTTCTTTTTTTTTTTTTTTTTTTGAGACAGAGACTTGCTTTTTCGCCAGGCTGGAGTGCAGTGGCAGGATGTCATCTCACTACAACCTCTGCCTCCTGGATTCAAGCAATTCTCCTGCCTCAGCCTCCCAACTAACTGGGACTACAGGTGCGCACCACCATGCCCAGCTAATTTTTGTATTTTTAGGAGAGACGGAGTTTCACCATGTTGGCCAGGATGGTCTCAATCTCCTGACCTCGTGATCTGCCCGCCTCGGCCTCACAAAGTGCTGGGATTACAGGTGTGAGCCACCACGCCTGGCATAAAATATTATTTCTGAAGATTGGCTTTATGGGGGACTTTTACTTACTATCTTACACATGTCTGTGTGAAATGTTTTAATATCAAGTGGGTATTGATGTTGTAATATAAAAGGTATAACATTATTTAAATGCTTAATAAGTAAATTCTAGGCCAGGCATGGTGGCTTACGCCTGTAATCCCAGCATTTTGGGAGCGTGAGGCGGGTGGATCACAAAGTCAGGAGCTCAAGACCAGCCTGGCCAACTTGGTGAAACCCCGTCTCTACTAAAGATACAAAAAAATTAGCCAGGCATGGCGGCAGGCACACCTGTAATCCCAGCTACTTGGGAGGTTGAGGCACAGAATTGCTTGAACCTGGCAGGCGGAGGTTGCAGTGAGCCGACATCACACCACTGCACTCCAGCCTGGGTGACAGAGCAAGAATCTTGTCTCAAAAAAAAAGTAAATTCTAGAGATGAATTCAACTGTCAGTCTATCTATCTATCTATCTATCTATCTATCTATCTATCTATCTATCTATCCATCAATCTATCTATTCGTTGTTGTTGTTGTTCTTTTGTTTTGAGACAGAGTCTTCCTCTGTCGCCCAGGCTAGAGTGCAATGGCACGATCTTGGCTCACTGCAACCTCCGCCTCCAGGTTGAAGTGATTCTCCTGCCTCGGCCTCCTGAGTAGCTGGGATTATAAGCACCTGCCACCATGCCCGGCTAATTTTTGTATTTTTTAGTAGAGACAGGGTTTCATCATGTTGGTCAGGCTAGGTCTTGAACTCCTGACCTCAGGTGATCCACCTGCCTCAGCTTCCCAAAGTGCTGGGATTACAGGCGTGAGCCACCATGCCCAGCCTAGTTATTATTATTATATATATTTTTTTGAGATGGAGTTTTGCTCTTGTCACTCAGGCTGGAGTGCAGTGGCACACTCTCGGCTCACTACAACCTCTGGCCCCTGGGTTCAAGCAATCCTCCTGCCTTAGCTTCCCTAGTAGTTGGGACTACAGGCGCACACACCACACCCATGTAAATTTTGTATTTTTAGTAGAGACAGGGTTTCACCATGTTGGCCAGGCTGGTCTTGAATTCCCGACCTCAGGTGATCCACCCGCCTTGGCCTCTCAAAGTGTTGAGATTACAGGTGTGAGCCACTGCACCTGGACTATTAGTTATTTTTGGGACAGGGTCTCACTCTATCGCCCAGGCTGGAGTACAGTGGTGCCATCATGGCTCACTGCAGCCTGGAACACCTGGGCTCCAGTGATCCTCTCACTGGAGAAGCTGGTATTACAGGCATGTGCCACTACACCTGGCCACAACTGTCTTATTTAAAGGAGGACAAAAGTTAGGCTCAAGATTACGTGTTGGATTATATAAGACCACACAAGTTTTAAGTTCAATTCCACAGATCCTACTAGGCTAGGGAAAGATGCGGTCTTTGTGTTCAGAGCCTCTGGATGCTGATCCTCTCACTGTAATCACCAGGCAAGTCAGTCTCTACACAAATGCTGAGCCTGCTGCCATTGTCTCTGCTCATGGCTTCAACAGTGAATACTCAAGTAGTTATTCATTACTCCTAGACAACTACTTTCCCACTGTAACTAGATTGTGAGTCAAGGCTTTTTATTTATTTATTTATTTTTTTTGAGACAGAGTCTTGCTCTGTCACCCAGGCTGGAGTGCAGTGGCGCAATCTCGGCTCACTGCAACCTCCGCCTCCTGGGTTCAAGCAATTCTTCCTGCCTCAGCCTCCTGAGTAGCTGGGATTACAGGTGCCTGACATGACATCTGGCTAATTTTTGTAGTTTTAGTAGAGACGGGGTTTTACCATGTTGGCCAGGCTGGTCTCGAACTACTGACCTCATATGATACACCCACATCGGCCTCCCAAAGTGCTGGGATTATAGGTGTAAGCCACCATGCCAGGCCAAGACTTTTTTTTTTTTTTTTTTTTTTTGAGACAGGTTCTCACTCTGTTGCCCAGGCTGGAGTACAGCAGTGTGATCATGGCTTACCACAGCCTCGACCTCCTGGGCTCCAGGGATCCCCTGAACTCAGCCTCCTGAGTAGCTGGGACTACAGCTGCATGCCACCATGCCTGGCTAATTTTTGTCTTTTTTTATAGTGATGGGGTTTTGCCACGTTGCCCAAGGTAAAACTTTTTTTTTTTTTCTTTTTGTTTTTTGAGACGGTGTCTCGCTCTGTCGCCCAGGCTGGAGTGCAATCGTGCAATCTCGGCTCACTGCAACCTCCGCCTCCTGGGTTCAAGCAATTCTCTTTCCTCAGTCTCCCAAGTAGCTGGGATTACAGGCCTGCGCCACCACGCCCAGCTAATTTTTGTATTTTTAGTAGAGGTGGGCTTTCACCATATTGGTCAGGCTGGTCTCAAACTCCTTACCTCAGGTGTTCCACCCACCTTGGCCTCCCAAAGCGTTTTTTTTTTTATTAATACAAAATATTTTATATATTTATGGGGTACATGTATTTGTTATGTGCACAAAGTATATAATGATCAAGGCGGGGTATTTGGGGTACCCATCACCTCGAGAATCTATCATTTCTATGTATTGGGAGCATTTCAAGTCCTTTCTTCTAGCTACTTTGAAATATATAGCACATTGTTGCTAACTACAGTCATTCTACTCTGCTACTGAATATTGGAGCTTATTTCTTATTTCTAACTGTATGTTTGTACCCACTAGCCAAGACTATTAGTGCAAGAGCTGAGTAACTGTATTTATTTCTGTGTGAGAAGACTAAAGCCTAAGAGTAAAGCATGTTAGCTGGGCACTGTGGCTCACATCTGTAATCCCAGCACTTTGGGAGGCTGAGGCGGGTGGATCACCTGAGCTCAGGAGTTCGAGACAAGCCTGGCCAACATGGCAAAACCCCATCTCTACTAAAAATACAAAAATTAGCCGGGCATGGTGGCGGGCACCTGTAATCCCAGCTACTTGGAAGGCTGAGGCAGGACAATTAATTGAACCTAGAAGGCAGAGGTTGCAGTGAGCTGAGATTGCGCCATTGCACTCCAGCCTGGGCAACAAGAGCAAAACTCCATCTCAAAAAAAAAAAAAAAGTATTTCTGGGATTATTGGATCATTTAATCATCCTTCCTAAGGCTACTTAAACATGGCAATGTGGCTGGGAGTCAAGTCTGATAACAGGCATAATAGTTCTCAGTTCAAATCCACAGCTAGAAATAAATATTTGCCCTCAGGTCCTACAGCCAGAAAATTTACCAAGCAATCACTGTACCAACACTTATTTTCATCCTAAATTTCAAGAAAGGACAAACATTGCTATCCAATTTTGAAAAAAGACGCCACGGGGAAGGTTTGTTCATTACTGCTTATGACTTACTGCTCTCACTTAATGAGACCAACAGTAACACACAAAGTGGTCCCAGCCAGTCATTACTTACCATTTCAGAATAGGCTTTGTGACAGACTGAAGCTTGGTAAGAATCATCAATGTGCATCTTTTTCAGGAGTTGACCAGTTTTTAAATTCCTTAGATAACAAAAATAAATAAGCTGATCACATTCTTCCAACAAACCAGTTTTCAGAAAATATTTTCTTATTCATCATAGCATGTCTTAGGAGGTGACCAGGGAAAAAACTAAGAGCTCCTTAGTTTTCTTTAGTCATAGATTTAGGTAAAAGTAGAACTGTGGGTTAATTTTGCCAATAGTTTCATTTGATAGTTCAGCCTTAGATTAAATCTACAATGCCCCTAGGGATAAATCTCTCCAAATTCCATGAGGAAGGTTCCATCATCTCATTCAACCTGGTATTGAAATCAGGCACATGGTATAGCAGTATCATGATTTTGTGACACTTCTTGTTATGTCTAAATTTTCCATGGAAGACAACGGCCAGGAAACCAAATTTTGTAGGGCAAGAGACTACACCTAAAAGAGAGTTACAATTATATCTCTATTACATGTATTTATACTACAACTAGACCAAAATAATGGATAGAAGGAAGGATTGGAGTGGGGTAGGAAGAGAGGGGTGAATATAAAGAAGAAAAAAGATAAAGTTTGTTGGAATCACTTCCCAGCTTTTTTTTTTTTTTTTTTTTTTTGAGATGGAGTCTCGCTCTGTCACCCAGGCTGAGTGCAGTGGTGCCATCTTGGCTCACTGCAATCTCCACCTCCCAGGTTCCAGCAATTCTTCCACCTCAGCCTTCCAAGTAGCTGGGATTACAGGCACCCACCACCATGCCTGGCTAATTTCTGTATTTTTAGTAGAGGCAGGGTTTCACCAGGTTGGCCAGGCTGGTCTTGAACTCCTGACCGTAGGTGATCCACCTGCCTCGGCCTCCCAAAGTGCTGGGATTACAGGCACGAGCCACTGCACCTGACCTGCTCCCCAGCTTTATTGAGGATTTGTGACATTGATAACTGCTTTGTCATGATACTCTATTTTTTTGTTTTTGGAGCTTAGGGTCTTGCTCCATTGCCCAAGCTGGAGTGTGGTGGCGTGATCATGATTCACCGTAGCCTTGACCTCTGGGGCTCAAGCGATCCTCCCACCTCACTGCCCCAAGTAGTTGGGACTACAGCTGCGTGCCACCATGCCTGAATAATTTTTTAATTTTTTGTAGAGACAGGGTTTCACTATATTGCCCAGGCTGGTCTTGAACTCCTGGGCTCAAGCAATCCTCCCACCTCAGCCTCCCAAAGTGCTGGGATTACAGGTGTGAGAGACTGCACCTGGTTCATGTTACTCTGTTGATGAAAAACTTTCAGTTGGCTCCCATTAGCCACAACATAAAGTCCAAGTTCTTTTTTTTTTTTTGAGATGGAGTTTTGTTCTTGTTGCCTAGGCTGGAGTGCAATGGCACAGCCTCGGCTCACTGCAACCTCTGCCTCCCAGGTTCAAGCAATTCTCCTGCCTCAGCCTCCTGAGTAGCAGGGATTACAGGCAGGCGCCACCACACCCAGCTAATTTTTGTATTTTTAGTAGACACGGGGTACACCATTTCGGCCAGGCTGGTCTCAAACTCCTGACCTCAGGTGATCCACCCGCCTTGGCCTCCCAAAGTGCTGGAATTACAGGCGTGAGCCACCGCGCCCGGTGGTATTTATAACTCTCATGAATCCAGCAGTGCAATATTACATTATCACTCATTGCTCCATTTCCTGAAATCTTTCTGCCTGAAGAACATATGCATTTCCTTGACTCTAGACTTTGCTCAAGCTATGCCTTCCAGTGACCCCTGCTCCCCCAACTCCCTGCCACCCATTACAGAAGAGTTCCCATCCCTGTTACTGACGAATTCCCATCCATTTCTTAGGGCCTAGTTATATCCCACCCCCTCCAAGCTGCATGAACTCACTTGAGACTACAGCAGTCCACAGTCATCTCCTCTCCTTTAATTTTGTCCATATACCTCATTTGGTATGCAATATACTACTGGCAATACTGTATCATGTATTCACTCAACAAATACAGAATTCTATGGGCCAGATACTGTGTATAAAAAACTGAAGAAGGAAAATTAAATTTTTATGTGCATATGCAAAGTTTTCCTCCTATCAGGGACACCAGATGGGTGTCCTACGGAGTTTCATACATGGTCTGTATTTAGTAATTGTTCTTTCCTCAAATCCCAAATCACTTTGACCTTATGTGAATTGTAAAAAGGATTGTACTGAAATTGTAGGCTTTGATTGTAAAGGCATCTTATTTACCTACTAGATTATAGGGGCCCTGGGACCAGGATTCATATCTGATTCATCTCTGCATCTCTCACAGAGAATGGGACATAAGTAGAGACCCAGATACCTACTGAATGTTTGGAAGATATTAAATGAAATCTCTCAGTGAATATGGACAGCAAGACTTCCTTACACACTGGCCCCTCAGTGTTTAAGAATGTTTTAACGTGTTTCTTTGGTATGACTTCATTGTAAACATTAAGCTTAAGAAAGTTTTTTTTTTTTTTTTTTGAGACGGAGTCTCACTGTCGCCCAGGCTGGAGTGCAGTGGCGTGATCTCCGCTCACTGCAAGCTCCACCTCCCGGGTTCATGCCATTCTCCTGCCTCAGCCTCCCGAGTAGCTGGGACTACAGGCACCCACCACCACGCCTGGCGAATTTTTTGTATTTTTAGTAGAGACGGGGTTTTACCGTGTTAGCCAGGATGGACTCCATCTCCTGACCTTGTCGTGATCTGCCCACCTCGGCCTCCCAAAGTGCTGGGATTACAGGCGTGAGCCACCGTGCCCGGCCAAGCTTAAGAAATATTTAGACCTTCAGCATAGTTTCCAAAAAAAGCCACTTGACACTTGAGTATAACATGAATCACTTGAGACATCTAACAAATCAGGAGTTAAATAAGAACAAATACTACATGTAAGTATAAAATTATACAGAGCCCAAAAGGTAAGTAATAGCTTTTGACAGACAATATGATTAATACACCTTTGAGTAACTACCCTAAACATGGAGCTAAGGCAGGCACCAAGAATAGATATGAGACATGGTACCTGTCTTCAAAAACGAGAGAGGATAAACAACACAAAGCAGCAAATACTAAATTAAAAATCAAGGCAGGCCAGGTGCAGCAGCTTATGTCTACAATCCCAGCACTTTGGGAGGCTGAGGCGGGAGGATTACTTGCATTGAGGAGTTCACGACCAGTCTAGGCAACATGGGAAGACCCTGTCTCTACAAAAAAAATTTAAAAAAAAAAATTTTTTTTTTTAATTAGTCAAGGCTGGTGGCATGCATCTGTAGTCCTGCTACTCAGGAGGCTGAGGTGGGAGGACTGCTTGAGCCTGAGAGGTTGAGACTTCAGTGAGCCATAGTCATGCCACTGTACTCCAGCATGGGCAACAGACTGAGACCCTCTCTCAAAAAAACAAAAACAAAAAAACAACCAAGGCAGTATGAATTCGGAGAAGGAAACATCAATGAAGGCTGGAATAGTACAACAGAACTCAAGGTAACTGTGGGGGTGAAAATATCCCCTAAGGGGAACTTAGAAGCCAAGTATAGAAATCCCTCCCCAACTTCCCAGCACTCTAGAAGGCCGAGGTGGGAGGGTTGCTTAAGTCCAAAAGTTCAAGACCAGCCTGGAAAAAATAGCAAGACCCTGCCTCTACAAAGAAAAAGAAAAAGAAAAATTAACCAGGCATGGTGGTGTACATCTGTGGTCTCAGCACTTTGGGAGGCTGAAGTGGGAGGATTGCTTGCGCCAAGGAGTTCAAGACCAGCCTGAGTAACATATCAAGTTCTCATCTCTACAAAAAATTTAAAAATTAGCAGGGCATGATGCTGTGTGCCTGCAGTCCCGCTACTCAGGAGGCTGAGGTGGGAGGATTCCTTGAGCCCAGAAGTTTGAGGTTGCAGTGAGCTACCTCAAAATGCAGTGAGTCATGCCCATGCACTCCAGCCTGGGTACTGAGTGAGACTCTGTTTCAGAAAGAAATCCCTCCCCAATCTCAAATTCCTTTGTGACCTCTTATATACGAAATGCCAAAGGACTACTTATAGAAAAAGGGTACAACTGAGAGATGGGAAGGAAAAAGGGAGGAAAGGAGGACGGCAGAGCTGGAGAGGACATTTTTGTACTAGAGCACTGGGGAAATAAAAGCTGAAAGAAAGCAAACATGGGCCCCTGTAAAGGTTTTCTTTTGAGGGATGAGGGTAGAGTTGAAGAAAGAGTATTTACAATGTAGTCGAATAAAAAATGACCTGCGTTTGAGCCCAGGCATTTGAGGTTGCAGTGAGCTATGGTCATGCCAGTGCACTCTAGTTTGGGTGAGAGTAAGACATAGTCTAAAAAAATTTTAAAAAATATATCAAGTTTGAATATTGATTAATGGCAAGGAGATGAACTACTAGATTATTTTAACAGTTCAGGAGACAGATAATGAAGGTGTGGACTATGGAAATAGCACAAAGAATAGAAAAGACAACTTTTGGAAGAGCACCGTCCTCAAATAACACCCCTCGGCAGAAACCCTGGTGAAAGTGCTCCAAGTGGGCCAAGCACTACCCTAGACAACAGGACATCTGAAAGCAGGGTCTTCTGGCAGATCAGAACATAGTCAAATTTCAGAGGCTTTCTGGTGGGAAGGGCGCAACGTTTCTCTCAAGGGCCATACTTTTCTAGTTTATTCCTAGAAGGTTAGGGTTGTAAGTCACCATAGTGTTTAAAAAAAAGAAAACAAAAAAAGGTTAGGGTTGGGTGGTACATAAGAGCTAGGGTAGTGGTCACACTAATATCATAACTTCCTCTTACCAAGACCCACTCTGGCCCTAAGGAAACAGTTAATAGACAAGGCTTCTGAGAAAAGAAAAAAAATCAATCTGTTCTCCTAATACAAATTAAACTTGCAAGTAAGTGCCTGTGGCTGGGTATGGTTCTCCCTGTAGTCAGAAAAGAGATGGCTGGGGAATCCTGTGATGGTTTCCCTATCACAAATCTGTTAATTTGGTTCCTGTGATCACACTTTTTTCTTTTCTTTTTTTGAGACAGAGTCTCACTCTGTCACTCAGGCTAGAGTGCAGTGGCGCGATCGGCTCACTGCAACCTCTGCCTCCTAGGTTCCAGCGATTCTCCTGCCTTAGCCTCGCACCACCAGGCCTGGCTAATTTTTGTGTCTTTAGTAGAGACAAGGTATCTTTAGTAGAGATGGGGTATCTTTAGTAGAGACGCCACACTTTTTTTTTGTATACTGAGTAACTTTGGACTGTATCCTAGTTACAGTGATATTAATATGTTGCAAAAACTTTGTATTCTGTTAGGTTCCTCTGACAAACACTGATGTTTTTTCTTTTTAAAAATATTTTTTAAAGAGGAAACATTTACTGAATACCTCCTATGTGCCAGACAATATGGTAAGTACTTTTAAAATACAATTCTATTGACTTTTAAAAAATTATTATTTTTTTTGAGACAGAATCTTGCTCTGTCGCCCAGGCTGGAGTGCAGTGGCGCAATCTTGACTCACTGCAACCTCCGCCTCCTGGGTTCAAGCGATTCTCCTGCCTCAGCCTCCTGAGTAGCTGGAATTACAGGTGTGCACCACCACGCCTAGCTAATTTTTGTATTTTTAGTAGAGCTGGGGTTTTGCTTTTTTGGCCAGGCTGGTCTCAAACACTTGGCCTCAAGTGATCTGCCTGCCTTGGCCTCCCAAAGTGCTGGGATTATAGGCATGAGCCACCTGTGCCCGGCCCTGATTTTTTTGGTTGTAAGTTTGTCTGTCCTAGTAAACAGTTAACTTGGCTGAACTTGAACTCCAAATGCCGAAACTGAAATTCGTTCTTTCAGTCTTACCTGAGCTGCTTTCAGTCTTACCAGACTCCAAGCAGTCTGACCTATGAATATGCAGTTTAAAGGGTCAATCAAATATTTAGGTAAACATTATAGCTAGAATTTAGGGTTCTTTTTTTTATTTTTTGCTCTCTCCTTTTTAGGACTTTTCCCCTCCCTTTCTAGCAGCTGCAATCACCCTGAACTCTGTCCTTTGGTTCTCTAAGCCAGTGGGACAGAAGATCTTCTATTAGGCTTCCAGTCACCCAGTGAGCAGAGTGGGCCTTGCCCCCTAGCTTAAAGCCGTAATAGGAATGTTGCCTAGCGCCATTCCCTTCACCTAAAGGGAGAAACCCCTCCACTATGTTTCTTCTTTTTCTTGTTCTCTGGTGCCTTTAGAAAGTTGTTTTTTGTATTTTTTCCAGAGTGTATAGTTATTCGAAGGTAGACAGTTGGTCTGACAGAAACTACTCAACCACTAACCAAAAGCAGAAAGAAGTGTACATCTTTGAAAACAGAATTCCATTTAGTTTTAAATAGTCTACTCAGACTGATCTTTTTTGGTTATGTCTCAATTAATATGATGTTGTTGGTAAGTCAAGTATATAGTATCTGACAAAAAAACCACAATCAGGCCGGGTGCAGTGGCTCATGCCTGTAATCCCAGCAATTTGGGAGGCCAAGGCGGGCAGTTCACTTGAGGCCAGGAGTTCGAGACCAACCTAGCCAACATGGCAAAATCCCTTCTCTACTAAAAAATACAAAAATTAGCCAGGCATGGTGGCTCACTCCTGTAATCCCTGCATTTTGGGAGTCTGAGGCAGGTGGATCACTTGAGGCCAGGAGTTCAAGACCAACCTGGCCAACATGATGAAACCCTATCTCTACTAAAAAATACAAAAATTAGCTGGGTATGGTGGCACATGCCTATAATCCCAGCTACTCGGGAGGCTGAGGCAGGAGAATCACTTGAACCCAGGAGGCAGAGGTTGCAGTGAGCCAAGATCACATCACTGTACTCCCACCTGGGTGATAGGAGGAGACTCTGCCTCAAAACACAACAAAAACAACAACAACAGCAACACAAAACCACAATCATGTTTACACATACTCTCTTATTTAATCTTCACAACAACCCTGTAAAATTAGAGGTATATCCTCATACTACAGATGAGGGAACTGAGGACCTAGAGGGAAAGCTTACCAAATAACAATGTTGTTCATAATAGTAGTACCAAGCAGAGCTTCTTGCATCCCTTGGACCTCAGCAAAAGTTAGTATAGTCTCCTCAGGGGGCATCAAAAATTGGTTTTCTTTGCCTCTGTAATTAAAACAGTATGAAAAGTCAGTACTTTGCACTAAAGCAGTCTCTAGGTAGCCCTTCTCCGCATTGTTGAACTATGCATAATATAAACTAACCTAATATCAGGAAAAAAAAATCTAACCCAGAAAACGTGTATACTAAACTTTCTACAATGAACATATATTACTTTCATAATATCTACTTAGATATGCTGCAAGCACCTCGAATTCATTATATTCAAAATTAAACTTGTTAACTTTCTCTATAAACCTTTTGTTTCTTTCTGCATTCCTATCTCAATGAACTGCATCACCATCTAATGTCCAAGTTTCAGGGTTGGTCACCACTCAAGTGACCACCTAGACTGGGGGGAAGGAGACAAGGATAATACCCACATTTCGAGCTTGGTCACCACTCAAGTGACCAACCCTACCATGTTGATATTCTCTCCTTCCTCTCAATCTAGTCAATCACCAAGTCCCAGTAATTTTATCTTCTCATCTCTCAGAAATCTGTCTGCTTCTTCCCATCTCCACTAACATACCCCTAATTTAAGCAAACAATTATCATCTCTTGCCTAGATTACTGCAACAGATCATGAATAAATAAGCCAAAGTTCCCTGCCCTCCATTTTTAGAAGATAGATGAATAACAATGAAATGTAATTGAAAAATAAAAATAAAGTGTAATGAGTATATAATAGAGAAGATGCTGTAAGTTCAGTTTGCAACATTTTGAATTTAAGGTGTCCCCAATACGTCTAATAAATAGGCCTGCAGGTCTAGAGCTCAAGAAAGAGCTCAGAGGTAGAAATGTATGTTTGCAAGTAGTCAGCACCAAGATGGTCAGTGAAGCAATGGACACAAGTGTGTGGAACGAGGGAAGGGTCTAGGACCTTAAGGTATTTCTATATTTTTAAAAATATTTGTGTGTATGTGTGTGTGTGTGTGTGTGTGTTTAAGATTAGGTCTCGCTCTGCTGCCCAAGGTGGAGTGTGGTGGCGTGATCACAGCTCACTGCACCCTTGAACTCCTGAGCTCAAGTGATCCTTCCACCTCAGACTCCCTAGTAGCTGGGACCACAAGGCATGCTCTGCCACACCCAGCTAATTTTTAAATTTTTTGTAAAGATGGGGCCCCGCTATGTGGCCCCAACTGGTCTTGAACTCCTGGGCTCAAACTTCTGCCTTGGCCTCCCAAAGGGCTGGGATTATGGGCATGAGCCACTGTGCCCAGCAGAGGTATTTCTAACGTTTAAGGGACACACAGATTTCAAAGAAGACTGAAGAACAAACTACATTTGCTGAGCCTCTCACCTTCTTTGACTTCATCCCTGACATGTCTGGCTTCCACCTCACTAACCTGCTTCTATGTCATAGCCTAGTGTTGATGCGGTACATGCTTATATTACACCCCCAGCACAGAAAAACGAGATCCTAGTTACCCAACTTTCTCTGAAACCTGTGATAAAATCATTCTTCATCTAATAGTTAAAAATCAATCAATGCTTTTCTTACCCTCCATCTTCTGCAAACGTCATGACTTCTACTTGTTGATCAGAAAGGGTCCCACTGCTACTAACTAGCCTCCTCTTTGTCAGGCCAAGCACAGCTTTTATATTTCCAGACTTCAGTAGTACTTGCTTTTCACTTTCATCATCAGAGGAACAAAACAATGCCCTAAGCCAAATATAAGGAAAAATGGGGTGATGTGAGGAGTAACCTTTTAATATTAAAGGACTAGGTTCACTTTTTTTTTTTTTTTTTTTTTGAGACAGAGTCTTGCTCTGTCGCCTAGGCTGGAGTGCAGTGGCACAATCTTGGCTCACTGCAACTCTGCCTCCCAGGTTCAAGCGACTGTCCTGCCTCAGCCTCCTGAGTAGCTGGGATTATAGGTGCGCACCACCACACCTGGCTAATTTTTCTGTATTTTTGTAGAGACGGGGTTTCACCATGTTGGTCAGGCTGGTCTCGAACTCCTGACCTCGTGATCCACCTGCCTCGGCCTCCCAAAGTGCTGGGATTACAGGTGTGAGCCACCATACCCGGCCTTTTTTTTTTTTTTTTTTTTTTTTTGAGACAAGGTCTCACTCTGTCATCCAGAAGGAATGCAGTGGTGGCACGATCTTAGCTCACTGCAACCTCTGTTTCCCGGGTTCAGGCAATTCTCCTGCCTCAGCCTCCTGAGTAGCTGGGATTATAGGCACCTGCAGGTGCTATACACCAGGCTAATTTTTGTATTTTCAGTAGAGACACAGTTTCATCACATTGGCCAGGCTGGTCTCAAACTCCTGACCTCAGTTGATCCACCTTCCTTGGCCTCCCAAAGTGCTGGGATTACAGGCGTGAGCCACTGCGCCCAGCCTAGGTTCACATTTTAAATAGAAACTTCAGTCAGGGATGTCATTCTATTGATTTTTTTTTAAACAAATCTCTCTCTCTTTAGATCTTTCAGATTCTTTCAAGACTCAAGCCTAGGTTATTACCTGCACTTAAAACCAGCTGACAGAGACAAAGATGAAGGAAAAACAAATCACTCCTTGGGAATTACATACCTGATCTCTCTGATTTCCAAATTTCCCAAAGCTACACACACGAGATTATACACATCAGGCACTGGAACTATCTGTAATACTGGAACCTAAATAAAACAAAGCAGCCAAAAATTATGCTTGGTTGTTTCATTTTTGTTTAATCCAGATTTTCCAAAATTTATCACATTCTTTTGTATTCTCACTGTACAAGGATAATTTTCATCATTTGAAGGCTCAGAAAACTCTTTTTATTAGCTGTAAATCTAAATAAACTATATGCATAATAGCATAATAGTGCTTACTGAGCATTTACCTAATGCAAGGTATAATTCTAACAATAGGGGAATAATTGGGTATATTTTGGCATGTGAATGAAAATAATATTTATGCAGCCATTTAAAAGTATATCTATGTTCACTGAACAAATATTTATTGGGCACCTCTGTGTAAAGCACAGTGTTAGATGTTGTATATATTTGGAGAGCAAGAATGAGGTATATTCAAGTATGAAGACTCTACAGGAACAAGGAAATTTTTTTTTTTGAGATGGAGTTTCACTCTTGTTGCCCAGCCTTGAGTGCAATGGCACGATCTCAGCTCATTGCAACTTCCACCTCCTGGGTTCAAGCGATTCTCCTGCCTCAGCCTCCCGAGTAGCTGGGATTACAGGCATTCGCCACCACACCTGGCTAATTTTATTTTTAGGAGAGACGGGGTTTCACCATGTTGGTCAGGCTGGTCTTGAACTCCTGACCTCAGGTGATCCACCCACCTCAGCCTCTCAAAGTGTTGGGATTACAGGCGTGAGCCACCTCGCCTGGCCAGAAAAATGTTTATATGTATGGTGAGAAAAGACAGATCTAAAAATTTTAAGCACACTAAGATTGCAAGCATGTAAGATGTATATGATGGTGGGAAAAGACCAGAAGGAAATACATGTAGAAAAGAAGCAAAATAATGCCTTGGTGAAGGGCAAGGAGTATAAATATCAGCAAGTGTCAAAGTCAGAATAGACATAAAATTCTAAGCTCCTCCAACAGGTCTAGTGTAAAAACCCGTCTCTAGGCTGGGTGTAGAGCTCATGCCTGTAACCCCAGCACTTTGGGAAGCCGAGGCGAGTGGATCACTTGAGGTCAGGAGTTAGAGACCATCCTGGCCAACATGGTAAAACCCCATCTCTACTGAAAATACAAAAATTAGCTGGGCATGGTGGTGGGTGCCTGTAGTCCCAGCTACTTGGGAGGCTGAGGCAGGAGAATTGCTTGAACCCGGGAAGCGGAGATTGCAGTAAGCCAAGATCGCCCCACTGCACTCCAGCCTGGGCAACAGAGTATGACTCTCTCTCCAAAAACAAACAAACAAACAAAAAAACCCATATCTAGATAAACCTGTGATCGGCTGGGCATGGTGGTTCACACCTGTAATCCCCAGCACTCTGGGAGGCTGAGGCAGGCGGATGGCTTAAGCCCAGGAGTTTAAGACCAGCCCAGGCGACATGGCAAAACCCTGTCTGCATAAAAAATATAGGCCAGGTGTGGTAGCTCACACCTGTAATCCCAGCACTTTGCGAGGCTGAGGCAGGCGGATTGCCTGAGGTCAGGAGTTCAAGAACAGCCTGGGCAACATGGAGAAATCCCGTCTCTACTAAAAATACAAAAAAATTAGCCAGGCATGGTGGTGGGCACCTGTAATCCCAGCTACTCAGGAGGCTGAGGCACAAGAATCCCTTGAACCTGGGCGGCAGAGGTTGACAGTGAGCCGAGATCATGCCACTGCACTCCAGCCTTGGTGACAGAGCAGGACTCCATCTCAATAAAAAGAAGAAGAAAAAAATACAATAAAAAATTAGCCAGACATGGTGGTGCATGCCTGTGGTCCCAGCTACTTGGGAGGCTGACGTGAGAGGATTACTGAGCCTGGGGAGGTTGAAACTGCAGCGAGCCATGATCATGCCACTGCACTCCAGCCTGCATGACAGAGTGAGACCCTGTCTCAAACAAACAAACAAAAATTTGTGATAAAGCGAACAAAGCAGGATGTTAATGGTAGAGTCTAGAATGGTGGGTATATGGGTGCTCACTATACAACTTTTCTGGATGTTTGAAACTTTTCATAATAAAATGTTGGGAAAAAAACCTCATCTCTGTTCTGCCTTGCATGGTCATAGCTCCCAATTTTGGTAAGCTGCCCATCTACATTATCAGGCAAATGGCTGCAAAGATCTCTTTCAGCTCGAGATTCCCACTTACCTCTGCGAAGTGCCAGGTATAAAGTTTTTCCCACTGCCAAGCATCCAGAGCTTTCCAAAGAGAAACTACATCTTCGCAAGCAGTTATGATACATGGCTCTTTACAACCGGCTCTTTCCCAAAACATGGCACTCACATCTACGGAACAGGAACCTGAAGGATTCTGACACAATGGCAACAGTTCTGTTAAAGTGGCACTCGAGTGCTGTTTTATGCAAAGCATAAGTATGCAAAGTGATGAATTATAATTCAATGAAACAGTAGGTATGTAAAATTTAAATCTTATGCAGATGAAAAGAAAGAGCTTTGTGGTTCTTATGTACCTAAAAAAATGCCTATCAAATTTACATCATGAAAGATTTTATTTTTTATTTATTTTATTAATTTTAATTTTTGGGTGTTTTTGGGACTGAGTCTCACTTTATCACCCAGGCTGGAGTGCAGTGGTGCAATCTCGGCTTACTGCAACCTTCGCCTCCCGGGTTCAAGCGATTCTCCTGCCTCAGCCTTCCGAGTAGCTAGGATTACAGGCGCCCGCCACCACACCCAGCTAATTTTTGTATTTTTAGTAGAGACAAGGTTTCACCATTTGGCCAGGCTGGTCTTGAACTCCTGACCTCAAGTGATCCACCCACCTCGGCCTCCCAAAGTGCTGGGGTTACAGGCATGAGCCACCGTGCCCGGCCCATGAAAGATTTTAAAATGTATGGTCCAGATGGAATAAATTCAGATATAACCACAAAAAAAAATCCTGTAGAACTTATCCATTTGAAAATTAAACATCCTGATGAACCACTCATGGGCTGAAACTACAGGTTTCAATGTTATTCCTCGGAGGGAGTAACATTGAAACAACATACATTATACTATCTACTATTATGACCATGGGAGCACTATGTATCAAACCACAGAGCGTGGCCAAAACAGTATTTCCAAGAAAATTTGGAAATTTCCAAGAAAAATCATAATCACAAAGGCATGTTTAAGAAAACAAGAAAGATTAAAATCAAGTAAGCATGCAGCTCAGGAAGTCAGTACAAGAACAAAATAAGAACAATAAAAAAAAGTAGGAAGGAATTATTTACAGTTATCCTGTTTATTATAAAAACAGAAATAAATGAACTAGAAAACCAAACAACAACAACAAAAAAACACAACCCAATTAATAATCAATACAACCAAAAACTAGTTTGTTTGGAAGACCCACGTAATGGCCAACTCTCGAGTCTAATGTAGAAAAACAATAATTTAGAAATGGGAGAATGGGGAAGAGAGGCTTAATTGCATATACACAGATTTTAATAATCTATAAGAAGTAACTTTTTACCTACACATTTGAAAATATGAACGAAATAGTTGATTCTTTAAGAGACTAAGTTATTAGGACACTGGGCATGGTGGCTCATGCCTGTGATCCCAGCACTTTGGGAGGCCAAGGCAGGTGGATCCCCTGAGGTCAGGAGTTCAAGACCAGCCTGGCCAACATGGCAAAACCCCATTTCTACTAAAAATACAAAAATTAGCAGGGCGTGGTGGCGCACGCTTGTAATCCCAGCTACTATGGAGGTTGAGGCACGAGAATTGCTTGAACCTGTAGGCGGAGGTTGCAGTGAGTGGAGATTGGAGATTGGAGATTGCCCCACTGCACTCCAGCCTAGGCAACAGACTCTGTCTCAAAAAATAAAATAAGTTATTAAAATTGACTCAAGAATAAATTCCGAAACAGAGCATAGGTATTACTATGCATCCTTTATAGAAAAGGAATCTGGGGCTCAGAGGTTACACAATTTGTCCAAGGTGACATAGCCAGTAACTAGGAAAAACTTTATGTGGATTTGAAGTGTTTTCCTTCACACCAGTGATTCTCTGGGAGAGCTTCTGCACCCCCATCTTCAACCCTACACCTAGGACATTTAGTAATGCAACATTTTCAATTACCACACTGCACAGAAAAGATTAACCACTAGAACTGCTCCCCATTTTCTTATAAATCGCCATAAGTGATTCTTCCAGAAACATTACACCATTTGAGTAGGAGAGGCATGAATAACTCTCATTTCACTCCGTCAAAATGCCTGTTAGATTTATTTTATTTTATTTTTGAGACAGAGTCTCACTCGCCCAGGCTGGAGTGCAGTGGCGAGATCTTGGCTCACTGCAACGTCTGTCTCCCAGTTCAAGTATTCTCTTCCCTCAGCCTCCCTAGCAGCTGGGATTATAGGCGCCCACCACCACGCCCGGCTAATTTTTGTATTTTTAGTAGAGATGGGGTTTCATCATGTTGGCCAAGCTGGCCTCAAACATCTGACCTCAAGTGATCAGCCCGCTTCAGCCTCCCAAAGTGCTGAGATTATAGGGGTGAGCCACCGTGCCCAGCTCCCTAACTTAGATTTAGACATGAAGTTCAGTTACTTAGCCTAAGTTGTTCTTGCCAATAGGTTGGCATAGAAACTTTAAGAGGAGAGCTCAAAACATAAACAGAGGTAAATATTGGGAAAAATAACCAATCCAAATCTGTTTTTCTGAATCTGTTTACCAATATCTTTAATAGTATTAAAGAACAAGAAGCTATATGACTGAATTCTTTTCAATTCATTAAAGTTCTCATATGTAAGACACGAGACGCTGGAAGAGAATATTCTTCTGACCTTTAACTCTGAAACCAATTGTAGGTTGCCTGGGTTTATGCTATCAGAAGCAGGAAGCTCTGCTGTTTCAGTCTGTGAAAACAAAAGTCACATCATTAGTCTACACTTTATGTATAATGTCTGCCTGCATTACCCACTCATCAAAATGTCTACTTCGTATTGTCTTTATTTCCTCTTATAACAGCAGCAAAGCTCCAAATGCAAACTGTTTCACTGATAACAAAGAGAATAGGACCTCCCATATTTAAAAGAAACATTTTAATGAAACTTAATTTCCCCAGAATGAACTTAATGATTACAATGAAATCATATCAAAGAAACACGTCAAACCATTCTTAAACGTGGAAGGCCCAATGTGCAAGCAAGTCATGCTGTTTACATTCACTAAGGCATTTCATTCCTTCAGAGAAAATTTCACAGAGGAAATGGATTGTACCTGTTCGACGGAATGTTTATGCAACTCCTGGCATGTGTTTCTACAGAGCTGATTTTCTTTAAAAGTGAATGACTCAATGGGTGGAGGTGTTCCTGGCGGGACAGAGTCACAGTCACAGGTAGGTTGTCCTTGCCTGCCTGACACTTGCAGGGTGGTATGTGGTTTTGCTGGGCTGCCTGAACTGTCGAATTGTTTAGTATCACTGGCAAGACAGACTGAGTCTTTCAAATGAGCAAGTTGGGGTGTGCAGCAAGTTCGTCCAGCAACTTCTGTAGATGCTTTTTCATAGGAGCCTTGAGGGCCAAAGGCTGGAGTAGTACCTAAGATGGGGAAAGCAGGTGAACACATGTCTGTGGTAGGCCTGTCATTATCATCAGGCGCAACCGTATTTAAAGGAGTATAAAGTAATATGGATGAAGAAAGGCCCGTCTTTGTATGCTGGCTTTGTGAGTTTGGCCTTTTGGGATGTGATTTTCCTGGTAGAACAATAAGGTCCTCTTCTAAGTCCTCCATTTCTGTATCCATGCGTTTAGGACTCAGTTCCTCTGGAAAAATACAGCTGCCCTCTTTAAGGTGTCTCTCTCCAAACATTTTTGACTCAAAGGGCTCCACTGGTTTTTCTGAGCAGGACTTCACTTTTTCAAGCTTAAGAGGTCCAAAGTCTTCATCAGGTAACTGAAAGTCTGTGATACTGAGAAAAGACAGTTGTTGCTTTAAACTCAGCATTCCATCCCTATGAAATGGAGCCGTGAAAGCATCATCATCCAAGGATAAATAAGCACTATTACTCCAAGAAAGGGAATCCTCTTTTTGATGACGACTTTTCTTCCCTAAAGAAGAAAAATAAGTCACAAAATAGTAACAAAACCCAACAAAACAGACAATCTGTTGCACTGATGACAAAGAGAATAGGATCTCCTAGATTTAAAAGAAACATTTTAATGAACCTTAATTTCCCCAGAATGAACTTAATGTTTACAATGAAGTCCTATCAAAGAAACATGTTAAACCATTCTTAAACGTAATACCCAACAAAGAGTGAGCTTCTAAACTCAAATATACTAAAAAATGTTCATTACTTTTCCCATCCATGACTCAGAAACTTCGGCGAAGGGTTCAAACAACGGTCATGAGTTAGTGATTAATTAGCAGCTATTTTTCTGCACTACCCAAAACAGTGTATTGCTAGCCAGGTATGGTAGCTCACAGCTGTAATCCTAGCACTTTCAGAGGTCAAGGTAAGAGAATTGCTTGAGCCCAGGAGTTCCAGACCAGCCTGGGCAACACAGTGAGACTGTCTTTAAAAACAATAAATAAATAAATAAAAATTTAAAAAAATAAGGCCAGGCATGGGGTCTCACACTTGTAGTCTCAGCACTTTCAGAGGCTGAGGCAGGCGGATCACTTGAGGTCAGGAGTTCAAGACCAGCCTGGCCAACATGGTGAAACCCCATCTCTACTAAAAATACAAAAAAAAAAAAAAAAAAAAATTAGCCGGGTGTGGTGGCTGGCGCCTGTAGTCCCAGCTACTCCGGAGGCTGAGGTGGGAGAATGGCGTGAACCCAGGAGGCGGAGCTTGCAGTTAGCGGAGATCGCGCCACTGCACTCCAGCCTGGGCGACAGAGTGAGACTCTGTCTCAAAAAAAAAAAAAAAAAAAAAACTAAACTAAAAAAATTAGCTGGGCATGGTGGTGCATGCCTGTGATCTCAGCTACTCAGGAAGCTGAGGTAGGAGAATCACTTGAACCCGGGAGGCGGAGGTTGCAGTGGGCTGAAACTGCACCACTGCACTCCAGCCTGGGCAACAGAGTGAGATTCTGTCTCAAAAAATAAATAAATAAATAAATAAATAAATAAATAAAACCAAACCAAACAAAACAGTGTATGGCCAACAGTATAAATAAATAAATACATAAATAAATAAAACCAAACAAAACAAAACAGCGTATGGTCAATAGTATTAACTAGGAGAAGGGACTGAGGACAAGTCTCAACTCAACCACTGATTTGCAGTGAAACCTTAGGCAAATCGATTTATTTCATTTTCCCTTTTCTCATTGTCTCTCATAAGGGAAGTGAACTAAAAATACCTACATTCTTTCCTACCTCTAAAACTGTGGTTTCAACAGGCTGCCAGAGTATGGTCTACAAAATGCTGGCTCTTCTCACTATGGAAAACTTAGTCCCCTTTTGAAGCAAAGAGTAATTTACTGCTTTTTGTTTGCTGGTTTGTTTCAAGACGAGTTCTCACTCTGTTGCCCAGGCTGGTGTGCAGTGGCGAGATCTTGGCTCACTGCAACCTCTGCCTCCCAGGCTCAAGCAATCCTCCCACATCAGCCTCCTGAGTAGCAATTTACTGCTCTTATTGCAAATGGTATCCCACACCATTCAAAATGTTGCTATATCCTCAATGATGAATGCATAAATAAACTGTGGTATATACATACAATGGAATACTAGTCAGCCATAAAGAGGAACAAAGTACTGATGCATGTTACAACAGAAACATACCTTAAAAACATTATGCTAAGTGGCCAGGCTCAGTGGCTCACACCTATAATCCCAGCACTTTGAGAGGCTGAAGGCAGGTGGATCACTTGAGGTCAGGAGTTTGAGGCCAGCCTGGACAACATGGTGAAACCCCGTCTCTATTAAAAATACAAAAATTACCCAGGCACGGTGGCAGGCGCCTGTAATCTCAGCTACTCAGGAGGTTGAGGCAGGAGAATCACTTGAACCTGGGAGGCGGAGGTTGCAGTGAACCAAGATTGTGCCACTGCACTCCAGCCTGGGCAACAGAGTGACCCTCCATCTCAAAAACAAACAAACCCATTATGCTGAGCAGCCAGACACAAAAGGTCACATATTGTATGATTCCATATATATGAAATACTCAGAATAGGTAAATCCATAGAGATAGAATGCAGACTGGTGGTTGCCCAGGCATGAAGTAGGGGGTCAGGGGAGGAAATGGGTAGCAGCTGCTTAATGGGTATGGGGTTTAGGGGTGATGAAAATGTTTTAGAATGAGATAAGGTGGTGGTTGCACAACACTGTAAATGTACTGACTTGTTCACTTAATTTAAAATGGTTAATTTTGTTACGTGAATGTCACCTTGAGAAAAAAAGTTTTTAAATGTAGCTGCAGGTTACTATAATTATAGCAGACTATTTCAAACTACTGGCTGGGCCTGGTGGCTCACGCCTGTAATCCCAGCACTTTGGGAGGCCGAGGTGGGTAGATCACCTGAGGTCAGGAGATCGAGACCAGCCTGGCCAACATGGCGAAAACCCATCTCTACTGAAAATATAAAAATTAGCTGGGTGTGGTGGTGGGCACCTGTAATCTCAGCTACTCAGGGGGCTGAGGTGGGAGAATCGCTTGAACCTGGGAGGCAGAGGTTGCAGTGAGCTGAGATAGCGCCATTGCACTCCATCCGGGGCAACAAGGGTGAAACTCTGTCTCAACAACAATAAAAAAAAACTACTGTGTAAAAAGCAGTATTTCTAGATTATTGGATTGCCTACTTTTTGATGACTTTGTATTCTTGTTCGCTTAAAAGATGATGAAAAGTCACAATTATTATTTTTGGATTAATTAGTCATAGCTTATAGACCAAGTCCATGTCCAATGGTACAGAGCAGCCTGCTACCTATTTTTGCACATAAAGTTGTTTTTTTGTTTTAGGAACTTGGCTGTAAAGTGCATATAAAGGTGCGTTGGAACACAGTCACAGTTACAAGTTGACTGGCTGCTCTGGCACATAGCTGAGTAGTTGAGACAGAGCACAAAGACTAAAATCTGTGCTATCTGGCCCATTCTAGAAAGTATGCTGATCCCTAGTTTAGAGCCACAATGAATTACCCAGATTTTGTGCTTAGTTCATCAGATATGATTAAATTCTCAGTAAATGAATTGAAAGTTTAAATTACAATGTATCCTTGCTGCCCATCCTCCAAAATCCTGTGTCCCTTGGAGGCCTTAGAGACGCTGCATTAGATATTTTATCCAAAAAAGTTGCTTAGGCCTTTTCATTACATGATGACTTCTAAAAGAGATAGTCAGTGGAGTCTTAGTCTTTTTTTTTTTTTGAGAGAGGGTTTTGCTCTATCACCCAGACTGGAGTGCAGTGGTGCAATCACAGCTCACTGCAGCCTCAACCTCCTGAGCTCAAGTGATCCTCCCACCTCAGCCTCTCAAGTAGCTGAAACCACAGGCATATACCACCACACCTGGCTAATTTTTCTATATATTTTTTTGTAGAGATGGGGTTTCATCATTTTACCCAAGCTGGTCTCAAACTCCTGGGCTCAAGCAATCCTCCCACCTTGGCCTCCCGAAGTGCTGGGATTACAGGGGTGAGCCACCAAGCCCAACATAGAGTCTTCCTCTAGTACACATTCCATTTTACTTCAAAAACACTTTCTATGTTAGCTGTGAAGCTTCTACCCAAAGAATTGTATTGAACCTGAATATGTAATATTACGTAAACAACCAATACATTTTCCTTTTCAGTGTTGAATTGTTTCAGCTCTATTAGTGAACTCTGGCACCATACCGCCAGGTTTGAATCCTGGCTCTGTGATTTTAATTAGATTAAGTAAAGTTATTTTAATCTCCCTGTACTTTAGTTTCCTCACCTGTAAAGTGAGAATGAAAATAGATTCTACCTCACGTAGGACTGCTGTGATGATTCAATGAGTTAGTATCTGTACAACATTTAGAAAGTGCCAGGCAGGCTGGACACAGTGGCTCACGTCTGTAATCCCAGCACTTTGAGAGGCTGTGGTGGGAGGATTGTTTGAGGCCAGGAGTTCAAGATCAGCCTGGGCAACAGGGCAGGACCTCACCTCTACAAAAAATTTAAAAACATTAGCCGGGCATGGTGGTACATGCCAGTAGTCCCAGCTAGTTGGGAGGCTGAGGCAGGAGGAACATTTGAGCCCAGGAGATAGAGGCTGCACCACGGCACTCCAGCCTGGACAACAGTGAGCCCCTGTCTCTTTATTTTAATTTATTTATTTTTTTAAATTTTTTTGAGCCAGGGTCTCACTCTGTTCCTCAGCCTCCCAAAGTGCTGGGATTACAGACGTAAGCCACCACACTTGGCCCTGTCACTTTTTAGAAAAGAAAAGGAAGTGCCAGGCAAATAGTAATTGTTAACCTTCATCATCATCATCATCAAACACATCTTGATTTACCTTTCACTCGAATAAATAATTTTTCGTGCTGATATTTGTGTGAGGTGACTTCCTCCTTGGACCTGTTAACAACCGACAGGCTAGAAGTTGGCAAAAGTGGTTCATAATGATCTGATGCCAGGGTGCAGGCTGGTTTTCTTTTTCCTCTGTATCTTCTACCAGGTGCTTGGGCAACTGCCTTCCTAGACAAGTCATTATCTTCAGTGGGCCCAGCAGGAGAGCTGACTTTAGTTAATGAGAGAAGTTTCTGAGAGGTTCTTGAACTTGGTTGTCCTGTGCATGTGCCAGACATCCGAATTTCACTTTGGTCAGTTTCCTCATTGGAAAGGTTTAAATTTTTACTTGCATCCTTATTTTTATTTTTAAACCCTTTTTTCTTGACATCCAAATGACTCTGAATGACAGCCTCCAGGGCTACTTTCCTCTGGCAATTGGACATGCTTCGTGTTGTTCTAACATAATATTCTGCAGGAAACAGAAGGCCTTCAAGCACTGTGCAAGAATGTTTTTCTGCAGAAAGAGGAGAGGTTGCTTCCAGGCTAAGACTCTTAGGTTGACTTAGAATCTCACTTTCCTGAAGATTTTCATTCCTGCCATCAAGAGCGTCACTGGGAGATTTTAAAGATTTCTCTGTTTGATTTTGTTCTTTTAAGTTTTGGTTTTCATTTGCTGGTAAGTTATTGTAGGTGAGTTCATTTAGAGAACATGAAATATTTGCCTCTAAATTAGAACTTGTGGGCAGTTGGCCACTTTTACTTATAGCTTTATTTACAAGGAGGTTATCTGTAGAGACAGTCATTTTTTTGCCTTGTGCCTCCAAACTTACAGGTGAAGTAAATCTAATGTTTTTTAGGTCGTGAGTAGTAAGTTCACTGCTACCTTTAGGAGGAATGTGTTCAAGGTGCTGACTACTACCGCTATCTGATAGAGTCTGTAAAGGAACTGTAGTCGCCCTGGTGAAATTAGGTCTTCTTAGGAATGTATCAACACCTTTTTCTGGTTGGGCAGTTGGTGGAATTAATACACTGTCTTCATTAATTTCTGTAACTGGTTCTGGAGAATCTGGAAGTTCAGATTTAAGACTTAAAAGGTGAGTTCTTATTTCAGTTACTGGTGATCTAGCAGGATTTTTGCTACTGATTTCTTCCTGTTCCTTTAGTCTTTTCCCAGACAATCTGAGTGAATCAGTGCCAAAGACACAGTCTCTCTCCTGTGAAATAAATGTCCTCTTCTGCTGCTTCTTTCTTCTGCTTGGCAGCTTCTGCTTTTGCTCACCATTAGGGTCACTGACCCTGTGGGGAAAATGTTCTTGGGTGTCATCTGTTCTTTGTATAGGTAATCCTCCTGGGCCATCTCCAGGGTTAAAGGACTCAGGCCCAACATCAAGTGTGATAGATGTCTTTTCTCCAGTTTCTTCATCAAGATGGGTTTTGATGTGTAACTTGTCATAAACACATATTTTATTTTTAGGTTCTGAGGAGGAAAAAAATGTATATAACTTATATTTTTCTTATAAAATAAAACAAAAAATACTCATTTTTAACCTATTATATATAAATACTACTAAACATTTATTTAAGAAAGAATCAGTGACATTTCATTCAGGCAGATGAATTTACAGGTGAAATAAACCTATTTTTTAGGCTGTGAGTAGTAAGGTCACTGTTACCTTTAGGAGGAATGTGTTCAAGGTGTTGACTACTTCTACTATCTGATGGAGTATGTAAAGGAACTGTACATATTCCATACTGTACATATTTTTAAAAGTTCTAATTTTTTAAATTCTAATAATCTATGAAATTTTAAGTACATATAAACAAACAGCATTGTGCTAAAAATGTTTTTTAAACAAACAGAGTATTCTTTAGCACACAATCTCTTCTCTTAACTTCTAAATCTCAACTAATTTTCTATCTCATGTATTTCTTTCTTTATTTTCCCCCTTGGCTCAAGTAATTTTAATAACACTCCCATTTCAATAACCCCTCAGTTTTATGATTATAAATTACTTGAATTTAAACATCAGAATTGACCATTGTTTTTAGAATATTTTCACCTAGAATTTTTCTCTGTTCATATTATATACTTACATTTTTTAAAAAAACCTTTCACTGGGCACGGTGGCTCACACCTGTAATCCCAGCACTTTGGGAGGCTGAGGCAGGCAGATCTCGAGGTCAGGAGATCAAGACCATTCTGGCCAACATGGTGAAACCCCGTCTCCACTAAAAATACAAAAATTAGCTGGGCGTGGCGGTGTGCGCCTGTAGTCCCAGGTACTCGGGAGGCTGAGGCAGGAGAATTGCTTGAACCCGGGAGGTGGAGGCTGCAGTGAGCTGTGATCGAGCCACTGTACTCCAGCCTTGATGACAGAGTGAGACTCTGTCTCAAAATAAAAACAAAACAAAACAAAAAACCTTTCTAATATTTAAACAATAAATATAATTTCTGAAAATTGAGAGGGAAAAAGAGCAAGAGAGGGAAAAAGAATAAACAGTCTAACTGAAAATAGAGACTATAGATTTTACGGCATATGAATTTTATGTTAATTAGAATATATTGCAGCTGGGCACAGTAGCTCACACCTGTATCCCAGCACTTTGGGAGGCCCAGGCAGACAGATAATTTGAAGCCAGGGGTTCAAGACCGGCCTGGCCAACATGGCGAAACCCCATCTCTACTAAAAATATAACAATTAGCCAGGTGTGGTAGTGCACGTGCCTGTAGTCCCAGCTACTCGGGAGGCTGAGGCACGAGAATCGCTTGAGCCTGGGAGGTGGAGGTTGTAGTGAGCCAAGATTGTGCCACTGCACTCCAGCCTGGGTGACAAAGAGTGAGACTCTGTCTCAAAAAAATAAAATTAAAATTAAAATTAAAGCATCTATTGCTAGTCATTATCTTCATACTGTGGGAAAAAGAACAATAGCCAACATATACCTGGGAAATGAATAATAAAGCAGGCATAAGTGAATGGTCTAGATTTACCTGAGTGTTTTAGCTGCGGTGAGAAATCCTGCTGAGACAAACAATCTTGTTCTTCTACTGTTTTCTTAATAGAATGCTTAATCTTTTCAGCTCTTTGGGCACGCTAGAGGAGACAAAAACAGCCCCAGAAATACGTTTTCTTTAAAGTTTTATAGAGTCAAGAACTGTTTTTAAATTGTTTGTACTATAACACCTTAATTTGAGAATACGATTCACTTACCTGAAGGCGGGCTAGTGTCTTGCTGTATTCCCTTTTCAAGAATGCTAATTTCTCCTTTAACTGGAAGAAGAAAAACACCAACAATACTGGGCAAGTGGAAAGGTGGAGTCAGAGGGAAGGGATGCAGTGCTTGGCGGGGTCCCTTGGCAAGAAGCAGGGAGTAGCACTGGTCCATAACAATCTACTTTTGGTTCTCAAAAAGCACTAAGCTCTGACCATTTCAGGATCTTTGCATAACCTGTTCCTATCATCTGGAACATGTCCTTCCTTTGCCAATTCCTACTGATTCCTCAAACCTTAGCTTAGATTTTTATTTCCCTGGGATAGACTTCTAGGTCCTTCTCCAAATCTAGGTTAGACACTCTACCAGTCCTCTGTACTTTCCTTACCACAGTATTCTCACACTATGTTCTCTGTTTCTCCCCATCATCCAGATCCTTGAAGGTAGCAGGAACTGCCATCCTCAGTCACTCAACAAATGAATCTTCTATTTATCCGTTAATGGTCCAGGTATCTCTAGTACCTGGAATAATAATTGATACCCACTATGTGTCAATTAGTGCTCCAGATGCTATTCTAGATGCAATTTACATACAGTGAGGGAGACAGATAATAAATAAGAAAACAAACAGAAATGATTTTACAAGGTAAAAAAATACACAGATAAACAGAGTGATATGAGAGAGTTACTGGCCTACTGACAGGGACTACTTTAGTTACAGTGGTCAGGGAGGCATTTTTGACTATCATTTGAGCCTAAGACTGAATGAGGAAGGAGCTAGTTTTGGGAAGATCAGAGGGAACGGTACCCCAGGCAGAGGGAACCACAAATATAAAAGCTCTGCAGTGGAATAGTTTACCTACGTTTGAGGAACACGCAGAAGGCCAGTGAGGTTGGAGCTATCATTGCTCAATCTCCAGCCAGGCACACAGTAGGCATTTAACAAATATTTATTAAATAAATAAATGAATTGGGCTGAATCAAATTACTGTTCTCTGAAAGCCTAGATTCCCTCGTCTCTCTGGCTTCTTTGCTTCAAAGGATTCTCTCAGCAGCAAAGCCAGCCTCGGTTTTTCTGCTTTTTAGCAACTTTTTAGCTATACTCATCTTTCAACCAACAAAAAATCAAGATTTCCATCCTCCATACATGCCTTTAAAAAAAAAAAAAAAAGACCTACTCAGCTGGGCGCAGTGGCTCACGCCTGTAATCCCAACACTTTGGGAGGCTGAGGTGGGTGGATCATTTGAGGTCAAGAGTTCGAGACCCGCCTGGCCAACATGGTGAAATCCTGCTTCTACTAAAGATACAAAAATGAGCCGGGTGTGGTGGTGGGTGCCTGTAGGAGGCTGAAGCAGGAGAATTGCTTGAACCCGGAGGCGGAGGTTGCAGTGGGCCTAGATCACGCCACTGCACTCCAGCCTGGGCAACAGAGCGAGACTCTGCCTAAAAAAAAAAAAAAAAAAAAAAAAAAAAAAAGGCCGGGTGCAGTAGCTCACATCTGTAATCCCAGCACTTTGGAAGGCCAAGGCGGGCAGATTACCTGAGGTCAGGAGTTCAAACCCAGCCTGGCCAACATGGAGAAACCCTGTCTCTACTAAAAATACGAAAATTAGCCCGGCGTGGTGTTGGGCGTCTGTAATCCCAACTACTCGGGAGGCTGAGGCAGGAGAATCGCTTGAACCTGAGAGGCGGAGGTTGCAGTGAGCCAAGATCCAGCCACTGCACTCCAGCCTGGGTGACAGAGCGAGAGTCCGTCTCAAAAACAAACAAAACAAAACCTATGTGCAAAACATGCTACTAGACAAGTTGCCAACCGTACGGGATTTTCTTTTTTTTTTTTTGAGAGAGAGTCTCACTCTGTCGTCCAGCCTGGCGTGCAGTGGCGCGATCTCGGCAGCTCCCTGCAACCTCAGCGTCCCCTGGTTCAAGCGATTCTCGTGCATCAGCCTCTGAGGCCTGAGCCTCTGGGACTACAGGCTGGCGTCACCACGCCCGGCTAATTTTTGTATTTTTAGTAGAGACGGGGTTTCACTACGTTGCCTAGGCTGGTCTCAAACTCTGAGCTCAAGCGATCTGCCCATCTCGGCCTCCCAAAGTGCGGGGATTACAGGCGTGAGCCAGGGAGACTGGCCTCCCACCAATCTTATCAATGTCTGGGGATTATCTTGTTTACTTATAAATGATCTTTCTCACCTCCACCAGAAGGTAAGCCAGGATAAGAATAACATCAGCACAAGCTGGAAACATCCTAAAAGTCTATCAGTAAAGTACAGTCTAAAGAAGCAAGGGCACTTCCAAGGCCAGGTGCAGTGGCGGGTTCGTGTAATCCCAGCTACTCGGGAGGCTGAGGCAGGAGAGTCGCTTGATCCCGGGAAGCGGAGGTTGCAGTGAGCCGAGATCGCGCCACTGCACCCCAGCATGGGTGGCAGAGTGAGACTCTGTCTCAAAAAAGAAGAAAAACAGAAAAGGAAGAAAAAAGAAACAAAACGAGGGCACTTCCAAACTACAACATACTGTCTAGAACTTAAAAAAGAAAGCAAGGTAGATAAACATGTCCTGACAGGAAAGCTAAACGGAACCTGCAGAACCATTCAGAGCATACCATTTATGAACATTCCCTTCTCCAAAAAATATACATAGGATTCCTTTTTGGTGGTTAGGGATACGCCCCTCCTCCACCACCCACATTAACACACGAAAGGACCTGGAAGTATCAGACTTAAAAGATTTACTTGAGGCCGTCCGGGGGGAGAAGTAAAGATTGAGGGTGTGGGAGGGGGGAGGAGCAAGGGTGTCGATACAGCTTTATCTACAAACTGTTACACATTGTATTAATGCGCTGCTACTGTAATGAAATTTGTTCTTTAAACGCCACCACGTGAGCACCACGCTATTTCCACATTTTCATTTTCTGTGCCCCCTCAGCCCTAAGAGGAGGGGGTGGTCAGATGATACTGCTGCCCTCGGACTGCCGAGGACACAAAGCCAGGCCTAAAACCCTGGGAAAGCGGGGTCAGAGTCCTGCGTCCGCCCTTCCCGCACCCCCTGGCACCTTTTCCTTCTCCTCACAGCTGAGGGGCTTCCCGGGAGGCTCGTCCATCGGGCAGGCGACAGAACGAAAAGAGCAGCCGTCGCCGACCCCAGGCCTGCCGACACCGGGACCCAGTTGGCCCTGGGCCGGGGAGGCGCCCCAGGAAGGAATGGGGAGCCCGGGATCGCACCCTCAGTGCGCGATCAGCTGACCCACGCGGGCCAAGCGCGCCCTAAACTCCGGCCAATTAAATCCACCATTCGGCCTGCGCACGCGCAGCCGTAGACGGCCGAGCAGTGGAGCGAGGCCGCCTAAAGGAGAGCCGAGCTGTCGATGAGTCCCAGTGGGCCACCTGGAGCGGAAGTGGAGGAGCGGCCGGAAGTAGCCGGAATCTCTGAAAGACTGACCGACTGACTCTGACAGGATCCGGGGCTGAGGGAAGGAGGCGGCGGCCATGGAGTTGGGCGAGCTGCTCTACAACAAGTCTGAGTACATCGAGACGGTGCGCGGGTCCAGATATGTATCCTCCTCTTTCCAACCCTGCGTCCCTTTGAGGCCTGGTCGGCGTTCCCAACCTGCCCCTACCCCACCAACCCCTGTCCCTTTGGCCGTTAGTCCCGGATTATCTAGCGACGCCCCGTGTACCGTCTGGCTTTGCTGTTTACTCCGCGCTTGGCCAGTTGAGGCCTTTTGTATTTATTCCTGATTTTCTCATAGCGGTAAAGTGCCTTCGGGAGGATAGGACAAGTCCCATCCTGTTCATACGAATTACAGCTTGGACTTCGGGCCCTTTTACACTGCCTTTTGTATCTGTTAACTTGCGCTAAAAACGATTCGGTTCTTTTTTTTGAGGAGGGGGGTTGGGGGGCGGAGACTCTGTCGCCCAGGCCTGAGGGCCGCGGCGCGATCTCTGCTCACTGCAACCTCCGCCTCCCGGGTTCAAGCGATTCTCCTGCCTCAGCGTCTCGAGTAGCTGGGATTACAGGCGCCCGCCACCACGCCCGGCTAATTTTTGTATTTTTTGGTAGAGACGGGGTTTCACCATGTTGGCCAGGCAGGTCCCTAACTCTTGACCTCAGGTGATCGACCCGCCTTGGCCTCCCAGAGTGCTGGCATTACAGGCGTGAGCCACCGCACCCTGCCGATTTGGTTATGATCAGTACATGATATGTTTGTAAAATCTTGGAAACAGGGCAAGTGGTCAATTAACGTTACTATAGTTATTTTGGTTTTCTTTGCTTTCTCACAACTCTGATACTCATAGTCATTATCCTCGTTTTAAGGCCGTAAAGCCCACGCGTGGAAGTGGGATTTGAATCCGCGTCTGTCTGATGCCACCAAGCTATAGACATTCAAATTATGTGTTTATTCCTTGAGTCCCTAGTTTCTTTTGTGTTTTTATTTTTTGAGACAGGGTCTCACTCTGTTGCCCAGGCTGGAGTGCAGTGGCGCAATCACAGCTCATTGCAGCCTCGGCCTTCCAGGCTCAAGCGATCCTCTAGCCTCAGCCTTCTGAGGAGCTGGGACTACAGACACGCGCCACCATGCCCGGCTAATTAAAAAAAATTTTTTTTGTTGAGAAGGGGGGTCTCACTATGTTGCCTAGGCTGGTCTTGAACTCCTGTCCTCAAGGGATCCGTCTGCCTCGGCCTCTCAAAGTGCTGAGATTACAGGCATGAGCCACCACACTCAGCCATAGTTTCCTAATACATCATTGCTTTTTTGACATCCTGGACTCACTCCATTGTGGACAGCACCCCACTTTTGTTTTTTTTCTCTCAAATAGGAGCTTTCTTGATGGAAACCTGTAGTCCAGAAACCTATTAAGTTTGCTCTCCCCGGTTTTCCGTTGTTTTCTTTTAGGCATCTGGGAACAAAGTCAGTCGCCAGTCAGTGTTGTGTGGAAGCCAGAACATCGTTCTCAATGGCAAGGTAAGGGACAAAGCCAGCTCCAGGCTGCAAACCTTAGCTTGCTTTCTGCTAATTATCACCATAGCAGGTCAGATAAAATGTTGCCATATCTCCCATTTATTGTTTACATTTTTAATTCTCTTGTTTTTAAATTTTTTATTCTGTAAATTGGATCTCCTTTTTGTTTTTTGTTTTGTTTTTTTTTTTTTTTTGAGACAGAGTCTGACTCTGTCGCCCAGGCTGGAGTGCAGAGGCCCCATCTCAGGTCGCTGCAACCTCCGCCTCCCAGGTTCAACCAGTTCTCCTGCCTCAGCCTCCCGAGTAGCTGGGATTACAGGCACCTGCCACCAAGCCCGGCTAATATTTTGTATTTTTAATAGAGACAGGGTTTCACCATGTTGGCCAGGCTGGTCTCGAACTCCTGCCCTCAAGTGATCCACCCACCTCGGCCTCCCAAAGTGCTGGGATTATAGGTATGAGCCACTGCACCCAGCCTAAGTTGGATCTCTTGAATGCAAAAAAAGTTCAATAAGAGGCAACAGAAAACCTTTTTTCTTTTATGCCGGGAACAAAATACAGTGGTACCTAGAACCAACATTATTTTATGATATAGTGTGCATTAAACTACTGGGCACAAAGTGTAACAGGTAATGAAATATTTGAAGGTAGAAACTAAAGTAATACTTATAAAATTATCTCTTTAGTAAAAATTAATAATTCACTATTAACTGAAACTCTTAAAACGAATGTGACAATTGGAAAAGATATTAAAGTATGAGACAGATATGCAAAGTGGAATCTGAAAGCCTGAGAATCTTGTAATCCAAATAAATTACAATAGCAAAGAGACGAGTATAAACTTGGAAGAGAAAATATCACAGGGTATATTTGAGCTTGACAAACAGTGAAGTTCACAGTTGTTTTCCTGCCATCTGGAACACTCAATTTTGAAATTAATTTTTCTTTAAATATTACATCTCTAACTTCCAGAAGGAAAACAGTCTCATTATAACCAAGAGATCACAAATATTTTCAGTAGAAGATAAGTAGTCTCCATTAAGCCTGTCATACCAAGGAATTAAGTGGAAAAGAAATATAATTCAGTAATTGCTGCTCAGACATACTGTTTCTTTTTTTTCCTTTTTTTTGAGACAGAGTATTGCTCTGTCACCCAGGTCGGAGTACAGTGGTGCGATCTTGGCTCACTGCAACTTCCACCTCCTGGCGTCAGGTGATTCTCCTGCCTCAGCCTCCAGAGTAGCTGAGATTACAGGCTCCCGCCATCATGCCCACCTAATTTTTTTTTTTTTTTTTTTTGAGACGGAGTCTCGCTCTGTTGCCCAGGTTGGAGTGCAGTGGTGCGATTTCGGCTCACTGTAAGCTCCGCCTCCCAGGCTCACGCCATTCTCCTGCCTCAGCCTCCTGAGTAGCTAGGACTACAGGCACCCGCCACCATGCCCAGCTAATTTTTTGTATTTTTATCAGAGATGGGGTTTCACCGTGTTAGCCAGGATGGTCTCAATCTCCTGACCTTGTGATCCGCCTGCCTCGGCCTCCCAAAGTGCTGGGATTACAGGCGTGAGTCACCGCGCCTGGCCTAATTTTTGTATTTTTAGTAGAGACGATTTCACCATATTGGCCAGGCTGGTCTCAAACTCCTGATCTCAGATGATCCATCCACTTCAGCCTCCCAAAGTGCTGGGATTACAGGCATGAGCTACCGCGCCCAGCCCAAGATTTTTTTTCTTATGGTGAACTATATATAACAATTTGCCATTTTAACAATTTTTAAAAAATTTTCATTATTTGAGACAGTCGCCCAGGCTGGAGTGAAGTGGCGCCATCTCAGTCGCCACAACCTCCGCCTCTTGGCTTCAAGTATTCTCATGCCTCAGCCTCCTGTGTAGCTGGGACTACAGGTGCACGCCACTACACTGGGCTAATTTTTGTATTTTTAGTAGAGGCAGGGTTTTGCCACGTTGGCCAGGCTGGTCTCAAACTCTTGGCCTCAAGTGATCCACCTGCCTTGGCCTCCCAAAGTACTGGGATTACAAGTATGAGCCACTGCACCCAGCCTAACTATATATATATATATATATATATTTATTTATTTATTTATTTTTTTTTTTATACACAGTTTTGCTCTTGTTGACCAGGCTGGAGTGCAGTGGCATGATCTCGGCTCACCACAACCTCCGCCTCCCAGGTTCAAGTGATTCTCCTGCCTCAGACTCCCCAGTTACAGGCATGTGCCACCATGCCCAGCTAATTTTATATTTTTAATAGAGGCGGGGTTTATCCATGTTGATCAGGCTGGTCTCGAACTCCCGACCTCAGGTGATCTGCCCTCCTTGGCCTTCCAAAGTGCTGGAATTACAGGCATGAGCCACTGCGCCCAGCCTTACCAATTTTTAAGTGTACGATTAGTTGCATTAATTACATTCACAATGTTGTGCAACCATCTCCACTATCCATTTCCAAAATTTTTTCATCACCCCAAATAAAAACTCTACACATTAAGGAATACATGCCCATTCCCTACTTCCTTCCATTGCTGATAGCCTGAATCTACTTTCTGTCTCTATGAATTTGCCTATTCTAGATATTTCATATAAGTGGAATCATACAATATTTGTCCTTTTTGTCTGGCTTATTTCACTTAGCATAAGGTTTTCAAGGTTCATCCTTGTTAAAGCACATCAGAACTTCATTCCTTTCCATAGCAGAGTAATATTCCATTGTATGTATATGCCACATTTCGTATAGGTACTTGGATTGTTTCTACCCTTTGGCTATTGGGAATAATGCTGCAATGAACACTGATGTGCAAGTGTCTGTTTGTGTCCCTGTCTTCAGTTTTTTTGAGTATATACCTAGGAGTGTATATACTCAATACTTAATTTGGCAATGTTTGGTATATACAAAAGAGTGTGATTGCTGGGACAAATGGTGAGTCTATGTTTAACTTTTTGGGAAACTGACAAATTTTTTTCCAAAATGGCTGCACCATTTTACGTTTCCACCAGCATTGTGCAGGGTTCCAATTTCTCCACATCTTTACCAACACTAGTTATTTTCTGGTTTTTTTTTGGATTATGGCCATCCAAGGGGGTATAAAATGGTATCTCATAGTGGTTTTGATTTGTATTTCCTTAATGACTAATGATGTTGAACATCTTTGAATGTTGCTTGTTGGTCATCTGTACATCTTCTTTAGAGAAATGTCTGTTCAGTCCTTTGCCTATTTTTATATTGTGTTGTCTTTTTCTTATTGAGTTCTACGAGTTCTTTATACATTCTGGATATTAAACACTTATCAGATATATGATTTGCAAATGCTTTCTTCCTTTCTGTAGATGTTGTGCATCCCTTTGATGCACAAAAGTTTTAAATTTTGAAGTCTGGTTTATCTGTTTCTTCTGCTGTTGCTTGTGTTTTTGGTGTCATATTAAGAATCCAAACTTATGGCCATGAAGATTTACTGCCGTGTTTTCTTCTAAGAGCGTTAATGGTCTTAGTGCTTGTGTTTAGATCGTTGATCCATTTTGAGTTAATTTTTTTTTTTTTTTTTTTTTGAGACGGAGTTTCCCTCTTGTCGTCCAGGCTGGAGTGCAGTGGTGCAATCTCGGCTCACTGCAACCTCCACCTCCTGAGTTCAAGTGATTCTCCTCTCTCAGCCTCCCGAGTAGCTGGGATTACAGGCATGTGCCACCACACCTGACTAATTTTGTATTTTTAGTAGAGACAGGGTTTCTCCATATTGGTCAGGCTGGTCTCAAACTCCCGACCTCAGGTGATCTGCCAGCCTCGGCGTCCCAAAGTGCCGGGATTACAGGCGTGAACCACTGTACCTGGCTTGAGTTAATTTTTTTATATGGTTTGAGGTAGGGGTCTAACTTAGTTCTTTTGAATGTAGAAATACAGTTATCCTGGCACTGTTTGTTGAAAATACTATTCTTTCCCTGTTGAATGGTCTTGGCACTCTTCTAGAAAATCAATTGGTCGTAGACGAATAGATTTATTTGTGGACTGTCAATTCTATTTGGTTGGTCTGTATGACTATCTTTATGGAACACTGCACTGTTTTGATTACCATAGCTTTGTAATAAGTTTTCTGGGTTTTTTGTTTGTTTGTTTGTTTGTTTTTGTTTTTTTTTTTTGAGAAAGAGTCTCACTCTGTCGCCCAGGCTGGAGTGCAGTGGCACGATCTCAGCTTACTGCAACTTCCTTCTCTCAGGTTCAAGCAATTCTCTTGCCTCAGCCTCCTGAATAGCTGGGATTACAGGCATGCGCCACCGTGTTAGAGACAGGGTTTCACCATTTTGGTCAGGCTGGTCTCGAACTCCTGACCTCAGGTGATCCGCCCGCCTTGGCCTACCAAAGTAGTGGGATTACAGGTGTGAACCACTGTGCTCGTCCTACTATAAGTTTTTAATCATGAATTATGAGTCTTCCATGTTTGTTCTTTTGTAAGATTGTTTTACCTGTTGAGGGCTGTTTTCTTTTTTTTTTTTTTTTTAATTTTTTTTTTTTTGGGAGGGGGATGGAGTATTGCCCTGTTTCCCAGGCTGGAGTGCAGTGGTGGAATCTTGGCTCACTGCAGCCTCCGCTTCCCAGGTTCAAGCAATTGTCCTGCCTCAGCCTCCCCAGTACCTGGTATTACAGGTGCGTGCCTCCATGCCCGGCTAATTTTTGTATTTTTAGTAGAGACGGGGTTTTACCGTGTTGGCCAGGCTGGTCTTGAACTCCTGACCTCAGGTGATCTGCCTGCCTCAGCCTCCCAAAGTGCTTGGATTACAGGCATGAGCCACCATGCCTGGCTGCCTTTTGCTTTTTAAAGATGTTTAATTTGGCAATATTTTGGGTATACAAAAGAATATATGTGACATATATGTCATAAAGCATAAAATTAAATCAACACCAGTGAACCCTATACCCAACTGAAGAATTGGAACATAATCTGTATACAATAAGTACTATTTTTGTGTTCCTCCCCTATTCCTATTTTTGCCACCCTCCAAGAGAAAACCGCTGTCCTGATTTTGTGTCTTATAAATTCTTTATTATTTAAGCAAATTTTCCACATATCCCTAAATAATATATATTGTTTAACTTGGTTTCCTGTGATTTATTTTTATTTTAAAAATCTTTATTTATTTGTTTAATTTATTTGTTAGTTAATTTTTTTGAGACAGGGTCTCACTTTGTTGCCCAGGCTAGAGTGCAGTGGCACAATCATAGCTCACTGCAGCCTTGACCTTCCAGGCCAGGCTCAGGCGAACCTCCCACCTCAGCTTCCCAAGTAGCTTATACTACGGGCATGCACCACCATTGCCGTCTAATTTTTTTTTTCTTTTTTCTTTTCTTTTTTTTTTTTAGAGACACAGTCTCACTGTGTCGCCCAGGCTAAAGTGCAGTGGTGCGATCTCAACTCACTGCAATCTCCACGTCCTTGGTTGAAGTGATTCTCATGCCTCAATCTCCTGAATAGCTGGGATTACAGGTGCACACCACCATGTCTGGCTAATTTTTGTATTTTTAATAGAGATGGGGTTTAACCATGTTGGCCAGGCTGGTCGTGAACTCCTGACCTCAAGTATTCCACCTGCCTCGGCCTCCCAAAGTGCTGGGATTACAGGTGTGGGCCACCACACCTGGCCCTATTTGTAGTTTTTTTTAGGAACGTTCATACTGTTCTCCATAGTGGCTGTACTAGTTTACATCCCACCAACAGTGTGTAAGAGTTTCCTTTTCTTCAAATCCTCACTAGTATTTGTTAGTTTTTGTCTTTATGATAAGCATCCTAAACTGTGGTGAAGTGGTACCTCATTGTGGTCTCAATTTGCCCTTCCCTATGATTAGTGATTTTTTGTTTGTTTGTTTGTTTTTTGAGATAGAGTCCCGCTCCATTGCCCATGCTGGAGTGCAGTGGCGTGATGTCAGCTCACTGCAACCTCTGCCTCCTGGGTTCAAGCAATTCTCCTGTCTCAGCCTCCTGAGTTGCTGGGACTACAGGCGCACACCACCATGCTGGCTAATTTTTTTTGTATTTTCAGTAGAGATGAGGTTTCACCATATTGCTCAGGCTGGTCTCGAACTCCTGACTTCAAGTGATCCACCTGCGGTCGGCCTCCCAAAATGCTGGGATTACAGGCATGAGCCACCGTGCCTGGCTGATTAGTGATGTTTAGTGAACATTTTAAAATATATATTTGTTGGCCATTAGTATGTCTTTTGAGAAATGTCGATTCAAATCATTTGCCCATTAAAAAAATTAGATTGCGTTTTTTTGCAGTTGAGATGTTTGAGTTCCTTGTATTAATATATTCTGTCTTTGAAGAATAGTTTGAAGATATGTTCTGCCATATTTTCATTCTGTTGATTGTTTCCTATGCTGTGCAGGATCATTTTAGTTTGATGTAATCCCGTTTGTTTATTTCCTTTTGTTGTCTCTGCTTTTGAAGTCTTACTCATCTTTTCCAAGACCAGTGTCTTTAACCATTTCCCCTATGTTTTCTTCTAGTAGTTTATAGTCCCAGGCCTTCATTTAGGTCTTTAATTCATTTTAAGTTATAGACCAGGTGCAGTGGCTCACGCCTATAATCCCAGCTGATTAGTAGAGATGAAGATGAAGAGTAGAAGATGATTAGTAGAGATAAAGAGAAAACATGCATGTTCACATAGAGATGGAGAACATGCGTGTTGAAATCAGAAAGAGAGAGAGAGAACATGTGTGCTCAAAATAGAGATGGAGATAGAGACAGAGAACATGCATGCTGAAAATAGACACACACACACACAGAGAACACGTGTGCCCAAAAATATAGAGAGAGAGAGAGATGAAAAGAACATGTGTGCCCAAAATAGAGAGAGAGATAGCGGCTGGGCAGGGTGGCTCACTCCTGTAAACCCAGAACTTTGGGAGGCTGAGGCAGGTGGATCACTTGAGGTCAGGAGTTCCAGACCAGCCTGGCCAACATGGTGAAACCCATCTTTACTAAAAATAGAAAAAATTAGCTGGGTGTGGCATGCTTGTAATCCCAGCTACTCAAGAGTCTGAGGCATGAGAATCACTTGAACCCAGGAGGCAGAGGTTGTAGTGAGTCGAGATGGTGCCACTGCACTCCAGCCTGGGCAACAGAGTGAGACTGTCTCAAAAAAAAAAAAAAAAGAATTCATTTTGAGTTGATTTTTGTGTAGGGTGACAGGTGTGGGGTCTACTTCTGCTTATGGATATGCTATTTTCCCAGCACCATTTATTGAAGAGATTGTCCTTTTCCAGATGAATGTTCTCATCACCTTTGTCAAAAATCAGCTGGCTATAGATATGTGGATTAATTTCTAGGTTCTATTCTGTTCCATTGGCCTATGTGTCTTTTTTGTAATGCCAGTA
This sequence comes from Pan paniscus, assembly GCF_029289425.2. Classification (NCBI taxonomy): domain Eukaryota; kingdom Metazoa; phylum Chordata; class Mammalia; order Primates; family Hominidae; genus Pan; species Pan paniscus. Next base: position 25,060,809 of record NC_073267.2, read on the forward strand.
TTATGCTATTTTTATTACTGTAGCATTGCAGTATATTTTTAAGTCTGGCAGTGTGATGCCCCCTTCAGCTGTGTTCTTTCTGTTCAGGATTACTTTGGCTATTCAGAGTCTCTGCGAATTTTAGGATCTTTTTTCTATTTTTGTGAAGAATCTCATTGTTATCTTGTTAAGATTGCATTGAGTCTGTAGACTGCTTTGGGAGGTACTCAGCTTTTATTTCTAAGATTCATTGTGGTCTGTGCATTTTATTTTATTTTATTTTAAGATGGAGTTTTGCTCTTATTGCCCAGGCTGGAGTGCAATGGTGCGATCTTGACTCACTGCAACCTCCAGGTTCAAGCGATTCTCCTGCCTCCCTCCCTCCCTCCCCACACACCACCTCTTCCTCCCACCACACCTGGCTAATTTTTTTTTTTTTTTTGTATTTTTAGTAGAGACCGGGTTTCACCATGTTGGCCAGGATGGTCTTGAACTCCTGACCTCAGGTGATTGCCCACTTTGGCCTCCCAAAGTGCTGGGATTACAGGCGTGAGCCACTGCACCCGGCTGGCCAGTCTGTGCATTTTCACTGCTGTGTACAATTCCACTTATCCACCTTCCTTTTGGTGGAAAGTTACTTTGTTTCTAGTTTTTTTGCTATTATGAACAATCCATTTATATTTCTATCCCTTCTCTTTCAGAACTTTGTCATTTCTGTTTTCCTGAGCCCATATATCAGATGTCACAGTGCCGGCAGGGATAGAAAGAGATCAGATGAGTCAGTAAGACTGAGTGTGAACAATAGGGAGTGGTGGGGCCTGGTGAATTGGAGAATGTGACCAGTCTAAGCCCAAGCTGATTGTTACTGTGTGGGAATACAGGCCCACGTGGCAACAATCAGCTTTCCAGAGCTTCTGATTCTTTTTCAAAAGCAACTGGAAATCTCACTTTTTAAAATGCAAGATGTTCCACTACTCAGATAGTAATGTTTAATTTTAAATGATTTGTTAAAATGCCACATGTCCTTCCTGTAGGAGATAGCTAAAAAAAAATTAAAAGAAATAAATAATAAAAATGCTGCATGAGCCAAACAATACAGGTTTGCAAGTATAGTCCTTCAACCTCCACTTTGCTATCTCTGCCTTGCCCATTGTTGAGTTCAGTGAACTCTTTGCTTTGCTTCTGTGAAGGGCAGCAACCTCCTTTCATTTGCTTCTCTGAAGGGCAGCCACCTTCTTTCATTTTAACACCCCGTTGCCTCTGTTTTGAATCTGACTTCCTCAGCACTACTCCTTGTGAAATAGGAAACCAAGATTTGAGTCCATCTTCCTAAATTTCTCTGACCACCTGTGATACAATTTACTTCCTTTGCGTGTGTTTGCTTCTTTAGTTGGTGTATAGTTTAGGCTGACAAACAGACTTATGTGGATGTTCTTTATTTCCAGATTAAGCTTGTTGTACTTATTTAAAACACAATAAAACAACCACCATCACCAAATACCCAGGACTTTTGGAATTCTGTTTTCCTCCAAAAGAAAAGGAAGCCATTTTCTCTGATTGTAGGTGGAAACATGAAACTGAAAACAATAATTGAAGTAAATTAAGACTCTTAGATGGAGGAAGTTCATACTAGAAATAGATAATCTCTTTAAGCTTGAAGAGTATATCTTTTGAAAACCAAAGTGGCTGGGCACGGTGGCTCATGCCTGTAATCCCAGCACTTTGTGAGACCAAGGCGGGCGGAGGCGGGCGAATTACCTGAGGTCAGGAGTTTGAGAGCAGCCTGGCCATCATGGTGAAACCCCATCTCTACTAAAAATACAAAAATTAGCCTAGTGTGATGGCATGCGCCTGTAATCCCAGCTACTCAGGAGGCTGAGGCAAGAGAATCACTTGAACCTGGGAGGGGGAGGTTGTAGTGAGTTGAGATCACACCACTGCGCCCCAGCCTGAGCAACAGAGTAAGACTCCATCTCAAAAACTAAAAATAAAAAAGAAAACCAAAAGAACTGTAATACTTCATAATCAGCAGCAGATGTGGAAGTTCTTTTTTATGAGTACAAGTTTTGTAGACTATACGTATGCAGTTGAGATGAGTAAGTTTTTCCAGGTATGAGTCTATTTCTTTTTTGGTATTCTTCAGAGTCAGGTGTTCAGGCTAGCGATAAATCTAAATTCACCTATATATCAGGAGTTCCCCACCTACCTCCCTAACCTGACCTTCTGTCCTTGACCTCAGACCTTTATTTACAACTGCCTATTGATCATCCCGTAGCTATCTCAAATTCAACATTTCAAAATTTAATTGGTAATCCTCATAATTGCTTACCCTATTGTAAATTCTCTTTGTCTTACCTCCCAACAGCTGAACAGTCACCAAGTCATATAGATTCTCTTCCTTCTTTTCTTTTTAAACATTTTATTATGGAACTAAATCCAATCATCTTTATTGAGGTATAATTTGCATACAATAAATGTATCCATTTTGAGTGTGCAATTCGACAAGTTTTGACTGATGGGTACATCTGTGCAACCACTACTGCAATCAAGATATAGAATACATTTCTATTACTCTAGTTTCCTTGTGCCCCTTTGCAGTCAATCCTCTACCCTTGTACCCTTGCCCCAGGCAACCACCAATATAAAACTAATATAGATTAGTTTTGCATTTTCTGAAGTTTCATATAATTAGAATCACAAGCCCTTTTTAAAAATAATTTTTCATTGACATATAATAGATGTACATATTTTGGGGGCACATGATAATTTAATACATTTATAAAATTTATAAAGATAAGATTGGTTTTGGCCGGACGTGGTGGCCCACACCTGTAATCCCAGCACTTTCAGAGGCCAAGGTGGGAAGATCTCTTGAGCCCAGGATTTCAAAACCAGCCTGGGCAACATAGGGAGACCCCCATCTCTACAAATAAAAAAAATTAGCTGGGCTTGGTGGTGCACACCTGTGGTCCCAGCTGCTTGGGAAGCTGAGCAGGGAGGATCGCTTGAGCCTGGGAGGTCGAGGCTGCAGTGAGCCGTGATGGCACCACTGCACTCCAGCCTGGGCGGCAGAGTGAGACCCTGTCCCCCAAAAAATGAAAAAATAAAAAATCAGTGTAATTGGGATATTCATCACCTTAAATATTTGTCTTTATGCTAGAAACAATCAAATTATTTCCTTCTAGAGTAGCCAAGGCAATCTTGAGCAAAAAGAACAACGCTACCTGACTTCAAACTACTACAGGGCTACAGTAACCAAAACAGCGTGTTGCTGGTACAAGAACAGACACAGAACAATGGAACAGAATAGAGAACCCAAAAATAAGACCACACACCTACAACTATCTCGTCTTCATCAAACCTGCCAAAAACAAGCAATGAGGAAAGGATTCTCTATTCAATAAATGGTGCTTGGATAACTGCCTAGCCATATGGAGAAAATTGAAACTGGACCCCTTCCTTATACCATATAGAAAAATCAACTCAAGATGGATTAAAGACTTAAATATAAAACCCAAAACTGTAAAAATCCTGGAAGACAACCTAACCAGTACCATTCAGGACATAGGCACAGGCAAAGATTTCATGATGAAGATGCCAAAAGCAATTGCAACAAAGCGGAAGTTGACAAATGAGATCTGATTAAACTAAAGAGCTTCTGCATAGCAAAAGAAACTATTAACAGAGTAAACAGACATCCTACAGAATGGGAGAAAATTTTTGCAAACTATGCATCTGACAAAGGTCTAATATCCAGCATCTAAAGGAATTAAACAAATTTACAAGTAGAAAACAACCCCATTTAAAAAGTGGGCAAAGGACATGAACAGACACTTTTCAAAAGAAGACATACAATAATCATGACAAAAAAAGCTCAACATCACTGATCATTAGAGAAGTGCAAATCAAAACCACGAGATACCGTCTCACACCAGTCAGAATAGCTGTTATTAAAAAGTCAGAAAATAACAGATGCTGGTGAGGTTGTGAAGAAAAAGGAACACTTACATACTGTTAGTGGGAGTGTAACCATTGTGGAAGACAGTGTGGTGATTCCTCAGAGACCTAAAGACAGAAATACCATTTGACCCAGCAATCCCATTACTGGGTATATACCCAAAAGAATATAAATCATTCTATTATAAAGACATGTGCACACATATATTCATTGCAACACTGTTCACAATAGCAAAGACATGGAATCAACCTAAATGCTCATCAGTGATAGACTGGATAAAGAAAATGTGGTACAGGTACACCATGGAATACAATGCAGCCATAAAAAAGAGTGAGATCATGTTTTTTGCAGGGACATGGATGGAGCTGGAGGCTAAATGATGAGAACACATGGACACATAGAGGGGAACAACACACACTGGGGCCTATGGGAGCGGGGAGTTGGGAGGGTGCAGGAGGGAAAGGATCGGGAAAAATAATGGGTACTAGGCTTAATACCTGGGTGATGAAATAATGTGTACAACAAACCTCCATGACACAAGTTTACCTATGTAACAAACCTGCATATGTACCCCTGAACTTAAAAGTTAAAAAAAAATTATTTCCTTCTAGCTATTTTGAAATACATAATAGATTACTGTAAACTATAGTCACCCTACTGACCTATCAAATTCTAGGTCTTATTTCTTCTATCAAGCTGTATATTTGTGCCCATTAATCAACACCTCTTCCTTCCTCCTACCTTTCTTGGCCTTTGGTAACCAACAGTCTACTCTCTGTCTTGAAATCTACTTTTTTAGTGCCCACATATGAGTGAGAACGTGTGATATTTGTCTTTCTGTGCTTGGCTTATTTCATTTAATATAGTAACCTCCAGTTCCATCCATGTTGCTGCAAATGACAGGATTTCATTCTTTTTTATGACTGAATAATATTCCATTATGTATATATACTACATTTTCTTCACTTGATCTTAGCCAAAAGGCCAAGAAGTGATATATACCACATTTTCTTTATCCTTTCACCCATTCATGGATATCTGGGTTAGAATCATATACTCTTTTATGTCAAGCTTTTTTCACGCAGCATAATGTTTTTGAGATGTATCCATCTTGTTGCATATAGTAGCAGATTATTATTTTTTCCTTTTTATAGCTAAATATTATCATTATGGAACTTTTAACACATGTACAAAAGTAGAGAGGATATATAATGAATTCCCATAAACTCATTTACCAGCTTCCATAATTAGCAATATTCTGACATTTTTGCTTCATCTCTAAACTCACCCTGTAAACTCAGTCCTAGTTTGACTAGGGTGGGGTAGGGAAGGCTAGAGTTTTTTATTCTTACTTATTTATTTTTTCTTTTTCTGAGACAGAGTCTTACTCTCTTGCCCAGGCTGGAGTGCAGCAAGTGGCTGTAGCCTTGATTCTTGGTGATCCTTCCGCCTCAGCCTCTGGTGTAGCTGGGACTATAGGCACATGCCACCATGCCCTGCTTAATTTTTTTTTTTTTTTTTTTTTGAGGCACAGTCTTGCTCTGTCACCCAGGTGGGAGTGCAGTGGTGTGATCTCAGCTTACCGCAGCCTCGACCTCTGCATACTCAGACAATCCCCCCACCTCAGACTCCTGAGTAGCTGGGACTACAGGTGCACACCACCACATCTGGCTAATTTTTGTGTTTTTTGTAAAGATAGGGTTTTGCCATGTTGCCCAGGCTGGTCTCGCCCTCCTGTGCTCAAGCAGTCCTCCTGCATCAGCCTCCCAAAGTACTAGAATTACAGGCATGAGCCACCATTCCCGGCTGGATGGTATTTTAAAACAAATTGCAAATGTCATATTATTTCACCCACAAATACTTCAGTGTGTCTTACTAATTCTTAAGGACTTAAAAATTCAGTAGAGGTGGGGCATGGTGGCTCACAATTGGAATCCTAGCACTTGGGAGGCTGAAGTAAGAGAATTACTTGAGGCCAGGCATTTGTGACCAGCCTGGGCAACATAGCAAGACCATGTCTCTACAAAAAATGAAAAGAAAAATTAGCCAGGTCTAGTGGCATGCACCTGTAGTCCCAGCTACTTGGAGGCTGAGGCAGAAGGATCTCTTGAGCCCAGGAGTTGAAGGTTACAGTGAGCTATGATCATGCCACTGCACTCCAGCCTGGGTGACAGAGCGAGACCCTGTCTCTATAAACAAACAAAAATGAGTAGAGTATCACTGTTATCATGTTATATTGTAAAAACTCCAGTACTTCCTTAATACCATCTAACACTTAGTCCATATTCAGTCTTCCCAGTATCTCAGGATATCTTTTTCCAGTTCGTTTGTTCAAAGCAGAATCCAAACATGATGCTGCACACATTGTATTTGGTTGATATGTCTCTTAAGTCTCTTTTAATCTGTAACAGTTCTCTTTCCCCAACCCTTTTTTCTCTCCATGCCATTTATATATTGCAGAAACTGGATCACTGTCCAGTTGAATTCTCCAGCTGCTGAATTTGGCTGATTATGTCTATATGGAGTTGCCTAATAGGGTCCTTATCTCCCTCCTTCCTTGAAATTGGTTGTTAAATCTACAGGCTTAATCAGATTAATTTACTTTTATTATTAATTTATATATTTTTACTATTTATTTTTTCTTTCTATATGTACAGTTATTGCTTTAGATAAGATCCATTATAGGCTGGGCTCAGTGGCTCATGCCTATAATCCCAGCACTTTGGGAGGATCACTTGAGGTCAGGAGTTCAAGACCAGCCTAGCCAACATGGTGAAACCCTATCTCTACTAAAAATACAAAAATGCGCCGGGCATGGTGGTGGGTGCCTGTAATCCCAGCTACTGGGGAGGCTGAGGCAGGAGAATTGCTTGAGCCTGGGAGGCGGGGTTGCAGTGAGCCAAGATCATGCCACTGCACTCCAGCCTGAGTGACAGAGCAAGACTCCATCTCAAAAAAAAAAAAAAAAAAAAAAGATTCATTATCTATTTTTACCCTGATCCACTGTAGTCATCTAAAGGGTCAGTTTTCCTCAGGTCTCTCACCTGTATCCTCCATGCAGATGCCAGGGTGCTTCCAGAGTAGTAGTAATAATACGGAAATTTATGTATGTTAATCCTTTGTTTAAAATACTGGGGCCAAGTGCAGTGTCTAATGCCTGCAGTCACAGCACTTTGGGAGGTCAAAGTTGGAGGATTGATTGCATGAGCCTAGGGTTTCAAGACCAGCGTGGGCAACATAGTGAGACTCCAGCTCTACAAAACATTTAAAAATTAGTGGGATGTGGTGGCACACACCTGTAGTCCCAGCTGCTCAGAAGGCTTAGGCGGGAGGATCCCTTGAGCCCAGGAGCTCAAGGTTGCAGTGAGCTATGATTGTGGCACTGCACTGCAGCCTGGGCAACAGAGTGAGACCCTGTGTCTTAAAAAAAAAAAAAAAAAAATTTTTTTTTTTTTCGAGGCAAAATCTCACTCTTTTCATCCAGGCTGGAGTGCAATGGCACGATCTTGGCTCACTGCAACCTCCGCCTCCCAGGTTCAAGCGATTCTCCTGCCTCAGCCTTCCAAGTAGCTGGGATTACTGCAGGTACTTGCCACCATGCCTGGCTAATTTTTGTATTTTTAGTAGAGATGGGGTTTCACCATGTTGGCCAGCCTGGTCTTGAACTCCTGACCTCAGGCAATCCACCTGCTTCAGCCTCCCAAAGTGTTGGGATTACAGGCGTAAGCTACCGCACCCGGCCAGAAAAATTTTTTTAATGAAATAAAATATTTTACTGACTCTGTATCCTCTAGGAAAATGTCTAAGTTTCTGTGCTTAGCATACATAATTCCTCATAATCTACTTGCATGTCCCTTGCTTACTTTTTCCAGTTACAACTCCAGCATATGTACTTTTTAACCCCATTCATTTATTCAGCAGACATTTTGAGGGTGCCTACTCTTTACCAAGTATAAGGCATTAATCCTCCCAGACTTACAGGTTGTGTTACGCAGCCTCTCTGAGCAACTTCTGGGGAAGCCACGTCTTACACTCTGCAGTGTAGCACTTAGAATCTGAGTTCAGAGGTTGGGAGATGAACCAGAACTCCAGTGGGTCCATCTCTTGGAGCATGGAGTTGGAGGAGATGTACTGTTAAGAAAGAAGACAAAGGTAAAGCAGCCAGAACTCTTGGTAAGCAAGCAGCCAAGGCTTGGGGGGCATGAGGACTTACCTGAGCAAATCTAAAGAGACATATAAGCCAGATCTGCTATAGGTGTTCTCACTAAGTGCTCATTCAGTGAGTTCTATTCATGGGGGATTAAGGGCAAAGCTTGTGATGTACTAGGAACATCACTAACTGCAGTCACTGTCATGAGGGCAGTTCTCTTTTTACCTTACAATTTATTCCTTTTGGCGGAACATTTGAAACATTCTGTCAGAGTGGATTGTAACATAACTCAGAATCAGTATCTCGTTATCTCCTCTTTTTTGTTACGTCTTAGGCTATGTTGCTAATTTTTTTAAATTTGCTTCGTCTTACAGACCATTGTGATGAATGACTGTATTATCCGAGGGGATCTGGCAAATGTAAGAGTTGGACGTCATTGTGTTGTGAAAAGTCGTAGTGTCATAAGGCCACCATTCAAGAAGTTCAGCAAAGGGTATGTAATTTAATTACTTTGTTCAAGTCTTGGGCAAGAAGCTGCCACTGGTGGTGTGGTCCATGTGTTGAGTTGTGGTATAATGACTAGGTCTGTCCTGTTGTTTGAAGCACTGAGTAAGAGTTCACTATAATGAACACAACTCTGCTGGTAGTTGTCTCAGTCTGGTTGATGATTGGTTGCTACAAACAGAATCCGCTTACACACTGGCAAAAGCAAAGCGTTTCTGATCAAACAGACTGGCGAGACTGGCGTATATAATGGAACCTAAGAGTAGGAAAGGAGCAAGCCAGGCCTCACAAGGGACCGGAACCTGGAATTGGACAGCTAGCCGGAATCAAGACTGTTTTGTCTACCTAACCCTCTCTGTATCTGAGATTGTATTTTTTCTTCTATACTGCCCTTCTCTCTGCATTTCTGCTTGCCTTTTCTCTCTCACAGATACCTGCCTCGTTTGTTCATGGAGCCTACCTTGCTGACTCAGCCTCTAATTTATATCATTTCTCCATTTAGGCTTCCAGTGGACACCAACTAGAGATCTTATGTGTTACTTCCAAACTCCTGAGAGAGAGAATCTGATTGACTCACCTTAAGTATCCCTGATCTGAACGACTTTGACCCAAAGGGCAGAGTCAAGTCAGGTCCACTGATCCTTCAGTGGGAATAAAGACTGTCCAAGAAAGGCCAGGGACAGAGCAGGCAAACTGACCACCATAGCTGATATGGTGCTAAAGTATTCTCTTTGCCTCTTTGCTTCTCTCCTCTTTGGCTAATTGCCCTCCTGGCACCCATCTGCATTTCATCCAATAAGTCAGCAAGCATTTATTGAGCACCTTCCTCATGCCTGCAGCTGGGTTGTAAGCTGAGAATATATAAAGATAGATAAAATAAAATTCCTGCCTCAAGGTTCCCAAAGTCTAGTTGTAGAAGCGATTAACATAATCAGATAGTGACATATGACAGCTACTATATGATGTGATACACCTGTCACAGAGGTGTGACCGTGGTTAGGAAGGAACAGAGAAGGGAGCAATTAACTCAAACTAATGATAATACCTAGAAGTATATCATGCAGTAATAATCCCACATTTCCAATAATGATGTTGGATTCCAGGCTTTCCATGACATACAAGAACTGGATCGGGGGAATCATTATAAAACATTCATGTGATTAGCTTTGAAGGCTACTAGGGGAAAACCAGAAAACCTCCTGGTACCCTATTATGGTTTTATACGGTGTGACTGATACACTACTAGAGATGTTGATTAACATCATTGTTGGGTTGGATATGGCACAGGAAAAGCACCAAGAGTGAACAAGGGGTTTATTGCTGAATGAAGGGATGTGTAAATAGGAATAGTACATGTGAGAAATGCTGAAAATGTGAAAGTATAAGTAGCAAAACGTGAATAGAAGCTAAATGTGGATTTTTTTCTACCTGCATATCATACCAGAACCAGATAATACTATCGAACTTGGAATCTTAAATTTAAAATTAAAGAACTGTCAGTACTGCTACAGACTGTGATGAGATCAGGGAATGCATTGCTGCACAAGAGGTACAGACCAAAAATACTAGTGGTTAAGGAAGATTTAAACAAATTATAGGTTCGTAGAGGACAGGTATCATCTCTGAAAAAATATTCTGGACAGAATAGAACAGAATTGGAATTCTTCTATACTGCCCTTCTCTCTGCATTTCTACTTCCCTTTTCTCTAGTGAGCATCTAGCACTTTATATTCATTCCAGTCCAAATATTTTACATCCCAAGGTATAGAAATTACATATAAATGTGATCACAGAACCACTGTCAGTGACATTTGAGGAACCCTAGAGAACGGGATGGGAATGATGTCAGATATCTGGAGAAAGCCTGCTGACTCCTACTCAAAGTCAATTAAGTTTTTCCTAAAGCCATGGACTAGGTAAGGTCTCCTTGTTATATATGCTCATAACTTGATATTGTATTTCTGTAGCCCTTATCACAGTTGTCACTACTTACTATTTAATCTCATTTCTTCTCTTGATTGCAAGCTGCTCGTGGACAGTGTTCTGTCTCTTTTGTCATTATTATAGCCCTAATTTCTAGCATTGAGTCTGGCACATAGTAGTCACTCACTGAAGTCTGCGAATGAATAAATTTTTAGAATGCCGAATGTGGAAATTATAACTCATGAGCCTACTGTCAATCACCTGGAACATTATAGGGCAGGTTACTAAAAATGTGATCTGTGAGCATTTTCAAAGGAAGTGGGAATGAACAAACGTTCATTGATTTTTATTTGGTACCTGCTCTTTTAGCTTTGAAGATCTTGCCCCTCCTGCCTTGGTTTTTCCTTGCATATTTCTTTGGTGTACTATTGCAATTTTGAACTAGTAATCATATTCATTTTCTTCAATATTGTATAATTTTTCTAGCCTGAGGTTTCTTTCCTTGCTGGGAACAGTCTTGCTAAGATGATAAAGTTCAGATTATGATCTGTAGTTCTATAAACCTTGACCCAAAGTACATCATCTTGACCTTTCTGTGTTCTTCTTCTTTTCCTCTTCTAGTGTTGCATTCTTTCCTTTACATATTGGAGACCATGTCTTTATTGAGGAAGATTGTGTGGTCAACGCAGCTCAGATTGGTTCCTATGTTCATGTTGGGAAGAACTGTGTGATTGTGAGTATGATGGCTTGGTTGGCAAAGCGGCCTCACTTTCCCTTCAGCTCCCATCCCTCACTTCGGTGGGACCCTGTTTCTGTGACTAAGCAGGGTAGCAGTGGTTTCCAGTCTTCCCAGAGTTGGATTTTTCTTGACAGATACGGAATTTTTTCAGCTGGGTGCGGTGGCTCATGCCTGTAATCCCAGCTTTTTGGGAGGTTGAAGCAGGTGGATCACTTGAGGTCAGGAGTTTGAGACCAGTCTGGCCAACATGGCAAAACCCTGTCTCTACAAAAATACAAAAATTAGCTGGGCATGGTGGCGCATGCCTGTAGTCCCAGCTACTCGGGAGGCTGAGGCAGGAAAATCACTTGAACCCAGGAGGCGGAGGTTGCAATGAGCCAAGATTGCACCACTGCTTTCCAGTCTGGGCAACAAAGCGAGACACTGTCTTATAAATAAATAAATAAATAGATTTGGAATATTTTCTAGACATTAATACTGGCAAGCATTTATCAAGCCTCCTCTATATGATGTTAAACTCTTTCCTTTGATGATTTCATTTAATCCTTACAACCATTCAAATGTGTTAGGTGTTATCCCTATTTGCAGATGAGAAGACAGGACCTTAAATATTAAGGGATTTGGGGCCAGGTGTGATGACTGTCGCCTGTAATCCCAGCACTTTGGGAGGCCAAGGCAGGAGGATCCCTTGAGCCCAGGAGTTCAAGACCAGCCTGGGCAACAAAGCAAGACCCTTTCTCTTAAAAAAAAAAAAAAAACCCAAAAGTTAAGGGATTTGATAGGGCTAGAAAGCAGTAGACCTGGGATTTAAACCCAGGCAATATGATTATTAGCCATGCTGCTATATGGCCTACTTATTGCCTTACTTCACAGAGCTTACAGTCTAATGGGAGTAAGGAAATCTGAAGGGTGAGTTGAAACTGGGGGAAGACAGGCATTTCAGGAAAGAGATTCACATGTGTAAGGAAGGGTTCGAGTCATCAAAGGGCATTTACATGTAATTCAGGGTGAAAGCGGGCCCCTTGCTCAGCAGAATCTGTAGGACCCTGGTCCATTGGAGCCTAAGAATAGGTTGATTTAACCCAACCAAGGCTTAACAAGGTTGGATTTCCTGTGATTTCTTAGATGATGAGCTTGATTTCAGTTGGGATTTATGAGAACCATGTTTAGGGAAAGTGTTTTCTGCATTTTAGATTTGTACTCCAGACTAGATTCTAGGAAAAGCCAAGACTCTGTTTCTTTAATGACCATTCCCGTTAATATGGAGCCAGCTCTCTGCCCTGGATAAGACTCAGACCCTGAAATATCAAAAAACTTGCAGAAACAAAACAGTTCACATTCCAGGAGCTATGAGGGTACAGCAAAGGTGGACAGAAAGTCTTTGGGACAAGGGGAAAGTTAGTAAAGTTCATCCTCTCCCCTCACCCTAATTGCTTGACAAAAGCTAGCCTTCCAGCTGGGGGTTTCTGATATTTTCCTTAGCAAAGTGAAGATATCACCACAGTAGCCTAGTCGTATAACCCTGTCGTTTATCCTCAGAGCGAAATGTCTGAAAGGTTAAATCCAAATTCTATTCCCAGTGCTTAGGAAATTCTAATCCTATTGTCAGGTGCTCTTGTTTTTATGCCACTTTTTAATATATCACTTCATGATATAGTCATTATTCCATATTGGCGGTACTCGCTGAGCCTTGACAAATACTCGATCTCAGGAGAGATTCTTTTAGAATTCTAGAATCTCAGCACTGGAAGTAACTCTTTTAGTCCAGCCGTCCCCATGACACATAGCTCCTTCCTATAACATCCCATGTGATAGTCTTAATTTCCGTTTGGATATGTGAAGATGTAGGTGTTCATCAGAATTGCCCAGATGCCTGAAGGAAAAGCTTAACAAGCAATATTTATAGGCACTGTTACTGTAGTATGAGTTTTACATTTATTCTCTCTATTCTTGACAACCTCCCTGCAGATTTGGTTTTCCATCCTGTTTCACAGATGAGGAAACCAAGGCTCCAAGATGCTAACTTACTTGCACAGGATATATAGGTAGCTGTAGTATTAGCAGCACGGCTGCAGTTGTTAATTCCTTGGAAAGCTCTCTAGGGAAGAATAAAGAAGTAGTTTCAGGCCAGGCGCAGTGGCTCATGCCTGTAATCCCAGCACTTTGGGAGGCCGAGGCAGGAGGATCATTTGAGGCCAGGAGTTTAAGACCAGCCTGGCCAACATGGTGAAACCCCATCTCTACTAAAAATACAAAAAAATTAACTGGGCATGGTGGCACATGCCTGTAATCCCAGCTACTTGGGAGGCTGAAACAGGAGAATCGCTTGAACCCAGGAGGTGGAGGTTGCAGTGAGCCGAGATAGCGCCACTGCACTCCAGCCTGGGCAACAGAGTGAGACTGTGTCCCCCGCTACCAAAAAAAAAAGAAGTTTCAGCTTTTACCTCCTCAGCTATTACCAGTACATTCATGCCTAAGAAATACCTACATTTTAAATGTTTAATTTGATTGATCAGTCTACCCAGACAGCTTCTGAAACCCAGTTAAGTATTATTTCTCTAAGTGGGCAAAATGGCCAACCAGTGGACAGAGCAGGTGCCTTCAGGCTGCATGGTGGCTGGTATACACAGTGAAAATATCCCATCAACTAGTCTTCTTTTCCAGGGCCCTTTGTCTGTGGATCCCTCCATGGGACTATATCATGCCTTATGTAGCACATTGGGTGTCCTTTTACTCAGTGCCTCATGAACTTAGTCTGAGTTAGTAGGAGCTTAGTCATGACAGGAATTCTTAGGTTTTATGTTAATTTGAGGTCACCAGGGAAGATAGTTGCCATATTTTTAAAATTGCCACTAGCAGGTAACCCATGGAAGATAACTTTACAAGGAAGAATGAAGAACTATAGTCATAATGTGCTTTTGAGCTAAAGATGTTGCTGAGTATTCTCATAGCTGTTATCCACCTAGCTGGAGAGAGATCAGCCACTTGGGAAATTCAGAGCCACTTAGGAAATTCACATGCTTTCATAAGAAGTTCATTTAGCAATCTACCTTTTCCTAGAAAAACATATGATTTAAGTGTTTAATAATGGGGAAAAATTTAAACACAAGCAAATCAATCATGTTCTTTGCTAAAATCTGAGGTCTGAACTGGTTAGCATTGTCCTGGTATTTGTAAAGATTTCCACATTCTCAGTCAGGTATATTTTCTGATTGTCTAGCCAGGATACCAGTGAACTAACAGGCCCTGATGTAAATGCAGTCAAAATGATCAAAACTTTCATTTCCTCAGCAAGGAGTCTAAGATACAGCTGTAAATTGTACACAGAAGCCCCATGAAACAGATAAGTCTCTCAGACCTTATTTCTTGCTCTCTAAGTGCCGTGGATCATGGCAGAATTGAAAAGTGGTGACAGTGGTTAAAGTCAGGGATGAGGTTCAAACATCTACATGACTATCACTCACCAGTGGGAGAACAAATGAACTAATAGTTTCATATCCAAATGAATTTTTCAGGATTTTTCCAGTTTGAATTGACAAAAGAGCAAACCAACCAACCAACCTTAAGCTGGTGGGTGTGGAGTGGAATGGGTGGTGAATATAAACCAAGAGTACAGGAGTAGATCTTAATGTCACGGCCAAATGGCTCCAGGCGTTCAGCCCATGTTGTAAGAATTAGTCTCCATCTCTGTGCTGCTTTCCTCTGGGAGGTTCACTCCCGGGCAGGTTCTTCCTTCATGGAAATAAGATGCCTATTCCAGTCTTCCAGCCTATCCTCTGGAAACCCCAGTGGGAAGTGCCGCTTTCCCCAGCAGTCCCAGCAAAAGCCCTGAGGTTGGGGTCCCTCAGACTAATTGGGGTCATATGCTGACCTGTTATTGTTTCCAGGCTTGGGGTTTGGTGTGTGGGCTGGGGGGTGAAGCACATGGATGAGATGGGGATGGGAGGGTTACCGAGGAAAATACAGGTTCTGTTACCAGAAGAAAGGGGAATGGATACTGGGCAAGCAAAAGCACAAATGTCCACTAAATCAAAGGGAAAATTCAACAGAGCTCATGGAAGACTGAAATTCAGTCTGTAATGCCTGAGACAGTTTGTCCTGCCTCTAGCATACAGCCTTCCCCCCGAAATGTACACAAACACGCACTCTCACAACCTTGCTGCCTCCTTCTCGTCAGGTACCACCTGAAGCAGGAAGTTGCAACCAACCCTCTTGTCACCGTCCCTGGCTATTACATGGTATCATGAATGGGGAAAATAGAAAGGAGGCTTTCACACAGTAGACTGATCCATTTCCTATTAACAAGATTTTAATTTCAGGGGCGCCGATGTGTGTTGAAAGACTGCTGCAAAATTCTTGACAACACAGTATTACCTCCAGAAACTGTGGTTCCACCATTCACTGTCTTCTCAGGCTGCCCAGGTAACCTTGGGTGTTGATTAATTTTATTTTAACTTACTAAAACTCAATTGTATTTTCCATCACAAAAGTAATGCTTACAATTCCTATCTCTAGCAATATGGTGGTAGAGCTAACTTAGAAATTCACCTGTACAAAGTACCTAGAAATGCTACCTAACATATAACAAGCATCTGTTTAAATGCATAATTGGGTTCACCAGAAAATAAGGAAATTATGAAGGGCCAAACACAAAGAGGAAACTAAGCCCAAGCTGTGAGATTGCACGGGTTAATGCTGTCTTCATAATAGAGTGATTTGAGGGGTGATACTCATGTTGGGATGGAAATAAAGCCTTGGAGCCACACATGGTAGAGAGATCCTCAAATACTCTTAAAGGATTCCCTCTCAAGGAAAAGTTGATGTAAAACAAATCTGCTGCCAACACAGGGAATGTACAAGAAAGCATTTCTTGCCTGGCCTGGACTCTGGGTAGAAAAAGTCTGTCTAGAGAATTTTAGTACTGGGCTTACCCTCACATTGGTCATGGTTTTAATTTGTACATTCCACATGGCCCAGGAATTCCCAGACTGAAAAGTTAGCATAAACCATCGTCTAAGACCAGCAATACCCTGGGGATACCTGAGAGGGGCAAATATTAATACATTATCTCTGGACCTTGGCTGATAGAATGCTCACAAGTAAAGCCCATCAGGAGCCCGGAGTTCCAAATTATAAAACTTGAGGAAACGAAAGTGATACATTCTTCTCTCAGAAAACTTGGAAAACACTGAAAAGCAGAAGGAAGGAGAAAACCTCACATTCCCTTAGCCCTGCCCCAAGACAGTATCTTCTTCTCTATGTTGTTTTACACAGCTGAAATCATGTAGCATATACAGAGGCATGTCATAAATTCACAGATGGAAAATAATATGAACAGAGAGATTTGACAGTATATGATACCTACCACTGAGTGGTTTAATTGTTTTTCCAATTAAAAAATAAATCTCATCTCTCAGATCATTGAATCTGAGTTTCTAAGATGAACAAAATCATCACTCAGATTCTTCGGGGAGGCATTTGGCCATTCTACCGTGTCATGCATCTCTGCTTTTGCAGAGGAGGAAGGAGAGACTTTTGTTTAGTAATTTCTCCATATTGGGGTCCTGCCGTGAAAAAGTTTAGCTGTTCTTAGCAAGCGCTGGACCAGAACAGCCTCAGCGATTGTTTAAGTGATTGTCAGACATGCATCTGATTGAGGTGAGAAGGATATTGCCAGAGAAATATCTTAACCTCTTGTAACTTCTTCAAGCTCCTTACAGCTGGGTCTTTCTTTCCCCAGGACTCTTCTCAGGGGAGCTCCCGGAGTGCACTCAGGAGCTGATGATTGACGTCACCAAGAGCTACTACCAGAAGTTTTTGCCCCTGACACAAGTCTAGCATCTCTGCCTCATGTCTTGAATCTGCTTGAGCTCTAAGATGAACCTGGGGACAAAGTGAGCCAGTCAGCACCTACAAAGAGCTCTTGTGTCTTTGACATCTACCACCCTCCTCCTTTTAAAAAATTTCTTTAGAATTTCTCAATATTCAAGGCTCTAAGCGCTTAAGAATTCACTAACAGACAGACCATCTGGAGGAGCTGTCTTCAAATGCTGTGCTTACACCTTATCTATGAACAGTCACTTTGTACCATTATCTGTGGAACACAGAATCATCTGTTCCCAACGCTCCAGCCCCTTGGTCCTGTGGATGGCTGGATCCCGCCTGAAACGGACCTGCAGAGCAGCAGCACCCTTCCGATGTGGAGGCTATGTAGCTGGTGCGCTGCTCACGGCCATTCACTGCCCATGCTGAGCGCCTCTCATACAGGTAATGCCCAGCTTTTCTGCTGCTAACACATTTGGCCAGTTGTTGCAGTTGCTCATAATCTTGAGAAAGGTGTTTGTGACTTTTCAGAGCCCAGATTCCTGTTGGCTATTAAAACTTGAAGGGAGGGGTGAATAGTGTTTCTCTCTTCTTCCCAAAATGACCTTAGCTGTCCTAGGATAGTTAGTAAAAGACTTTTTAGCATTTTGACCTAGGGCCTTTGGCTTTCACTAAAAGTGGGGACCTCAGTATCCCAGATTATAATTTTGCCAAGTGTTAGATTTGAGTCTCTCATGTGGATGCATTAGTCAGGCGGTTACTCCTTGCTTCAAGGTACTTACCTTATTTCATTGAAGACACTGCATTTGTGAACTCTTGCTTCCTGGCCTAGAACCATTCAGCCTACCCTGTATTTGCCATAAACTCCACAATTCACACCAAAATGTCTGTACTTAGAGCTCATTCGCATATATACAGGAAGGGCTCTTAGAATCAGTTTGTGGGCACAGAGCCTCAGGAGTAAATGAAGTTGCTAGGGCTGTTCTTACCATCTCCTTCTGGCCAAATAGCACAACATTGCCTGGTTCTGCTCTGACCTCTTAGCTTAGAAGGAAGATTCAGAAGTGAGGGCCTAAGAAGGTTGTCCTTGCCTAATGCTCTGATCTGTAAGTGAATAGGGCAGAACAGTTCAGCCTTGAGGTTAGAATTTAGCAGGAGCTATCCTGACTTAATATCCAGTTGTGGGGTTTGCAAAACAAAACAGCTGTATGTAATCATTGCCACTAGTTCCATCTAGAACTCCTTTCTAGTTTGTCATTTTTTAAATGTTTATACATTAAAACCACCAAAATACATCGCTTCGACAAGATGGAAGTTTATTTCTCTCTCCCATAACAGTGCAGTGATAGTCAGCTGGTCCAGGCCAGGCAAGGGGCTGGTCCATGATGTCATCAGGCACCCAGGTTCCTACTGTCTTGCCATGTGGCCACAGTTAGCAACAAAGGAGGCTGTAAATTTAGTTTCTACTTGGGCAGCCAAAACTCTGAGGAAGGAGATTCTGCTAGTAAAAAGGAGTGGGGGAAGAATGGCCATTGGGAGACAACAAGCAGACTCAACCAGTCCTCTTCGTTGGCTTCCTTTCCTCCTGCTGCACATGAGCCTTCTCCGTGCATTTGGAGCCATGACAGCTGATAGCTCCAGACCTGCATCCTCCTAGCTTGGGGGCCCTGAATGAAAGGTTTCTTCCCTTCCAGTTCTAATTTGGAAACTCCCAAAGTTCTCAATGGTTTGTTGTGAGTTCCATGTCCTCTTGGATCAGTCACTGTGGCCATGCGTGTTTGGCCACATGATTAATCCAGTCTGGGTCATGACCTTTTCTTCATCCAAAACAAGGTGGTGGGAAGACAAAAACAATAGCTACTACAAACAATAGGAGTTTATAATTATGTGCTGATGTATTCGAAGATGTGTTGACAGCCGTGAGTGTGTATCCTAGGAAAGGCGAGCTGGACTCTGTCTCCATGGTGGCTCTCACCCCAGGGACCTAGGAACAGCCTGTCACCACACAATTACTTTTATAACCCTAGAGAAGAAAATCTCCTTGTCCTCAAAATACTTCCAGAAGAACAACCAGATGGGAAGGACCTTGGTTGGGACTCTTTCCAGTTCACTTGGGGCAGAGGGAATTTAATGGCTCATGTAGCTGAAAAGGATGGGCTAGATTGGGCTTCAGGCTGCATCCCAGGACTCCAAACAGGGATCTGTCTCTTTGGCTCTCAGCTCTGCTTTCATTTGAGTTGGCTTTATTCTTGGGCTTCACAGTGTGGCCCCACAGCAACAGTTATTGATAAAAAGAGCTCCCCTTTGCTGACAGAACTGCTGGATTTGGTTCTCATTGGTCCAGACGAGGAAGGTATCCAGCTTCAAGTCATCATTGTGGCCAGGAAGATGGAATACACCAAATGGACAGGCCTGGCATGTACCCACAGAGACTGAGAGTTGGTGCTGGTGGTTGTGGTGGCAGATGATATTACCTGAAGAAGGGACGAATGGGTGCTGGGCAGGACAAAGCATCAGCTGTCCAGTTCAGGCCTCTCCTCTTTCCCTGGTGTCTTCATTTTCCTCCGTCTCCCTGCTGTCCCTTACCCTCTGCCTAATCTCTCATTATTCCTGGTCTTGGGAGGTACCTTCTGAGGATACTCCATTGGGGGTACCTGAGCCTGGATTAGAGGGCAGGGGGAGGATATTGCCTGGCCAAATTGGGTGTTCAATAAAGAACCATTTGGAGATGGTCTTCTGTCTGGAACTGCTTCCTTTTTGTTTTGTTATTTTTCCCCAGATGAGCTGACTGGGCCATGGAACTGCTTCCTTATGGTTCCCATAGCACCTTACCGAGGCACCCTTATCAATAGAGTTTTAGTTATGTACCTGTGTTCTTGTCTGAACCCCTGCTAACTGTGAGCTCCTGAGGAGTCAGGCCTGAGTCTGTGGGTCATCTAGCACATCCTTAATAGAATGATTGCCTGGATGTGACCACCCTCACCCCCAACCCTCACACACCCTGCCAGCATGCCTCAGACCTTACCCCAGCTCAAGATAAGTCTCAGATTGCAGGATACCTGGTGCAGGGAACAAAGGTGAATGATTGTCTTGTGAGCCTCCTGTTGACTGATTCTGTTTTACATGGCTGCACAGAGCCCTTGTGGTTATTTGGGGTTGGGGTGGTGGCTTCTGTATTAGTCACTTCTGCATGAACCATTTCACTCAGGATCTGAGGCCACAGTTCCTTTCTTAGTCACTGACCCATCTGGCAGACTTGAAATTAATCAGACAAACATTGTTCATAGTTAACATATCCTTGGAAGTTTCTCAGCTATAAGGAGGAGGTCTTGGTAGCTAGGGAGGCCTTTCTCTGTATCCTGTTCTATCCAGTGAGAGCCTAGAGGGTGCTGCCCAGCCATATTCTGGCTAGCCTCAGCTGTTCTCCTGAAAAGAAATTGGCATCTGACAACCTGGATGGTGACTATAGGTAGTCAAATCCAGCTGGCTGGTCTCCTGGGGGTTAGCTTCCATGGAGCTGCAAGTCCCCTGAAATGATACTGGCAGTGTTGGGACAGCGTGTCTGAAGGCCTGGTTTTTTCAGAACTGGTCTCAGCAAAATGTCTTGCCAACTTCTACAGTTCCCATAAGTACATGATAACTGAAACACTTCTAGAGCCCCCCAGCAATGGGCTTGTGCTTTTAGTAGAATATGTGCTTGCTTCCATTTAGGGGTAAGAAAGTGGGCCCCTCACCATATGCTGCACAGAGAAGAGAGACACCATCACTCATTTATTCATTTAACAAGTGCTTTCCAAGCCACTACTAGGTGCCAAGCACTTCCTAGGTCCTGGGGATATAGTGGACTAAGATGGAGCCAGTTCTTTCTCATAGGGATCTCACAGCTTAGTGAGGGAGAAAGCCAAAGAGTCAAAATACAGAGAGGGTCTGAGGGGCCCATTTTGAGAACCATCATAGTGGTGAGGAGTGTGAGTGCCAGAGTCAGGCTGATCAAATCCCAGCCTGCCACTGGCTAGCCTTGTGACTTTGAGCAAGTTATCTTACTTCGTGGAACCTCAGGTTTCTCATCCATAAAATGGGGAAGTTGGATAGGGTATTATGATGATTGAAATGCATTTATACATGTAAAGCATAAGTACTGGCTCAGGGTGAGCACTCAATAAATGGCAGTTATACCTGCTTTTATTAGGAAGTGATACACCTTGAGCAACACCCCTTAGAGTATAAGGCATAGCATTCTTACATATTTTTAAAATTTAAAATAAAATTAAAAACATCTTGCCCTTTATAATCAGTCTGCCACAAAGAAGAGATGGAGAAATCACCCTTCCTTGTTTTGTATCTATGGGGTGCAAACATTTAATCCTCCCAACTGTCAAAAAAGTGAGAGTTTCACAGCCTGTTTTACAGCAGAGGAAACTGATATTCAGAGAGGTTAAGTAAATTTGCCCAATGCCACACATCTAACAAATGGCTGAGCTGGAATCAAGGCCAGCTCTTACTTGGCTGCAAAATCCATGTTTTATGCAGCTCCTCCACTATCTTGGCCTCCAAGGCAGCTGGCTTTGAACACTACCCTTGCAGCCCAGTCAGCCAATCCCTTGCTCTCCTGAAGCTTTTGCTGGTGGGCCAGCCCCACCTGCTTTCCTTGTGCACTCTGACTTGGACCCTGAAGTGAGAAGAGTTGGCACAGGACATCTTACTTCCCTGAAAACAGTACCTGGACTTTTCTGTATCTTCACATCCATTGGGCATTGGGCAAATGGGTCATGCAGATGAAAACCATCCAAGATAAGAGACATGGGAATGAAATTCACACCCACTCTGGCTTTCATACCATGGGTCTGAACATTAGCCCATGGTGTTTCTTGGCCATACTGACCTGTGCCATTTCAGCTGCATTCATCTCAGTTGGTGTTGTCTGCTGGCTGCTCTTTCTGATTTCCCACAGGAGCAGTAAGAGCCTGAGGAAGAGTAGGGTCAGAGGAGTCTGGGAGAATGAGGAAATATGAGAGCCCCAGGAACTGAAAAGGCCTGTGAGAGACTCTGAGCTTCCTGGGAACAGGTATAGGTTCTTTTTATTTCAATAATAACAGAAACAACTGTCAAAACCATGTGCCTGTACTATTTGGAGTGCTGTCCTTGCAGAATCTCATTATAAGAACCTTAGGAAATAGGCACATCATCTCCTGGATAGAATCCTAGGAAAGGGGCCCTATAATGGGCACTTTATCCCATTTTATAAACATGGAAATTGAGGCACAGAGAGATTAAGTACTTTCCCAAGGTCATACAGCTAGTGATGGAGGAGCTGGCATTTGAACCTGGAGTTTTTAGTCTATTGAGTTTAACCGACAGATCATACTGTGTTTTGGTAGGAAGGGAGGGAGGAAGCAAGCAAGTGAACAAATGAGTCTGGGATTTAGGACTTGCCAGACAAACAAGGCCCAAGAGGCAAGTGTGCAGGTGGGTGTACTTGGGAGTCAGCAGAGTTGGGTTGGAATTCAAGCTTTGCCACCTGCTGGCTATAAACCTTGGTTGGGTACGTAACCCAAGGTAAATGAGATCATCTCTGTAAAACTCTTAGCCCTGTGCCTGGCACATAGTAAATGCTTAATAAGGGTTCACTGTTAGTATTACTATTACTGATAACATACAAATAGATTGTATTAATGGACCATAATTGCAACTGTATAAAACAAATTCCATGTTTGGCCGGGTGCAGTGGCTCAAGCCTGTAATCCCATCACTTTGGGAGGCCGAGGCGGGCAGATCACGAGGTCAGGAGATCGAGACCATCCTGGCTAACACAGTGAAACCCCATCTCTACTAAAAATACAAAAAAATTAGCCAGGCATGGTGGCGGGTGCCTGTATTCCCAGCTACTTGGGAGGCTGAGGCAGGAGAATGGCGCGAACCCGGGGGGCGGAGCTTGCAGTGAGCCGAAATTGTGCCACTGCACTCCAGCCTGGGCGACAGAGCGAGACTCCGTCTCAAAAACAACAACAACAACAACAACAACAAAAATTCCATGTTGACAAGGATGGGAATATGAGAACATGGAAACAGCTATGAAAAGACATAAGAGAATTAGGAGCATTTTCTTTAATATATCATCATTTTTTTAAAAAAAACTTGCTTGTATTTGTTTATTTTTTAAATAGAGACAGGGTTTTACCATGTTGCCCAGACTAGTCTTGAACTCCTGGGCTCAAGCGATCTTGGCCTCCCTAAGTGCTGGGATTACAGTCATGAGCCACTGTGCCCCGCCATTTTTTAGTAAACCTTTCTAATGGAACAAGTAAAACACATGCAGTGGATGCTCAGCAGGCCTTGAGTGTGTGAATGAAAAATATTTGAACTTGTTTTTACTGGTTGATTTCATTGCTTAAAAAACATACCTTAGCTGGACACAGTGGCGTGCGCCTGTAGTCCCAGCTACTCATCTCTTAAAAAAAAAGTTTTATGCTTGTTAATTTCATAAATGCTAGAGGGATCACCCTAATCAAATAAAGCTACTCAAAAATAAAATATGAAAGGTGTTAGTGGGATACAGCTTTCTAGTTTTTTGCCACTAGTGGATAGGTTGGAATTTAAATTCTCCGGATATTGGAACCAGAACAGGCTGTAACTGATTATTTTTGCTGTGATTCGTGCCTATTGGAGCCTCGGCAAAGAGGGAGACAACATGTAAAGAAAAGCAATCTGTTTGGAAAATGAAAATACAGTTAAATTGCTAATGAACCCTTGTCAAAATTAAATGTCTACCCTTAGAGGCTGATGATTGTCTAGTCTAATATGCAGTTTTTTTGAGTGGGTCAATTGGATTCTAAGACCAACAAGATAAAAAGGCAGTGTTGCATGTCACTTGGACCACAGCTGTCTGGCCATGCAGCATGCCTTCACTGCTGCTGAAGAAAAGCAGCTGGCTTGTTCAGAATCTCAAATTCCCAGATCCTAATTGCCTGGCCCTGACTCTAAGCTGAAACCTGCTACTGTCTGCCTTGAGCCGTTTCAGCCTCAACACGAGCTATGCTGAACTGAAAGCAGGCACAGGCTCAATGACCAGGACTCAGACGTTGGGGCCGTTGGAGATTAAGGACCCCCTCCATGGAGCACTAAACTATGAAAACGTCCTGGAACCTGGCTGAAAAGGGCTTATTCTCTAATGGGACCATCTAAGATCAAGCTGCTGATAGGCTCTTTGTCTCTAATACAGAGGCTAATTGCATTCCTAACTTCTAATATTTGCCAAACGCTCCAAGCTGGGGAAGGGCACATCGCAAGGACTATGACCTCTCCTCCTGCTTTTGACAGACCAGACTCAAACCTTCTCTGGGGCTTCTCTCACTGCTGTTGACTTGTTGCATTCAGCTTTTGGGATTAGTTGCAGCTTGCAACAGTGGACTGACAGCCTGACTCTACTTCCCTCACTTTTCTCCCAGCACACACAGCTTAGTAAGGTAGGTGGATTATTAAAACGTAGCTGTCCCCAGAAAGGTATTAGGCTTTTCTAGTCTGCTCATTGAATAATCAGGACAAAAGGGGTGGAAGATTATGTAAACATATTTTGAAATTTTTAAAAATTCAGGGTTTCATCCTTATTAGTTTGCTAAGGATACCATAACAAAGTACCCCAAACTGAGTGACTTACACAATAGAAACTTATTTTCCTGCAGTTCTGGAGGCTGAAAGTCCAGGACAAGGTGTCGACAGCTTTAGATTCTTCTGAGGCCTCTCTGCTTGGCTTGCAGATGGCTGCCTTCTTACTGTGTCCTTGTATGGTCCCTCTGTCTGTGTGTCTGTGTCCTAATCTTCTCTTTTAATAAGGATACCACTCAGGTTGGATTAGGGCCCATCCTAACAATCTCGTTTTAACTTAGTTACCTCTTCAGGGCCTATCTTCAAATATACTCACATTTTGAGGTATAGGTAGGTGGTTAGGGCTTCAGCATGAATTTTTGTGGGGACATAGTTCAACCCTCCACACATAATTACCAATTTCTGAATGTCTTTCTGGTTAAGTTGCATAAAAACGTTTATCTACTTGAACTCTAGGATGATAGTTAAAAAAAAAAAATGTTGGCCAGGCGCAGTAATGGATGCATATGATCCCAGCACTTGGGGAGGCTGAGGTGGGCAGATTGCTTGAGCTCAGGAGTTCAAGACCAGCCTGGCAACATGGTGAAACCCTGTGTCTACAAAAAATGCAAAAATTAGCTGGACATGATGGCATGTGCCTTTGGTTCCAGCTACTTAGGAGGCTGAGGTAGGAGGATGGCTTGAGCCCAGGAGGCGGAGGTTGCAGTGAGCCAAAATCGTGCCACCGCACTCTAGCCTGGGCAACAGAGCCAGACCATGTCTCAAAAAAAAAAAAAAAAAAAGTTTATCTACAAAAATGCTTTTGTGCCTCTTACATACAACCCTTCCAGAGGAAAGGCCTAGCTGAGAGTAAGAGATGGTTGAAAAAATGCAATGTTATGATTGCTGAACAGGGTACGACTGTTTTTGTAATATTGGAGAAAATAATTAAAGCCTGGCACCTGGGGAGGCTTGATCCCTGGAAGCCTCCTCTTGCTGAAGGAAAATTCCCAGTGCTGCCTTTCCATGTGCTGTGAGTGCTTTGAGTTCAGACTGACAACAGAGTGGGTCTAGCTCCTATGCTTTCCATGAAGATCTCCCACAAATGTCATCCATGCTCATGAGATGGATCAACTTGTATCCTGAACAAGCAAAACTGTTTGGGACTCACTGCCTTCAGGCAGTCCCTTGGAAGCCAAGGACTCTGGTAACTTTTCAGATGGGACTGGAAACACTAGGGCAGGAGTTCCCCTGGTGGGAGGTCTGTTCACCTGTACGGCCTAATGGATGTCCTGCTTGAGGTGCCCTAATATTGCAAATTCTTTGTTTACAGGGGTACCACCTGTGCCCCTGGGACTGTGCTTCTGTACATGACCACGACTTTCATGATGTCCCCTCAGCCCTGGAAAGCATTTGGGTTAGCTTCCACTTACTGGTCAGAGTTATACTGTGCCTGAATTGATGCCTCAGGTCAGGTTGAAAAAAAAAAAAAAAAAGGTTCAGACAGCAATTAAGGGCTGGGCACGGTAGCTTATGCCTGTAATCCCAGCACTTTGGGAGGCTGAGGCGGGCAGATCACCTGAGGTCAGGAGTTTGAGACCAGCCTGACCAACATAGTGAAAAGTAAAAATACAAAAATAAAAAAAATTAGCTGGGTGTGGTGGTGTGCACCTGTAGTCCCTACAAAAATAAAAAAATTAGCTGGGTGTGGTGGTGTGCACCTGTAGTCCCAGCTACTCGGGAGGCTGAGGCAGGAGAATCGCTTGAACCCAGGAGGTGGAGGTTGCAGTGAGCCAAGATCACGCCACTGCACTCCAGCCTGGGTGACAGAGCGAGACTTCATCTCCAAACAAACAAACAAACAAAAGGAATTAAGGAGGAAGCCACCTGGCTTTCTAAGATAGACTTTATGGTTAATGGGATTTATTTTAGCTGGTTAAGTCCAGGACCCCTACCAGGAAGAACTGAGGTCCATACTTGAAGTTGGTCTCACCCTTTTGCATGGGGTCCTACTAATAATAATTTTGCTGTAAAGAAGCCTCAATAAGGAGATGGACTGTGTGAAAAGAGATGAGAAAGCAGGCCTGTTTGCAAGGCTGGCCCTTGGCTGGCATCTGAAAGCTTGGATTTCTCATTACTCCCTAAATGATAAGAGTGGCTCACTGTGCCTAAACTGTTTGTACAAACAATGTGGGTTATGCCCAACATCTGCTTTCCTTTTGGGAGTCAGATTTTCATATGTGTTAGGCAGAGGATGAGGTGAGCAGCTCCCAATGAGAACCCTGAACACAGTCTGTAATGAGCTTCCCTTGTATACAACATTGCACATGGGTTGTCACAACTGATTGCTGGAGGAATTGTGTCCTATGTGACTCTGCTGGGAGAGGACTGTGGGAGGCTTACACCTGGTTTCCCTGTACTTTGTCCATGCACTTTTTTCCTTTGCTGATTTTGCTTCCTAGCCTTTCGCTGTAGTAAAACATAGCCATAAGTATGACTACAGGCTGAGTCTGTGAATCTCCTAGTACATCATCAGACTAGGAGGTGGTGGTGTTGGCACCCCCAGCACAGGGCACAAGGGAGACTTGCAGGGTGTTTGTCATGTTCTCTTTCTCAATCTGGGTGTGGTTTACAGATTTGTTCAGTTTGTGAAAATTCACTGAGCTCTATGTGCAATTATAATATGTACATTTTTTCTGTAAGTGTATTAAATTTCAATAAAAAGAATAATTCACACCATAGGGGTACAAAATAACTTAATTTTTCAAAGTCTTCCTTTTATTCAGCCAACATTTTAGTAAGTACTGTTTTTTTTACCAAGCACTGCTCTGGGAGCTTGGACATGGGGTAGAAAGGACGGCATCATTGTCCTCATTGTCCTTCGGCTTAGCTGCAAGGCAGGTGAAGAGTGCTTAGAGTATGGTTGATTTTTGCTGGGCTCTATGAAGGATCAGAGGGTGCTGAGGAGGCACAGAGAAAGAGCTTCTAACTTGGGTATTTTACTGTTCCAGGGTTGCCACTCAAGTACCTACAGAACAAACGGGTGTAGCTGGAAACTGTGGCAAACTGAAAGCATGTAGGCACGGAGTAAGTAGCTAGAGCTGATTTTTTTCAGTAAAGGCCACAAATCCCAACTTTTATGAGCTCCTCTTTTAAATGCTGTAAATGTTTTACAGTGGCGGGGCGTGGTGGCTCACGCCTGTAATCCCAGCACTTTGGGAGGCCGAGGGGCAGATCACTTGAGGTCAGGAGTTCAAGACCAGCCTGGCCAACATGGTGAAACCTTTTCTCTACTAAAATTACAAAAATTAGCCGGGCATGGTGGTGCATGCTTGTAATTCCAGCTGCTTAGGAGGCCGAGGCGGGAGGATTGCTTGAACCCGGGAAGCAGAGGTTGCAGTGAGCTGAGATCGTGCCACTGCACTCCAGCCTGGGCGACAGAGCAAGATTCCGTCACACAAAAAAAGGGGGGGGCGTGGGGGGCGGCCAAACCAAACCCCGCAAGACACATTTGGCTATGACCTGCCAGTTTGCTAGGCATTCTTCCAACCTTCCCTCCCTCTGACCAAGAAACTGAGTGTCCACTATTTTAGGCCCTGGGAAATTCAGTAGCGAGCAGACCAGACAGCTTCGTTGCATCATGGGGGCTCTGGTACTGTGCTTCTCCAACTTCAGGATGTGTAGGAATCACCTGAGCAGTCTTGTTGAGAGGCGGACACTGACTCGGGAGGTCTGGGGTAGGGCCTGAACGTTTGCCTTTGCGGTTCTAACAAGCTCTCAGGTGATGGCGATGCTACTGTTCCCTGGCCCCGAGGTGGAGGAAGATTTAAGTAAAAGCTTCCTGGAGGAGGCGCAAGTGAACCGCAGGAGCTTTCCCGGACGCCCGAGAAAGGGAGAAACCCCGAAGGAATTCCTCCTCTCTCGGGGCTGGGTCTCCGCATCCACGCCGGGTTTGGTTTCCCAGGCTATCCCACGTGTTCTGGCGTCCGTGTCAATCAGGTTTTCCCCGGCTGCGTCCGGGTTTAAAGGCTGCTGCTGCGCAGGGCGCTCCCATGGTGCCGCGCGGCGGGCGGGTTTGGATTTTAAATCCCCGCGGCCAATCAGTGGCGCGCAGGCTTTTGTAACGTTCCCAGCGCCGCGTTTGAATTCGGGGAGGAGCGGAGCGGTGCGGAGCTTCTGCTCGGATCCAGGTCTGCAGAGCAGCTTCGGGAGCATGAGTGCGGCAGTGACTGCAGGGAAGCTGGCACGGGCACCGGCCGACCCTGGGAAAGCCGGGGTCCCCGGAGTTGCAGCTCCCGGAGTTCCGGCGGCGGCTCCACCAGCGAAAGAGATCCCAGAGGTCCTAGTGGACCCACGCAGCCGGCGGCGCTATGTGCGGGGCCGCTTTTTGGGCAAGGGCGGCTTTGCCAAGTGCTTCGAGATCTCGGACGCGGACACGAAGGAGGTGTTCGCGGGCAAGATTGTGCCTAAGTCTCTGCTTCTCAAGCCGCACCAGAGGGAGAAGATGTCCATGGAAATATCCATTCACCGCAGCCTCGCCCACCAGCACGTCGTAGGATTCCACGGCTTTTTCGAGGACAACGACTTCGTGTTCGTGGTGTTGGAGCTCTGCCGCCGGAGGGTGAGTGTCGCTGCTGGGGAACTGGAACTGCCTGCGGGGCAGTTGGAGCGCCCAGACCTGGAGCTGCTGGAAAGAGTGCCCAGCAAGGGAGAGCCTGGGACTTGGAGCTGCTAGAGAAGGGTGCGGGGAGCCTCCCGCTTAGGTATGGAAAGTGTCTTTGGTAAGGGCTTCTTGGCTCTGGGAGCTGCTAGAGGAGGGGGTTCCAGTGAAGTGGAGTCTGAGTCATGTTGCTGATAGGGAAGTCAGCTTCTGGACGCGAGGTGCTGGGGGGAGGGGTGCTGGTAATGGACGCTAGGGCCCTGGTGTGCCCAGGGAGGAGTCCCAGGTTAGTGATGCCGCGCCCTGGGAGCTTCTGGGGTGGAGCTGGGTCAGTGTGGGGGGGTAGTTGGAGCCAGACTTCGGACCTTCCGGGGGAGATAAGAGTCAGGAAAGGGATCTGCTGCTGGGGACTCGGAGCTTCCGGAGTGGGGCTGAGAGAGGACCCCCAGGTAAGGGGGGAAGCTAGTAGGAGAAGGGGTGCTGCGAATGGTTGTGGACAGTGTTGAGGCAGGGTCCAGATGCCGTTATGCTGGAGAAGGATTGGGGTGGGGGCATAGGGAAGGAGAGAAACCCACCAAGACCCCTCTTTCATCCCTTGGGAGTCCAGAGTCCAGTCCTGTGCTTCCTTTGCCTGGTAACCCTCTCCCTTCCCCACCGGCCTCAATCCACCTCCCCATCCCTCCTGCCCTCTCCTTCCCACCCACAGTCTCTCCTGGAGCTGCACAAGAGGAGGAAAGCGCTGACTGAGCCTGAGGCCCGATACTACCTACGGCAAATTGTGCTTGGCTGCCAGTACCTGCACCGAAACCGAGTTATTCACCGAGACCTCAAGCTGGGCAACCTTTTCCTGAATGAAGATCTGGAGGTGAAAATAGGTGAGTTGCTGAGACTGCAGGGGTGCTTGACATCACTACAAGAGGCTGGAATTTGGAGGAGACTGGGAGAAAGGAAGGAGACAAAGAACCCATAAGTCAGTATCTTGCCTACAGATGCATTATTTTTTTGTGCCCCAATACAACATTTTTCTTTTTTTTACAAAGAATTTGAATTTGTTTTTATTTTTTAAATTGGAAGGTTTGATTGAACAAAAAGTTTGATTCAGAGCTCCTTTTAAACAGGTGAAAGCTCCAGTAATATGAGGACAGCATTTTCTTAGGGCAGCCCTTTGCTGGGCTGGAAAACAGCTGTCCCCTTCAGACTTGTTTGTCACAGTCTCTACTTCTCCCTATTACTTCTTCACAGACTTGCCAAGTCTTGGAGGTTAACTTGCTTGATCCTTGAAGGCACTGGAGTTTTACTATCCCTGTCAGTTCCTGTTCCAAAGCATAGCCCCTTTCTAAAAGGAGGGGTGAGAAGTGTCACTGGAGGCACCTCCCTGGTGTCAGCATGGGAGGAAGATTCCTGGGCAAGCCTTGCTACATACAAGGAGCAGAGGCTTGTGGGATCAGATGGCCCTGGTTCTGGATGGTCAAACCTTAACTAGCCTTCTGCATTGACAGATGTCAGAGGCTGGCATCTAAGTACCCACTCTTCCTCCCTCTGTCCCAGGGGATTTTGGACTGGCAACCAAAGTCGAATATGACGGGGAGAGGAAGAAGACCCTGTGTGGGACTCCTAATTACATAGCTCCCGAGGTGCTGAGCAAGAAAGGGCACAGTTTCGAGGTGGATGTGTGGTCCATTGGGTGTATCATGTAAGTTGGGAGTTGTCTCTGGACCTACCTGGTCTCAGCAGGGGCAACTTTGGGACATCCTACCTGGCTGAACTTTTCTGTGGACCTTTCGGCCTGCTTTACAGAAAGCCTACTCCAAGGGACAAGTCATCCCCAAACAAAGCCTAATTGTCATATCTTTCCCTGTCACTGGTGTATCCTGTCGGATTTCTGCAGCCTAGGTCATGGGTACAGTGGAGGAGGAGGAGGGAGAGTCTCCACAACCTTACTGTAGTCCTTTGCTAGAGTTGTCCACAGGGCAGCATCACCATCATCTGGGAACTTGTATACACAATCTCAGGACCCAGACTACTTACTGGATCGGAATCTGGATTTTTAACAAGGTCCCTTGGTGATTCCCATGCACAATAAGGTCTTAAACACCGATGAGCATTAGCATGGTGGGGGAAATTAGGCCAGGAGTTACAGACTGAAAGATGAGGTGCCAGTGGTCTGTCTGGATTGAGACCATCAGCAGCGGTTGGTGGCAGGCAGAGGCTTGGGCCTTTTCAGGTGTTATCTTTCTTGTTTTGGGCCTAGGTACTGGAGAGTTAGAAATGAGTTGTAGCAATGGCTTTCATACGTCTTTGCAGTGGGGTTTTTTCAAATGAAAACTTGAAGACTTAAGTACAGAACTGCTAAAGGTGTAGCTGCTTCTGTAAGCGCAGGTAGCCCTTTGACCTGTTTTGCATGACAGGCAGCATCTGAGGCCCTTGCACAGAGTCCTAGATGACCACAGGCTATAGCTAAAAAATCACTGGCCCTTAAGAATCCTGGTCTCACCACGTGTATTCTGCTGAGGGCTTATTCTAGCCAATGTCATGGCTCCTGGGACTGCTCAGTGGACTTAGGGATTGTCTTCAGGGGCCCCAGAGTTAGAGTGAGTGTCCAGAGGATGCCTGACCTTTGTTCTGACCCTGAGATGATTTCTCTTATGTCTGGGTTGTGGCTGGGAGACTGGTGCCAAATCCTACCTTGTGCTTACAGGTATACCTTGTTAGTGGGCAAACCACCTTTTGAGACTTCTTGCCTAAAAGAGACCTACCTCCGGATCAAGAAGAATGAATACAGTATTCCCAAGGTGACTAATGATGCTTTAAGTTTACATTTATTTTGTTTTCCCCAGAAGCTGTTTATGGAGCCCAGCAATATCCTAGGACCAGAAATAGGTCTATCCCACCTCTAAGGTAGCCACAGAGCTTGAGAGGGCCTGTGTCTGAAATTGCATACAGTACTTGACATGTTATGTGCACATAAGCATTTTTTCTAGGGGGAGAGAGTTGGCAGATTCTCAAGAGACTGGGTAACCCAAAAGTTGTGTAAAAAGCAAAAAACAAAGGAGGTAGGAAGGAGTAGGAGGCAAAAGTGCTTAAGCTTTAGAAATGGATTATCTTAATTCAAATGGATTCTGCCACTTAGCGAGATCACATTGGGCAAATGGCCTGCATCTTTTTTTTTTTATTTTTTATTTTTTTATTTGAGGTGGAGTTTTGCTCTTGTTGCCCAGTGCAGTGGCATGATCTTGACTCACTGCAACCTCCACCTCCCAGGTTCAAGCGATTCTCCTGCCTCAGCCTCCCAAGTAGCTGGGATTACAGGCACCCACCACCTCGCCTGGCTTTTTTTTTTGTATTTTTTTTTGTATTTTTAGTAGAGATGGGGTTTCACCATGTTGGCCAGGCTGGTCTCGAACTCCTGACCTCAGGTGATCCACCCGCCTTGGCCTCCCAAAGTGCTGGGATTACAGGCGTGAGCCACCATGCCCAGCCTGGCCTGCATCTTCTGAACCATAGTTTCCATCTATAAAGTGGAGTTCCTGCCTTGGAGCACCTCACAGAGTGCCTTGCATGTGGTGAGTGCTCTCAGAATTATGAATCACTGTGAATCCCAGGGCTTCCTAATGGCATAGTGGTGTGCATTTTCTTTTTTTTGTTTGTTTTGAGATGGAGTCTCGCTCTGTCGCCCAGGCTGGAATGCAGTGGTGCAATCTCGGCTCGCTGCAAGCTCCGCCTCCCAGGTTCACGGCATTCTCCCGCCTCAGCCTCCTGAGTAGCTGGAACTACAGGCACCCGCCACCATGCCCGGCTACTTTTTTCTATATTTGTGGTAGAGACAGGGTTTGACCGTGTTAACCAGGATGGTCTCGATCTCCTGACCTTGTGATCCACCTGCTTCGGACTCCCTAAGTGCTGAGATTACAGGCGTGAGCCACCGCGCCCGGCTGTGGTGTGCATTTTCACAACCACCAACAGAAATACATTTAAAGGAATAGCTGCTTCCTGCAGAAGCCTAGCACACAGCCAGTTTGAAGTGTAGTGTCCTTGTGTGAAGCCAGGAGGCCTGTCACCATAAGGACAGACATAGTAAATCCATCACAAAGTGTCAGTTCATTGTCAGAGACAGCATGGAATCAAGCCAGCTAGACAAGGCCTTCACCCTCTCTGTGCCTCACTTTCCTCTTCTGTGAAAAAGGGATGATAATAGATCCCCACCCCTTAGATGAGTTGGTGAGGGCTAAGTGAGCTAAACACAGGCGTGCTTAGAATGCTTTCCTGGCACATAGTGAGTGCTAGGAAAGTGAGTTGGTGTTCGGCCACAGGCCACCCTTCTGTCAATGGTGCTCAGTAAAGCTGACAGTGGAGAACTTGGCATTGAACCAAGTTGTGAACCACTGACCTGTGGTGTATTTGAGACTGGGGGCTGCATGTGGGCTGGGGACCTGCAGCTCCTTTGAGGCCGTACTGTACTCCGGGTCCCCTTCACATTCTGCTTATGGCTGTCCCTCTCTCTGTCCCAGCACATCAACCCCGTGGCCGCCTCCCTCATCCAGAAGATGCTTCAGACAGATCCCACTGCCCGCCCAACCATTAACGAGCTGCTTAACGACGAGTTCTTTACTTCTGGCTATATCCCTGCCCGTCTCCCCATCACCTGCCTGACCATTCCACCGAGGTTTTCGATTGCTCCCAGCAGCCTGGACCCCAGCACCCGGAAGCCCCTCACAGTCCTCAATAAAGGTACAACAAGGGTCTGGGTAAGAGAGCAGACCCCCCAGAGAAAGCCCAGGTTGTAGGGGTTTGTGCAGCTTAGTCCCTGGCCGAGAGCTCAGGTGTGGAGTAGGACAGGCCTCTGTCCTTCAATCCGTGGTTCCAATGCCCATCTGCTCCTCGGCCCTGCCAGGAAAGACGGACCTTACCATGGCTGGATAAACGTACCATGCCCAAGAAGAAGAAAATGGATTGAATGCCAAGCCTGAAAAATTATTTCAAATCACTTGAATTAATTTAATTTTTTGGAGACAGGGTCTCTCCTCTATTTTCCAGGTTGGAGTGCAGAGGCACAATCACAGCTCACTGCAGCTTTCAATTCTAGGACTCAGTTGATCCTCCCATCTCAGCCTCCCAAGTAGCTGGGACTGTCAGGCATGCACCACCATGCCTGGCTGATTTTTCTAATTTTTGTAGAGACAGTGTTTTGCCATGTTGCCCAGGCTGGTCTTGGAACTCCTGGGCTCAAGCGATCCTTTCACCTCCACCAAAGTGTTGGGATGACAGGCATGAGCTGCTACATCTGGCCTTTAAAAAAATTTCTAACACTTTTTCATGATTCATTGAAAAACATAAAAATTTCCCTTTTTTTTGTGGCATGATCCCGGCTCACTGCAAGCTCTGCCTCCCGGGTTCACGCCATTCTCCTGCCTCAGCCTCCTGAGTAGCTGGGACTACAGGCGCCCGCCACCATGCCCGGCTGTTTTTTTGTATTTTTTAGTAGAGACGGGGTTTCACTGTGTTAGCCAGGATGGTCTCGATCTCCTGACCTCATGATCTGCCTGCCTCGGCCTCCCAAAGTGCTGAGATTACAGGCGTGAACCACCAGGCCCGGCCTTTTTTTTTTTTTTTTTTTTTTTGGAGACAGGGTCTGGCTCTGTCTCCTAGGCTGGAGTGGAGTGGTATGATTTCGATTTCACTAAGGATACATAGTTTTAAAAAGTCACTTGAAATACTTTTTTTTCTCTGGATATATCACCAATTTGATGTACAACTTCAGTTCATTTTTCAGTTTTCAATTTTTAGGTATTGGTTTTTCTTAAACTTCATTTTGGAATAATTTTAGGCTTATACAGAAAAGTTGCAACAACAACAAAAAACTCCCCAGAGTTCCTACATACCTTGCAGCAATTATTACAGTGGAATTTTTTTTGAGACAGGTCTCAGGACTTGCTGTCACCCAGGCTGGAATGCAGTGGCTCACTCATAGCTTACTGCAGCCCCAACATCCTGGGCTCAAACAGTCCCCCTGCCTCACCCTCCAGAGTAGCTAGGACTACAGGCATGTGCCACCATACCCAGCTAATTAAAAAATTTTTTTCTTTGGGAGGCCGAGGTGGGTGGATTGCCTGAGCTCAGGAGTTCGAGATCAGCCTGGGCAACATGGCGAAACACTGTCTCTACTAAAAATACAAAAGACTAGCCGGGCGTGGTGGTGTGCACCTGTAATCTCAGCTACTCGGGACACCGAGGCACAAGAATCACTTGAACCTGGAAGGCGGAGGTTGCAGTGAGCCGAGGTCTCACCACTGCACTCCAGCCTGGGCAACAGAGCAAGACTCTGTCTCAAAAAAAAAAAAAAATTTTTTTTTGTAAAGACAAGATCTTACTATGTCGACCAGGCTTATCTCAAACTCCTGCCCTCAAGTGATCCTCCTCGGCCTCCCAAAGTGTTAGGATTTACAGGTGTGAGCCACTGTGCCCTGCCTAGAGTGATGTTCTAATGGTAATTTTTCTTTTCCTCACTTTTTCTGCATTTAATAATTGGAATTCTTCTGTAAGGAAGAGCTGTTCCTTCTCTCCGATTGATTTATTTATTTGGTTGTGTCTGAAATAGACTCATGGATATTTTTATTCTTTGGGCTATATTTTAAAGGATTACTTATTTCTCTGCTTTTATTTATTTTTTTTAATTTGAGACAGGGTCTTGCTCTGTCTCCCGGGCTGGAGTGCAGTGGCACAGTCGTACCTCACAGTAGCTTTGATCTCCTGGGCTCAAGTGATCCTCCAGCCTCAGCCTCCCAAGTAGTTGAGACTTTAGGCATGTGCCACCGCGTCTGACCAATTTTTAAATTTTTGGTAGAGATGAGGTCTTGCCCACACTGGTCTCAAACTCCTGAGCTCAAGTGATCCTCCTGCCTCAGACTCCTACTTTCTTTCTTTCAGTTTTAATTTTTCATATAGCATTTTAAAAACTTAAGGAAATTTTCAGTTACCCGAAGGTGGAGAGAACTGTATGATGAGTCCCATGTTTCATCTATTTTTACTAGTTATCAACATTTGGACACTCTTGTTTTATTTATTCCAGCCTCCTGCCTTTTTTGTTACTGGTGTTTTAAAAAATTATTATTTACTATTTAGTATTATTTATTTGAGACAGTCTTGCTTTGTTGCCCAGGCTGGAGTGCTGTGGCAAGGTCATGGCTCACTGCAGCCTCCACCTCCTGCGTTCAAGTGACTCTCCCACCTCAGCCTCCCAAGTAGCTAGGACTACAGGTGTGCCACCATGTCTAGCTAGTTTCTGTATTTTTAGTAAAGACAGGGTTTTGCCATGTGGCTCAGGCTGGTCTCAAACTCCTGAGCTCAAACAATCTACCTGCCTCGGTCTCTCATAGTGTTGGGATTACAAGTGTGAGCCACTGGGCCTGGCCTTGCTGGAGTGTTTAAAGCAAATCCCTAATATCTTATTATTTCATACCCAAGTCCCTATCATGACATCGTTTTTTAATTGAAAACTTAAACATTTTATATTATACAAGGAGAATTAGCACATGTTGGTGGGGGAATAAATAAATAAGCAAAAAGACAATAAAAATAATCTGTGTTTCTACTGCCCAGATATAATCAGCGTTAAAATTTCATGTTATCTTTTCAAGCTTTTTTGGTTATAAATAAGCATATAAAGCAAATTTTGGGGTGGAAAAAAATTTCTTGTGTTTCTATTTAAATGCCTACTGAATCCATTCTGTGGATGAACTGAACTACTCAGCCCTTCCATCTGCCTGGATGCTGAAGATGCTTTCCATTCTTTGCTCAAAGCTGGGCAGCTCTGAGCTGCTGGTGCCTTCAAGCTGTTTGCCTGAGTGGCAGGTCATCCTGCAGGGCCACACCACACCGTTGGGTCAGAGGCCACAGCTTCTGAAGATCTGTTGCCTCACAGTGAGCACTATGTGCCTGTCACCTGAGCATGGCAGCTGCTGCTCTAATAACCAGGCATTGAATCAGTTTCCCCAAAGCAGTGGTAGCTAAGAGAATTTTTCTTTCGGAAGAGTTTCAGCTGTGGCAGAGGAGTCCCGTGCCCTTCCCAACGCCCCTGTTTTTGTCACCTTCCTAGGCTTGGAGAACCCCCTGCCTGAGCGTCCCCGGGAAAAAGAAGAACCAGTGGTTCGAGAGACAGGTGAGGTGGTCGACTGCCACCTCAGTGACATGCTGCAGCAGCTGCACAGTGTCAATGCCTCCAAGCCCTCGGAGCGTGGGCTGG
Organism: Pan paniscus; assembly: GCF_029289425.2. Taxonomy (NCBI): domain Eukaryota; kingdom Metazoa; phylum Chordata; class Mammalia; order Primates; family Hominidae; genus Pan; species Pan paniscus. The sequence goes on from NC_073267.2 coordinate 25,098,365, forward strand.
TCAGGCAAGGTGGGTACTGCGGGGCCCTGGGCGGGGCAGGATTGCTTGGGGCATCTGGAAAAGGCAGGAGGAGCCTTAGCCAACAAAGCACTGGTGACTTGTTCAGGCCCTGTCTCCATAGGACCATTGGTTTCCCCATTTCCTGATATCCAAGGCCCTGCTTCCGTGGCTCCTGCCGCCTTTTCTGATCCATCTTTTTTACTCTAGCACCTCGATGTGCCACCTTCATACACTGTTTCTTTTGCTCAGTAAGTTCCTATTGTTTCTTCAAGACCCTTGAAATAACAGACCCAGATGTACTGCAGCCTCAGGGCTTTCTCCCTGGTCCTGGCATGAAAGCACTTCTTCCAGACACCACATGGCTCACACTGTGGCCTCCTTCAAGTGTCTGCTCCAGTGTCAGCTCTGTGAGCATCTCCCTGGCCCCTCTGCTGGTGCTTCTCATCCTCTTGCCCACTGCATAGTTCTCCATAACACTTCTCACCCAACGTAGTCCAACATGTCCTTCTTTGTTTATTGGATTTAAATTAAGGGGTTTGTTGCATGCACTGAACATAACATTTTGATGTGTTTGCAACTGGCTTCTGTCTTCACAGTTTCTTAATTACTCCAAACTGGAAAATTAGATGTCTCTGACTCTTACCATGATAGAAGTCACTGATATTTTGCCCATACTTAAATTGATTAGTCTTTGCCCCTACAACCACAGTGTAAGCTCCGTGGAGGCTGGGGTTTTGTCTGTTGCTCACTGTACCTGCAACAGTGCCTGGCACGGTAGGCCTTCAGTAAATGGGTCAGTGGAATGAAGGAGTGAGTGGAACTTGGTGCGCTGTGCTGAGACTTTTTCTGCAGAGATGTCTGTGCTGCTGCTTGTCTGAGCCTGTTGGCAGCAGAGGCCCTGCTTTGCTCTTCTCTGGGGCCCTAGGCCTCTCAACTGAGCCCAGGTGGGGTGCCCAGCAGGCTTCCCTGTTCCCTGGTGTGGGCCACATGTGTGGAGCAGAGGGGAAGAGGTTGGTCCTGACCAACTAACTGTTTGTCTGTTTCTGTCTCAGAGGAGGCTGAGGATCCTGCCTGCATCCCCATCTTCTGGGTCAGCAAGTGGGTGGACTATTCGGACAAGTACGGCCTTGGTAGGTTTCTTCCAGAATAGGTGGGTGACTCAGGCACAGCCAGGTGACCTTTTCAGTTGTTATAGACTCTGGCCTTTTTGAGCTCCCAGGTACTGTTCTCAGTGCCCTCCTCTCTCCATCCCAGGCCTCCCAGTTCCAGCTCCCAGTGCTCCCTGACTCCCCAGCTTTTTTTTTTTTTCCAGAGACAGGGTCCTGCTCTGTCGCCCAGGCTGGAGTGCAGTGGCACAATCATGGCTCACTGCAGCCTCAAACTCCCAGGCTCCTAAGTAGCTGTGACTACAGGCGTGCACCATTATGCTCAGCTAATTTTTAAAATATTTTGTAGAGATGGGGTCTCATTACGTTGCCCAGGCTGGTCTCAAACTCCTGGGCTCAAACAATCCTCCTCCCTCAGCCTCCCAAAGTGCTGGAATCACAGGCATGTGCCACCACGCCCGGTCCCACTCCCCACTTCCTATTCCCCCTTTCTGAGACCTCTCTCCACCGATCCCTAGGGTATCAGCTCTGTGATAACAGCGTGGGGGTGCTCTTCAATGACTCAACACGCCTCATCCTCTACAATGATGGTGACAGCCTGCAGTACATAGAGCGTGACGGCACTGAGTCCTACCTCACCGTGAGTTCCCATCCCAACTCCTTGATGAAGAAGGTGAGTGCCGTCCGGCCCATGGGGCGTGGTGTTGCGGAAGTGGGACCTGTGCTGGAGGATCAGACTCTAATTCTGGAACCCCTTACCTACTTTTCATCCAGATCACCCTCCTTAAATATTTCCGCAATTACATGAGCGAGCACTTGCTGAAGGCAGGTGCCAACATCACGCCGCGCGAAGGTGATGAGCTCGCCCGGCTGCCCTACCTACGGACCTGGTTCCGCACCCGCAGCGCCATCATCCTGCACCTCAGCAACGGGAGCGTGCAGATCAACTTCTTCCAGGTGAGCTGGAGGTCACCAGGCGCAGGAGAGAGCTGGGGTAGGCTCCGCGTGCCTGGCAGTGGCCCATGTGAGTTGAATGTGGAGTGAGCGGCTCAGGTACCTATAACCTGTTGTGTCTTCCCTCTACTCCCTAACATACACTGGCCTCTGGGATCGCCAACCCCTGCTGCTCTTCTCTTGCAGGATCACACCAAGCTCATCTTGTGCCCACTGATGGCAGCCGTGACCTACATCGACGAGAAGCGGGACTTCCGCACATACCGCCTGAGTCTCCTGGAGGAGTACGGCTGCTGCAAGGAGCTGGCCAGCCGGCTCCGCTACGCCCGCACTATGGTGGACAAGCTGCTGAGCTCACGCTCGGCCAGCAACCGTCTCAAGGCCTCCTAATAGCTGCCCTCCCCTCCGGACTGGTGCCCTCCTCACTCCCACCTGCATCTGGGGCCCATACTGGTTGGCTCCCGCAGTGCCATGTCTGCAGTGTGCCCCCCAGCCCCGGTGGCTGGGCAGAGCTGCATCATCCTTGCAGGTGGGGGTTGCTGTATAAGTTATTTTTGTACATGTTCGGGTGTGGGTTCTACAGCCTTGTCCCCTCCCCCTCAACCCCACCATATGAATTGTACAGAATATTTCTATTGAATTCGGAACTGTCCTTTCCTTGGCTTTATGCACATTAAACAGATGTGAATATTCTTTTTCTTGTATTTCCTGAGGGGGGCCAGGGCCTGGGATCCAGGGAACATCTCTGCTTCATCAGCCCCAGGCTGCCCAGCCTCTACCAGTCTTGTGGGGGGAAGGGGGTGACAGTGTCTCTCTGTGGACCAGGCTGGAGTGCAGTGGCATGATCCTGGCTCACTGCAGCCTCGAACTCCTGGGCTCAAGTGATTCTCCCGCCTCAGCCTCCCAAGCAGCTGGGACTACAGGCATGCACCACCATGCCTGGCTAATTTTACAAATCTTTTGTAGAAATGGGTTGTTGCCATGTTGGCCAGGCTGGTCTCGAACTCCTGAGCTCAAGTGATCCTCTCACTCAGCCTCCCAAAATGCTGGGATTACAGGTGTGAGCCACTGCATCCAGCCTGGCAGTCTTTTCTGATTCTGATTCTGAGGCCAGCCACAGGCTCAGCTCTTCAGCGAGCCAGCACAGAGACCATCTGTGTGGCATCCAGCCCACCTCACCTCCCTGCAGCCCCAGGGCATGGCCTCCTGGCCTCTGAGTCTGGCGGGTAGTAGGGCAGGAAGAGGCTCTCAGAGGCGCAGCTCCTCATGGCTCGGTGCGTGTGGAGGAGCAGCCGTGGGAAGCGGTTTGTGAAGTACTGGACAAAGCCATCAGGGACTTGGCCGAGTGCCTGTCGCACCTCAACTGGGAGCTCCCTGTAGTGGTGCTTCTGTGGGTAGGTAGAGCAGAGAACCCTGGCTCAGCTGCAGCCAGGCCTCCCCAAGACCCAGGCCCACCCAGGCCCCAACACATACCTTGTTCCTCACAGCACGGAGCAGGTCTCGCACTGATGTCCCCTTATAGGACCGGAACTTTCTCAGATCTGTGGACAGGGAATTCAGTGGCAAAACCGTCCCTGCTAGGCTCCTCTCCACCACCCAGGCCCACCTGAGTGTGGCCTCTACCTGTCTGCAGCGGCATGGAGATGTGCTCGTGCCAGTTGTCCCGGACCACTGCGCAGCCTCCCGCCTCCAGTGCCCTCACCAGGGGCTCCTGCTCGGACTCCTTCTCCAGCCAGTCACTGACGTCCTGGGGCCCAGAGAGCTCCTGAGCCTTGTGACCGGGGCCAGAGGCCACATAGCCAGGAGTGTGTTGTCTTATGGGAGTGGTTTAGGGTGACTGACAAGGATCATTGCCTCTGGGGGCGTGAAGCTTCTCTGTGCCACGCCTCTGTTATTTACCACCAACCTATGAGCTTGGTACTGCTGTCCCTATTCTACAGATGAGCAAACTGCAGTTCAGAGGCACGAAGTCTCTTGCTCAAGTTCACTCGAGTGCAGTGGGCTACTGGCACAGCATGAATGATGACTCAGGTGGAAAGGAATGGGCTATATTCCCATACAAAGGGCAGCTGGGGCTGGCAAAGCTGGCAGTGAATGGACCAGACAGTGCCAAGATGGCGGAGTTTAGGAGTCCAGGCTGGCTCCCAGTTTAGGGAAAGAGCCAGGCTGCCAGGACCAGGTAGCTCTTCCTGTTTTCCCTCAGCTAATCTAATATCCTATTTCTTATTGCCCAGGACCCAAACTTAGGACTTTTGGGGGCCATTCCCAAGCTCTCCTTCTGACCTGGAAGAACTGGAGTTGCTTGGCTCTGCTCCAAAAGAAGGGGTGGGCCAGCACCTGGGGGGCAGAGGGGCGTGGCTGCGGCAGCGGGCTCAACATGGCTCCAACCAGGTCCCGGGCAACCACTTTGTCTGGAGGATGGAAGAGGAGGAGGAGAGTCTGCTTCAGGCCTGCCTAGCGTCTTGCCCGTCCTCCCTTCTCTGCCCTGCCCAGGGCTCCCTCACCGTGGACCTCTTCCTCCAGGTGAGCCAGACAGGGAGCCCCTGTGAGGATGTTTGCCTGGCGATAAAGACTGTCTCCAAAGGGGTGGCTGCCACCAGAAAGCACGTAGTAGAACACGCAGCCTGCAGAGAAGATGTCCACAGCACTGGTCTGGAGCCAGAGAGATGGGCATGAGAAGGAAATCTCTGCTTCCAGGAAGTCAGCCTGGCTAAATTCTCCCATGGGCTGATAGAGCTGCCAGGGGTTTGGCTCAGACTGGAACTCAAGATGCTTCCCGGGCAGCATCTCCTTGGCTCTAGATCCCTCCCCTCTACACTACTATAGGGGGCCCATGGTTTTCATCCAAAACCTTTGCCTTACTGAGCTAGTTCAGGTTTCCAAGCTTCATTCCTGCAGGGTATAGGCGGGTTACATAAGTGGGTGCCATACATGAGGCAATAAGGCAATCAGGAGGACTGTGGTGACCTGGCATGGGTTTTGTCTGCAGGGGCAGCTGGTCCTTAGCTTCAACCGGTTGTCACCAGAGGACTCTCCAGGGTGGCAGAGCTGATTCTGTTTTTTTTTTGTTGGGGCTTTGCTCATGTTGCCCAGGCTAGAGTGCAGTGGCGCAACCACAGCTCACTGTAACCTCAAACTCCTGGGCTCAAGCAATCTACCTCGGCCTGAGTAGCTGGGACTACAGGCATGTGCCACCATGCCTGACCAATTTTTAAATTGTTTGTAGAGATGGGTCTTCTTATGTTACCCAGGCCGATCTTGAACTTTTGGCCTCAAGCGATTCTGATTTTTTTTTTTTTTTTTTTTAAAGAAAATCCAGAAATCCAAATTTTATGTGGAATTTCTCAAACGTTAAAATATTGGGCCAGGCATGTGGCTGACACCTTGTAATCCCAGCACTTTGGGAGGCCAGGAGTTCAAGACCAGCGTGGGCAACATGGTGAGACCCTGCCTCTACAAAAAAATACAAAAATTAGCTGGGTGCCATGTTGTGTGCCTGTAGTCCCAGCTACTTGGGAGGCTGAGGTGAGAGGATCCCTTGAGCCCAGGAGTTTAAGGCTGCAGTAAGCTGTGATGGTATGACTGCACTCCATGACAGAGCAAGACCCTGTCTCAAAAATATATATATAGGGCCAAGCACAGTGGCTCACGCCTATAATCCCAGCACTTTGGGAGGCCGAGGTAGGTGAATCACCTGAGGGCTGGGAGTTCGAGACCAGCCTGGCCAACATGGCATAAACCCCATCTCTACTAAAAATTTACAAAAATTAACTGGGCATGGTGGCACCTGCCTATAGTCCCAGCTACTAGGGAGGCTGAGGCAGGAGAATCACTTGAACCCAGGAGGTGGAGGTTGCAGTGAGCTGGGATCGTGTCACTGCACTCCAGCTTGGGCAACAAGAGCGAAACTCCATCTCAAAAAAAAAAATATATATATATATATATTGGCCACTAATTTAAAAATAAACTGTACAGTCTCATGACATCATGCATTTAGTCCTTGAGCCCTGCTCAGCACTTTGAGCTTTCTCTCAACTTTAGGAGTGGGGGCAGCCTTCCCTGGTGACTGTCCTTTTGTGTGATTGGCATCCATTTCTCTGGCTTCAACTTCCACCCACACACTGTGACTCAAAATCCGTAATTCAGGGGTCCCAAACGCAAGTGTCTGTGTGGGTCAGACGCTGCTCTGTGTATCAACTAATTAGCTCATCTGATGCGCTCCAAAACCTTCGATACCAGTGGTTCTGGAACTTGGCTCCACATAAAAATGACCCAGGCAATTAGGTAAAAATCACTGGGTTTGGGGCCTGGGGTTTTGTTTGTTTGTTTTTTGTTTTTTGAGAGAGAGAGTCTCACTCTGTTGTCCAGGCTAGAGTGCAGTAGTGTGATCTTGACTCTGGAACTTCCACCTCCCAGGCTCAAGCGATCCTCCCACCTCAGCCTCCCAAGTAGCTGGGACCACAGATGCACACACCCACACCGGCTAAATTGTGTGTGCTTTTGGTAGAGACGAGGTCTCCCTAGGTTACCCAGGCTGGTCTCAAACTCCTGAGCTCAAGCAATCTGCCTGCCTCGGCCTCTCAAAGTGCTGGGATTACAGGCGTGAGCCACCGCACCCGGCAATGGGCATTCTTTTTTTAAGTTGCGCAGTGGTTGTGAAGCACAGTGAAGATTACAAACCATTTTCTAGCTCAGGGTTTCCCAACCTCAGCACAACTGGCATTTTGTTAGTTCTTTGTGTTGGGTGCTGTCCTGTCCTGTAAGACATTTAGCAGCATTTCCAGCAGATGCCAGTAGCCCCTCCCTCCCAAGTCATGACAGTCAAAAATGTCTCCAGACATTGCCTAATGTCCCCTGGGTGGCAAAACAGTCCTGATACTGCTGTAGAAGGAGGGACAAATTATCCCTTCTTTAAGGGAAACAAGCTTGGAGGAGCAGCTCAAAGTCACACAGCAAGTGTCATGGAGTCTCCTCAGGAGGGGAACTGGGACAGGGACGGATTCCTGCAGCCTGGGGCAGCTGTGTGCCTGGAGGACTTGGTGGATAGACTCACAGGACTGTCTGGTGGCAGGAGCTGCAGAAGCTCGGGCGCCATCCAGCCTTCCGTGCCGGGGATGCCGGAGTGGAGGCTGAAGCTACAGCGGCCAGCAGGCAGCTTCTTGCAGAGGCCGAAGTCTGAGAGCACCACTCTGCCCAGGCCCTGGCTGTCAGGCCCGGTGATGAGAATATTTCCTGGCTTCAGGTCCCGGTGCACTGTGGGAGGGGGTCAGAAAGAAAGCTGGTTGCTGAGGGCGGAAGGCAGGGGCTAAGGACAGGGAGCGGGAGGCAGGGGAAGTGCGGGTACCTATGTGTAAAGAGTGCAGGTGGGCCAGGCCAGACATCAGCTGCTGCAGCACGACCTCGGGCTCCAGACCCCCGCGATCCAGGTCCGGGTTTTCTACGTACTGAGCAGCAGCAAGGGCCAAAGCATCACTCTCCAGCCCGGACCTTCCCACTCACCCTCCCTGAACCGCAATGCAACTCACCTCCTGCAAGGAGGCCCGGCAGAGCTCCAGGGCAATGTAGTGGAACTGGGGTCCCCGCTCGGTGCAGAAGTAGCGGAGCACGTTGGGGTGCCTGTCAGACTCCTGCAGCAGTTGAACTTCCCGCCGAACCAGGCCAAAGCACTCGCGGAGGAGCCGCTTGACAGCCACTGCCCGTCCCTCAAACTGTCCCCTGGAAAGTGGGTGATGGCGGGGGCAGGGGGGCATTCAGGGAAGGCAGATAAAGGGACAAACATGGTGGCTCACACCTGTAATCCTAGCACTTTGGGAGGCCAAGGCGGGCGGGTCACTTGAGGTCAGGAGTTCGAGACCAGCCTGGCCAACATGGTGAAACCCCCATCTCTACTAAAAAAATATATAAAAATTAGCCGGGCATGGTGATACACACCTGTAATCCCAGCTACTGGGAAGGCTGAGGCCCGGAATTGCTTGAACCTGGGAAGCGGAGGTTGCAGTGAGCTGAGATTGCACCACTGCCCTCCAGCCTGGGCAACAGAGCAAGACTCAAAAAAAAAAAAAAAAAAAAAAAAAAAAAACAGATAAAGGAAAGAGCAGGACTGGCGAGTGAGGGATCAACCTGTACCCACCTCGGGGAGTCTTTGAAAGAATGTCTCTCCAGGGGACAGTGCCCACGAGGGCTGTGAGTGCCATGTCCCCAGCTTGGCTCCTGGCTGCCACTCACCGGAAAACGAAAGTCCCGCCTGCCCCGCGGCCCAGCACGTCCTTGGGATTGAAGGAAATCTTCCCCACTACGGTGAGTTGCTCAGCTGGGGGAGAGGAGGGTGGTGACTCAGGGAGCCTCTGCCCACCTTTGCCGGCCACTGGCCCAGTCCAGACTCACCTTGACATTTTCTGGGCCTCCACCCTCCCATGCTCAGCCTGGTGCAGTGGGTAAGAGCAAGGGCCCGAGTGCCAGACTGTCTGGGTCCAATGCCTGGTGCTGCCACTGATTCTTTGTCTACTTAGGCAAATTCCTCACTTCTGTGCCCTCGGTATTCTCATCTGTAGAGTGGGGAGCTAAAGCTAAAGAGCCCACACAATATTATTGTGAGGATTAAATGGATATATGGAAAGAACGGGTGGAGGTGATGTTTGCTATATTATCCTCTTTTATTTCTCTCCCTCTTTCAGCATCTTCTGCACAGGTTTGTTTTGTTTTGCTTTGTTTTCCCTTTACATCCTCTGCCATTCTGCCCACCTCCACCAGTTGTAACGGAATCCTTTTAATTGACACTGAATCAGCTTCAACTTCAAGGTAAGGTGAGTTCTGGCAGTTGGAAGAGTGATGAGAGTGAGTATAGCCACAGAAAAAAGACTGGACCAGACAGAAGCAGTGGGCATTGGATGCTAACCTGCCCAGAGTTAGTTCCAGGGCAGCAGGGATACCCCTAGAGGCCTCGGTTTCCCATTAGGATGGGTGGGGTCGGCTCAGGTGGGCAAAGATCTGTAGGTTGGGACAATTACTGCCCTTCCCTTTGGGCAGCCTGTGAGAGACGTCTCACTCTGACCCTGGCAAATCTGGGCAGGCTGTGTCCTGCTCAGCTCCAACGGGCACTATTCATATGGCAAAACATATATGGCGCCCCTAGAGTTGTGCAGTGCGGTGGTCCTGAGAACACTCTACTTTATAAGAGTTTTTAGCTTCAGTTTTTACAATCAGCTCTGGGAAGAGTAAATGAAAATCAGCATTAGGGCTGGGCACCGTGGCTCACACCTGTAATCCCAGCACTTTGGGAGGCCGGGAAAGGTGGATCACTTGAGTTCAAGACCAGCCTGGGAACATGATGAAACCCCATCTTTACAAAAAAAAACTAGCCAGGCATGGTGTTGTGTGCCTGTCATCCAGCTACTCAGTAGGCTGAGGTGGGAGGATTGGCTTGAGCCTGGGAAGCAGATGTTGCAGTGAGCTGAGATCACGCCACTACATTTCAGCCTGAGGACACAGCAAGACCCTATCTCAATAATTAATAATAATAATAATAATAATAATAATAATAAAATCAGCATTAGGGATCAGTGAGAAAACACCAAGTTGCACCTTAGCATTCCTCTGGATTATTTGCTTAGAGTTCATACTCATCTGTCAGTAAGATGCAGGCGGTACCTTTGGTATACACTGGACTTTCTGGAGTAGATGGGCTCAGGCAGGGCCTTGCTGGAAGCACATCACCCACACATAGGAAAAACAGGCAGATCAGAGAGCAGGGACAGAGCTGCTTGAACAAACCCTGCTCATCTGACTGCAGGTGACAGTCACCCTTCTGGGCCCTCTTTGTGTCACTGGCTCTGCTGGACTCAGAGGCTCTTGTGTGTCTGCTCTCAGTGCTCTCGGCATGGAGTAAACACTTGCTTAGAGTTTCCTGGATTAGATGTTCAGAAGCACCCTCGAAGAGACAGGCCAGACTTAAGGCCACAAAGGCCTTCAATGCAGATATATGAGCTGGGGAGGCTCAGTCTGCACACACAGATATTTGCCATCACTTTGCTCAGCCTTTTGCATAATTATAATGGAGAGGCAGCAAATGTGGGAGTTTTTGTCGTTGTTGTTTTAGAAACAGGGGCTCACTCTGTCACCCAGGCTAGAGTGCACTGGCATGATCATAGCTCACTGTAACCTCGAACTCCTGGGCTCAAGCAATCCTCCTGCCTCAGCCCCCCAAGTAGCTGGATTACAGGCATGTGCCTCCATGCCTGGCTAATCTTTTGTATTTTTAATTTTTGTAGAGATGGGGCTTCACTATGTTGCCCAGGCTGGGCTCAAGCAATCCTCCCACCTCAGCCTCCCAAGTTCAATTCTAAAGTAATCAAAAATCTCGTGTCAGGGAGAAAGGGCATACAGTCAGAATTATCTCTGGAAATCCTGCATACACATGATGGACTTTGCTGCTGCTTCTACACAGGTTGGGGAACACTTACAGTCAGTCACATTCTTTCACAGGTATTTGCCAGGTATTGTTCAAACAGGGGCACCATCCCACAGAAATTAGGGCACTTGCTGGAGCCAACCACATGCATTTGGACCCCTGAGCTGCCACTTATTAGCTTTGTGAGCCGGGGGTAAGGATGGGAGTTGTCACTAGACCTTTCTGCCTTAGTTTCTTCTTCCATAAAAGGAGAATTCTATAATAACATTCACCTCACAGGAATGTTATCTCATGAGTTAATGCATTCAAAGGATTCAGAACACTGCCTGGTATAGCCAGGTATACAGTAAGCGCTATAGAAATGTTATCTCTGGTTCAGGCTGGATTGCATCCACTTCTTATTGAATACATGATGCAGCCAGAGGTCCTGAGGGAGGCCCAGCCAAGCACATGTAGATGAATTTGTGTAAGTTTTTGTTTTTGTTTTTTGTGGGTTTTTTGTTTTGTTTTGTTTTGAGGTGGAGTCTTGCTCTGTTGCCCAGGCTGGAGTGCAGTGGCGCAATCTTGGCTCATTGCAACCTCTGCCTCTTGGTTTAAGCAATTCTTGTACCTCAGCCACCCCCCAGTAGCTGGAACTACAGGCACCCACCACCACACCAGGCTTATTTTTGTATTTTTAGTAGAGATGTGGTTTCACCATGTTAGCCATGCTGGTCTCGAACCCCTGACCTCAAGTGATCCCCCTGCCTCGGCCTCCCAAAGTGCTGGGATTACAGGCATGAGCCACCGTGCCCAGCCAAATTTATTCAAGTTAAATGAAAGTTGGCTGTGACTCCACTGTAATTTTGTGAACCATAAAATAGTCCATGAGGACTTTGACAAGAATGATCCTGGGGAAAGATGGAGTCCTGGTTGTCCAGGTAAAGATGAGCCAGACTCAACTCGAGTCCGAAGGTCCAGGGAGATGGGCGTTTTGGGGTACAGTGGGGTGAGTATTACTTGGACCCACCCAGGGCCAGTAAAATGACAAAAACTACAACAGCTCAGGGCTCAGGAAATCCTGCTGCAGGGCCCTCTAAAAGAGCTGACCCCTGAGGAAGGCGAGCTGTTTTCCTCTGGGCTAAGGCACAATGACCACAGAGGCGGACATTGCGAACAGCACTGGAGTATCAAGCCAAGTGTGGCATAGACTTCCGCCTGAGAAAGTGATGGCAGGGTGGGGCCAAGGTATGAGGAAGTGGCTTGAGCAGTGACTAGAAGGTGCCAGCACAAGTTCACAAAGACAACCAAAAACATGAGCCAGCCCAGAGCCAATCAAGCAGAAGTAGCCTGGGCTGATTGGTAAAGGCATGCAAGAAGCCCCTGGAACATTCCAGATGCCAGAGGAACCTTGAAAGATTCACAGCTCACTGCAGCCTCGACCTTCTGGACTCAAGCGATCCTCCTGCCTTAGCCTTCTGAGTAGCTGGGACTGCAGGTGCACACCACCACGCCCAGCGAATTGTTTGTATTATTTGTAGAGACAAGGGCTCCCTATGTTGCCCAGGCTGGTCTCGAACTCCTGGCCTTAAGCAATCCCCACCTTGGCCTCTGAAAGTTCTGGGATTACAGGTGTAAGCCACCATGCCCAACCTAAAAGGGCTTTAGTCTTTAGAAGACTAAATTGAGAAAAGATAAGTGTTTAAAAAATAAAAGGTACTAAATTGTACAAAGGTCGTTTACTATTATTGTTTCCAAATATAACATCATTTTAACATGAATATTAATATTACCTAAGTATTATTTAATAATAATGATTGTGACTTCTCATGATGAGATGATGTAATGAACTGGATGTTATTATTCCCATTTGACAAATGAAAAAACTGAGCTCAAAAGAGGTAAACAGAGAACAGCCTTAGATCTATACCCAGTTTTATCTACACCCAGGTTCCTTGAAAATAATAATACAATAATGAGCTGGGCATGGTGACTCATGCCTGTAATCCCAGCACTTTGGGAGACTAAGGTGGGAGGATCACTAGAGGACATCAGTTCAAGACCAGCCTGGGTAACATAGCGAGACCCAATCTCTGCAAAACAAAACAAAACAAAACAAAACAAAACAAAACTTTAAAACTAGCTGGGCATGGTGGTTTATGCCTGTAGTCACAGCTACTTGAGAGGCTGAGGAGGGAGGATTTCTTGAGCCCAGGAGCTTGAGGCTGCAGTGAGCTATGATTGTGCCACTGCACTCCAGCCTGGGCAACAGAGCAAGATCCTGTCTCCAAAAAAATAATGATGAAAAAATGACAGCAGACACTCCTAGAGTGCTCAATTACGTAGCAGGCTCTACTCAAAACACTTCTTAATTCATGTAGACCTAACCACCCCACTATAGTGGCTTTTAATAAACCAGCTTTGCAGTTAAATCTGCCCCTTGCTTTTCTCTGTTCCTGACTGCCCTGTCTTGTTCACTCAGGCTCACCTTCAGGGTCGTCGAGTGGCTGGGCTTGCTTTGAGGGACTCTGAAACCTCTTCTGGCTCCTCCGGGTGGCCCCCGAGTGCAGGGACTGGGCATCCTGGGAGATGTGAGCAGAGTCTGCAGATGCCAGGGGGGTCTCCTGCTGCTTCTCCACCACCTGTGGCTGCTGCTGTAACATGAGAGCCTAAGAGAGCTTTGTCCTGGCCACGCCCTGCCCCGTGATGGGCCCAGTATCTGTGACTGAGATGGCCTCACCAGGCAGCATGAACTTACAGAGCAAGATCGCAGGGGCCTGGGGAGCTGCTGGGAGGGAGGCAGGGGGCAAAGTCAGAGCTGGGTAGAGGGAGAGAGTTGCTGAGTGGTCTCAGAGGGGAGAAGCAGCGTTCTCCCCAGATAGACCTGAGGTCAGGGCGGTGGGCCTACCTGCCTCATCACAAAGAGAATCCACCCTCCCAGGAGGACAGCAGTGAGGCTAGCTGCCAGCAGGTCTTGGGGTCCCAGCCCCAAGTAAGAGTCTGGAGTTTTTTCTTCTGGATGCAGCTCGGAGTCCCAAAGTTTCTCTCGGCTCAGGCTTAATAGCTGGGGATAAAGGGCCCTTCACTTTTAGCACCGCCTTCCACCAGGGAACCCTTAACTTTTCTTCATCACCCAGCACAGGGCTGGGCTTAGCTGAAGGGGCAGTGAGTGGTCTGTGTTTGGTGGGAAACATGGCACTCTCCACAGTGCTGAAACATCATGTTGCCCAGAAGAACGGTTTTCTAAACCTACCCAATGACCAGCATTTCATGGGATGTCACTAAAAAATACAGGTACTCTTGGAATGTCACTAAAAATATAGACTTCCACCTCCAGAGATCCTAAACGCATTAGTGCTGGAGTGGGCTCCCAGGTGATTCTGATGAGCAACTGGATTTGAGAATTATTGCTCTAGGCCATGGCTGTTCCTTCTAACCTTGAGCTACTTACTAGCGATTTTGGTCCAAACCTCTCCCAGGAGCACATGCTTTTATAGTTTTTGTTTTCAATGAATATTTTACAATTTTTACGCTGAAGAAGAATAAAGAAAATGTGACCTACGTTTCATGATTTAAATAATGTCTTTTTTTTTTTTTTGAGACAGGGTCTCACTATGTTATACAGTGCAGTGGTGTGACCATAGCTCACTGCAGCCTCAAACTCTTGGGCTCGAGCAATCCTCCCACCTCAGCCTCCTGAGTAGCTGGGACTACAGATGCACACAACCATTCCCCACTAATTTTTTATTTTTTATTTTTGTAGAGATGGGGTCTTGCTATATTACCCAGGCTGGTCTCAAACTCCTGACCTCAAGCCATCCATCCTCCCACATTGACCTCCCAAAGTGCTGAGAATATAAGCATGAATCACCTGCCCAGCCACTTTTTAACACTTCTAACGTGTTTCTGGCAGTGACAACAACAACGACAACAAAAAGTTTTGTTGTTCCCAACAAAAAGTCTGGGAAATTGTGTGAGGTCAATTGACCCACCCCCGACTGTTATTCTTAGCAGCCTGAGGAAAAGATCCAAGGGCTATTCCCCCATCTGCTGGGGCCTCCCTATCCCCCTTCTCTCCCCTTCCAGCACTGACCTCCAAGAAGAAGGCTGGGGCCTGGGTATTCTCTGGAGGTCTTGTCTCTGCAGTTCCACTCCCCAGGGTGGGATGGACCCTCAGCATGGTGGTGTGCAGGACTGGGGGTAGCTCGTGGTGTCCTAAGGTGGGGGGCAAAAGTCATCAGGCTGAAGGGGACCTTAGCTTTCCAGCTCAAGCTGGGCTCACAGGTTCTTTATCTTCATCTACTCCCAATTTGAGCCAGAGGATCTCACCAATGAGCAGCCACTGGCTTGGGAGGGCCACACTGCCTGAGGGGTATCTAACAGCAGTGCTGGGTGAGCCCTCTCGCTCTCCTGAGACTTGGAGTGTCACCTCATCTGTGGTGGGGCCATCTGCGGGGGCCAGGGTCAGTCCACGAGGCTATGGCAGAAGATGGAGAGCCATGAGTGAGGGAGGTTCTTCTCCCGTTCATCCTCTTTCCAGCCCATTCAGAGACCACTTCTTACCACCAGGGCCACTCCTGTGTGGACCAGTGCTTTAGAGACATAGAAGCCAGTTTCATCCTTCCCCACATACAGCGTCATTCTAGCGGGAGAGAAGAAAAAGAAGAGAAGAATGAATGCTGGTGATGGGTAGTTTCAGTTATCAAGGTACTCATGCCCTTGTATATTTCCCTCTCACATTGACTCGGCTTAGCCATGAGACTTGCTTTAATCAATTAGACAACAGCAAATGTGACATAAGTAGAGGCTTGAAAAGTGCTTGTGCCTTCAGGCTTCCTTATGCATTTTTCTTTAGACCCTGAGACCACCGTGGGAGAAAACCCAGGCTAGCCTGCTGGGGTGTGAGAGATCTCTTTAATCCCCCATAGGTCAGATAGTCCATCAACTATGAGATAGGTGAGTGAGGCCATCCTAGATTCTCCAGACTCAACCAAGCCATGAGCAGACTGCAGAAAAACAACCCACCCCAGCTGACCCACAGAATCTTGAAAAATAATAAACTGTTGTTTTTTAAGTTCTCTGTTTTGGGGCAATTTGTTATGCAGCTAAAGCTAGCTGATACATGTTCTATAGTCATGATTTCAAATCTATGTCTAACCCAGACCTCTTTCAAGAGCTCAATTTTCTAAATATAAACTCATTACATCATCCTTTACTTCTTCCTCCTTATTCTCCCCCACCTCCTCTAGTGTTCCCTGCCTCTGAAAATGACAGTACCCACGTGCTTCTAGAAACCTGAGCATGATCTTTGACTCCTTGCTCACAATCGTCAAACTCCCTAATCACCAAATTTTTACTAGTTCTTCCTTCTAATATATCTTACACTCCACCTATTTTCCTCTCTCTAGTTTCTGCTCTAGTATAAAGTATCTTCATTTCTTGCCTGAACAAATCAATATTCCATGAATGGTCCACTTCTTTCCATATACCATTCTAAGATATTCTTTCTAAAATGAAAATATGATTAAATCACTTCCTTCCTTAAAACTCTCCAGTGACTTTTTAACTTTAGGAGAAAATGTCCAAGCCCTTTAAATGATCCTACAAGATCTCTTCTTAGCTTATAATCTCAGACTCTACTCCTTTCTCAGGTCTGTATTTCAGTCTTATTTAATTTTTTCCTGTTCCCTGAATTCTATGCTCTCTCATCTCTCTCATTTCCTATTCATTTTTTAGGTTTCAATTTAGATGTTCCTTCCTCTAGGAAGCTTTCCATGACTGCCTCCTGTCCCCAGTCTTGATGTGGGTACTCTTCCTATACATTCCCATGGCATCTTATACTACTTTCATCTCATCCTTTATCGTATCAGGTTGCAATAGTCTCTTCACATATCTGTCTCTCCCATTAGACTCGGGTTCCTGAGGCAGGAACAATGGCTGGGTTATTTGCTATTGTACTCCCTGACTCTAGTGAGACTGGCACACAGTAAGTGCTCAATTAATATTTGCAGAATGAATTGAATGAATAGATGATCCCTGATTTTCCCAAGCTGTCTACTGGTTTATCAAGATGGGGACACTAAGATATTAGATGCAATAATACCTTAAATAAGTTGTTAAATAAGGTAAGTTAAATAAGGTTGTTATTTAAAGTATTTAACAATCCATAAGGCACAGCACCTACCAACCAGAACAGGTTAAGACCTGGAGTCCCCCTCTGATATGGTTTGGCTGTGTCCCCACCAAAATCTCATCTTGAATTTCCATGGGTTGTGGTAGGGACCCGGTGGGAGGTAATTGAATCATGAGGTCTTTCCCATGCTGTTCTTGTGATAGTGAATAAGTCTCACAAGATCTGATGGTTTTATAAGGGGGAATTTCCCTGCACAAGCTTCTCTCTTTGCCTGCCGCCATCCACGTAAGATGTGACTTGTTCCTGCTTGCTTTCTGCCATGATTGTGAGGCTTCCCCAGCCACGTGGAACTGAAAGTCCAATTAAACCTCTTTCTTTTGTAAATTGCCGAGTCTTGGGTATGTCTTTATCAGCAGCATGAAACAGACTAATACACCCTCCTAGGCCAGATCTTACCCTATGAGTTGCTGAACAGTGGGGGCTACCCAGGGGGTCCCGGGGACACTTGGAGGGCAGCAGAGGACACTGGTTATTTACCAACCAGTTGGGTAAGTAACCAATTTGAAATGTTTTGACCCCTGGTTCAGCGGTACTGGTGTGTCACAGCTGAACATCTCGCCTGGCCATCAGACCCAGGTTGCGACACTCCCAGATGGCTCCCTCCCTGGGCCCCAGGCACGAACACCTACAGCAGCTGGGTGTCCAAGGTAGAGAAGAGGGTGGCTGTGTCCTGGGGGCCTGAGGCAGGCAGTCGGATGTGGCCCCAGCGGAGGGCGAGGAAATGCAGAGTGTCTCGAGCCAGCGTGAGATGCGGCAGCTGGCGCAGGCCGTCCTGGTGCCAGGTGTAGATGCCCATCACAGGCACGCCCAGGTCCTGTGTCCACAGCACCGTCCCGCTTCCTGGGTCCACAGTGAGCAGCAGGCCCATCCCGCAGGACGCCAGGTGGCTCATGTCTGCCGAGAAAGGTGGCTGGGGAGATGTGGTTGGAAGCTCTCCTAAGAGGGTCCAAGGGTGTGCCCTCTGGGTGAGGGGTCAGTCTGGTGTGTGGAGATCACATGGAGGGTTATCTGGACATGAGAATGTTTGTTGGAGTTCAGGGAGTCACTTTGAAAACGAGGCCATCAGTCAGGGTCATTCAAAGGTGACTCAGATGTGTGGGAGTCAGTTTGGGTCACTTAGGATGGTGGGGTATTGCTCATGGTCAACATATGGTCACCTGGGATGGATCAATCAGGGTGGCCTGGAGGCATTCGGGTCACTTGGGAGTCACTTAGAGTGTGAGAGGGGTCAGTTGGGGCGAGTAGGTGACCTCACCTCTGCTGAGGTGACCTGTGTAGGGTCTCATGCAGAATGATGGAATCAGGGCTTGAGGGGGCCTTGGGGCACCTGTAAGGTCACTCAGGCAGTTGGGTATCAGTCATAATATCAAGGGGGTGGGCCAGGTGTGGTGGCTTATGCTCGTAATCCCAGCACTTTGGGAAGCCAAGACAGGAGGATTACTTAAGCCCAGGAGTTTGAGACCAGCCTGGGCAACATAGCAAGACCCCATCTCTACACAAAAATTAAAAGATGAGCCAGGCTTGGTGGTACACATCTGCAGTCCCAGCTATTCAGGGGGCTGAGGATAGGGGATCACTTCAGCCCAGGAGTTGGAGGCTACGGTAAGCTGTGATCACAGTACTGCACTCCAGCCTGGGTGACAGAGTGAGACCCCATCTCACAAAAAATGGTGGGGAGTGGTTGGGGTCACCTGGGGAGTCAGTCTATGGAAGAGGCTACTTAGGGTTAGCTTTCAGGGGTTATATATAGGGGTCAGTTAGGACACACAGAGATTGCTTAGGGGCTGTTTGGGGTCACTCTGGATGTGGGAAGTCATCCAGGGTTACCCGGTTGGGGCCACTTGGAGTATAGAAGAGTTAGGAGGTTGAGGGATTGGCCAGGGTTCAGGAGGGTCAGTCTGGGTGTTGAGGGAGTCACTTGGGGTCAGCCATCAGGGGTGTGCCATTTAGTATATGGGGTCCCTGGGGAGGTCAAGTGGGTCGAAATGTGGCTGGGAATTGGTCATGGATGCTGTTCAGGGTTCCCTGGGTTGGGGACCTTGCTCCAAGATGGGACCAGAGAAAGGTGGAACTCACATTTCCCAGGTGAGCCATCCATGGGGGGCGCTGAGTAGCGGCGGTAGGTGGTGTTCCAGCGCAGGGCTGGGGCTCTTGGGTCATGCATGGTGACCGTATACTCTGGGGATCCCAGAAGCAAGATTACCAGGAACGTCCATATGATGCTCCCTCCAACCCCAGGGGCCATTTATCTTGTAGGAGTGGGGGTTTCCTGAGCACACAGCCTAGAGACCTGGAAGCCTGTGAACATCACAGTGGCAGAGACTGGAGCTGTCTTGTTTACAGCTCTATTCCTGGCTCCTAGTTCAGTGCTCTGTAGAATGTTTGTTGATGACTAACAGACTGACTGTCCTGAATTCAACTTGGTTAGCCACAGCTAGATCTCAGCAGAGCAAAAGGGGAGGCTGCCCAGAGCTTGAGGAACAGCTGGGGCCCAACTCACGTGTTCGGCCAATGTAGAGGCGGGGGGTAGAGGGACCCTCTGTGGTCAGTGTCATCTGGGTCTCCCCTGACTCAGGGTCCACCACAAACCAGGCATCCTGCTTCCGGCCTGTGGAGGTGGAAAGTGTGTTAGCTCTCAAGCTGGCATGGGAAGAGGTGTGGCCCCGCCACTCTTGTGCCTAATTAGCCATCACGACTTAGATCCCTGCCTCTGCTGGCTGAACCTGGACCCCAAAGGCTGAAGAGATGCTCACCTGTGTAGAAGACCCCATCAGAGCTGCGGCAGGGAGAGGCATGAACCAGCTCAGGGATGGTGAATGGCAGTTTCTAGGAGACGGAAAATTTACAGGAAGGAGTAAGAGCAGAAACACACAGTGCTCACTGTGCCAGGTGAGCCCGTTTCCATAGCAACCAATTAACAGGTATTACTATCATTTCCACTTTTCAGGTAAGGAAACTGGGGCTTGGAGAGGCCATGTAACTTGGCTAATGTCACACAGCTACTAAATGGCAGAGCCTGGCCTTGAACCCAGGCAGTCAGGCTCCAGAGCCAGCACACTGAATCATTTTGCTACACAGCCTCTTGAGGAAATGCAGAAATTCCCACACCCAGTGTCAAGGTATCATGTGAGCCACTTGCTCTCGGCCTGACCTGACCACCTCCTCGAAAACTTGCACTGGGGCAGGCATGGTGGCTCATGCCTATACTCCCAGCACATTGGGAGGCTGAAGCAGGAGGATCGCTTGGGCCCAGGAATTCAAGACCAGCGTGGGCAACACGGTGAGACCTCGTCTCTACAGAAAAAAAAAAAAAAAATTGCTGAATATGGTGGCATGTGCCTGTAGTCCCAGCTACTTGTGAGTCTGAGGCAGGAGGATCGCTTAAGTCCAGGAGTTCAAGGCTGCAGAGCTATGATTGTGCCACTGCACTCCAGCCGTGGCAATAGAGTGAGACTCTGTCTCTAAACAAAATAAAATGAAACAAACAAACAAACAAAAGCCGCACGCACATCAAGTGGGGAGTTTAATTCCAAAAATCCAAAACAACTCACATGAATATTTCAAAACTGTCAACAGCCATGAGAGACTCACAGAAGTGAAGGAGTTGTTCTAGAATAAAGGAGACCATGGCCTGATGCTGGCTAGGAGTGGAGCTCCATCCTCCACCCTTCTCTACTCTGCTTTCTCCCCAAAGCTGGACTTGTCTGGGTTATGTCTGTGGGCACCATGTGCTCTAGCTTCCTGCTGGGTTTGGATAATGGGGACAGGGTGAGATCAGAGTATGCCCTGCTGTCCTTGTCACAAAGTCCTCACGGGCTGGCTGTGTTCCTCTACCGAAGCCCTGAGGTCCCATCGGGTGGTGCTCTCGGGACAGCTCTCTCCAGCTCCAGGCTGTGGTAGCTGCTCCCTCCCCAGCCTCCAGAATTAGGGCTGATAATGTCACCCCACTGTCACAAACCAAAGGATACTGCATGATATGTTTTGGATTTGTGTCCCTACACAAATCACTTGTTGAATTGCAATCCCCAATGTTAGAGGTAGGGCCTGGTGGGAGGTGATTGGATCGTGGGGCCAGATCTTTCCATTTGGTGCTATTCTTTTTTTTTTTTTTTTTTTTGGAGACATGGTATCACTCTGTTGTCCAGGCTGGAGTGCAGTGGTGCGGTCTTGGCTCGCTGCAACCTCTGCCTCCCAGGTACAAACGATTCTTCTGCCTCAGCCTCCCAAGCAGTTGGGACTGCAGGCACGTGCCACCACACCTGGCTAATTTTTGTATTTTTTGGTAGAGACGGGGTTTCACCATGTTGGCCAGACTGGTTTCAAACTCCTAACCTCAGGCGATCTGCCTACCTCAGCCTCCCAAAGTGCTGGGATTACAGGCATAAGCCACCATGCCCAGCCAGTGCTGTTCTTGTAATAGAGTTCTCACGAGATCTGGTTGTTTAAAAGTGGGTGGCACCTCCTCCCTTTCTCTCTCTTGCTCCTGCTCTGGGCATGTAAGACGTGCCTGCTTCCCCTTCATGCCTTCTGCCGTGATTGTAAGTTTCCTGAGGTCTCTCCAGAAGCAGAAGCTACTACACTTCTTGTACAGCCTGTAGAACCATGAGTCAATGAAACCTCCTTTCTTATAAATTACCCAGTCTGAGGTTTTTTTTTATTATAACAATGCAAGAATGAACTAATATACTGCACTATCCCTTGTGGTTTCCTATACTCTGCTCACACTTTTAACAAAATGTCCTCAAACTATTCTATTTGAGTATGCCATGTGTTTGCAGCTGAGACCTTGCCTGATTGACACACTAAAATTTCTTATCACTTCACCTTCCTAAATCATATACTTAAGACTTTTCTAGCAGGCTTCCCCTGACATGGTTAGAATTCTGACAAAGAACTGGGTGTGGTGGTGTGTACCTGTAGTTCCAGCTACTCAGGATACTGAGGTGCGAGGATTGCTTGAGGCCAGGAGTTCGAGGCTGCAGTGAGCCTTGCGATCGTACCACTGCACTCCAGCCTG
Source organism: Pan paniscus (assembly GCF_029289425.2). Lineage (NCBI taxonomy): Eukaryota > Metazoa > Chordata > Mammalia > Primates > Hominidae > Pan > Pan paniscus. The sequence goes on from NC_073267.2 coordinate 25,120,021, forward strand.
GACACATAATGAGATGCTGTCTTTAAAAAATTTGTTTAAATTAAAAAAAAAGGAATTCCGACAAAGCACATTCCACCCCATTCAGAGTCCTGATGTGGAAGATTGCAAAAAATGGCCACAGATTGCTTTTCATCTTGTATTCATGTCTGTGTCTGTGTCCCTTCACACAGTGAGTTTTCAGCTCCTTCCATAAAGAGATGGAATCTGTTTTTTCACCACTGGATTCTCAGCTTGGCCATGTGACCTGCTTTGGCTGATGAGCCATTAGCAAATGTGACACAAACAGAAGCTTGAAAAGTGCTTATGTATTGCTGCTTTGGGGTCCCTTGTTGATATCATGTGAACAAGCCTAGGCTTGCCTGCTAGGGATAAGAGACATATGGCCCAGCCACCCCTGCCAAAAGCCAACCAACTACCAACCAACTTTCAGAAACACAGCCATCCAGTTGACTAGCAGCTGACCACACATGCATGAACAAGTTCAGTCAAGACCAGCAGAAGAACCACTGTGCTGAGCCCAACCTAAATTGTCATCTCACCAAATTCTGAGTTGAATAAATTTAAGTGATGTTTTAGTTTTGAGCTCTTGAGTTTTGGGTTGATTTTTATTTAGCAAAAGCTAACTGGTATATACATTTCTCTTTAAAGCCCTCAGAGTCCTGGAAAAGGCCCTGGGATACCTCCAGCTTGATAGTCAGATTGCCCTGCAGACACAGCCAGACCTCCCCTTACCACCCTTTCAACAGGTCCCTCAGATAGCCTTCTCACAATGTGCTGAGTCCTGACTTATATCCTCTGCAGGACAGGAGATACTGACCATACTGCCTCTCCACCTCTCAGTGCTCCAGCTGACGAAAGCCCTGGCTCTCACCCATTCCCGAACACCATGGGATACAAACCATTAATCCCTGTTGTTTTTGGGTCCCCAAGATGTACAGGCTGCCATCTGCTGGGTCAGAGAGAAAGGCCATTCTGTGGAGCAGAGAGAAACAAGGAGACCAATGGGTTCTTGCCCCCTGGTTTCATGAAGGCCCCAAATTCCTTCCAATTTCTCAGCTACTAGGAGCCTGTTCTTGTAGGAAACATCATGGGGCTCCAAGACCCTCCCCTATATCACATCCAGAGCCAATTCTCTTCCCTTACTTCCAACATGTCCCTGCCCCACATACAAACTCTCTCCAGACAACTATGAGTCCCACATCTCCCAGAAGCCTCCTCCTTAAAAGGCCCCAGGTTCACTTACTCCGTGACGTACGTTGGTCCTTCGATGACGGGATCTGCAGGGACAGGGACACAGAACATAAGCAGTTCCCTCCAGACTCCACTGAAAAGCACAGCTCATATTCACTGAGCTATGGCATGACTGTGATGTCAAGCACTTGGTGTGAATGTAATGCCATCTTCCCAAAAACTCTGTCAGATAGGGTCATATCCTTTGCCCCATTTTACAGATGAGGATGTTGAGGATCAGGGAGGTAAGGTGAGTTTCTCAAGGCCACACAGCTGGTAAGCAGTGAAGCTGCCTGTAGATACCAGCTTATTGGATTCTAGAGCCCATGTTCTTATTCTCTATGCCACAGTGACTCCCCCTTCACCAATCTATGGGCCCAAGGAGGGAGGAGGGACCACCTCTTGCTCACCATCCCTCAGAGTCCACTTCAGGTCCCCTGTCTGCTTGCTTAGTGCGTGGAGACTTCCATCCAAGGTGGACACCAGCAGGAGGTTCTCTGGCCTGAGAGTATGAACCTGCAAGGGGGTAGAGACAAAGTCAGCTCTCTGAGGGGTCTGGGACCACCCTTTGCTCCTGTCCCAAGCAGGGCTGGCCATGACTCCCCTTCCCCCAGATGGGGATGCAGCAGGGGAGGAAGGGTGATCGGGGAACGTGCTGGTGTCACTCATCATCTCTTTGACCCTAGAGAGGGGTTATAGTGGGAGCTGGGGGGTTCCGAGGGGAGGTTTTGGCTCCCAATGTATCTAAATTCCCAATTACTTACCTCCTTCCTCAATTCATTCTGGTTTTCCAAAGAAGACTAAAGGCCTTTACAAAATGACTTCATTGTTTGTTTTGTTTCTTTTTGTTATTGTTCTTGTTGTTTTAATATAAGACAGGGTCTTGCTCTATTGCCCAGGCTGGAATGAAGTGGCATAGTCATAGCTCACTGTGGCCTCAAACCCCTGGGCTCAGCTGATCCTCACACCTCAGCCTCCCAAGTAGTTGGGACTACGGGTGTGTGTCATCACACCTGGCTAATTTTTGTATTTTTTTGTAGAGATGGGGTCTTGCTATGTTGTCTAGGCTGGTCTGGAACTCCTGGTCTCAAGCGATCCTCCTGCCTCAGCCTCCCAAAGTATTGGGATTACAAGCTTGAGCCACTGCACCCATTCTAAGACTGGTATTATTAGTTTTCCCATTCTACAGAGGAGGGAGACTGAGGCTCAGGAAAGTTAGGTCATTGGTTAGGTCATTGGCATAAAGCCACAGAGATAATAAGTGGCAAAACGAAGGACTTGAGTTGCCATCCCTCTGATTCCTATGCCTGGCCTCTTTTTCCTCTGCCACAATGTCTACCTCTTTTGGGACGCCCCTTTCTGCCTCCCCAAACCAGCCCAGCTGGTTTTGGTGCCAGGATCCAGTGGGTCCCTTGACCCAAGGCTGGGGGGTGCCCTTGGGAGGGGGGCTGGAGCCACCCGTACTTACATCTGGCGATCCTGGGCTCACTCACCTGCTCCAGTCCCTCCTTGAGCAAACAGGGTGAGGCTGAGCTCCCAGCAGGAGGCCTAACATCCGGGTGGCCCAGCCGCACCCCTACAAAGGCCACATCCTGCTTCAGGACCCTCAGGCTTGGGGCTGGGCCACTGGTGTTGAGTGGGGGGTCAGGAAATTATCTGCTAGCCCCTCTTTCTTTCTGGGCTTCAATTTTGTCATCTGCAGCATGGCAGGAGGGAGAACGGTTTGGAGAAGAGGCTGCAGATTGGTTGCCCAGAAATGAATTTTGTTTGACCATCTAGTGCTTAAAAATTTTTCAATTAGCTGCCAATTTTTTAAAAAATTGGATGATTTCTACAAAAAAACCAAGATTTCAAATCTTTCTCATTTCTAATTTTTCCAGAGACATCCGATCTGGCCACACTGGGCTTGCATTCTTAGCTGACAACCATGAGGTGGACCCATGAGGTGGAAGCTGGGAATGAGAGGTGCCTAACTCTACCTGATCGCTTTTGCCCCATGGGGGTTCTAGGCGGGACACCTGGATTCTTAGGCCAGGCGACTTTTGCCTCCTGGCTGCATTTCTGTAAGACTCTCCTATTCCTGGCACCGGGGGAGCAGATACTGACACTCCCAGCTCATTTATCCCATAGGTTCTGAACCTGGGGTGCAGCCATGGGTAAGGGGACCGTATTGTAAAGCCTCTGAAATTGCAAAACTGGGCGTGCAGGCTCATTTCTCAGCAGAGGGCCCTGAAGTCAATCATATTTTCAAAGGAAGCCAGGATCCCCAGAAGTTTTAAGAGGCCTGGCTTTCGTGCCCAGGTGCCCCCCTCCCCCAGACTACACCTCTCCCTGCTGAAGAGGCGGGGTGCTCGGTCTACTCTTGCCTTTCCACGCTGGCAGATCTCCCCAGCTAGGTATTTGTTGGGGGCAACTGGCGGCTCCCCAAACCCAGGAGGCTTTTACTCCGTTGGGGCCGAGTTGGGACCACCCAGGCGTGAGGGAGGGAGAGGTGCCCCCGTGGCCCCGCCGCGCCCTCGCCCCAAGTGCGACGCCGCCCCCTGCGCCCCGCGACCAGACTTTGGGGACTTGGCGTCGGTCCCTGGCTCTCACCTGTGGACTCAGCGTCCCGAGCAGCAGCGCCGCGAACTGGAGCTGGAGCCCCAGCCGGGGCCACGGCCTCGACCCCCTGACCGCACTCGCCATAGCGCCTGGGCAGCTGCACGGCTGGCCAGGTCCCTGGGTGCCTCCAGGGGAGCGCTCTGTCCCCGCCCGACCCGGAGAAGGCTCCGCCCCTGGCTGGGCCTGCAACCCCAGCCTGGAGTCCTCGCCGATCCCCGCCCTTCTCATCACACTCCCAGCCTCATCCTCGCGTCCCAGGCACCCCACCAAACACGGTGGGGCGCTTTCCCGGGAGAGGGATTTTACTGAGCCCACTTATGGAGAACTTACCACGTGCCGAGGACCGTGCCGGTTCATCATCAGTTCCTGGAGTCCTCACTGCACAGCAGGTACAAGCGGAGGCTGAGAGCCGCAGTCCCAATACAGATCCGCCTGATCTCAAAGCCTGCGCTCTTTATCCATTGCACCAGCGGATCCCGGTGGGCTATCAGGAAATAGCGATTAATTGGTGAATTCAGTCGTTCGTTCAATAAATATTTATTATGGGTCAGGTAAGTGGCTCACCTCTGTAATCCCAGCACTTTGGGAGGCCTAGGAGGGAGGATCACTTGAAACCAGGAGTTGGAGACCAGCAACATAGTGAGACCCCATCTCTACAAAAAAAATTGGCCAGGTGTGGTGATGTCCACCTGTAGTTCCAGCTACTCGGGAGGCTGAGGTGGGAGGATTGCTTGAGCCAGGAAGTCAAGGCTGCAGTGAGCTATAACTGTGCCATTGCACTCCAGCCTGGGCGACAGAGAGAGACACACTCTTCAAAAATAAAATAAATAAATAAATATGTATGTATTTATTTTTTGAGACAGAGTTTCGATCTTGTCACCCAGGCTGGAGTGCAATGGCACGATCTTGGCTAATTGCAACCTTTGCATCCTGGGTCCAAGCAATCCTCCTCCCGAGTAGCTGGGATTAAAAATGTGGGCCAACATGGCCAGCTAATTTCTGTATTTTTAATAGAGATGGGGCTTCACCACTTTGGCCAGGCTGGTCTCGAACTCCTGACCTCAGTTGATCCGCTCACCTCGTCCTCCCAAAGTGCTGGGATTACAGGCATAAGCCACCGCGCCCAGCCAATAAATATGCATTTATTATAAGCTATGACATGCCTGCCTGATGAACAAGATGATGAGGTCCCTGTCTTCGCAGAGCTTAGAGATTCCTATGCCTTAGATGTAAGACAACTCCGCATGGAAGGGCACCTTCTAATGGCCGTGACCACCCTTGCTCCTGGTAGATGTCTCCAGTTTTGTTCAGAGAGGGTCTGCCAGGGTCCTTGAAGGTAAGGTCCACCCTGTTTGCAAGTTTCAACTCATTCATGTCTCCTTCATCCTTGTGTAAAAATAAAAAAAATTAAAAAAAAATCCCTGCTGATTTGAGGGTCATGCAGCCCAGCTCTGCCACCTTCTCCCCCTCCTCTTTGTCATCCTTGGCCCTCCAGTTACTGAAAACTTGGTAGCTTGGCCCCTAGCCTTCATCTCCACCACAAATCCTGCCACTCTCCTTGGTGTCTTCAATGTCCACGGTACAGCCTAGCCAGCATTGCAGCCTCTCAGTGGCTGTACCTCTTTGGAGACCTTATCCCCCATGCCACAACTGCACGTTATGCCCTGGGCCCTTGTCACACTCAGAACCACTTTAGTTCCAACGTCCCTTTCTCTGATTGCAGCCTCCTCTCCATGCAACGGTTTCACCCTTTCATTCTCCCTATCCCTGTGCCCTGACCTACACGGTACCTTCATCCCTCAGTCTCTCTTCCACTCTGTCAGCCCCTTCCTTGTCCTTATCCTGCTTGGACCTCCTAGCTGACCATCTGAAGGAACTACACCACTGTCTTAGGCTGGGTTGAAACAGGTTGGGATTTTTGTGAAAGTTATTTCACACTAAGCCATACCAGGTTCAGAAGTTCAAGAGCAGCCTGGGCAACATAGCAAGACCTCAGTCTCTACAAAAAATAAAAAATAAGCCAGGCACGCTGGTGTGCACTAGTAGCCCCAGCTACTTGGGAGGCTGAGGTAGGAGGATCCCTTGATCCCAGGAGATCCAGGCTGCAGGTAGCACCACTGCTCTCCAGCCTGGGCAACAGAGTGAGACCCTGTCTCTAAAAAACAAAACAGGCTGGGCGCGGTGGCTCATGCCTGTAATCTCAGCACTTTGGGAGGTCGAGGTGGGCGGATCACCTGAGGTCAGCAGTTTGAGACCAGCCTGGCCAACATGGTGAAACCCTGTCTCTACTAAAAATACCAAAATTAGCCGGGCGTGATGGCGCATGCCTGTAATTCCAGCTACTTGGGAGACTGAGGCAGGAGAATTGCTTGAACCCAGGAGGTGGAGGCTGCAGTGAGCCATGATCGTGCCATTGCACTCCAGCCTGGGCGACAGAGTGAGACTTTGTCTCAAAATAAATAAATAAATAAAAAACAAGACAAAACAAAACAAAAACAAAGAAATATGTACATTATGAAGTCTTTAGTTTACTTGGTTGCTCTTTCATGCTTAGCTGTTCCAACACCCCTAAACTGGCCCAGTACTCCTAACTTTATAACAAAAGTGATTGTTTGCCACTGTAGAACCTAACCCAAGCTATTGAGTGTGTGAATGAACCATCCTTTCTGCTCTATATTTTGTACACTCTGCATTGTTTTGAAATGTACATTGTGTTTACTATGCTTGGATTCAGGCATTTCTCATGCAAAAAATTTGACTTGCATAAAATACAAACTGCAAATGAACTGGAATAAATTGTGTGTGTGTGTGTAATGATAAAAGCAATATACATTCTAGAAACTTTGTAAAATTCAGAAAAATTTAAATAAGAAAATATCTGGACAGGTGTGGTGGCTCACACCTGTAGTCCCAGCTACTCAGGAGGCTGAGGTGGGAGGATCACTTGAGCCTAGGAGCTGGAGGCTGCAGTTAGCTGTGACTGCACCACTGCACTCCAGCCTGGGCTAAAGAGCAAGACACTATCTCAAAAACATTAATAATAATCAGCTGGGTGCAGGGGCTCATCCTGTAATCCCAGAACTTTGGGAGGCTGAGGCAGGTGGATCACTTGAGGTCAGGAGTTCCAGACCAGCCTGGTCAACATGGTGAAACCCCATCTCTACTAAAAATACAAAAAAAAAATTAGCCGGGTGTGGTGGCCGATGCCTGTAATCCCTGTAATCCCAGCTACTAGGGAGGCTGAGGCAGGAGAATCGCTTGAACCTGGGAGGTGAAGGTTGCAGTAAGACAATGTCGCGCCACTGCACTCCAGCCTGGGTGACAGAGCGACACTCCATCTCAAAAAAAAAAAAAAAAAAAGTGGAACATGCATGCTCAAAATAGAGACAGAGAGAGAAAGAAAACACGTGTGCTCAAAAAATATATGTGTATGAAGAGAGAGAGAGAGGTAAAAAGAGAAAGAACATGTGTGCTCAAAATAGAGACAGAGAGAGCATGCATGCTCAAAAGAAAGAAAGAGAGAGAGAGGGAACAAAGAGAGACAGAGGTAAAGAGAGAGAACATGCGTGCTCAGAAAAGAGAGAGAGAGAACATGCGTGCTCAAAACAGAAAGGCAGAGAGAGGCCGGGCGAGGTGGCTCACGCCTGTAATCCCAGCACTTTGGGAGGCCAAGAAGGGTGGATCACCTGAGGTCAGGAGTTTGAGACCAGCCTGGCCAATATGGTGAAACTCCATTTCTACAAAAATACAAAAATTAGCCAGCATGATGGCGGGTGCCAGTAATCCCAGCTACTTGGGAGGCTGAGGCGGGAGAATTGCTTGAACCTGGGAGGCGGAGGTTGCAGTGAGCCAAGATCGCGCCACTGCCTTCCAGCCTGGGTGACAGAGTGAGAGTCCATCATAAAATAAAATAAAATAAAATAAAATAAAATGGCAGAGAGAGAACACGTGCTCAAATATAAATGTGTATATATATACATACATACATACGTACATATATGCATGTATGTATGTGTGTGTATATATACATATATAGGGAGAGAGAGAGAGCGGTGGAGGGAGGGAGGAGGGAGACTTCAGAGGGGAAGGACAGGCGATGCAGCAGAGGCCATTGGCATCTCAGGGGCCGCCCGCTGGTACAGATGGTGACCAGACCCCCATGCCCTCTTGCCTGCTGGTGCTGTGTAGGCTCCACGGAACTTAAACCCACCCTGAAAAAGGCTAGGAGGAGCCAGATGGATTGAATTTCTTCCACCTGGCACAAAGGGAGCTTAAAATAAAAGTTACATTTTATAAAGTCTATGAAGTTCTATAAGATTTTACAAAGTTGATAAATTTTCTAAAGTTATAAAGAAATAAAATTCTGTTTCTTCCCTGCACCTCAATTTGTGCTCAAGGGCTCTGAAATCTCTAGATCTATACACACATCAATAGCTTTTCTCATATTCTAGCAACAGAGTAGAGAAAACAGGAAGAGAAAACAAAAAATATTCCAATCATAATACCACCAAAAGGAAAATGCCTAGGAATAAATTTAAGTAGAAAGGCACAGGACCTACAGAAAGAAAACCTTAAAATCTTATGAAAGACATAAAACAAAATGTGAACAAATATAAAGGGATGTTCCTGCGTGGGAAGATCTTATATAATTAATATGTTAATTCTCCCTGAATTAAGTTGGGCGTGTGGTAGCTCACATCTGTAATTCCAACACTTTGGGGGGCCAAGGCAGGAGGATTGCTTGAGGCCAGGAGTTTGAGACCAGCCTGGGCAACATAGCGAGACTCTGTTTCCACAAAAAAATTTAAAAATAGCTGGGTGTGGTGGCAGTGGGAGGATCACTTGAGCCCAGGAGTTTGAGGCTGCAGTAAGCAATAATTACACCACTGCACTCCAACATGGGTAACACAGTGAGACTCTGTCTCTAAAAACAAAAACAAAACAAAACAAAACAAAACAAAATCCAAAAAGCAAACCAAAAATTTTCCCCAACAAAACAAAAAACTCCCAAAAAAACAACAAAAAAATTCTCCCCAAATTAAAATATAAGTATAATGTAATTCTTTTGATCCAAGGTTTTAAAAATTGGCTAAAATAAAGATTATATGCAAGAATAAATGCTTGATGTGTTTATTTCACATTGCATGCCTGTATCAAAACACCTCATGTACCCCATAAATATATACACCTACTATGTACCCATAAAAATTAAAGATAAAAAATTTGAAATAAAATAAATGCTTGAGATCAGTCAAGAAAAGTGTGAGAATAAAGAAAAATGGGAAAGGGGCTTCTTTCTTTTTTTTTTTGAGATGGAGTCTCTCTGTGTTGCCCAGGCTGGAGTGCAGTGGCGCGATCTCGGCTTATTGCAACCTCTGCCTCCCGGGTTCATGCCATTCTCCTGCCTCAGCCTCCCGAGTAGCTGGGACTACAGGTGCCTGCCACCACGTCCAGCTAATTTTTTTGCATTTTTAGTAGAGACGGGGTTTCACCATGTTGGCTAGGATGGACTTGATCTCCTGACCTCGTGATCCACCCACCTTGGCCTCCCAAAGTGCTGGGATTACAGGTGTGAGCCACTGTGCCCAGCCGGAAAGGGGCTTATTTTTACTAGATATCAGAACATACTGCAAAACTACAGCATCAATATAATTTTAGCACAGGAATTGACAAATAAATAAATATACAAGTTGGATTAAACAGAGAATCCAGAAATAAATATCAATATATGTGATAATTTAATAAATGTCAAAGATGATATTTTTATTATTTATTTATTTATTTATTTAGAGATAGGATCTTGCTCTGTCACCCAGGCTGGAGTGCAGTGACATGATCATAGCTTGCTGCAGCCTCAAATTTGGGCTCACACAATCCTCCCACATCAGCTTCTCAAGTAGCTGGGACTACTGGTGCTCGCCACCACACTCAGCTAAAGATGATAGTTTAATTCATTGGACTATTTGATGAATCCTTGGCATAATTTTCTATCTATCAGGAAGAAATAAAATTTATTTCTTATATCACACATGCATTAGTTTTATATGGCTGCATAGCAAAGTACCCCCAAAATTGCTGGCTTTAAACAACAGCAGTTCTTCTTCGGCAGGTTCTGTGAGTCAAGAATGTGGGCGTGGCTTAGCAGGGCCCAGCGCTGCAAGTCTAGTGAGGCTGCCATCAGGATGTCTGTCTGGGCTGTACTCATCTTAAGGGTTGACTGGGGAAGGATTCACTTCCAGGCTCACTCTGTGGTTGATGGCAGGATTCATTTCTTTGTGGGCTGTTGGACTAAGGGCCTCAGTTCCTTAAGAGGTGTTGGTCCACCCTTGTTTGGTTCCTTGTCATGTGGGTCTGTCCAAAGGGCAGTGTATAACATTGCAAGTTAATTCATCAGAGAGAGATGAGAGAGAAAGCAGAGATGCTGGCAAGGTGGAAGTCACAGTCTTTTGTAACCTAATCTCAGAAATGATACCCTGTTAACATATTCTAAGCCCCCCTGACCTTTTTTTTTTTTGAGACAGTCTGGCTCTGTTGCCCAGGCTGGAGTGCAGTGGTGTGATCTCAGCTCATTGCAACCCCTGCCTCCCAGGTTCAAGCGATTCTCATGCCTCAGTCTCCCAAGTAGCTGGGATTACAGGTGCACACCACCACACCTGGCTAACTTTTTGTATTTTTTTTTTTTTTAGTAGACATGGAGTTTCACCCTGTTAGCCAGGCTGGTCTCAAACCCACCTCAAGTGATCCTCCTGCCTTGGCTTCCTAAAGTACTGGGATTACAGGCATGAGCTACTGCACCTGGCCTAACTTTGCTATATTCTATTTGTCAGAAGCCAGTTCCAGCCTCCACTCCAGGGAGGAGATGATACAAGGTCATGAATACCAGCAGGTGACAATCACTGGGGCCATCTTAGAAGCCTGCCTACCACAATACATAAAATACATTCTAATGGATTAAAGGTAAATGTGAAAAATAAGACAATAAAGTTCTCTGAGGATGGTTTACAATACTACATGAACTATCTAGGAGCTAGGAGACGGGAAAATTTATTTTGTATTTTATAGTAAACTTTTTGTTGAAGTATAGCGTACCTACAGAAGGCACAAAAATCACAGGTCCTATAGTGAACACATCTGTTTGACTGTGATTGTTTGTGTTCTGTTTTTTGTGCACAGATCGACAAACAGAACTTGAGCAACTCCCCCAGAAAGTTCCTTGTGCCCTGTTTCAAGAGTAACCTCTACCTGGACTTCTTACACCACAGATTATTTTTGTCTGTTTTTGATCTTTATATAAATGGAATCATACAGCATGTGCTCTTCAATGTCTGGCTTCCTTTTTAGTATTATTTTTGTGAGATGTGTAGGTGTAGTTCATTCTCATTGCAGTATAGCATTACTTTGTATAAATATGCCACAATTTATTTATTCATTCTAATTTTTTTTTAACTTTTATCCTAAGTTCAGGGGTACAAGTGCAGGTTTGTTCCATAAGTAAATTTGTGTCATGGGGGTTTGCTGTACAGATTATTTCATCACCCAGGTATTAAGCCTAGTACCTATTAGTTATTTTTCCTAAACCTTTGCCTCCTCCCACCCTCCACTGTTTCGGGAAGTCAGGGACCCCAAACGAAGGGACCAGCTGGAGCCGTGGCACAGGAACATAAATTGTGAAGATTTCATTTCAATAGGGACATATATCAGTTCCCCAAATTGTACTTTTATAATTTATTATGCCTGTCTTTACTGCAATCTCTTAACATAAATTGTGAAGATTTCATTTTAATATGGACATTTATCAGTTCCCAAAATTAATACTTTTATAATTTCTTACGCCTCTCTTACTTCAATCTCTTAATCCTGTTATCTTCGTAAGCTGAGAATGTACGTCACCTCAGGACCACTATTGTGTTAACTGTACAAATTTATTGTAAAACATGTGTGTTTGAACAATATGAAATCAGTGCACCTTGAAAAAGAACAGAATAACAGTGATTTTCAGGGAACAAGAGAAGACAACCATAGGGTCTGACTGCCTGTGGGGTTGGGCAGAATAGAGCCATATTTTTCTTCTTGCAGAGAGGCTATAAATGGATGTGCAAGTAGGGAAGATATCGCTAAATTCTTTTCCCAGTAAGGAATATTAATAATTAATACCCTGGGGAAGGAATGCATTCCTGGGGGGAGGTCTATAAAAGATCTCTCTGGGAGTGTCTGTCTTACATGGTTGAGAGAAGGACTGAAATACGCCCTGGTCTCCTGCAGTACCCTCAGGCTTATTAGGGTGGGGAAAAACCCCATCCTGGTGAATTTTTGGTCAGACCGCTTCTCTGCTCTCGAACCCTGTTTTCTGTTAAGATGTTTATCAAGACAGTATGTGCACAGCTGAACATAGACCCTTATCAGGAGTTTCTGATTTTGTCCTTGTCTTGTTTCCTCAGAAGCATGTGATCTTTGTTCTCCTTTTTGCCCTTTGAAGCATGTGATCTTTGTGACCTACTCTCTGTTTGTATACCCCCTCCCCTTTTGAAATCCTTAATAAAAACCTGCTGGTTTTGCAGCTCAGGTGGGCATCACGGTCCTACCGACACATGATGTCACCCCCGGAGGCCCAGCTATAAAATTCCTCTCTTTCTACTCTTTCTCTTTATTTCTCAGCCGGCTGACACTTACGGAAAATAGAAAGAACCTACGTTGAAATGTTGGGGGCAGATTCCCCTGATACTCCACCCTCCAAAAGGCCCCAGTGCGTGTCATTCCCCTCTATCTGTTCTCACTTATAAGTGAGAACATGCAGTATTTGGTTTTCTGTTGCCGTGTTAGTTTGCTAAGGATAATGGCCTCCAGCTCCATCCATGTCCCTGCAAAGGACATGATCTTGTTCTTTTTTATGGCTGCACCATTGTAGTGTTGATGGGCATTATTTTTTTTCCCCACCAGTTTTTGGCTTTTATGACTAGTTCTATGAATATTCTTGTACTATTTTATTTCATATTTTACTTTTAGAGATAAAGTCTCATTCTGTCACCCAGGCTGAAGTGCGGCAGGTTGATCATAGCTCACTGCAGCCTCCAACTCCTGGGCTCAAGTGATCCTCCTGCCTCAGCTTCCCAAATAGCTGGGACTACAGGTGCATGCCACCACCATGCCTGGCTAATTATTTTATTGTTTTGTAGAGGCAGAGGTCTCGCTATGTTGCCCAGGCTGGTCTCAAACTCCTGGCCTCAAGTGATCTTTCTGCTTCAGCCTCCTAAAGTGCTGGGATTACAGGCAGGAGCCACTGTGCCCAGCTGTACATGTCTGTACATGAACGTATCTATGCATTTCTGTTGGGTATATACTTAGCAGCAAAATTTTTGGGTCATGGGAAATGTGTATGTTCTGCTTCAGAACATTTTGCCAAACAATTTTCTAAACTACCAGATTGCACTTGGTGGTGGTGGTGGGGAATTTCTTATGCAATACAGAAAATATAGAAGCTTTAAGAAAAAATGATACACATAAAATATATAAAAACTTAAAACTTTAGAATAGACACCATAGACAAACATCGGATTAGAAAAAATATTGGCAACATGGAAGATAAGTAAAGGATTAACATCTATTATATACAAACTGTTCCTATAAATCGACAAGAAAAAGAAAAACAACCAAAAAATATGCAAAGTCTATGAATAGGCTCTTACATAATATCAATTCCACACATGTGAAAATGTGCTCAAAATCACTAGCAGTCAGAGAAATGTAAAAACAAGATTAAAAAAGTAACAGCAAGTATATCACTTTATGCCCATAAATTTGCAAAAATTAAAAAGAAGTCTGCGGGAATAAAAGAATATTGAAAATTGCTGAAGCTGAGCCATGCGTTTTTGGAGGTTCATCATACTATTCTGTTTGCATTCAAAATGTTTGAAAATGTCCATAAGATAAAGAAAAGAAGAAAAAAATTAGCCGAGCTTGGTGGCGTGTGCCTGTAGTCCCAGCTACTCAGGAGGCTGAAGCAGGAGGATCACTTGAACCCAGGAATTTAAGGTTGCAGTGAGCTATGATTGCGTCACTACACTCCAGCCTGGACGACAGAGCAAGATATTGTCTAAAAAAAAATAAACAAATTAGTAAAAAGAACAAGAACAAGAAAAGGAAACCCAAACAAACAAAAAAGAAGGCTAAACCTATTGCAGTCAGAGAAGAACACAGTCACACGTGGTACTGGTGGAAATGTAAATTGTTACAGACTTATTTGGTTATTTTGTTTTTGTTTTTTAAAAAATGTTTTGTAGAGATGGGGATCTTGCTATATTGTCCAGGCAAGAAACTCGAACTCCTGGCCTCAAGCAATACTCCTCCCTCAGCCAATACATAACTCCTTTGACCTGGAAACCCCACTCTCGGGGATAAAAATAAAAGCACCAGGTTTATAATGGTAGAAATATCAATGTGCTTACTGTAGCATTGTTCTTAGTGACAAACAAGTGGAAACAATGAAAGTATCCTTCAATTGAGAAATAGCTGACTAAAGGCCATTGTGGATGGATCACTTGAGGCCAGGAGTTCGAGACCAGCCTGGCCAACATGCTGAAACCCTGTCGCTACTAAAACAAAAATCAAAACAAAATTAGCCAGGTGTGGTAGCGCACACCTGTAGTCTCAGCTATTTGGGAGGCTGAGGCAAGAATCACTTGAACCTGGAAGGCAGAGGTTGCAGTGAGCCGAGATTGCACTACTGCACTCCAGCCTGGGCAACAGAGTGAGATTCTGTCTCTAAATAAATAAATAAATAAGAAATAGTTGACTGAACTATATAACATCTGCAATTTGGAGTATTATGCAGCTATTAAAAATAATATATTAGAGGCCAGGCTCAGTGGCTCATGCCTGTAATCCCAGCACTTTGGGAGGCCAAGGTGGGCGGATCACCTGAGGTCAGGACTTCGAGACCAGCCTGGCCAATATGGTGAAACCCCGTCTCCACTAAAAATACAAAATTAGCCAGGTATGGTGGCTGGTGGCTGTAATCCCAGCTACTTGGGAGGCTGAGGCAGGAGAATTGCTTGAACCTGGGAGGCAGAGGTTGCAGTGAGCTAAGATCGTGCCACTGCAGTCCAGCCTGGGCAACAGAGTGAGATTCTGTCTCAAAAAGAATATATATATATATATACACACACACATATATATGAGGCTGGGCGTGGTGGCTCATGCCTATAATCCCAAAACTTTGAGAGGCTGGGGAGAGAGGATTACTTGTGCCCAGGAGTTTGAGACCAGCCTAGGCAACACAGTGATACCCTGTCTCTACAAAAAATTTAAAAAATTAGCCAGGTGTGGTGGCATGCATCTGTGGTCCCAGTTACGTGGGAGGCTGAGGCAGGAGGATTGCTTGAGCCCAGGAGGTCAAGGCTGCAGTGAGCTGTGTTTGTGTTACTGCACTCCAGCCTGAGTGACAGAGCGAGTCCCTGTCTCAAAAAAAAAAAAAAAAAAAAAAAGTAGAGTTACAGTCATTGACTTGGAAGAATTTCTTTGAGTCACATTGAGAATTGCAAGATGAGAAAACAACCTTATAGGAACTTATTTTTGTAAAACTTTGCAATATGTTTGTAAGTTATTTTATATGAGCATGGAGAAAAAGACAGAATGTAATATACTGGTTTGTTAACAGGGGTTTTGTGGTAGGCTGGAGGGAGTGTTATACTAATGAAGGAATAAAACCAGCAAAAAAGAAAGAAAAAAGCTACTAAAAAGTAGAAAATACTCTCATTATGTATCCCATTTATATAAAGTTGGATGTATCTATGTGATATGCCTGTATGCACTAATTTGCAAATATGTCCTTGACCAAATGAAAGAGCTGTTTATATTATTATGCAGAAATGTTTTTTAAAAAACAACTTTGGGGACAGTGTCTCTCTCTGTCACCCAGGCTCAAGTGTGCCCAGGCCGGTCTTGAGCTCCCAGCCTCAAGCAATCAGCAATCCTCCTGCCTCAGCCTCCCAAAGTGTTGGGATTACAGGCGTGAGCCACCACTCCTGGCCTGGAGCAGTTTTAATTCCCATGTTCACATACCCTGCCAGTTCTGCACATCATAAATTCAGTGGATTGGAATGTCTTTGGAAACAAAATGAGGGTCTTCCTTTCATCCTCCTCAAAAGACTCACTGTTGCTGCACATATGTGATTTACTTAATCGCTAAGTAATTTTCAAGGAAGGTTTTCTTGTCTCCATTTCACAGATGAGCAAACTAAGTTTCATAGAGGTTAAGTAATTTGTCCAAGTTTACAAAGCTAGTAAGTGATGCGGCTGTGATTCAAACTTAGGTCTGTTGGACTCCTGAGTCTGCGAGCTTAATCTCTATGTTCTATTTCCTTCCTCCTATTTTCCCCTTGATGTTTTCCCATGGTTTGCTTCTTCTAGATCATGGTGGTGTGAACTAATGAGCCGATTAAGGTTTAGGCTTCAAATAAAGGAGCCATTGGTAAGCGGTCCTGTTGCCTGGGCAGAAACAGTCCTTGGTGCTCATTTGGGCTATGCTAATGCACTGGCACGACACACTGGGTTTTTTTTGTTTTTTTTTTTTGAGACTGAGTTTCGCTCTTTTTGCCCAGACAGGAGTAGTGCAATGGCGCGATCTCGGCTCACTGCAACCTCCGCCTCCCAGGTTCAAGCGATTCTCCTGCCTCAGCCTCCCAAGTAGCTGGGATTACAGGAGCCCGCCACCACGCTCGGCCAATTGTTTTTGTATTTTTAGTAGAGACGGGGTTTTACCTTGTTGGCCGGGCTGGTCTTGAACCTCCTGACCTCGTGATCCGCCCGCCTCGGCCTCCCAAAGTGCTGGGATTACAGGCGTGAGCCACTGCGCCTGGCCTGTTGTTTTTTTGAGACGGAGTTTCACTCTTGTTGCCCAGGCTGCAGTGCAATGGCGCGATCTCGGCTCACTGCAACCTCCGCCTCCCAAGTTCAAGCGATTCTTCTGCCTCAGCCTCCCGATACAGATGGCCGCCACCACGCCCGACTAATTTTTCTTTTTTTGTATTTTTAGTAAAGACGGGGTTTCACCATGTTAGCCAGGCTGGTCTTGAACTCCTGACCTCAGGTGATCCGCCCGCCTCGGCCTCCCAAAGTGCTGGGATTACAGGCATGAGCCACCGCTCCCGGCCCACACTGGGGTTTAAGGCCAAAGCTGGTCCCTTTATCTCCCCCAGGGAACCTCGTGGCCTCATATCTCCTCCAAGAGCTCACCCACGCACAGTCAGAGCTCAGTCATTTCACTTTCTCCTCCCAGCCCCGGGCATGAGTAACCATCTCCTTAACGTCGGAAGAAGGCCAGAAGTCCTGCGGGACTGGGTTTCAGAGGCGGAGTCCTGCAGATTTCTGTTTTGCCTCACGAGAGGCCTCTAGTGGTAACATTTCAAACTGCAGGCTCATGATTCCATTGGAATGACAAAAGCAAGCCAAGGGTTCCAAGCTGTTGCAAGTATTGGTTACCCACGGAGAAGGGAGAGGGGGGAAGAAACAGGGTAGTGACTCGGCGGAGGCTTGAGGGAGGCTCCTGGGGGATCTAACTGCATTGTGTTTCTTGATACAGATGCAGGGGGCATGAACACTTTATTGACTGATTGATTTAAAGACAGTTGCATTCTGCCGTCCAGGCTGGAGTGCAGTGGCGCGATCTTGTCTTACTGCAACCTTCACCTCCCCGGCTCAAACGATCCTCCCATCTCAGCCTCCCAAGTCCAGTAGCTGGGACTACAGGCGCATGCCACCATGTCCAGACATCATTAACAATTAACGTATACACACTTACAATTAAATACATTATATTAAAGACAAAAGTAATAAATACTCAAAATATATTTTCTAATTCTTTTACTGTTGCCTCTGAGCACACTTGGGATTCTTTCTATCTATGGTATCTGTATGGTGGAAATACTATTACTATGTAATGGTGGGTTACACAGAATCATATCCCAACTCCATTCCAGTGACATCACATTACCATTTTGGAATCAGTTATGGTGCAAGTATTTCTGCCGTGGAAGTCAGCAGATGCTACAAGTTGGGGCTTGATTTATATTTTGTTGACCCCCTAAACTTTTATTTATTTATTTATTTTTTGAGACAGGGTCTCACTCTGTCTCCCAGGCTGGAGTGCAGTGGCGCTATCTTGGCTCACTACAACCTCCGCCTCCTGGGTTCAAGCGATTCTCCTGCCTCAGCCTCCTGAGTAGCTGGAATTACAGGCATGCACCATTACGCCTGGCTAATTTTTGTATTTTCAGTAGAGACGGGGTTTCACCATGTTGGCCAGGCTGGTCTTGAATTCTTGACCTCAGGTGATCCTCCCGCCTCGGCCTCCCAAAGTGCTGGGATTACAGGCGTGAGCCACCGCACCCGGCCGAAAATATTTTTTAGAAGTGTTGTGTCTGTTAATGACAAAAAATCAAGGAAATATTCTCCTTGTGTTTGAAATCTATTATCTGATTCAACAAAGAATTTCCTTTTGTCATTGAAAAATGGATAAAGTTCCAAAAAAATCTTCTTTTCATTTTTCTCTTCCTAGTTGTTTATGTAAACAAAAATATCAACAAATATGCATGTCAGAGCTACACTTGAAGAGCCAGTTGTTAAAAGTCTACTAGTACATCATAAGTGATACTCAAATAAAAGGTTAAAAACCAGTGAAGAAGCGGATACATGGATTTATGCCCTTATGGTAAAAATATGAGGGATTTCATACACAATGCTTTTGTTTAATTTTCTTAATAAAATATACAAACATTGAAAAGAAAACCTGGCTGGGTGTAGTGGATCATGCCTGTAATCCCAGCACTTTGGGAGGCTGAGGCAGGTGGACTGCTTGAGCCCAGGCATTCGAGACCAGCCTGGGCAACACAGTGAGACCTCCATTCTACAAAAAATCAAACCATGGTTCTACATGTCTGTGGTCCCACCTACTCGGGAGGCTAAGGCGGGAGGATTGCTTGAGCCCAGGTAGTCGAGGCTGCAGTGAGCTGTGATCACACCACTGCACACCAACTTGGGTGACAGAGATCTTGCCGCAAAAGACAAGAAAAAGAAAACCTAATTACTAAAACAAGCAAAACCTTGCATCTCAGCCTCGAGCTTGCTGAGCAATCACCCCGTTGAGCAGAATCTCTGCAGAGTCAAATAAGTTGCCTTGCATAGTAGACACAGTGGGATCCCACCCCCATTTCCCAGCTGCAGTGAGTGTTGGCTGTTTACAGCCCATAGCCGTCTCCCTTCCTCAGAACATTGCCCTGGGATGATGCAAGCTGCCTCTCCTGGAAGCTACCCAACCCTGTGGTCCTCAGAAAAGCCCTGCCCCTGTTCTCCAGGAAGAACCTTTCTGCACTATAGCCTATGCCCTACAAACCCTCACTGATCAGACCAAGGCTAGACTTTTCCTGAGACTACATCTTTGCTCCATCTCTCTCCCTGCCTCACCCTGTTTCCCTTTTCTCCCTTATGTTTGTTTCCAGAAGAAATAAATGAATAAACCCTATGCATCGGAAGCCCTGTCTCAGGCTTTGCTTCCAGAGGAATCAAGCTAAAATACCCTGGTTTGGCGGGATGTGGTGCCTCACGCCTGTAATCCCAGCACTTTGGGAGGCCAAGGTGGATGGATCACTTGAGGTCAGGAGTTTGAGACTAGCCTGGCCAACATGGCGAAACCCCATCTCTATTAAAAATACAAAAATTAGGCTGGGTGCAGTGACTCATGCCTGTAATCCCAGCACTTTGAGAGGCCGAGGCGGGTGGATCACGAGGTCAGAGGTTCGACACCAGCCTGGGCAACATGGAGAAACCCCGTCTCTACTAAAAATACAGAAATTAGCTGGGCGTGGTGGCGTGTGCCTGTAATCCCAGTTACTCAGGAGGCTGAGGTAGGAGAATTGCTTGAACTCAGGAGGCAGAGGTTGCAGTGAGCCAAATCGTGCCATTGCACTCCAGCCTGGGCGACAAGAGCAAGATTCTGTCTCAAAAAAAAAAAAAAATTAGCTGGGCACGGTGGCGGGCACCTGTAATCCCAGCTACTCAGGAGGCTGAGGCGGGGCAATTGCTTGAACCCAGGAGGTGGAGATTGCAGTGAGCTGAGATCGCACCACTGTGCTTGAGCCTGGGCAACAGAGCGAGACTCCATCTCAAAAAATAAAAGTAAAGATAAAATAAAATGAAATAAAAAAATGTCCTGGATGCCCAGGCTTTGAGAAGAAAAACCTAGGAGCATCAAACAACTTCCTGAGCTTGAGCTTGTACTTGAGAATAAGCTTTTTATCTCAAGTGGGCTAAATTTCTGCAAATCATTTCTCTTCTGGCTAATGAGGGCTGGGAGTTGTTTCTGGTGCACAGTCTGGGAACTTATTACAAATTCCTGGTCCCACCCCAGATCTATTGAGTCAGGAACCAGCCATTTGTGCCTCAGCAAATCCTCCAGGCCATTCTGATGCATCCTAGAGTTGGAGAACTACCAGTCTAAGTGTGATAAAATATTATTCTCTGAGTGGGGAGATGCAACACCCAGGCAACAGACTTATCCCTCCACCTCTCCCCTAGAACAAGGGGGTTAACCTCTTGATGGAGGATTTCTCCCAGTTCACAGGTGGGGAAATGAGGACAATTGGCATCTTGGAAAAACCAAAAGCAAGAAAGCTTTCCCTCTTTTCTTTTTTAAAAAATAATATTTATTACCCTACATGGTTTCTCCTCTCTTTTTTTTTTTTTTTTTTTTTTTTGAGACAGTCTTACTCTGTCACCCAGGCTGGAGTGCAGTGGTATGTATCTTGGCTCACTGCAACCTCTGCCTCTTGGGTTCAAGTGATTCTCCCACCTCAGCCTCCCCGGTAGCTGGGATTACAGGTATAAACCACCACATCCAGTTAATTTTTGTATTTTTAGTAGAGACAGGGTTTCACTATGTTGGCCAGGTTGGTCTTTAACTCCTGACCTCAAGTGATCTGCCCGCCTCCGCCTCCCAAAGTGCTGGGATTACAGGCATGAGCCACTGTGCCTGGCTTTTTTTTTTTCCTTCTATCTCTCCATCTATACACTTCTCCTTAGCTGACAATAGCAACATTATTTTAGACTTTGAGATCTTGAATCTTGCTCTTGGGTTGGGAAATGCTACTTTAAGAAAGAATCAGTGCTTTGATTTTAACTAGCTGCAATGGTCATCTTTGGTTCTGATATTTGCTTGTATTTTCTAAATTTGGGGGTGTGTAACTGGTCCTGAGATATCCTTGTGAGTTCTGTTGACTTCTAGAATTTTGGAAAGGTGAGACATGCTGAACTGAATAACCCAATCTACAGGCCTCGAAGGACTCACATGATCCACCGACCTATCTGAATGAGCTCTTTCAGTCTATCAAGATGGGCCAGGTGCAGTGTCTCATGTCTGTAATCCCAGCACTTTGGGAAGTCAAGGTGGGAGGATCGCTTGAGCCCAGGAGTTCAAGACCAGCCTGGGCAACAAAGCAAGATCTCATCTCTGCTAAAAAAAAAAAAAAAGACTGAGCATGGAGGTACACACCTGTGGTCCCAGCTACTCAGGAGGTTGAGGTGGGAGGATTGCTTGAGCTGGGGAGGTTAAGACTGAAGTGAGGACTATGATCACCACTGCACTCCAGCCTGGGCAACAGAGTGAGACCCTGTTTCAAAAAAAAAAAAAATGAGATGGCGAAGAATGACAGAGGGTAGAGAAGAATAATATAACAGGCGAAGTGTGGTGGCTCATGCCTATAATCCCAGCACTTTGGGAGGCCGAGGGGGTGGATCACCTGAGGTCAGGAGGTTGAGACCAGCCTGGCCAATATGGCAAAACCCTGTCTCTACTAAAAATACAAAAATTAGCCGGGTATGGTGGTGCCTGTAATCCTAGGTACTTGAGAGGCTGAGGTGGGAGAATCGTTTGAACCCAGGAGATGGAGGCTGCAGTGAGCCGAAATTGTGCCACTGCACTCCAGCCTAGATGACAAAGTGAGACACCGTCTCAAAAAAAAGAAAAATGCCCCAAAACCCAAAACAAAAACAATAACAATAACAATAATAACAGTAAAGATACAGGGTGTTTCCTATGGGCCAGGCACTGTACAAAGAGCCTTGC
Organism: Pan paniscus; assembly: GCF_029289425.2. NCBI lineage: Eukaryota > Metazoa > Chordata > Mammalia > Primates > Hominidae > Pan > Pan paniscus. The sequence continues at coordinate 25,141,964 of NC_073267.2, forward strand.
ATACATAGTGTCATATATTTCTCACAACAATCCTACAAGGTAACTACTACTATTATCCCCATTTCATCTATGACCAAATTGAGTCACAGAAAAGGTTCAGAGAAGTTTAGAGTTAACTTTCCCTAGACACACAACTTGTAAGCGAAATTATAGAAACAGGTGCCGGGTGCGGTGTCTTATGCCTGTAATCCCAGCACTTGGGAGGCTGAGGCAGGCAGATCACGAGGTCAGGAGATCAAAACCATCCTGGCCAACACGGTGAAACCCCGTCTCTACTAAAAATACTAAAATTAGCTGGGTGTGGTGGCGTGCGCCTGTAATCCCAGCTACTTGGGAGGCTGAGGCAGGAGAATCACTTGAACCTGGGAGGCGGAGATTGAAGTGAGCCAAGATAGGGCATCTGCACTCCAGCCTGGCGACAGGGCGAGACTCCATCTCAAACAAACAAACAAACAAGCAAACAAACAAAAAAATAAATTATAGAACCAGGCAGGCCAGTCTCAACAACAACAACAACAACAACAACAACAAAACCAGGGCCAGGCATGGTAGCTCACACCTGTAATCCCAGCACTTTGGGAGCCCGAAGGGGAGGATTGCCTGAGCCCAGTAGTTCGAGACCAGCCTAGGCGACATGGTGAGACCCTGTGTCTAAGAAGAAAAATAAATAAATAAATAAAATAAAGAGCCAGACTTTGAACCTTAGTGATCTGACTTCAAATCTGAAGTTCTTAACCTCTGTGCTATATTGCATTTCAGAGAAAATCCTTTGGACATGTTTTTGTTTTGTTTTGTTTTCTTTTCTTTTCTTTTCATTTCCTTAGGATGGAATGATTTTGCTGTGAGTTTTAGATTTCGGTGGAAGCACGAAACTGATGATAATAGTGGTAACATTTGCAGGGTGGTGGCTTATTTCGGATCATGGAACTGTCTACTTAAGCTCTGGGATTATCCTGGGTGCATTGCCTAATCCTGCAGACTAGATCCCAGGTGTGGGTGGATCCCCTCATAGAACATTATTTGAAATGGGAACTGGATTGGAGGTGAGTTCTTGGCTGTGTGTCATAGTGTGGCTGAAACTGAAGCAATGAGCTCACTCACTTTAGAAGTCTTTGGAAGCAACAATAAAGATGGCCGGGCACAGTAGCTCACACCTGTAATCCCAGCACTTTGGGAGGCCGAGGCAGGCAGATCACCTGAGGTCAGGAGTTCAAGACCAGCCTGGCCAACATGGGGAAACCCCGTCACTACCAAAAATACAAAAATTAGCCCGGCGTGGTGGTGGGCGCCTGTAATCCCAGCTACTTGGGAGTCTGAGTTAGGAGACTGGCGTGAACCTGGGAGGCGGAGGTTGCAGTGAGCCAAGATTGTGCCACTGCACTTCAGCCTGGCCGACAGAGTGAGACTCCATCTGAAAACGAAACAAAACAAAACAAAACAAAAAAACCCAGTAAAGAGACACTCGTAAGGTCCTCAAGGGTCTGCCCGTGGGTTTTGTCAGAACTCACAGTAGCTCTCCAGACTACAGTCAGAATAGTTCTATTCTGGCAACTCTCCCTTGCAACTCTGGCTCTCTGGCTCTCTGGCTGACAAGAGGTTTGGCTTTTGTTTTGTTTGTTTTGAGACAGGGTCTTGTTCTGTCGCCCAGGCTGGAGTGCAGTGGCGCAGTCTTGGCTCACTGCAATCTCTGCCTCCTGGATTCAGGCGATTCTCTTGCCTCATCCCCCCACATAGCTGAGATTACAGGCCCATGCCATCCCGCCTTGCTAATTTTTGTATTTTTAGTGGAGACGGGGTTTCGCCATGTTGGCTAGGCTGGTCTTGAACCCCTGACCTCAAGTGATCCACCTGCCTTGGCCTCCCAAAGTGCTGAGATTACAGGTGTGAGCCACCGTGCTCAGCCTTGCTTTGTTTTTTTGAGACAGGGTCTCGCTTTGTCCCACAGGCTGGAGTGCAGTGGGATGATCACACCTCACTCCAGCCTGGACCTCCTGGGCTCACACCATACTCCCGCCTCAGCCTCCCGAGTAGCTGAGACTATAGGTGCACACCACCACGGCTGGCTAATTTTCGTATGTTTTTTTAGTAGAGACAGGGTCTTGCTATGTTGCCCAGGCTGATCTTGAACTCCTGGGCTCGAGCAATCCTCCCACCTCGGCCTCCCAAAGTGCTGGGATTACAGGCATCAGCCACCATGCCTGGCTAGAGGCTTGGTGTTAAGTCTTTTATTTACCTGGAGAAAGTGTGAAGGGGAATGTTGGCCTCTAGGGAAGACCCCTTTCCATCCGTGGCCTCCTGAGGGGCCATTCAAGGTGTTAGGGAAAGTTTGGACTCTGGCTTGATGGTTTCGTTTTTGTTTTTTCTCTTTCACAGCTTTGAATGGTTCCTCTCTTCTCTCTCGAGGCTGGTGTGGCAGAAAGATCTGGGGCTGTTTCCTGCTATGTGTGTGTGTGTGTGCGTGTGTGTGTGTGTGTGGTTCAGAAGGGTTTGGTTCTAAGTAGATCTTTGGAAAATCTTTCCTCATTAAATTGGTGACATTAACCCAGAGGAGCCAATTAAAGGCCTAATGCAAAACCTACTTCCAGCGGGGGGCAGTAGAGTGTAGCAGTTAAACATGTGGGCTTCGCTTCTGTATTTGGGTTTGAAACTGGCTTCAACCAGTAGTTGCCACGCATTTGTGATTACACGCCTCTTTCAGTGAGAAATTTTTGAACCTGCACCCTCAAATATATATATATATATATATAATTATTTATAAGTTGTACGCATAATTCTGGTCCTATTTGTTATATCATAAAACATAATAAAATTGAAATTAAGAATGAAAAAATAAAATGAACTCTTAAAATGCTTTATTGAGGCATAATTGACAATGAATTGCACATATAAAAGAGCACGATTTGAAAAGTTTTGATATATATATACACACACACACGCACACACACCTATGAAACCATGACACAATCAAGATAGTGAACACACCCATCAGACCCAAAAGTTTCCTTTGCCTCTCTGTAACTACTCCTCACCCGTTTCTGCTCTTCTATCCCTGAGTAACCACCAATCCGCTTTCTGTCACTATAAATTAGTTTGCATTTTGTAGAGTTTTGTATAAATGGCATTGTACACTATGCCATTTATACAAGAAAATATGGATTATTTTCTTGTCTGGCTTCTTTCACTCGGCATAATTATTTTGAGTTTCAAGCTAATTACGGATGAAATTAAGGATGAAATAATGATGGAGTTAACTATTAAAAATACTGTTTTATTTTGTTTGTTTGTTAATGGTAGAAAATATTTGTGCTTTCAAATTGTAGATTTTTTTTTTTCAATTTGAGATACAGTCTTGCCCTGTTGCCCAGGCTGGTGTGATCATGGCTCACTGCAGCCTCGACCTCCCAGGCTCAAGTGAATCCTCCCACCTCAGCCTCCCAAGTAGCTGGGACAACAGGCAAGTTCCACCAAGCTCCGCTAATTTTTAAAGTTTTTTTTTTTTTTTTTAATACAGATGGAGGTCTTGCTATGTTGCCCACACTGGTCTCAAACTCCTGGACCCAAGTGATCCTTCCACCTCAGCCTCCCAAAGTCCTGGGATTACAGACATGAGCCACCACACCCAGCATATAGAGATTTGTCTTTATGTCCTGGATACTAGTTTTTTTTCTTTTACATTAGATTAAATTTTTTTAACTTAATTTTTTTTTGATGGAGTCTTGTTCTGTTGCCAGGCTGGAGTGCAGTGGCACAATCTCAGCTCATTGCAACCTCTGCCTCCCAGGTTCAAGTGATTCTCCTGCCTCAGCCTCCTGAGTAGCTGGGATTACAGGCACCCACCACCACACCCAGTTAATTTTTGTATTTTTAGTAGAGACGGGGTTTCACCATGTTGGCCAGGCTGGTCTCGATCTCCTGACCTCGTGATTCACCCGCCTCTACCTTCTAAAGTGCTGGGATTACAGGCGTGAGCCACCGCGCCCGGCCTAATTTAATTTCTGAGTAAGTACTACATTCACATGGTTTCAAACCTAACCATATGAAAACATATAAAGTGTGAACTCTCTCTAACTGTTGCTCCCTATTCATCTAAATGCACCATGCCCTCCCACATTCCTAAATAAGTTTCTTAGGCATCTTCTGGATTTATTTATGCAAATATATACACATATGTATGTATATATAGATATGCACTTTCTTGGTATTCTCTTCTTGTATTCTCCGGTTTTTTTGTTTTTTATTTTTTTGAGATGGAGTCTCACTGTGTCACCCAGGCTGGAGCGCAGTGGTGCGATCTCGGGTAACTGTAGCCTTTGCCTCCCATGCTCAAGTGATTCTCCTGCCTCAGCCTCCCGAGTAGCTGGGATTACAAGTGTGCACCACCACACCCAGCTAATTTTTGTATTTTTAGTAGAGACAGGATTTCACCATGTTGTCCAGGCTGGTCGTGAACTCCTGACCTCAAGTGATCCACCTGCCCTGGCCTCCCAAACTGCTGGGAATACAGGCATGAGCCACCGCTCCTGGCCACATTCTGTTGTATTTTTAACAGAAAAGATAGCATATTATTCACAATCATGCATATTGTTCTACAACTAGCTTTTTCATGTGACATATCTTGGAGATCTTCCTATATGAGTTTGTAGAAAGGTTTCTCCCTTCCTTCTTTCTTGCCTTCCTCTCCTTCCTTCCTTCCTTTCTTCCTTCCATCCTTCCTTCCCTCCTTCCATCCTTCCTTCCTTCCCTCCTTCCTTCCCTCCTTCCTTCCATCCTTCCTTCCTTCCCTCCTTCCCTCCCTCCCTCCCTCCATCCCTTCCTTCCTTCCTTCCTTCCTTCCTTCCTTCTTTCCTTCTTCTCTCTCCTTCCCTCTTTCTTACAGCTTCATTTTATTTCATAGTACTGTACTTTATTTAACCTGATGGACACTTGGATGGTTTCTGTTTCCTTTTTTTTCTTTTTTTTTGGCTAGGTAAAAAACCAATTTTGCATCAGATAACCTTGTGCACATATCATTTTACAAACATGCGAGTGTTTCTGTAGGGTTAATTCTTAAAAGTTGGATTGCTGAGTCTAGGAGTCCATATAATATATTTGGGATTTTAATGGATAGTATCCACATGACCTCTGCAGGAGTTATACCAATGAACACAACCCTCTACAGGGAGAAACTGAAATGAGAGTGCCTAGGTCCTGAGAGCCTCACCACCAGTATATTTTTCCAACTTCAGAATTCTTTTTTCTGTTCTCAGAAATTAAAAATGGTATCTCCGTGTAATTTTAATTTGTGTTTCTCTTAAGGCTAAAGTCAAATTAGATGCTTAGTTTTATGTATGTATGTATATATGTATGTATGTATGTATGTATGTATTTGTTTACTTATTTATTTTTGAGACAGTCTTGCTCTATCACCCAGGCTGGAGGGCGTTCCTGCAATCTCGGCTCACTGCTTCCGGTTTCAAGTGATTCTCGTGCCTCAGCCTCCTGAGTAGTTGGGATTATAGGCGTGTGCCACCACATCCAGCTAATTTTTTGTATTTTTAGTAGAGACAGGGTTTTGCTATGTTGGCCAGGCTGGTCTTGAACTCCTGGACTCCGCTGATTGGACCAGGCGTGGACACTTGATCCCAGCTAAGCCAAGTAGATCTATTCTCTTTAAAATCTGAATTGATGGCGGGCGGGTTTGGGAACCCTGGAGTGGTAAGATACTGTAGGATCTGGGTCAGAGTTGATGCTGTGGAACCCAAAGTCAAGGGCAACTCTGTTTTTTTTTAGGAGATGGGATCTCACTGTTGCCCAGTCTGTTCTCAAACTCCTAGCCTTGAGGGATTCTCCTGCCTCGGCTTCCCAAAGTACTGGGATCACAGGCATGAACCACTGCACCCAGGCACTAAGTCAAGGGCAAGTCCAAGTTACGGAGGAGACAGACTGTGGGAGCCTTTTAGAGGACACTGACTTACAGAGAAAAAAGAGAAATACCCAGAAAGAGAGAAGCAGAGAGGGAGATGATCTGCACCCAAAGACAGACAGACAGAGAGAGAGAGAACAAGAGAGAGCCAGAGTGCCAGGTAGCTGGTTAGCTGAACTTCTTGCTCTAGGTTTCCATGAAATTCCTCTGATCCTTATACTAAAATACGTTCCTTATAATGTATTTCATTTCCTTCAACAAATCCCCAGCATTTGGATGAGAAATATATAGAATGCATGCATATACATTGCTGGTGGAAGTGTAAAATCATATAAATACTTTGGAAAACAGTTGGGCATTATCTCTTCAAGTTGAATATATCCACCCTCCATATCTGTGGGTTCTGTATCTGTGGTTTCAACCAACCTTGGATTGAAAATATTCGGGAGAAAAACTCATAAAAAATAACAATACAACAATAAAAAATAATACCAAGAGGGCAGGCGCGGTGGCTCATGCCTGTAATCCCAGCACTTTGGGAGGCCAAGGTGGGTGGATCACTTGAGGTCAGGAGTTCGAAACCAGCCTGGCCAACATGGTGAAACCCCGTCTCTACTAAAAATACAAAAATTATCTGGGCATGGTGGCTAATGCTTGTAATTCCAGTTACTTGAGAGGCTGAGGCTGGAGAATCGCTTGAACCTGGGAGGGGAGGCCACAGTAAGCCAAGATCATGCCACTACACTCAAGTGACAGAGCGAGACTCTGTCTTTAAAAAACAAACAAACAAAAAAGCAATCAACATAAAAATGTGCTTTTTTTTTTTTTTTGACAGTCACCCTGTGACACTCACTCTGTCACCCAGGCTGGAGTGCAGTGATGTGAACATAGCTCACTGTAACCTTGAACTCCTGGGCTCAAGGACTCAAGCAATCCTTTCAGCTCAGCCTCCCTAGTCACTGGAACTACAGGTACACCACCATGCCTGGTCAATTTTAGATTTTTTTGTATAGATGGGGTCTCACTATGTTGCCTGGGCTGTTCTTGAACTCCTTGAACTTAAGGGATCTTCCTGCTTTGGCCTCCCAAAGTGCTGGGATTACAAGTGTGAGCCACCATGCTTGGTCTAAAATATGCACTTGTAAGGAATACATATAAAATGAACTAAACATAAATAGGAAAGCAAGAGAATGATGAATATGGGATTCAGGACGATGGCTCCCTACTTGGGGAAACCATGTGGTTAGAGGTTGGCTACTGCTAAGTTCCTAGCTTTTGTTTTGAGTGAGTGGTTTTGCGGATGCTGAATACCTTATTAAAAACTGCTAACTAACAACATAAAGGCAGGCCATACACGAAACACTGATAAGAGTATGCCTTGAGCCAAGGGTATTCATTATCATGAATAATCCAATTCTACGAACCTGATGTTCAAACAGAAAAAGAAATATAAAGGAGAGTGACTTTTAACAATCTTTAATAAATTTTATTACTGGTTAAAGGTACAAAAATGTTGACATGTGTTAACTCTTATATCCTCTTCTCCAATTTTATATTTTATGATGGTTACTACTAAAAAGCAATGCAGGCTGAGCAAAGTGGCTCACCCCTGTAATCCCAGCGCTTTGGGAGGCTAAGGTGGGCAGATCACTTAAGGTCAAGAGTTAGAGACCAGCCTGGCCAACATGGTGAAACCCCATCTCTACTGAAAATACAAAAACTAGTGGGGCATGGTGGTGCACCTGTAGTCCTGGCTACTCAGGAGGCTGAGGCAGGAGAATTGTTTGAACCCAGGAGATGGAGGTTGCAGTGAGTTGAGATCATGCCATTGCACTCCAGCCTGGGCAACAGAGCAAGACTCTGTCTCACCAAAAAAAGAAAAAAAAAAAGAGAAAAAAAACCAACGCAGAGTGGTATCAAACAATAGCCATAGTAACAGCTTTCGTTTTTTAGTGCATGCTGTGTACCAGATGCTGTGATAAGCCAATCACAGGCATTTATGTCATTTACTCCTGAACACATTCTTAGGTACCAGCTACTATTTTTCCCCTCCATTTACAATACCATTAAGGAAACTAAAGTTCAGAGAGATTTACTGAATTGCCTTAGGCTACATGACATATGGGCCAACACCCCATTAATTACACTTTTTTTTTTTTGAGACAATCTTGCTCTGTTGCCCAGGTTGGGGTGTAGTGGCATGATCTTGGCTCACTGCAACCTCTGCCTCCTGGGTTTAAGCGAATCTCGTGCTTCAGCCTCCCAGATAGCTGGGATTACAGGTGCACAACACCACGCCCAGCTAATTTTTGTATTTTTAGTAGAGACGAGGTTTCACCATGTTGGCCAGGCTGGTCTTGAACTCCTGATCTCAAGTGATCCGCCTGCCTCAGCTTCCCAAAGTGTTGGGATTACAGGCGTGAGCCACCACTCCCAGCCAATTACAGACAATTAATATAACAATTATGTGCAACATGCGAACTTCTTTTTTTTCTTTCTTTCTTTCTTTTGTTTTTGTGAGATGGAGTCTTGCTCTCTTGCCAGGCTGGAGTGCAGTGGTAGGAATCTCCACTTGCTGCAACCTCCACCTCCCAGGTTCAAGTGATTCTCCTGCCTCAGCCTCCCCAGTACTGGTATTACAGGCGTGTGCCACCATGCCCGGCAGCATTGTGTTTTTCATACAGATGGGGTTTCACCATGTTGGCCAGGCTGGTCTCGAACTCCTGACCTCAGGTGATCCATCCGCCTTGACCTCCCAAAATGCTGGGATTACAGGTGTGAGCCACCACGCTTGGCTGGAAACATCTTTTTTATCCTCAAATACCATTTAGAATCAATACAACTCAATTTGTAATCCTATTCTGCCCTCCCCCACCAAAAAAAAAAAAAAAAGATAAATTCCATCCCTATCTCCGTAGAACAAAAATGTACCTGTCGTACCTGGGGTGATCCCTTATTGATATCAAAGGTTTTTAGGTGTCTTTTCAGTTTCCCTGTCAAGGCACATTGGGAAATTCATGCCTGAATCTCTAGTAACATCTGTCTTGCCAGGAGTCAGCCAAGTGTGCCTGCCAAATCCTGCCTGCTGCCTGTTTTTGTGTGGTCTGTGGGCTAAGATAGTTTTTGCATTTTTTAATGATCAGAAAAAACCAAAAGGAGAATGGTATTTTGTGACATGTGAGAATTATATGAAATTCAGATTTCAGGGTCTGTAAATAAAGTTGTGTTGGAACTCTTCTTCCTTTGTCTATTGTCTATGCTACTTTTGCCCTGCAGAGCAGAGCTGAGTAGATGTAATACAGACCGTACAGCCTGCAAACTTAAAATATTTACTATCTGTCCCTTTGCAGAAAATGTTGGCTGATCCCTGTCTTATACTAACAAATTCACACATAGTAGCATATCCATTGCAAAATAACTTCAAGTTTAATTTTTTTTTTTTTTTTGCTGTTGTTGAGATAATTGCCATTTGTTTTGTGCCAGGGTTAGAGACATTGAGTACTTTTGGAGGAGATTCTTGGAGTGAACATTTTTTTCTTCCCAAAGAACTAACAAATGCCAGTTTGTGAAAACCGTAGTCACCATAACATTGTGGAATGTTGATAGTTGGTTTTGTTTCTAATGCAAACTGTTGTATCTATTTTTTTTTTTAAGAGACAGGATTTTGCTCTGTCACCCAGGCCGGAGTGCAGTAGCACGATCACAGCTCACTGCAGCCTTGACCTCCTGGGCTCAAGTGATCCTCCCCCTTCAGCCTCCCAAGTAGCTGGGACTACAGGTGCACACCACCACGCCCAGCTAATTTTTAAACATTTTTTGTACAGATGAGGTCTTGCTGTGTTACCCAGGCTGGCCTTGAATTTCTGGCCTCAAGCAATCCTCCCTCCTTGGCCTCCCAAAGTGCTGGGACTACAGGTGTGAGCCACCACACCAGGCTCATATCCCAGCTCTTAAGATGGTGCCTGGCATAGAGTAGGTGCTCAGTAAATCTTTGTTGAATAAATGAATGACTGAATATATTTAGTGTCTACCTCCTCCATTGGACTTAGCTCTATGGGTCTGGGACTGTGTCTCTTTTGTTCACTGCTCTAATCTCAGCATCCAGCACATGTTTCTCAAATGAGTAAGTAGAAAGAACAGAGTTGAGGACCTGCCCTTTATGTCCACCAGAGGATGGCGACATAGTTGCTTTTTCTCCTTTCCATCCTCTCACTCCTCCTCCCTTTCCCCACTCCTTTTGTTCTTCTCTTCCACTCCGCTTCTTTCCCCACCCTTTTTCTTTTTCTGCAGAGGATGACCTGGTTTTAGTTTTTAGTCTTGCTGCTAATTGTCCCTGTCTCTGAACCCTTTGACTCAGCCTCTGATTTAATTGGTCTGAGATTGAGCCCCCATATCTCTTATTTTTTAAACATACCAGGTGATTCTCATGTTGCCCATTTTTCTTGCTCGTGATTGCTTTTTGCATGAGCATGTAAGGAAATCTCTGCAAATGAGGGAAAAGGGGAGGCCTTTTGGGAGAGACTTCTCGAAAAGATTCCTTTCTCATAGGAGGCATCCCTATATATTTTACTGTCTGTTTTTTTTTTTTTTTTTTTGATGGAGTCTTTCTCTGTGGCCAGGCTGGAGTGCAGTGGCGCGATGTCAGCTCACTGCAAACTCTGTCCCCCGGTTCAAGTGTCCAAGTCTCCCGAGTAACTGGGATTACAGGTGCCTGCCACCACGCTGTTCTGTGTGGAAAATGCACAAAGGGAAAAGAAAAGACACACACACTACCTTTAAGGGCAAACAACCTTTACCCCACGTGAATGGCAATGGAGATATAATAAGCAAATGATATAATAAGCAAATTGCAATGGGAAGGGGAGAAGGGAAAAGATATAAATTTACACTCAACAGACTATGGAGGATTCATCACTAGACCGGGAAGCAACAGCCTGGGCTCCAGAGTCGGCCACCCATCTGTGCACAGATGAGGAGAGGTCTCACGAAGCTTCGGCGTGGTCTGGGACCCTAGCTCTTTTTGTAATGAGTTGTTTGGCATGAGGCCCAGTCACGACGGCCCTTCGCGACTGGACTCAAGGAACACAGAAAGATCAACTTGTTTTTGCGATGGTCAGTTGTTTTTCAATAACTAACATACAGGAATAGATTAAAATAGAGATTTTCCTGAAACAGCGCTGGATGAATGCATCAAGGGGCTCATACAACCTGTTCTGGGACTTGGTGACCATTGTTTGTGTCCACTTTCAATTGAGTTCAAATTTAATATTTAACTTTTCCTCCACACATGCCCGGCTAATTTTTGTATTTTTAGTAGAGATGGGATTTCGCCATGTTGGCCAGGCTGGTCTCGAACTCCTGACCTCAAGTGATCTGTGCGCCTCAGCCTCCCAAAGTGTTGGGATTACAGGCACGAGCCACTGTGCCCGGCCTCTTTTTATATTTTCTTGCATATGTATGAACAACTCTGGAAGATGCACAAAAAAAGAGGGGGCAACAGTGGGTCCCATAGGAATGAGGATTGGTAAATAGGAGGCAAAAAAGGAGACCTCACCTTCCCCACCACAAGGGTGAGTGTAAGACCCCAGCTGGCCCCTCAGTGATGGGTTTAGAAGTGAGCATGTGAGTTCCTTTTCAGGGACTGTTTGGATTGTGGGGGAGAGAGAGACACTTCTTACTCTCTGAGATCCAAGGTACTAAGGACCAGTTCAGCCTGGAGATGTTGGGCACCATCTTTGTAGGCGGGCGGAGAGTCTGTCTGAGGATGAGAAAAGCACAGCCAATGGAGAAAGAGTGAGACAGCGACCTGATGGCATTGTTTGAACACCTGGATCTAGCTGTGCCTGAGGTACATTCCCCTAGAATTCCCTTTGGCTTGAGCTCATCCGTGCTCTCCTTTCCTTAATCTAGGTTGAGGTTGGTTTCTGCCTCTGGAACTCAAAAGTTTCCTAACTAAGAACCACTGGCCATTGTGAAATGATTTCACTTCTTTAGAAAGCCCTCAGGCTGCCCTGTGGAGAACAGACAGGGGAAGAGAGAGGGCAAGGGGAGGGAAGGGAAGGGAAGGGATAATGTTAGGAGGTGTTTTTGTTGTTGTTGGTTTTTTTATTTGTTTGTTTGTTTGTTTTGAGACAGAGTCTCGCCCTGTCGCCTAGGCTGGAGTTTAGTGGTGTGATTTCAGCTCACTGCAACCTCCGCCTCCTGGGTTCAAGTGATTCTCCTGCTTCAGCTTCCCGAGTAGCTGGGATTACAGGTGTGCACCACCACGCCTGGCTGATTTTTTGTATCTTTAATAGAGATGGGGTTTCACCATGTTGGCCAGGCTGATCTCAAACTCCTAATCTTGTGATCCACCTGCCTCGGCCTCCCAAAGTGCTGGGATTACAGGCGTGAGCCACCATGCCCAGCCGGCCTTGGAGGTGTTCTTAAACCCAATTTAGATGTCTAATAGGCACCTCACCTGGAATGCATCTGCTGTGGTCTGAATGTTCATGTTCCCTCAGCAAAACTCATATGTTGAAGCCTAATCCCCAATGTGATGTTGTCAGGAGGTGGAGCTTTGGGGAGGTAATTAGGTGGTAAAGGTGGAGTGCTCATGAATGAGACTTTTGCCCTTATAAAAAAGACCTGAGGGAGCTGTTGGTTGTTTCCACTGTTGGCTGTTGTGAATAATGGTCCTGTAAACATCCGTGTACAAGTTTTTGCATGACTATAAGTTTTTATTTCTTTCTATATACCTAGGAGGGAATTGCTGTGTCAGTCAGGTCATTCTTGCACTGTTCATGTGACGACTCCTGCTGTCAAGCTCCCCCAAAACTGTCCTGGTTTATGCCTTTTGCAAACCTAATTCTCCAGTCTTCTTTGTAAAAAACCAGTTTGTTTTAGTTCAGGGATTCCTTTCCTTCCCAGATGGGCAAAGTTCTGAAGATCTAGAAGAACGATGACTTGGTACTACTGGGGCATGGCCAGTTTTTTTGTGTTGCCATCCTATTAGGTCTTGAGGCACTCTGGACAGTACGCTCCGCTGTGTTTTGGTTTATACCAGTCTTGATGCAAAATTCTAGCTTTCCTGGAGAGCTCTGAAGAGAAAACATATCAGTCTTTTACTGAGTACAGCCCTACAGAGAATGCAACTCTTGATGGAACCAACCCCACCATTGCCCAGTAGCACCCAGCTTGGCATTAGTAAGTGGAAGGGAGATGGGTGTTTTCAGTCCTCATTTGGAAAACCACATCATACACATGATCCCAGAAATTACCATGATTGTCCACATTTGAGCCATAAACTACAAGTTACGGATTTTGTATTGACTTTTATTACCAGACTCGTTTTCTTTACTGAGCTGAAAAACCACACACCTGATTCTCCTCCCGTCACTTGCCATTTTTTCTCAGGCTCCTTTGGCAACTCCTTCTTCTCTTCCCAACTTTTTGATGTTAGAAGATCATCAGTACTCAATCCTAGGACTTCTCTTCTCTCTTCACTGACATCCCAGGTGATCTTGTCCAGTCCCATAGTTTTAATACCAACTATACAATGATAACTCCCACATGTATATAGCCTTGTCAATTCACAAAGAAGAGATGACAATTATAAACATATGTGCACCAAACAACAAAGCCCCCAAATCTATGAAGCAAATATTGGCAGAATTGAAGGGAGAAAGAGACAGCTCTACAATAATGGTTGGAGACTTCAATGCCCCACTTTCAAAATTGAGTAGAACATCTAGACAAAATAATCAATAAGTAAATAGAGGACGTGAGCAACACTACAAACCTACTAGACCTGACAGACATATATAAAATACATAAAACAGGCTATCCAACAACAGCAGAACATACATTCTTCTTAGGTGCACATGGAACATTCTCCAGAATAATCCATATGTTAAACCACAAAATAAGTCTCAACATATTTAAAAATACTGAGATCATACAATATATCTTTTCTGCAATGGAATGAAATTAGAAATCAATAAAAGAAGGAAAAGTATAAAATTCACAAATATGTAGACATTAAACAACATACTCTTAAACAACCAGTGGATCAAAGAAGAAGTCATAAGGAAATTAGGAAATACTTTGAGACAAATGAAAACAAAAACACAACATACAAAATATATAGCTCTTGCTCCAACTTCTCTCTTGAAGCCAATACACCCATATACAATAATCTACTTAATATCTTTATTGGAATGTGTAACAGGCAGCTCAAGGATTTTTTTTTAAACTCTCCCCTTGAAATGTGCTTCTTCTGCTCTCTTCACCATCTTAGCAAATGGCAACTTCCAGTTGTTTAGGACAAAAATCTTGGAGTCATCCTTGATTTCTTTCTTTCACAGCCTACATTCCATATATGAACAAATCTTGCAGGCTCTTCTTTCAAAATAGGATCCATATTTGACCCTTTCTCACCATTCCACTGCTGGCACCGTGGTTCAATCTACCATCATCTTTTACCTTAATTATCACAATAGTCTCCCAACTTTCATCTTGCCCAGTGAAGTCTACATACAGCAGCCAGTGTGATTCTTGTGATGCTACTAAAACAGAAATTGGAGGCAGGTACCATGACTCAAGCCCCAAATCCCAACACTTTGAGAGACTGGGGCAGGAGGATTAATTGAGGCCAGGAATTCAAGATCAACTTGGGCAACATAACAAGACCCAATTTCTACAAAAAATAAAAAAATTAGCTGGGTGTGGTGGTGTGCACCTGTAGTCCTAGCTACCCAGGAGGCTGAGACAGGAGCATTGCTTGAGCCCAGGAGTTTGAGGCTGCAAGTGAGCTGAGAAGCTGCCACTGCACTCCTGCCTGAGTGACAGAGTGAAATCCCATCTCGAACACAATAACAACAGCAAAACAGAAATTGCATTATCACATCCTCCAAGGTAGGTGGATCACGAGGTCAGGAGATCAAGACCATCCTGGCTAACATGGTGAAACCCCGTCTCTACTAAAAATACAAAAAATTATCCTGGCATGGTGGCGGGCGCCTGTAATCCCAACTACTTGGGAGGCTGAGGCAGGAGAATGGCATGAGCCAGGCAGGTGGAGCTTGCAGTGAGCCAAGATGGCGCCACTGCACTCCAGCCTGGGCGACAGAGCGAGACTCTGTCTGAAAAAAAAACCCTTCCACTATGTTCTATCACACTTTTGTGACTCTTGCTTGCTTGTTTTGAACATATCTAAGCTAGTAATAGTCCATTGTTTCAGTTTGTATTTTAGACTTTGTATGGTTAAGTGTCTTTTTATCCTTATTGACCATGTCTCTTTTACATCTTATCCAAATTATTTTTCCTATTGGGTTGTCTTTTATCTTTTACATATACATATTTGTATGTATGTACATACGTATATACATATGTGTGTGTGTGTGTATATATATATGTATATATATATATATAGCCATACGGAGGTTTAAGTTTCATGTAGTTCAAATTTGTCAAACTTTTAATTAATTAATTAATTAATTGAGACAGGGTCTCACTCTATTGCTCAGGCTGGAGTGCAGTGGTGTGATCACAGCTCACTGCAGCCTCGAACTCTTTGGTTCAAGCGATCCTCCTGCCTCAGCCTCCCGAGTAGCTGAAAGTACAGGCGAGTGCCAGCATGCTCGGCTAATTTTTGTATTTTTTGTAGAGACAGGGTCTCGCCATGTTGCCCAGGCTGGTCTGGAACTCCTGGGCTCAAGTGATCCACTCTCCTTGGCCTCCCAGAGTACTGGGATTACAGGTGTGAGCCACTGTGCCTGGCCATGTCAATCTTTTCTTTATGATTTCTTTGTTTTGTTTCATATTTAGAAGACCTTCTTCTGTTTAGTATTATAAGAACAGCTACCCAAGATTTTTTCTAGTATTACATGGCTTCATTTTGCATTGAAATCTCTATTCGATCTGGAATTTATTATATTTTGGTATAAAAAGGTAAAGTACAGCCTTATTTTTTTCTCCCAAAAGACAGAGAGAGGACCCAAATGACATTTTTGAATGTCACTAATTTGAAATGTTACTTTTATCAAATGCCAAATTTCCATATATATTTGGGTATATTTCTGACTTTCTCCCCTTCTTTCCTTCCTTCCTCCCTCCCTCCCTCCCTCCCTTCCTTCCTTCCCTCCCTCCCTCCATCCTTCCTTCCTTCCCTCCCTCTCTCTTTTTCTCTCCCTCTTTCTCTTTCTTTCTTTCTTTCTTTCTTTCTCTCTTTCTTTCCCTTCCTTCCTTCCTTCCTTCCTTCCTTCCTTCCTTCCTTCCTTCCTTCCTTTCTTCCTTCCTTCCTTTCTTTCACACGGGAAAGGGTCTAGCTCTGTCACCCAGGCTGGAGTGCAGTGGTGCGATCTCGGCTCACTGCAACTTCCACCTCCAGGGCTCAAGAATTCTCCCGCCTCAGCCTCCTGAGTAGCTGGGACTACAGGCTGTGCACCATCATGCCCAGCTAATTTTTGTATTTTTTGTAGAGATAGAGTTTTGCCATGTTGCCTGGGCTGGTCTTGAACTCCTGGGCTCAAGTGATCCACCTGCCTCAGCCTCCCAAAGTGCCGCGATTACAGGTGTGAGCCACTACACAAGGCCTCTTGTCTCTGTGTGTGTGTGTGTGTGTGTTTTAATTGAGATGGAACCTCACTCTGTTTCCCAGGCTGGGGTGCAGTGGTGCGATCTCGGCTCACTGCAACCTCCGCCTCCTGGGTTCAAGCAATTCTCCTGCCTCAGCTTCCTGAGTAGCTGGGATTACACACACCCACAACCACACCTGGCTAGTTGTTATATTTTTAGTACAGATGGGGTTTCACCATGTTGGCCAGGCTGGTCTTGAACTCCTGACCTCATGATCCGCCTGCATCGGCCTCCCAAAATTCTGGATTACCACGCCTGGCCCTTTATTCCTGTTTCTTACCTCTCTATTCCTGGTAGAGGAATTTGTATTTCCCTGATGACTAATGATGTTGATGTCACCCACCCTCATTACTTTTCATCCCAGAGCTTTCCTGGCTATTCTGTTTTTAATTTTTATTTTTTTTGTTTACTTTTTTCTTTCAAATTTTTTTTTGTTTTATAGTTTGTTTTTAAGAGACAAAAAAGATCCCTCTGTAGGTTCAGCTACAGAAATCTTGTTACAACTTTTATTTCCTCTGGAGAGTCAAGTTTGACTGTCTTCTCTGTGCTGTTCTCTTTTAAAAAAAGTTTTAATGAGATATAATTCACATACCACACAATTTGCCCATTTAAAGCATGCAATGCAATAGATTTTATTACATTCACAGATATGTGCAACCAAACTATCACCAGAGTCGATTGTAGAACATTTTCATCACCTCAACAAGAAACCCTGGGACCAGGCGCAGTGGCTCACACCTGTAATCCCAGCACTTTGGGAAGCAGAGGCGGGTGGATCGCTTGAGCCCAGGACAGCCTGGGGAACATAGTGAGATCCCATCTCTACAAAAAAACAAACAACAACAACAACAAAAAATTAGCCAGTTGAGATGGCATGTGCCTATAGTCCTAGCTACTAAGGAGGCTGAGGTGGGAGGATCATCTTAGCCCAGGAAGTTGAGGCTGTGGTGAGCCATGATCACTCCACTGCACTGCATCCTGGGTGATAGGAGACCCTGTCTTAAGAAAAAAAAGAAAAAATAAGAAACCCTGTACACTTTAGCTATTATCCCTGACTCCCACCTACCTCCCTTAGCCCTCGGCAATCACTAACCTACTTTTTGTCTCTACGGGTTTGCCTATTCTTAACATTTCATGTAAGTGCAATCATATAATACGTGGTCTTTTGTGACTGGTTTATTTTAATTAGCATTGAGTTTTCAAGGTTCATCCATGTTGTGGCATATATAATACTTCATTACTTTTTATGGCCAAATGATATTCTGTTGTATCAATATACCATGTTTTACTTATCCATTCATCAGTCAAACATTTGGCTTATTTCCAATTTTTGGCTGTTATGAATAGTGTCGCTATGAATATTCACTACAGGTTTTTGTTTGAGCTCCTATTTTCTTTCTTTCTTTTTTTCTTTTTTTTTTTTTGAGCCGGAGTCTGGTTCTGTTGCCCAGGTTGGAGTGCAGTGGTGCAATCTTGGCTCACTGCAACCTCTGCCTCCCAGGTTCAAGTGGTTCTCCTGCTTCAACCTCCCAAGTAGCTGGGATTACAGATGCGTGCCACCATGCTTGGCTAATTTTTTTGTATTTTTAGTAGAGATGGGGTTTCATTATGTTGGCCAGGCTGGTCTTGAACTCCTGACCTCAAGTGATCTGCCCGCCTCTACCTCCCAGAGAGCTGGGATTACAGGTGTGAGCCACTGTGCCTGGCCTGAGCCCCTATTTTCAATTCTTTTGGGTGTATACCTAGGAGCAGAATTGCTGGGTCACATGGTAATTTTGTTTAGTGTATTGAGAAACCTTCAAACTGTTTTCCACGGTAACTGAACCATTCTACTTTTCCACCAGCAATGAATGAGGCTTCCAACTTTTTCATAGCCTCACTAAGACTTGTTTTTGTTTGTTTTAATTCCAGCCATCTTAGTGGGTATGAAGTGATATCTCATTGTGGTTGGTTTGTATTTCCCTGATGATGAATGATGTGGGGAATCTTTTCATGTACTTATTGGCTAAACATATATTTTTTTTGGAGAAATGTCTATTCAAGTCCTTTGCCCATTTAAAAAGTTGGGTCATTTATCTTTTTATTATTGAGTGCTAATTGTTCTGTATTTTCCTGACTATTCCTGGATGTTCATTCTTCTAGTTGAACCTTCACCAAGAATGACTAGCGGCCAGGCGTGGTGGCTCATGCTTGTAATCCCATCACTTTGGGAGGCCGAAGTGGGCAGATCACTTGAGGTCAGGAGTTCGAGACCAGCCTGGCCAACATGGTGAAACCCCATCTCTACTAAAAATACAAAAATTAGCCAGGTGTGGTGGTGCATGCCTGTAATCCCAGCTACTACGGAGGCTGAGGCAGGAGAATCGCTTAAGCCCAGGAGGCGGAGGTTGCAGTGATCTGAGATGGCGCCACTGCACTCCAGCCTGGGCAACAGAGTAAGACTCTGTCTCAAAAAATTAAAAAAGAAAAAAAAAAAAAAGAATGACTAGCAACTTTTACATAGCTGAAAAGCAAAAACCAAATATTCATCCTGACTCTAGTCTAACAGATTCTGCAGATAAAATTTTCCCCAAAGCATCTTCCCGCTTAAATGACCTGAAAAAACTGTGAAGTTGATTTAAGTCTCACTTGTGTACATGAAACAGAAATGAGTTCTAGCATAGCCTGCTCTCTCTCTCTTTCTTTTTTTTTTCTTTTTGAGATGGAGTCTTGCTCTGTTACCCAGGCTGGAGTGCAGTGGTGTGATCTTGGCTCACTGCAACACCTGCCTCCCAGGTTCAAGTGATTCTCCTGCCTTAGCCTCCCAAATAGTTGGGATTACAGGCGCCTGCCACCAGGCCCAGCTAATTTTTTGTATTTTTAGTAGAGACGGGGTTTCACTGTGTTAGCCAGGATAGTCTCGATCTCCTGACCTCATGATCTGCCCGCCTCAGTCTCCCAAAGTGCTGGCATTATAGGTGTGAGCCACTGCGCCTGGTCCAGCCCTCTCTTAAAAGCTTGTGTATGATGTGTGCATGGGAGTTCCTAATTACTCTCCGGCCTAATTTACTTTGGTGTAGCACTGACTCCAATATTAAGGCTGGAGAAGCCCTTTCCAAGATCAGCATCCCAAGCTGGCCTGCGGTGCTTATCACAGCTTCTTAGGGCCCTCATCTCCTCCTGGGTTCAGAACTGAACCCAAACTACATGCACAGCCTGACTCACAGCTGTGGGTTGCAGTGATTGCTGGGCTTCATTAGGGAGGAGTGTGGTTTCCCGCATGCTTAGTCTTTGGGGGGAGTCTGAAAGAGAATCAAGCATTCCTTATGCCAGTTGCTTAATCCTTGGGGGTATCTGAAAGAAGCAAGCACTTCTTAGATCAATATTTTCAAGACTCATCTGATGCAGGCCTCTGCCTGGGGCTGGAGGATAGACTGTTTCTTCAGCTTCTCTCTCTCCAGGGTGGATATGAACTTGAGCCCTTGCAATGAACTGCTTGCATGTTTTCCCCCCTGGGAAATTTGTGTATGTATGTGCAATTATGATGGGGGAAAGGGTTTAAAGATACTTTCAAAAGTGGACACTTCTAGTGTTTGTCCCTTGGCAAATGAGTTTCTCGACCTGTTTTTTTTTCATTATCAATGCCTCCCCTAGTCTTTTTAATTTCCCCACCCTCACCCCTACCCCATGAAATTTTCTTTTCTTTCTTTTTTTTTTTTGAGACCAAGTTTCGATCTTTTTGCCCAAGATGGCGTGCAATGGCGCGATCTAGGCTCACCTCAATCTCCACCTCCCGGGTTCAAGCGATTCTCCTGCCTCAGCCTCCCGAGTAGCTGGAATTACAGGCATGCACCACTACACCCAGCTAATTTTGTATTTTTAGTAGAGACCGGGTTTCTCCATGTTGGTCAGTCTGGTCTCGAACTCCTGACCTCAGGTGATCCGCCCGTCTCGACCTCCCAAAGTGCTGGGGTTACAGGCATAAACCACTGCGCCCGGCCTCTTTTCTTTTCAAGACAGGATCTCTCTCTGTCACCCAGGCTGGAGTGTAATGGCGTGATCATGGCTCCCTGCAGCCTCAACCTCCTGGGCTCAAGTGATCCTCCTGTCTCAGACTCCCAAGTAGCTGAGACTACGGGCATGTGCCACGACACCTGGTTAATTTTTTTTTTTTTTTGTATTCTTTTGTAGAGGTGGGGTCTCGCTATGTTGCCTAGGCTGGTCTTGAGCTCCTGGGCTCAAGCAATCCTCCTGCCTCTACCTCCCAAAGTGCTGGGATTACAGGCATGAGCCTCCACGTCTGCCCTGAAATTTCAATATCACAGCTATATTGTATATCTATTTATGTGCTGTATGTATGCTGTGCTTTGTACATAAAAAATATGTTTTATTTTTTGCCCCGTTGGGGTGAGATAGAGACCGCACTGAGAATGCACGCTTTACATAATTGGTTCACAACTTGCCCCCGGCAGCCTCCACCACGTAAAATTAGAAGAAAGCAGCTCAGCAGGGCCTACAAGGAATGTGTGAACGGATGCACATAAAGTGCTTAGCAAAGCGTGGTAAACAAGAGCCCTTGTTGTTGTCATTCTTGCTTTAAGCCTAGTCCCAGTGATGTCTGTAACCCTCTCTTGGGCCAAGGAGTCCCATGGCTCTGGAGGGCTGTTCAGAGGACTAAGTCATTCCCAGTCTGGAGCTCTACGGGATCAGTAGGTACCTAAGGGAGTGAATTGGGCTTGGAGGGACTGTGGCCAGAGGACAGCTCTGGGCCTGGTGGTGATAGAACTTCTGATTTCTCAGGAAAAGCCAAGAATGTGGATTTTGGGTTAAATCTCCTGAATTTTAAGCATTGGCTCAATTAAACAACAATAAGGCAATGTGAACCGAACAAAAGGGATGAAACCAAGATTTACTGACTTTCCCAGAGTCACGGGCACGGCTGGGATTCCAATAAGGACTCCCAAACCAGTGCTCTTTCCACTTAACCTAACGCACACCCTTCATCTCGCCGCCCCTCCCCACTTCCCCGTCTTTGGGAGTTCTTCGATGCCTCTTCCCCCCTCCCCCCAGGATTCCCTCCCCATAGGCCACCCGCCTTCCAGCAGAGCGTGGTCTCTACAGAGGAGGTCAGGTCTCCCAGGCTTCCTCAGCGTCGACGCCGGGGAGCGCCCTGGGGTTGGGAGCGCCCGGGGCCCGAGAAGGAGGAGGTGGCTCAGGTGTCAGGGCGCACCGTGGGAACCGGCCCCGGGGGAGGCGTGGAAAGGCGGGGCCTGGGACTCGACCAGCCTCTCCCGTGCGGATCGCAAAATCTCGGAGCTGAAACAGCCCGTTGTTCGCAGCCTCCCTCTGACCCGCCACCCTGCACATTGTTTTCCATTCGCCCGGGTCGCGGGTGGGAGGCGAGGCACGCCGGGGTTCTGGAGCTTGGCCGCGCGCCAGGCTTGTGGCCTTCGTCCCCTGGGGCCACTGGGGCGGCCACGCCTCTCCGGCGGGAGGAGAGAACGCGTGGGTCCGAGTGGCTGCTCCGGCCCTTCCGCCTCCAGCTCGGCCATGGGGTCGCGCAGCTCCCACGCCGCGGTCATTCCCGACGGGGACAGTATTCGGCGAGAGACCGGCTGTGAGTGCGCCCGCGCCGGCGGCTGCGGAGGGGACGGGGCGAACCCAGGCGTCTGGGGCTAGGGAAGGGGTTGGGTTGAAGGATGGACGAACTTACAAGTCTCGGGTCCGGGGCTCCCCGGAGCTGGAAGACCAAGGCCCCTGTGCCTGGGATCGCTGGGTTCGGGGCGGATTAACCTAGGGGTCCCAGCCTCCAAGTCTGGGGAGGATCCGGGTTCACGGGGTTGGAGTCCAGAGGAATCCAGGCACCCAGGTGTCCTCGAGCCCGCACCCAGGTGTCCTCGAGCCCGGATCGAAGCTGAAGGCAGAGCTGATGGCGGTTGGAAGGGATGGCTTTGGTACTTTGGTTTTCGGGAGGTTGCGAGCCGCCCGGGTCTTGAACCTGGATCTTCGCGGGGTCGTGTCATTCTCCCTCCGCCCCGGCCAGCTCAACCCCTGATTCCCCGGGATGATCGCCCCTTCCAGCCAGCCCCCGCTGTTCTGGCCCATCTTCCCGGCCTGTTGGGGCGGGTTTCTGGAGCCGGCCTTGCAGAGTCACACACCCCCACCCCACTCTCCTTCCCGCAGTCTCCCAAGCCAGCCTGCTCCGCCTGCACCACCGGTTCCGGGCACTGGACAGGAATAAGAAGGGCTACCTGAGGTGAGGGGGAGCCGGCCTCATAACTTCTGGCCTCTGTCTCTCTGACTCCATGTCCCTCTTTGACCCTCCATCTGGCATCTCTGCCTTACCCTCTTTGAAATTTGGCTTTGCAGCCGCATGGATCTCCAGCAGATAGGGGCGCTCGCCGTGAACCCCCTGGGAGACCGAATTATAGAAAGCTTCTTCCCCGATGGGTGAGGCTTCCTGGGCGTGGGGAGGTGAAGGTGGGAAAACCAGTGTGTGAGTGGGTGGGAGGGGAGGTTAGAGACTGAGGCAAAGTGATGGCCAAGGTGACCACCACCTCTTTCCATTCTGTCCCCTGTTTCCCCAGGAGCCAGCGAGTGGATTTCCCAGGCTTTGTCAGGGTCTTGGCTCATTTTCGCCCTGTAGAAGATGAGGACACAGAAACCCAAGACCCCAAGAAACCTGAACCTCTCAACAGCAGAAGGAACAAACTTCACTGTGAGTTTGTGAGGACCTGCCCAAGTGAGAATGCAGATGTACCCACACCAGGGACAGGCTCCAGGGATCTCCCACTCCCTTCCTGAGCGCATTGACAACCTCCCCCCTCCTCCAAGGTTGGGGGAAGGAAGGTGGCTGCTGGAAGAGAGCCAGGGAAGACCTACCTTCCTTTCCCCCTCCCACCCTCTCCCCAGATGCATTTCAGCTCTATGACCTGGATCGCGATGGGAAGATCTCCAGGCATGAGATGCTGCAGGTTGGCAGAAAGCGAGAGCAAGAGATGTGATGTGTGAAGGATGGGATGGTTAAATGCAATGGTGTGAGAGATGGGGTGGGATGATTGGGGAACTGGGGCGCAGATAATTGGGGTATTGGTTGGGAAATGGGAATGGGTGCAGTTGGAGTGTGGGTTTGTTGGGAGTCGGAGTGGGGAGCAGTTGACTATGAGGTTGGGAATAGATCAGTGATTCTCAACTGGGGGTGATTTTGCTCCCTGAGTGAATATCTGGCAATATCTGGAGATGCTTTTTGTTGTCACAACGGGGGAGAGAGTGTGCTACTGGCATCTAGTGGGTAGAGGTCAGGAATGTGGCTATATATCATGCAATACCCAGGAGAGCCTCTTCCAACAAGGAGTTACCTGGCTCCAAATGTCAATAGTGCCAAGATTGAGAAACTCTGGAACAGATGTGATGGAATGAGGATGGAATTAGAAACCCTTAGTGGCTAAGGTGGAGAATGGTATGGAGGATGGATGGAGGTTGGGTGATAAAGTTGGGTAATGAGTTTGAGCATATTTTGAGGGTAGTGCAGGATGGTGAGGGAGAGATAGGAGATTGGTTGTTGAAGCAGTAGGGAAAATTATTGGGGGGATATGGTGAAAAATGGATGAAGGATGGATTATAAAATTAGCAATAACTTTTGGGATGAGGTGGGCAAGGTTTAGGAGATGGGGAGTAGCAGCCTTCGTGCCCCCTCCTTATGGCTGCCTCTTCACTCATCTCCCAGGTTCTCCGTCTGATGGTTGGGGTACAGGTGACAGAAGAGCAGCTGGAGAACATTGCTGACCGCACAGTGCAGGAGGCTGATGAAGATGGGGATGGGGCTGTGTCCTTCGTGGAGTTCACCAAGGTCAGAGTGCCCTTGGGGATTGGGGAGTTGAGATCAGAAGTCCCTGGGGCAGACAGACATGGGAAACGTTCAGTGGAGGAGGGTGGAAAGATAGGGGTTGCCTGGGAATGATGGGGTCTGTGGAATGGGTAGAACCCTGGGGGAGGAGGTTGGGAGCATGGAGAGCTGAGAGTCAAGCCTCTTGCCTGCCATTTGTTTTTCCCTCAGTCCTTAGAGAAGATGGACGTTGAGCAAAAAATGAGCATCCGGATCCTGAAGTGACTCCGTTTGTGCCTTGGGCTTGCTCCTGCAACCAGTATCTCCTTGGAATTCATCCAAAGCCCCCATGGACGCATGGACACAGGACGCCAATAAACTGTATTCTCATTTCTAACTCTAGGGCCAAGGGAAGAAAGCTGGAAGGATGTGTACTAAAGTCTAGCTCAGCAGTCCCTAACCTTTTTGGCATCAGGGACAGTTTTTCCATGGATGGGTGACAGGGGATGGTTTTGGGATGATTCAAGTGCATTACATTTATTGTGCACTTTATTTCTATTATGATTACATTGTAATATATAATGAAATAATTATACAACTCACCATAATGTAGAATCAGCAGGAGCCCTGAGCTTGTTTTCCTGCAACTAGACGGTCCCATCTGGGAGTGATGGGAGACAGTGACAGATCATCAGGCATTAGATTCTCATAAGGAGTGCACAACCTAGATCCCTTGGGTGTGCAGTTCACAGTAGGATTTGGGCTCCTATGATAATCTAATGCCACTGCTGATCTGACAGGAGGTAGAGCTCAGGTGGTAATGCAAGCAATGGGGAGTGGCTGTAAATATAGATGAAGCTTCAGCTCGCCTGCCGCTCACCTTGTGCTGTGCAGCCCGGTTCCTAACAGACCACAGACCCGACACCAGGTCTAGCTCATTTGGTCTCAGAGCTGTGAATCAGCCAGCAATCTTTTGGTTGCAAATCACTGAAAACCCAACTCAAAGTGACTTAAGTCAGAAAGAAATTTTATGAATTCATGTAATTAAAAAGTCCGGAAGTATCTGCCTTTAGGCACAGCTGGATCCAAGGGCACAAATGATGTCATCAGGCCCCAGTTATTCTCCATCTCCCAGCTCAGCTTTTTCTGTCTGTAAGCCTGATTTTCAGGAAGGCTCTTTCCTAGTGATGGAGATGACCACCATCAGCTCCAGGCTTCTATCCTGCTAACCCAGTAACCCAGTGGGAAGAGATTTACTTATTCCAATAATTCCAAGTGGAGAGTGTCATTGACCCATTTGGGGTCTCATCTCTACTTCTAGGGGAATGAAACACTCTGAGTGGCTAGGCCTGTGTCATGTGCTAATTCCTAGAGCCAGGGAAATAAGGTCTGAGGATTCAGGATGGGGTGAAAGGTGGTTGCTTAAAGGAAAATGAAATACAATTAGCAGAATAAGGGGAAATGAGTGGTCTGCTCTGCTCGGGCAAAACAAGAGATGCCCATTCCTGTGAGGGACCCTTGAAGTCTGGACTCTTAAATGGGTTTTTGCTGATTTCCTGGGTGCATGCTAGGATGATGGGTCTTGAGGCAGTAGGGAAGAGACGATGTAAAAATAATAAACAATATATACCTTCCTAGAGTGTGAATGCATTCGAAGATTCTAAGAGTAAGCTTGTTTTCATGGTAAGATGTTCAAACATTGATATAAGATGGAATGGAGTAGGAAGTCCCATAAAACTATGAGACTCTATGTCTGCAGCAGAGTTGCACCTGTGGGAGACACTGTAATTGCCCTGCTGTTTTTCTCCCTCCCAGAGCTGGTCTTTGGTTGTCTTGTATCAGCACATGAGAACCAGTTGTGCTCATAACATCTCAACTCTGCTTTCAATGATATGTTAGCAGCTTGAAACTGGCTATAGCAGGAATATTTACACCACAGACATTGGTAAGTGCAACAGGTTAAGGCTTTTTCCTCCTGGAAAGCCAGTTGTTAAACATTTATCTGCACACCACCTGCTAGACATTTCCCGTTACTTTGCATGCCAATGGTTTCTTTCCTTTTTTCTTTTCTTTCTTTCTTTCTTTCTTTCTTTCTTTCTTTCTTTCTTTCTTTCTTTCTTTCCTTTCTTATCTTTCTTTCCTTTTTTTTTTTTTTTGAGACAGGGTCTAGCTTTGTCACCCAGTCTGGAGTACAGTGGCAGTCTTGGCTCACTGCAGCCTCTGCCTCTCGGGCTCAAGCAATGCTCCCACCTCAGCCTCTTGAGTAGCTGGGACTACAGGCACATGCCACCATGCCCAGCTAATTTTTTTTTTAAAAAGAGGTGGGGTTTCACCATGTTGCCCAGGCTAGTCTTGAACTCCTAGACTCAAGTGATTCACCCACCTCGGCCTCCCAAAGTGCTGAGATTATAGGCATGAGCCACTGCACCCAGCCTTACACGCTAGTGGCTTCTTTTTGCAAGCACTGTGATGCCTTGCTCAAGGGCTTTGCACATATTCAGCCTGTATAAAGGGCAGGGTGGAAGTGCCAGGATTTAATGACATTAGGAGTAGCTCTCAACTAGTGACAGATGGAAATTGGTTGGATAAATACCCATTACTTCATCATTCAGGTGGCACAATTTAGATACATGTTTTCTTAATTTTCATAGCAATTTCCAGCAGATTTGAGCCCCCGTTGCTCACAGTGTTAATTCATTTGCTTGTTAAATCACCCTGTCCTGGCCGGGGGCAGTGGCTCAGGCCTGTAATCCCAGCACTTTGGGAAGTCAAGGTGAGCAGATCACCTGAGGTCAGGAGTTCGAGACCAGCTTGGCCAACATGGTGAAACCCTGTCTCTACTAAAAATACAAAAATTACTCAGGCATGGTCACATGCACCTGTAATCCCAGCTACTTGGGAGGCTGGGGCAGGAGAATTGCTTGGACCTGGGAGGCAGAGGTTGCAGTGAGCCGAGATTGTGCCACTGCACTTCAGCCTAGGCAACAGAGTAAGACTCTGTCTCAAAAAACACAAAAAACCCCCAAAACAACAAACAACAACAACAACAAAAAACCCACCCTGTCCTGGCTTCCTTCCCTTCCTGTCTCACAGGCGTACTTCCCTATTAGTGCTTCCCGGATCACCTCACAAATAAACTTACTGTCAAACCTCAGGGTGCTTCTGGCAAAACCCAACCTAAGAGACACTAGACCTTCCAGAACATAAGCTCACACTCAACCATGGTTGTGAGTACTCAGTGGGACATTTTGAGGAAGCATTGCACAGCTGCTGGCACTTTCTGATTTTAGAAGTTTGAGGTCATGTAAACACGACACACTTTGGGGCCCCAGGAACCTGGAATTGTCCGGGGTTAACCACAATGTGAAATGTGGATTAACCACATTTCAACTTTTAACATTTATTATTATTATTATTTGAGATGGGGTCTTGCTTTACGGCCCAGGTTGGAGTGCCGTGGTGGGTTCTCAGCTCACTGCAACCTCCACCTCCTGGGTTCAAGCGATTCTCCTGCATCAGCCTCCTGAGTAGTGGGGACTACAGGTGTGCGCCACCATGCCTGGCTAATTTTTTTTTTTTTTTTTTTTTTTTTTTGAGATGGATTCTTGCTCTGTCGCCAAGGCTGGAGTGCAGTGGTGTGATCTTGGCTCACTGCAACCTTCACCTCCTGGGTTCAAGCAATTATCCTGCATCAGCCTCCCGAGTAGCTGGGACTAAAGGTGTGCACCACCATGCCTGGCTAATTTTTGTTCTTTTGTTTTTTTGGAGATGGAGTCTCGCTCTGTTTCCAAGGCTGGAGTGCAGTGGTGTGATCTCGGCTCACTGCAATCTCAGCCTCCTGGGTTCAAATGATTCTCCTGCCTCAGCCTCCTGAGTAGCTGGGACTACAGGCGTGTGCCACCATGCCCGGCTAATTTTTGTATTTTTAGTAGAGACGGGGTTTCGCCATGTTGGCCAGGCTGCTCTTGAACTCCTGACCTCAAGTGATCCGCCCGCCTCGGCCTCCCAAAGTGCTGGGATTACAGGCATGAGCCACCACACCCGGCCTGAACCCCCTTTTTTGGCTTCCCAAAGTACTGGGATTATAGGCAAGAGACAGTGTGCCCAACCCAGATATATATATTTTTAAATAAGTGATTCTGATACCAGAAGATGAAGGAAAAAACTTTTAAAAACACTGACCTAAAGCTTCTGGCCAGGCTCCTAGTGACTGCTATCTATAAGAAGGTCTCCAACAGCCATAAGGCACTGAGCATAGCGCCGGGCCCATAGGCTCTAAAGAAAGGTCTCCCCGTCCATTCATGCCCACACCTTCTCTAGGAACTCAGTACCAATCATTAGTGCTCCCCATCTAATAAGGGTTACTAGAGGGCCTGAGGGATCCCCAGGACTCCACTCGCTGCTCTGGTTGTTGGGGGCACAAACCACTCTCAGCCCGAAAGCCCCCAGATCCCACCCAAACCTCAGGAGGGGAGGCTTTTGTCATGCAGGTGAGGGGGCTGCAGTCTGGCTGCTGGGCAGAAACCGCTGAATGCCACCCTCCAGATGTCAAGTCTGGCAGATGCCTGTGGATTTGTTCTAGAGGGGTCCTGATGAGAAGCCCCTCTCCTGTGAGCAGCAGTTGACAATGTTTAGTGATTTGTTTACCATCGTCATTATTGTTGCTGTATAGTATCTATGTCCTGTACTGTTACTCATTGTTTGTCTATAAACACACTCATTTAAAATTTATACATTTGAGTTTGTAAAGGAAATTGTATTTACTCCTATAAATTTTATTTTCTTTTTAAAATATATTTTCCGCATGCAATCATCCATTATCACTCCTATAAAATAAAAGCAGCATCAATGGCTATAAATAAAATAACTACACAAATACAGTACATGCAAAGAAACAAAAAAATGCACATATAAGGGAATATCAACACAAAGAAATGATATATGTTTGAGGTGAAGAATATGCTAATTACCCTCATTTGAGAATTACACATTGTATGCATGTATCAAAATATCACACTGAGCTGGGCGCAGTGGCTCATGCCTCTAATCCCAGCACTTTGGGAGGCTGAGGTGGGCAGATCACCTGAGGTCAGGAGTTTCAGACCAGCCTGGCCAACATGGTGAAACCCCGTCTCTACTAAAAATACAAAAATTAGCCAGGCATGGTGGCGGGCACCTGTAATCCTAGCTACTTGGGAGGCTGAGGCAGGAGAATCGCTTGAACCCAGGAAGTGGAGGCTGCACTGAGGTGAGATTGCACCACTGCACTCCAGCCTGGGCAACACTCAAACAAAAACAAAAACAAAAACAAAATATCAACTGTATTCCATAAATAAGTATGATTATTATATGTCAATCAAAAATAATACTTTCTTTACAGCGGGGAGATTAACAAGTGTTAAAGAGTTTTAAAAGATAAACCTGCCTCAAACAGAGATTTCTCTTTGGTGATCTGAAGAATGCAAAAAAGAATTGAGAAGGGTACAATTTTTTTTTCTTTTTTTGAGACCGGATCTTGCCCTGTCACCAAGCCTGGAGTGCAGTGGTGCAATCTTGGCACACTGCAGCCTCTACTTCCTGTGCTCAAGTGATCCTCTTACCTCAGCCTCCTGAATAGTTGGGATCACAGGTACATGCCACTACACCTCGTTAATTTTGCTATTTTTTGTAGAGATGGGGTCTTGCTATATTGCCTAGGCTGGAATTACAAGTGTGAGCTACCACACCTGGTTAGGAATAACCTTTTCACTGTGTGATTCAATGTTATTGAGCTGTGTTGTTACTGCCCCAAATCATCTTGTGTATATGAGTGGTGTGTTTCCCACACCTTGGGAACCTCTGGCTGGAGAAATCTATGAGGAAATAAACTTGGGTTGAGTCTTCCCTTCCTGTCCCTTCAGGGAGCATCTGGAGGCAGCCATCAGTGGGCTGAACATCGTGATGCTCAGGTTGGCCACTGGTCAGGTTGGGTTTGGTAGAGGTTGGCTATCGTAGCAGAATTCACTTATTAGGCCAGGTCCAGGGACAAGTAACAGGACATTATGACAGATGCTTCGTGGAGCTGGAAATATTAAAAACAACAGCCCTCTGCTGACATTCGTCTCCAGAACGTGGTAAGACTTGTAAGTTTGGAGACAGGGCCCATGAACTTGCCCACTTGCTGGGCTAAGATGGCAGAGTCCCCAAGGGAGAAACTGGAGGTGGCTCTAGTCCTGGTGCTTGCTATCCTCATTTGAGAGGGAGGGTGCTTCCCAGCCAGGAGTGGGATGGGCACTGGAGTGGTCCCAGCTTGTTCCACTGCGGCTGCTGGGAAAGGCCTTGGCAATCCTGGAATTTTCTAGAAGAACTCATCTATGTATCTCAAAGAGGAGACGGGAGTTCCAGAAGAAGCACCTCTCCTTGCCAAGGAGACAAAACTTGAGAGGGTATGTAGGGAGCCCTCGGAAGAAAAGCAAGTACAATCATGCATCGCTTAGCGACTGGGAAATGAAATGCGTTGTTGGTGATTTCGTCACTGTATGAACATCATAAAGCGTACTTACACAAACCTAGATACTGTAGCCTACTACACACCTAGGCGATACGGTGTAGCTGATTGCTCTCAGGCGAGGAGAAACCTGCACGGCATGTTACTGCATTAAATACTGTAGGCAACTACAACATAATGGTAAGTATTTGTGTATCTAAAGATAGCTAAACCTAGGAACGTTACAGTAAAACTGTGGTATTACAGTCCTGTGGGACCATCGTCATATATGTGGTCCATCATTGACCAAAACGTCATGACGCAGCGCATGGCTGTAGAAGGACGTAGGTAGTGATGTTGGGTAGACCTGGTTATGCTGCCATTGCCCCTTGCTAACTGATAAGGAAAATAGTTAGGAATTCTGACCTAGTCCTCAGCCCTACCTAAGCAACACCAATAAAACTCTTTTTTTGTGAGTGATGGAGTCTCACTCTGTTGCCCAGGCTGGAGTGAAGTGGCGGGATCTCAGCTCACTGAAACCTCTGCTTCCTGGGTTTAAGTGATTCTCCTGCCTCAGCCAACTGAGTAGCTGGGATTACAGGCGCCCACTATGACACCAGGCTAATTTTTGTATTTTTAGTAGAGATGGGGTTTTGCCATGTTGGCTAGGCTGCTCTTGAACTCCTGACCTCAGGGGATCCACCTGCCTTGGCCTTCTAAAGTGCTGGGATTACAGGCGTGAGCCACCACGCCTGGCTCCAATAAAACTCTTAATGTTTAAGAGGCAACATACGGACTTGATTCCTGGTAGAGCCCTACCCTGAGAATCAGTGTGGTTTAGTAAAACCACACTGGCAATACAGTATAGCTGAGTCTTGTTAGGCCTGGGTTTGAATCTGGACCCTTATAATGAGCTGCCCTACAACCTTGGGTAAGTGATTTTAACCCTTGGGGCTTTAGCTTCTGTCATCTGTGACAGAGAGAGATACTAGCAGCTGCCCTCCAGAGCTGCATCTTATCCTTTCTCTCTCCCCTTCTCCCTCAAACCTACTTATTTTAGCTGAGGCCCTTGGCCTCATTTGTAAGCCTGGACTCTGGCCTGCACCAGTCGGGATTCTTCAGTTGTTAACTGGCTAATAAAATAATAGAAATTTATTGGTTCATATAACTGAAAAAAAAGTCCAAAGGTACACCAGGCAAAGGTGTGTCCCAAAGGCTCAATGATATTACCAGAAACTAGTCTTTCATTTCTTAACTCTGCTGTCCTCTGTGTTGGTATCATTCATTCATTCCTTCTTTTTTTTGAGACAGGTCTCATTCTGTTGCCCAGGCTGGAGGGCAGTGGTGTGATGTTTGCTCACTGCAACCTCTGCCTCCCGGGTTCAAGGGAACCTCCTGCCTCAGTCTCCCAAATAGCTGGGATTACAGGCATGCGCCACCACACTGGGCTAATTTTTGTATTTTTAGTAGGGACAGGGTTTCACCATGTTGGCCAGGCTGATCTTCAACTCCTGACCTCAAGTGATCCACCCACCTCAGCCTCCTAAAGTTCTGGGATTACCAGCGTGAGCCACTGAGCCCAGCCAATGTGTTGGTTTCATTCTTAAGCAGTAAAATAAAATACCAATAAAGAGAGCCTCTCTCTCTTTTTTAAAAACTTCTATTTTAAGTTCAGGGGTACAAGTGCAGGTTTGTTAAACAGGTAAACTTGTATAATGGGAGGTGGCTACACAGATTATTTAGTCACCCAGGTATTAAGCCTAGTACCCATCAGTTATTTTTCCTGATCCTCCCTCTCCTTCCACCCTCCACCCTCCAAAAGACCCCAGTGTGTGTTGTTCCCCTCTGTGTGTCCATGTGTTCTCATCATTTA
The DNA here is from genome assembly GCF_029289425.2 of Pan paniscus. Taxonomy (NCBI): domain Eukaryota; kingdom Metazoa; phylum Chordata; class Mammalia; order Primates; family Hominidae; genus Pan; species Pan paniscus. The sequence goes on from NC_073267.2 coordinate 25,174,626, forward strand.
GCTCCCACTTATAAGTGAAAACGTGGTATTTGGTTTTCTGTTTCTGTGTTAGTTTGCTAAGGATAATGAGTCTCTCTTTCCCAACAGTTCTGTCAAAAGTCCCAGAACAAAACCTCATTGGTCCATCCATTGTAGCCAGGTAAATGCAACACTCTGGTTAGCCAGACCTGCTCACATGCTTGCCCCAGTACTATGGACTGAAGTCAATCCCACTTGAACCAAATGCAATGTGTGTGTGTGTGTGTGTGTGTGTGTGTGTGTGTGTGTGTTGATTCCCTAAAGGAATATCAGAATGTTGTTATGGGAAGAAGGAGGCTGCATGTTGGACAGGGAAAATCCACAGATAACTATATACTAGTTAGTTTGCTTTTGGCTACAAATAACAGAATTGCCAGCTAACAGTGGCTTAAATAATTAAAACAATTATCTCACATTATAAGCTGTCTCTGGTGATAGGCAGTCTTAGAGTTATTGAATGACTCATCAATATAATTGAGACTCCAAGATGTTTTATCCTTCTATTCCTCAGTGTGTTGGCTTTTAATGCTCAGGTGTGTTGACTCATGGTTACAGAATGGCTGCCATAGCTCTACCCATCACATCCTCACAGGAACAGTGTCTAGAAAAGGCTTCTGGAGAGAGTGTCCTAAGAAACAGGAAGTGTAAGACGCCAGTGTCTTAAAGTCTGAGAAAGTGGCACAACGTCATTTCTGCTATAATGTATTGAGACAAAACAGGTGGCTCATGCCTGTAATCCCAGCACTTTGGGAGGCCGAGGTCAGGAGTTCGAGACCAGCCTGGCCAACATGGGGAAACCCTGTCTCTACTAAAAATACAAAAATTAGCCGGGTATGGTGGCAGGTGCCTGTAATCCCAGCTACATGGGAGGCTGAGGCAGGAGAATCACTTGAACCTGGGAGGTGGAGGTTGCAGTGAGCTGAGACTGGGCCACTGCACTGCAGCCTGGGTGACAAAGTGAGACTTTGTCTCAAAAGAAAAAAAAATGAATTGAGACAAAACAGTCCTAGAGCACACAGAAGAGGAAATATAGACTCCATCTCTGGATGGCAGGAGTACTGATAAATTTATGGTCATCTTTAATCTGACATTGTGGTTACAGGTGGGGATGCATAATTTTCTTGCAGGGAAGGAAAGTAGACATTTTAAAAAAATGAATAATAAAATGGGCCTTATCTTACTGGTTAACATCTATCATTTATCACGAAACTAAAGTAAATAAAATGGTTGGTTTGGGAAGCCTGTAAAGTTTAGGCAACTCTATGTAAACTGCTTTATGAATGGATTTTTCTCATACTTATTAATGCAAAGCACTAAATAGGTAGATGTAAAAGAGCTTTGTGTATATAAATAATGTGAAGTATCTAGCAAACTATTACAGTATTCAAAAAAATAATAAAATACACTTTGGGAGGTCGAGATGGGAGGATCGCTTGAGGCTAGGCGTTTGAGACCAGCTGGGCAACATTGTGAGATCATGTCTCTAAAAAATAAAACATTAGCTGGCAGTGCACACCTGTAGTCCTAGCTACTTAGGAGACTGAGGCAGGAGGATCACTTGAGCCCAAGGAGGTCCAGGCTGCTGTGAGCTGTGATCATTCCTTGCACTCCAGCCTGGGCAACAGAATAAGAATCCATCTCTAGGCTGGGCGTGGTGGCTCACACCTGTAATCCCAGCACTTTGGGAGGCCGAGGTGGGTGGATCTCGAGGTCAGGAGATCAAGACCATCCTGGCTAACACAGTCAAACCCCGTCTCTACTACAAATACAGAAAATTAGCCGGGGGTGGTGGTGGGCGCCTGTGGTCCCAGCTACTCGGGAGGCTGAGGCAGGAGAATGGTGTGAAACTGGGAGGCGGAGCTTGCAGTGAGCCGAGATAGTGCCACTGCACTCCAGCCTGGGTGACAGAGCAAGACTCCATCTCAAAAAAAAAAAAAAAAAAAAAAAAAAAAGAAAAGAAAAGGAGTATAACAGCACTTTAGGAGGCTGAGTGGTGGGAGGATCACTTGAGCTCAGGAGTTCAAGACTAGCCTGGGCAACATAATGAGACCCTGTTTCTACAAAAAATACAAAAATTAGCCGAGTGTGGTGGTGTACACCTATAGTCCCAGATACTTAGGAGGCTGAGGCAGAAGAATTGCTTGAGCCCAGGGGGTTGAGGCTGCGGTGGAGTGAGCTGTAATCACATCACTGCACTCCAGCCTGGGTGACAGAGACAGATCTTGTCTCTTAAAAAAAAAAAGAAAGAAAAAAGGTGTGATTATTAATGTATTAATATAATCCTGAGATGCGGAAGCTTTCCTAAGAAGAATCATAAAGTAAAATATTAATAGTGTTGACTACATAAAAATTTAAAAAATTAAAGGTAAAAGACAAACTGGAGAATTATTTGCATCACGCATATCAGACAACGGGTTGCAATCTTTTACATATAAGTAGCTCTTTCAATTGGAAGAATATGACCATCCTATATCCAACAATATGAACAAGAAGGTTTTTTTCTTTTTCTTTTTTTTTTAGAAATGTAAATATCTAGGCCGGGTGTGGTGGCTCAAGCCTGTAATACCAGCACTTTGGGAGACCAAGGCAGGTGGATCACCTGAGGTCAGGAGTTCAAGACCAGCCTGGCCAAGATGGAAAAACCCTGTCTCTACTGAAAAATACAAAAATTAGCTGGGCATGGTGATGGGCACCTGTAATCCCAGCTACTTGGGAAGCTGAGGCAGGAGAATTGCTTGAACCCAGGAGACAGAGGTTGCAGTGAGCCGAGATCGTGCCACTGCACTCCAGCCTGCACAACAGAGCGAGACTCTATCTCAAAAAAAGAAAGAAAGAAAGAAATATAAATGTCTAAATGCATATGAAAACATTCAACCTCAATGTTGATTAAAATTTGATTAAAACCACAACTCTTCTGAGGCCCAGTCTAGTTTTATATATCAAAAGCCCTAAAAATGGGGAGATTATTTGTCCCAGATCCTCATTTCTAGGCATGTATCCTAAGCAAATAATTAAGGATGTGCAAAAAGATATGATCTACCAGATTGTTCACTTAGGTCTTGTTTATAACAAACAAAGTGGATCATCAGAGTCATCCAACTGTGCGCCAATATGGGTGGGGCAGCTCTAGGGTGTGCCGTTCGGGTCTCCCTTCAAGAAGGAACTTGCCCTTCAGCTGTGAGGAATGCTGGGAGCTGACAGATTCCAGCTATTTTTATTTTTCTATTTTTGAGGCATGGGCCTTGCTCTGTCACCCAGGCTGGAGTGCAGTGGTGCATTCACAGCTCAATGCAGCTTTGACCTTCTGGGCTCAAGTGATCCTCCCACCTCAGCCTCCTGAGTAGCTGGGACTACAGGTGTGCACCACTACACTCAGCTAATTTACTTTTTTATTTTTAGTAGAGATGATGTCTCACTATGTTGCCCTGGCTGGTGTTGAACTCCTGGGCTCAAGTGACCTTCCCACCTCGGACTCCCAAAGTGCTGGGATTGCAGGTGTGAGCCACTGAACCTGGCCTCTGCCTCACCTGTTAAGCTGAGGTTGTGCTGTTCTCAGGCAGCCCCAGCGAAGGACTGAGCAAGGTACTGGGACTAGTGATTATAGCTCACTGTGGGATTCCTTTGGTGGGAAATCTTTGCTCCAGAACTCCCCACTGGGTTGGATGATCGTTTTCCAGATCTGCATCTCGATCTGATATTCTCCCTGGCCAATCCTCCTTCTTCACCATTTTATCTTTCATGGATGTTACTTCCAATAAACCTGATACTACCGCAGAGAACCCAACTAACACATTGCATTAGCATTCAATTGGAGTTTGATCAGAGGAGCAGAACCACCACGGCTGACATGCAATGAGAGACTTATTACATGTGGGGATTAGTCCTCATGCAACTGTGGGGGCAAGTTATCAGTCTATGTGAGCGGTGGCTCTTCTGAATCTGATGTTGCATCTGAAGTCATCAGGGCCAGCAGCTGGACAGGAAAAAATGTACATGAAGTAGGGGATGCAAAGACCAACAGGAACCTACAAGGACAACGTGGAACCTGAGTCTGTTGCCACCTCCAATCTTGATGATGTGAGTGACTGGCAGGAGGAGCCGGTGCCCAGGACAGGCACCTGGTCTAGGGTTTGGAGAAGCTGAAGGAGACCTGGAGGAGCTGGAGGTACCACAGGCCTGGCTGATGCCTCACACCCACAGGTGAAACATCAGGCTAGCTGCAAATTGTGTAAGTGGCAAGAATGCCATGCACCTGTGCTCAGAGCATAGAAATTGCTGCACCTTCAGTCCTGCCTGCAAATCTTTTTTTTTTTTAAGCGACAGAGTCTCACTCTGTCACTCAGGCTGGAGTTAAGTGGTGTAATCATAGCTCACAGCAGCCTCAAACCTCTAGACTCAGGTTATCCTCCTGCCTCAGCCTCCTGAGTAACAGGGACCACAGGCCCATGTCACCACACCTGGCTTATTTATTTATTTATATTTATTTTCTTGGTTTTTTTTTTGTAGAGATGGGGGATCTCGTTATGTTGCCCAGGCTGGTCTCGAACTCCTGGGCTCAAGTGATTCTCCAGCCTCAGCCTTCCAAAGTGTTGGGATTACAGGCGTGAGCCACTGCATCCGGCCAGTCTGTCAAATCTTGCATATGTTTTTCTCATGGCCAACAATAACATAGACCATACAGAAGGGATTTCTTGGAAATATAGTTCCAGTTTTGCTAAGTTAAATAAAATTAAATAAACCTACCACAATAGGATTCATTAAAACAAAATGATATATTCATAAAATGAAATGGTATTCAGCCATTTAAAACGATGTCCTAGATGAATATTATCATTAAGAAAACAATATAAATAGCATAAACTAACTTGCAAACATGCATATAAACATATAAAGAAAAGTATTTTGAGGGGTTATGTTCTAAGATGTTACATTTTTAAGTCAAAACAAGTCAGTCTGGGTCACTTCTCTTCTTTAAACTCTTTTTTTCAGAGACAGGGTCTTACTTTGCTGCCAGGCTGGAGTGCAGTGGCACAATACAGCTCACTGCAGCCTCAACCTCCTGGGCTCAAATAATCTTCCCACCTCAGCCTCCTGAGTATCTGGGACTACAGGTGTGTGTCATCATACTGGGGTTAAGTTTTTTTGTTTTTTGTTTTTTTGTTTTTTTTTAGAGATAGGGTCTTGTTGTGTTGCTCAGGTTGGTCTCGACTTCCTGGTCTCAAGTAATCCTCCTGCCTCAACCTTCCTAATCTCCTTTAAATTCTTAAATAGTACTTTGGGAGGCCAAGGTTTGTGGATCACCTGAGGTCAGGAATTTGAGACCAGCCTGACCAACATAGTGAAACTCCGTCTCTACTAAAAATACAAAAATTATCTGGGCGTGGTGGCGGGTGCCTGTAATCCCATCTACTCGGGAGGCTGAGGCAGGAGAATCGCTTGAACCCGGGAGGTGGAGGTTGCAGTGAGCTGAGATCACACCATTGTACTCCATCTCAAAAAAAAAATTCTTAAATAGTTTTGCACAATTGATCAAATCTAAGTATTTTTATAGCCTCCAGGTCCTCCGCAATGCAGATGACGTATGCGGTCTTTCCAGTTTCATCTCTGACTCTCACGTGCGTGTCATTTCATGTTCTAGGAATGCCGGCTGTTTGAGGTTCTTCCTCTCTATGCTCTGCTGTTTCTCACTGACTTTGGCTTTTCTCTTTGGATGGACTATCTTTCACCCCAACCTTTGCCTGATTAGTTCCTCCTTATTATTCAATAATAATTTTCTGGTAGTGCTTTATTGAGCCATTTGCAGCTCAATAGTTCCCCAAAGTAATTATTTTGAACATCAAAATAAATTACCTGGGAAACTTAGAAAAATACTGATACTTGGGCGTCACTATAGATCTTCTACATTATAATTTCCAGAGACAGGACCTGCAAGTCTGCATATGATTTTGAATATAGACTTGTCTGCATGTGATAGAGATCCATTGGTTGTGTGGTGAATTTCCATAGTTTTATGTTGCATTGGTACCCATTTTGAATATAAGTTAGACTTTCTCATATCAGACGCAGGGCCCAGTCACCCTTGACACAGTTCTTCACCTCTTCCCAGTTCCTCAATGTAGCTGATCCAGATACCTGCCTTATATCTCCTCCTGGTGTAGATACAACCTACTTGTCTCACCCCACCTACTTGACTCACCCCTCTGGCCACTACACCTTGCATAGGTTGCACAGATATGCTACAGTGACCACCTCTTAGTCACAGTGTGGCTTTGCAGAGCTCCTGCCTGCTTACTCTAAACCCACCAATTAGAACTTCTCTTGGGAAATCTGCTGGGGTAATACCCAAGACGTATTTTTTTTTTTGAGATAGAGTTTCACTCTTTTGCCCAGGCTGGAGTGCAATGGCATGATCTAAGCTCACTGCAACCTCTGCCTTCTGGTTTTAAGCAATTCTCCTGCCTCAGCCTCCCGAGTAGCTGGGATTACAGGCACCCGCCACCATGCCCAGCTAATTTTTGTATTTTTAGCAGAGATGGGGTTTCCCCATGTTGGCCAGGCTGGTCTCAAACTCCTGACCTCGTGATCTGCCTGCCTCAGCCTCCCAAAGTGCTGGGATTACAGGCATGAGCCACCATGCCTGGCTGTACCCAGGACCTTAATAAAGGCTTTGAGCCACAGGTCTCTCTCTTTCTCTCTTGCTTTCCACTTACACGTTCAACACGCTGCTGTCTCCAGACTTCCCATCAGTCCTTGCAGGCACCCTTGGCCTGATGACCAAAGTTTTACAATAGCTTTATTGTTTTAAATGGTGCCATTTTAAATATGAAATATATATATGTGTATATATATATACACATATACATATACATATATATGTATATACAATATATATGTATTTTAAATGGTACCATTTTAAATGTGAAATATATATGTGTATATATTTGTATATATGTATACATATATACATATATGTGTATATATAATATATATTTCACATTTAAAATGATATCATTTAAAATACATATATATTTATTTTTAATACATATGTATTATTTAAATATATGTATATATGTATAAATATACATATATGTTTCACATTTAAAATGGTACCATATGTATATATGTGTGTGTATATATATATTTTTTTTACCAAATTTTAATGATAAAGGCATAATGGTAATGGCCACTTCCTATTGAGCTAAGCCCTACACAAACATAACCTCCTTTAATTCTAACAATAAACCCATGAGTTAGGTATTTTTGGCAACCCCACATTATGAATATGAAGTAATATTCTCAAGGTCATGCAGTCAGTAAGTGGTGAAGTGCTTGCTTTTAGTCATTAAGCTTTTCAGTCTGTTGAGAAATTGCTGGTTTCCAATCACATACATTTTTCTTTTAATTAAACATTCCCTCTGATTTTTCCACAATTATGTGTATGAATTTTCATAATTAGACTTCAGTGTATACTAATTTGATATTTAAGAGGTCTGTTTGTCGCTTCCTAGCATGAAAATAATTCACAAAAGATATTTAATTTAATACTCGGATGATCAACTTCTCATTTTAAGCCATACCAAACTCTTTCCCAACTCTGAGTAATATTTTCAGATTCTGTGTTAAGCAAATGATTAATTAATAAATAATTAATATTCATGCACACTTTGGCATGCCAGACACGGAGCTAAATAAAAGCAGGTGTTACAGGGATATGCAAGACAGACAACCCCACTGCCATGGAGTTTATATTCTAGAGAGGTAGGCAGACCACACAACAAATAAATGTATGACAAAGTAAGTTCAGGCTGGACAGAGTGGCTCATGTAATCCCAGTGCTTTGGGAGGCTGAGATGGGAGGACGGGGCTCACAGGGATTCAAGACAAGCCTGGGCAACATAGTGAGACTCTGTCTCTACAAAAAATTAAAAAATTAGCGGGGTGTGTGGTGGTACACATCTGTTGTCCTAGGTACTTGGGAGGTTGAGGTGGAAGAATGGTTTGAATCCAGGAGTTTGAGGCTGCAGTGAGTATGATTGCACCACTGTACTCCAGCCTGGGCAATAGAGCAAGACTCTGTCTATGAAATGAAAATAACATTTATTTTTTTAAAAAAGCAGGATGAGGGAGACTCGGTGGAGGCTATGGCAATAGTTTAGGTAGGGAGGAGGTGGTGACAGTAGAGGTTAGATTTAGAAAGGCATGGGACATATTTTGGAGGTAGAGTCAAGAAAACATGCTCATGGTTTGCATGTGGGGCTAAAGTAAAAGAAGAATCAGAGATGGTTTGTAGATTCTTGGTTTGAGCATGTGGTTGGAGAATGGTAGCATTTCTAGAGCTAGGGATTTCTAGGGATCAATATGCTTGGAAAAATGAAGAGTTTTGTGCAAAGTAATTTTTTTTTTGAATGAGTGCCCATTGCAGAGACTGCTAGGTGTCTACTATAGCCTTTTCATTCCCCTCTTTTTTTAATAAAGGAAAGCCAATTTTACCTGGGGTGGCAAAGTGTCTGGAGAAAAGATAACATTTCTTAGTTTCCTTTGTAGCTAACCTCTTTTGCTTGTCTATTACATGAGCTCCATATACATAATGTGAACGTGAATAACCTTGAGTTTTGAAATTACATGCTTAGACTAAGAGAAGGAGCCTCTATGCCAAATAACTTTGCAGAGTTGCCATATCAGTTCTAGCCTTTTTTTTTTTTCTCACCCTGTCACCCAGGCTGGAGTGCAGTAGCATGATCTCAGCTCACGGCAACCTTAGCCTCCCAGCGTCAAGCAATTCTCCCACCTCAGCTTCCTGTATAGCTGGGGCTACAGGTACACACCACCATACCTGGCTAATTTTTGTACTTTTTAGTAGAGACAGGATTTCACCATGTTAGCCAGGCCGGTCTCAAACTCCTGACCTCAAGTGATCTGCCCACCTCAGCCTCTCAAAGTGCTGGGATTACATACGTGATCCAACTGTGCCCAGCCAATTCTAGCCTTTTATATCAGAGAAAAAACTCTAAATTGCTTAATCTACAATAATCGGAACCCTGTTACTAGTAGTTGAATACAATTCCTATCTGATACCATACTGATTCTAGAAAAAAGTTATTAAGCTATAATTTCCAGAGTTTGTCTCTGAATTCCCATTCTCCTCCAAGCAGAACATGAAGTTGCCCAGAAATAGTTTATCTGTGGTATGCAAATCCGGTGTATTAGAAAATATTTTCTGAATCTACTTTTGGTTCCATTATCCTCAACCAACATATGTCAGCAAAATAAAACAAGCATTTGTATTTTTAGTATGTCACTGTTGTGCAGTCTCCTAAATTTTGATGTTTTAAGCACTATGCCTTTAACATTCACTAAAGCTGATAACATGGAAGAGGTTGATTATGGTTCCCCAGGTGCCAAGAATTATACGAGTTTCTGTTCCAATGTTGAGGACAGAAATCCTTCAGCACAGATGGAAACATGGTTGGATTCTGTAGATACATTTCTTATTCACACAACAGAGAGTCTAGTAGAGACGGGACATTATTATTTTTTTGAAGCCTCTACAAATGCCCACTTAAAAAGCTACAAGCATTATATGCAGATACTTTTTTGTTTTTTTTTGAGACAACGTCTCATTCTGTCACCTAGGCTGGAGTGCAGTGGCTTGATCTCTGCTCACTGCAACCTCTACCTCCTGGGTTCAGGCGATTCTCGTGCCTCAGCCTCCCGAGTAGCTGGGACTGTAGGCGCCTGCCATCAAGCCGGCTAATTTTTGTATTTTTGGTAGAGATGGGGTTTCACCACGTTGGCCAGGCTGGTCTCGAACTCCTGACCTCGGCCTCCCAAAGTCCTGGGACTACAGGCCTGACCATTGTGCCTGGCTCATTATTACTTTTATTTTTAAAAAAATAGATGTGGGTTCTGTCATTTAGGGTGGAGGCTTGGGTTTGTGCGTGGAGTGCACAGTTCCTTTCTTTTGGGAAGGGCCATCTGGGTGAGCTCTTTTGCTTTGGGCAGGGACAATGCAAGGACAAATACCATTTTCATAGGGGACACTCTTGCTCTCTTTCCAAGGTTGGGGCTGGAAGGAATTTCTGGGCCTAGTGGGAGGGGGAGGCCAGCTCCCAGCATGTGGAGTCTGAGGCTGGGGCCTGTGCCCCTTGGAGCAGCCCAGCTGGACAGTGCATCTCACCACCTGAGGGTGTCTAATTGGGTCTAAATCAGAGGCATTAGAGAGTGACAAGTCTCCTGGAGGCCACAGATTGCAGAGGCCTAAGTGTGGTAACAAAGACAGAGACTGAATTCAAAAGCCCAGTTATGCTTCAAACTCAACCCAGAAACCAGCAGTCCCTGCCGCACTCTCTTCCTCCCCAGTTCCAGTCTAGAGAGGCAAACTCTATAATTTTTTTGTTTTTTTGAGACGGAGTCTTGCTCTGTTGCAATCTCGGCTCACTGCAACCTCTGCAGCCCTGGTTCAAGTGATTCTCCTGCCTCAGCCTCCGGAGTAGCTGGGATTACAGGCGCGCGCCTCCACACTTGGCTAATTTTTGTATTTTTAGTAGAGACGAGATTTTGCCATGTTGGCCAGGCTGGTCTTGAACTCCTGACCTCAAGTGATCCACCCGCCTTGGCCTCCCAGAGTGCTGGGATTACAGGTGTGAGCCACTGTGCCTGGCTGCAACCCCTATAAATTCTTTTAGCCATTTCTTCTCTAATTCACCTCCGTATTTACAAACATACATCTATCTTTCCCCTTATAGACGTTATTTGCTGACTTCCTACTGTGGAGGGTGAGAATTTGACTCTTTCACACTCTCCTCCAATTTCCTTTCTCATCTTTGACCTAACCACATTACAAGGTTTGGTTAAATCCATATTCAGTGTTTGCATTATTGTGACTTTGTAAATGCTATGTAAGCTGAGCCAGGTTGTGTACCATGATTACCTTTCCTTCTTGCATAAGCTTTTGTTTTCTCCAGAGTGAATAATTCCTTTATTTTACTTTATTAGTTTTCCACATATTTGTCTTAGTCTGTTTGGGCAGCAAAACCAAGATATGATAGACCGGGTAGCTGATAAACAACAGAAATGCATTTCTTGGCTGGGCGCGGTGACTCACACCTCTATTCCCAGCACTTTGGGAGGCCGAGGTGGGTGGATCACTTGAAGTCAGGAGTTTTGAGACCAGACTGGACAGCATGGTAAACCCCGCCTTGACTAAAAATACAAAAACTAGCTGGGCATGGTGGTGCACACCTGTAAGCCTCAGCTAGTTGGGATGCTGAGGCACAAGAATTGCTTGAACCCAGGAGGTGGAGGCTGCAGTGAGCTGAGATTGTGCCACAATATTCCAGCCTGGGCTACAGAGTGAGACTCTGTCTTAAAAGAAAAAATAAAATAAAATAAAATAAAAAGACAAAGACAGAAACTATTCTTCTTCCTTTGAACCTGAGTGGAATTTTGTGATGCTTCAACAAATAGGCTGGTGGAAATGACTCTGTGATTTTTGAGGCCAGGACATAAAAGATAGCATGTCATCTACTTGACTGTCTCTCTCTCAGGGCTCCTAACCTTAGAACCCAGTCACTGCTGTGAGAAAGCCCAAACTAGCCCACATGGACAGAGTGCACAGTGAGGAACTGAGGCCCCCAACTGACAGCGAGCATCAACCACCAGACCTGTGGGTAAACAACCCTTCAGATGATTCCAGCCCCCAGCCTTTGAGCCTTCTAGCTGAGGTCCCAGACACTGCGTAGCAGAGACAAGTCATCCCTTCTGTGCTCTGTCTAAATTCCAGACCCACAAAACCCATGAACATAATAAGTGATAGTTTTTCACCACCAGGGTTTTGTTTGTTTGTTTGTTTTTTGTTTTTTGAGACAGGGTCTTGCTCTGTTGTCCAGGCTGGAGTGCAGTGTTGTGTTCATGGCTCACTGCAGCCTCAAGCTCCTAGGCTCAAGCAATCCTCTTGCCTCAGCCTCCTGAGTAGCTGGGAATACAGGCATATGCCACCACACCTGGTTAATTTTTAATTTTTGTGTAGAGATGGGGGTCTCACTATGTTGTCCAGGCTGGTCTTGAACTCCTGGCCTCAAGTGATGTTCCTGCCTTGGCTTCCCAAAATGTTGGAATTACAGGCATAAGCCATTGCAACCCAGCCAATTTCACCACTAGGTTTTGCTACACTGCTGTAATAATTGGAACACCTTTGTGGTAGGCGGCCTCAAAGATGATCCCCCCAGTGATCCCTGTTTCCTGATATTCACACCCTGTGTAGTCCTCTCCAACCTTGTACCAAAGTTCATCTCTGTTGACCAGCAGAATAGATCAGAAGTGAGGGCATATTAGTTCTAAGATTAGTATGTAAGAGACGTTGTAACTTCTGTCTTGGTCTTTGCTTCATCCCCATCTCTATTTGATTATTCACTCTAGAGGGAGCCAACTGCCATATGGAGCAGCCCTATGGAGAGGCCCAGGTGATAAGTAATTGAGGGATCTTGCCAGCAATTATGGGAATGAATAGATCTTTCAGCCCCTGTCAAGCCTTTCGATGACTTCAGCCTCCGCTTAACTGTAACTTCGTAAAAGACTGAACCAGAGGCTGCTCCCTGATTTTTGACCCTTAGAGAGTGTGTGAGATGATATATATTTGTTGTTTTAAGCTACTAGCTTTTGGGGTGTCATTTGTTACACAGCAATAGCTAACTGATACAACCTCCTATTTGGCTTCCCTTTTTAAAATATATATATATATATATATTTTATTATACTTTAAGTTCAAGGGTACTTGTGCACAACGTGCAGGTTTGTTACATATGTATACATGTGCCATGTTGGTGTGCTGCACCCATTAACTCGTCATATACATTAGGTATATCTCCTAATGTTATCCCTCCCCCCTTCCTCCACCCCACAACAGGTTCTGGTGTGTGATGTTCCCCTTCCTGTGTCCATGTGTTCTCATTGTTCAATTCCCACCTATGAGTGAGAACATGCGGTGTTTGGTTTTTTGTCCTTGCGATAGTTTGCTGAGAATGATGGTTTCCAGCTTCATCCATGTCCCTACAAAGGACATGAACTCATCATTTTTTATGTCTGCATAGTATTCCATGGTGTATATGTGCCACATTTTCTTAATCCAGTCTATCATTGTTGGACATTTGGGTTGGTTCCAAGTCTTTGCTATTGTGAGTAGTGCTGCAATAAACATACATGTGCATGTGTCTTTATAGCAGCATGATTTATATTCCTTTGGGTATATACCCAGTAATGGGATGGCTGGGTCAAATGGTATTTCTAGTTCTAGATCCCTAAGGAATCGCCACACTGACTTCCACAATGGTTGAACTAGTTTACAGTCCCACCAACAGTGTAAAAGTGTTCCTATTTCTCCACATCCTCTCCAGCACCTGTTGTTTCCTGACTTTTTAATGATCACCATTCTAACTGGTGTGAGATGATATCTCATTGTGGTTTTGATTTGCATTTCTCTGATGGCCAGTGATGATGAGCATTTCTTCATGTGTCTGTTGGCTGCATAAATGTCTTCTTTTGAGAAGTGTCTGTTCATCCTTCGCCCACTTTTTGATGGGGTTGTTTGTTTTTTTTCTTGTAAATTTGTTTGAGTTCTTTGTAGATTCTGGATATTAGCTCTTTGTCAGATGAGTAGATTGAAAAAATTTTCTCCTATTCTGTAGGTTGCCTGTTCACTCTGATGGTAGTTTCTTTTGCCATGCAGAAGCTCTTTAGTTTAATTAGATCCCATTTGTCAATTTTGTCTTTTGTTGCCATTGCTTTTGGTGTTTTAGACATGAAGTCCTTGCCCATGCCTATGTCCTGAATGATATTGCCTAGGTTTTCTTCTAGGGTTTTTATGGTTTTAGGTCTAACATGTCAGTCTTTAATCCATCTTGAATTAATTTTTGTATAAGGTGTAAGGAAGGGATCCAGTTTCAGCTTTCTACATATGGCTAGCCAGTTTTCCCAGCACCATTTGTTAAATAGGGAATCCTTTCCCCATTGCTTGTTTTTGTCAGTTTGTCAAAGATCAGATAGTTGTAGATGTGTGGTATTATTTCTGAGGGCTCTGTTCTGTTCCATTGGTCTATATCTCTGTTTTGGTACCAGTACCATGCTGTTTTGGTTACTGTAGCCTTGTAGTATAGTTTGAAGTCAGGTAGCATGATGCCTCCAGCTTTGTTCTTTTGGCTTAGGATTGACTTGGCAATGCGGGCTCTTTTTTGGTTCCATATGAACTTTAAAGTAGTTTTTTCCAATTCTGTGAAGAAAGTCATTGGTAGCTTGATGGGGATGGCGTTGAATCTATAAATTACCTTGGGCAGTATGGCCATTTTCACAATATTGATTTTTCATATCCATGAGCATGGAATGTTCTTCCATTTGTTTGTGTCCTCTTTTATTTCATTGAGCAGTGGTTTGTAGTTCTCCTTGAAGAGGTCCTTCACATCCCTTGTAAGTTGGATTCCTAGGTATTTTATTCTCTTTGAAGCAATTGTGAATGGGAGTTCACTCATGATTTGGCTCTCTGTTTGTCTGTTATTGGTGTATAAGAATGCTTGTGATTTTTGCACATTGATTTTGTATCCTGAGACTTTGCTGAAGTTGCTTATCAGCTTAAGGAGATTTCGGGCTGAGACGATGGGGTTTTCTAGATATACAATCATGTCATCTGCAAACAGGGACAATTTGACTTCCTCCTTTCCTAATTGAATGCCCTTTATTTCTTTCTCCTGTCCGATTGCCCTGGCCAGAACTTCCAACACTATGTGGAATAGGAGTGGTGAGAGAGGGCATCCCTGTCTTGTGCCAGTTTTCAAAGGGAATGCTTCCAGTTTTTGCCCATTCAGTATGATATTGGCTGTGGGTTTGTCATTGGCTTCCCATCTTATTGCTTCAGTGTGAACAGACCTGCTGTACATTCTGGGCCACTTTTTACTCTCATCCTAGGGATTCCCTTTCCTTTTTCCTGCTTCCACTGCTTCCTGGATCCCCTGTTTTCCTCTTTATAGCTTTAATTTCTCATTTTGATAGAGCAGACTACCTAGTAACCTCCTAAGAAAGAGTGCATTGGTGGTCAGGTGTGGTGGCTCGCATCTGTAATTCCAGCACTTTGGGAGGCTGAGGTGGGTGGATCATTTGAGGTCAGGAGTTCGAGACCAACCTGGCCAACATGGTGAAACCCTGTCTCTATTAAAAATACAAAAATTAGCTGGGCATGTTGGCAGGTGCCTGTAATCCCAGCTACACAGGAGGCTGAGGCAGGAGAATTGCTTGAACCTGGGAGGTAGAGGTTGCAGTGAGCTGAGATGATTGCACCACTGCACTCCAGCCTGGGTGACAGAGCAAGACTCCATGAAAAAAAAAAAAAAAGAGTGCATTGGTGAAAAATATTTGAGACCTTGCATGATTTATAATGTCTTTATTCTGCCATTACGCTTGATGGTAAGGTATCAGGGTCTAGAATTTTAGGTTGAAAATAGCCTTTCTCTCAAAAAAAAAAAAAAAAAAAGGAAAAGTATTGCTTCATTTTTCTTCTAGCTTCTTATGATGCTCTTGAAGAGTATTAGTTTTTGTATGTGCCTATTTTGTTTCTTTCCCCCACTCCTGAAAACTTCTGGGTGCCATTGTTGGTGGCAGTTAAGTGTGCAAACTCTAGAAGCAGACTACCTGGGTTCAAATCTCAGTTCCAACAATCATTGGTTATGTGACTCTGGGAAATTTGTTTAACCGTTCTGTGCCTCAGTTTCCCCATCTGTAAAGATAATAACAGTACCTACCTCATAGAGTTGCTGTGAGGATCAAATGATCCCCTACCTTTCTGTGCTCCTCTGTATCCGTTGATGTAAACCTTCCTCAAGTTGGGTTGGTTCCACACACCATTTCTGGAGAGGGGTAGGGTCTAGAACAAGGCGGGCAAGCTTTACCTGTGAAAGAGCAGATAGTAGGCTGGCTGTGGTGGCTCATATTTGTAATCCCAGCATGTTGGGAGGCTGGGGTGGGTGGACCACCTCAGGTCAGGAGTTCGAGACCAGCCTGACCAACATGGTGAAGCCCTGTCTCTAAAAAAAAAAAAAAAAAAAAAACAAAATTAGCCAGGCATGGTAGCACATGCCTGTAATCCCAGCTACTTGAAGAGGCTGAGGCAGGAGAATCTCTTGAACCCGGGAGGCAGAGGTTGCAGTGAGCCGAGATCACGCCATTGCACTCCAGCCTGGGCAACAAGAACAAAACTCCATCTCAAAAAATAAAAAAAAAGCAGATAGTAAATAGTTTTGACTTTGAGAGCTATAAAGCTAGTGTTTCAGCTATCGAACTTTACCATTGTAGGGCAAAAGCTGCCATAGACAAAATAAAAGTGAATGAACGTGGCTGTGTTCCAATAAAACTTTTGTTTATACAGCTGCAGGCAGATTTGGCTCGCTGACCGTAGGCATCTGACTGTGAAACACTATCCTCTCCTTTTTGTACTTATTTTATCCGACCCTTCTTAGAGGTATAGAGATGACTCCTAGTTGGAGACATCTCAGACTAAAAACTGACTACCTTATATTATAACTTCTACACAGTGCTCTAAGTGGTCCGATGATTGAGTTATATCAAATGCAGGGTTTCAGTTGCAACATTAATGAAATAGCCTGAGTAAACCTTTCATGATGACAAGAGCCAGCCACCAATTATCTCATCCCTGGATTGGCATTATTGTAAGCCACAAAGTCCCAAGCTTTCCTTGTGCTTAAACTGTTGAGGAAAATGCTTGACTCTTTTTTTTTTTTTTTTGAGACAGAGTCTCCCTCTGTCACCTAGGCTGGAGTGCAGTGGCACGAACATGGCTCACTGAATCCTTGACCTCCTGGGTTCAGGTGAGCCTTTCACCTCAGCCTCCCAAGTAGGTGGAACTACAGGTGCAAGCCACCATACAGGCTAATTTAAAAAATTATTTCTAGATACGAGGTCTTACTATGTTGCCCAGGCTGGTTTTGAACTCCTGGGCTCAAGTGATCCTCCTGCCTCAGCCTCCCAAAGGGTGGGTTTGCAGGCATGAACCACCATGCCTGCCCAGCCAACTCTTTCTTGGTAACATTTTTATACAAATAAAAACAGCCATGCTATGGCACTTTTATTCATTAATTCTAGGTCAAGTGACATGCTGGGACTGGAAAGATGAAAATCACTGTGTCACCCTCAAAGGTTTGAGTAAGCAAGCAATTTAGATAGAACATCCCCTGTGTCACAATAAAGCCCTTTTCGCCAATCAGATTAGCAAAGACTAAAAAACAAACAAAAGACACAATCAATGCTTGTTAGGACATGATGAAAAGGGCACTTTGTAGATTTCTGATGTTAAATAAATTGGAACCCAGTCTGACTACATTAACTCTGTGCTGTTATCTTCATCCCAACTCTGTTTTCTTTGTCTTTTCTTTTTTTCTTTTTTTTTGAGACAGGGTCTTGCTCTGCCATCCAGGCTGGAGTGCAGTGGCATAATCTTGGCTCACTGCAACCTCTGCCTCCTGGGCTCAAGCAATTCTCCTGCCTCACCCTCCTAAATAGCTGGGACTACAGGTGCACACCACCATGCCTGACTAATTTTTTAGTAGAGATGGGGTTTTGCCATGTTGTCCAGGCTGGTCTTGAACTCCTGAGCTCAGGTGAATCTGCCCGTCTTGGCCCTCCAAAGTGCAGGGATTACAGGCGTGAGCCACCATGCCCGGCCCCAACTCTGTTTTCTGCTCTGGCCCTCTGTGTCTTGCCTTGGGGGTATGGGTGGGTAGATGGGGGGGATTTTCCTCTTTGTTCCCCACTGACTCTTTTTTTTTTTTTTTTTTAAGGTTATCTATTTATTTAGAGATGGAGGTCTCAGTATGTTGCCCAGGCTGGTCTTGAACTTCCGGGCTCAAACAATCCTCCCACCTCAGCCTCCTGAGTAGCTAAGATCACTGGTGACCCAACTGATTCTTGGGGAAGGCAGCCCCAGGTGAGTTGACAACAAAAGTGCTTCCCTAGCCTGGGGCCAGTGAGACCCCAAATATCACCCCCCTCCCTTCGCTGGGTTTTTCCTGCCCATCTTTACCTGACCATTGGTCACTGGAGGAGCCTCTTAAACCTTCTAACCGGGAACTGCTCCTGCTATTGTATTTTCACCCACCTACCCAATTACTGGACCACAGCATCTCCTACCACGCTCTCACTTCTCACATTGTCAGTTCATCCATCCCCAGTCCTTGCCTGCCAAATTCCGCCATCTGTCATCAACACCCCCCCGCCATAGATTTTCTTTCCCCTTCCATCGACAAAAACCACTTTTCCCTTCTCCCAATGTTATTATGCTAGTATTGGTTAACACTGAGCTATTTTCATTTATTTGCTTCATTTGAAATTTTCAAATGCATTCACGCTCCTTGTAAAAATTAAAGTAATTCAGAAGTACATGAAGTAAAAAGGTGAGAGTCCCTCCTTCGCTCAACTCATCTCAGTCCCCAGAAATAACCACTGATAGTAGTTTTGCTTTCCTGTTTCCAGAACTATTTTGCAAAATTCAATTTGGACTAATGGGGTTTTAGTGCTCATATGCATAATTTATAGAATATGGTGGATTAAGAAAATCACATCTCTGGGAATTGGGCTGATTCAATCGATCTGCATCTTATATGACTTTGCTGCATTTTGACATTGCCAAACTAGCTTTTTTTTTTTTTTTTTTTGAGATGGAGTTTCACTCTGTTGCCCAGGCTGGAGTGCAGTGGTGCAGTCTCAGCTCACTGAAGCCTCTGCCTCCCAGGTGGAAGCGATTCTCCTGCCTCAGCCTCCCGAGTAGCTGGGACTATAGGTGTGCACCATCACATCTGGATTTTATATATATATATATATATATGTATATATATATATATATATATATATATTTGTATTTTTAGTGGAGATGGGGTTTCACCACGTTGGCCAGGTTGGTCTTGAACTCCTGACCTCAAGTGATCTGCCTGCCTCGGCCTCCCAAAATGCTGGGATTATAGGTGTGAGCCACCGCCCCTGACCAAAGCCAAACTGTATTTTTTTTTTTTTTTTTTTTTTGAGACAGAGTCTCGCTCTGTCGCCTAGGCTGGCCAAACTGTTTTTGAGACTTGACTCCTTCTAGGCTTCCTGAGCACCATTCCCTGGCTGCTCTTTCTCATTTCCTTGGAGGCTTTCTCTTATCTGTTTCTCCCCTAAATGCTGGTATTCCTCAGGGCTCTGTTCTCATCACTCTTGGTGGATTAGGCACAGAGCAAATCATCCCTTCTTTAGACTTGCAAACTCACGTCTACTAGTGAAATATGTGTTGAGCAGGCAGTGCATGGTGGCTCGCGCCTGTAATCCCAACACTTTGGGAGGCAGAGGTGGAAGGATTGCTTGAGTCCAGGAGTTTGAGAGCAGCCTGGGCAACATCATGAGACTCTGTCTCTACAAAAAATTTAAAAAGTTAGCCAGGGGTGGTAGCACACACCTGTGGTCCCAGCTACTTGGGAGGCTGAGGCAGGAGGATCACTTGAGCATAGGAGGTAGAGACTGCAGTGAGCTATGATCGTGCCACTATACTCCAGCCTGGGCAGCAGAGCAAGACTCTGTCTCAAAAAAACAGAATAAAACAAAACAACAACAACAAAAACAAACCCAAATCTCCAAAGCCAAACAAACAAAAATACTTTTTTTTTTAATTTAATTTTATTTTTTATTATACTTTAAGTTTTAGGGTACATGTGCACATTGTGCAGGTTAGTTACATATGTATACATGTGCCATGCTGGTGCGCTGCACCCACTAACTCGTCATCTAGCATTAGGTATATCTCCCAATGCTATCCCTCCCCCCTCCCCCCACCCCACAATAGTCCCCAGAGTGTGATGTTCCCCTTCCTGTGTCCCTGTGATCTCACTGTTCAATTCCCACCTATGAGTGAGAATATGCGGTGTTTGGTTTTTTGTTCTTGCAGCCATAAAAAATGATGAGTTCATGTCCTTTGTAGGGACAGGGATGAAATTGGAAATCATCATTCTCAGTAAACTATCGCAAGAACAAAAAACAAAAATACTTTTAAATGAGTGTTTTCTTTCACTTAACTTTATATCTGTGAAGTTCATGCATGTCATTGTGTGGAGTGTTTGTGCATTTTCACTGTTCTGTGGTATTCCATTGTGTGAATAAATGACAATTAAAAAAACTCATTCTCCCGTGGAAGGATACTTGTATTGTTTCCAATGTTTGGCTTTTATAAACAATGCTGTCTGCAGAACTGTTTGGATAAGAGATTTTGTGATTGATGGGGAAGCGAGCAGATTTGCAGTGATGGAGCGATGGGGGAAAAGGTGGTCCTGTGCAGAATCCACCTCACCTGGGGCACCCCCGGAACTGGTCACCTTGTGGGCACTGGGGGATGGTACCTCAATACCAGCATAGGCATCCTCAAAAGAGACACTCTCAGCTGTGGCTAGTTTATGTGGCTTCCTGCACCTCAATCTGAAGCCAGAGAGAGAAAGAACTTGGCAATTTTTGTGTTTTTAGATTGCAGTGGAAAACTGGTGTGTGAGTGCATATGAGGTTGCTTTTTGAAAGTAGGAATGGGGTGCAGGTGGGAGGCTCAGAGGCATTGTAATTCAGGAATACGTGTAAATGTTCCATATATGAATCCACTGGAACCAATAATCCACAGGCCTGCTGACTAGTGGGGAAGGGGCTGGGCCACCTGGGGTGGGTGGGAATGTTTCTCACTGGGTCTGGCATGAGCAGTGACAGGTTTTTGTTGGTGTTACTGCAGTAGAAGGGCTTGCTTCTTTCCCATTGGCTAACTCTGAAGTAGCTGTTACTCACCAAAATGGTGTTGGAATGAGATACTCATGATCTGTGCAGATAAGCAATGACTAATGGTGCTTTTGCAAGTTCTGGAGTCCCTCCCTTGGGGAGGGAACTAGACTTGGAACCAGACTACGGGTTGGCAAAATTAAGCATAATTTCTTTCTGTACGTGCTCCACTTCAGCAGAGATCACCCCGGAAATTTCCTAGTATCCTGACTTCACAGATCACATGATGTGATCAACATTGATTGAATACTTATTATGTATCAGGCACTGGTTGAAGCACCTTAATATACATTTAAAACTCAAACATCACTATGAGTGGGGCAATGTGTATCAGTTAGCTTTTGCTGTGTAACAAACCTTCCCAAGTTTTAGTGTCTTAAAACAGCAGACATCATTTTACTTTTATTGAGATAGAGTCTTGCTCTGTTGCCCAGGCTGGAGTGCAGTGGTGTGAACATGGCTCACTGCAGCCTCAACCTCCTGTGCTCAAGTGATCCTCCTGCTTCAGCCTCCTGAGTAGCAGGGACCACAAACCCGTGCCACCATGCCCAGATAATTGTTAAATTTTTGTAGATACAGCGTCCCACTATGTTGCCCAGGCTGTCTTGAACTCCTGGGCTCAAGTGATCTCCTGCCTCAGCCTCCCAAAGTGCTGGGCTTTCAGGCATGAGCCTCTGTGCCTGGCATTGTTTTATCTTTTATTGAATTTTTTTTTAAGAGACGGGGTCTTGCTATGTTGCCCTGGCTGGTCTTAAATTCCTGGGCCCAAGCGATCCTCCCTCCCCAGCTTCCTGAGTAGTTGAGACTATAAGCATAGCCACTACAACTGACTAAGCAATAGACATTATTTCTCACAGTTCTGTGAATTTTCTGGGAGTTTATTCTGATTTGGGCTAGCTTGGCTGCAACTGAATGGCCTAGGATAGTCTCGCTCACGTATCTGGCAATTGCCTCAATGTCAGCTGGGGCGACAGCCATGTGTCTGTCAGTATCAGCCCACACTGGTTCACATGATGGTAGGAAAGTTCTCAGCAGCAAGAGAGTAAATCTTAATGTGCAAGAAGGCTTCCAGCCTCTGCTTGCATCACATTGGTTAATGTCCCATTGGTCAAAGCAAGTCACATGACTAAGACCAGATTATACATAGAGGTGACCTTCTCAAGATATGGATGTGGGGAGGGGCTGGATTATGGTAGTCATCTTATAAACAACCAGCTGCGTACTCTTATTATCCTCATTTTACTGATGATGGTTAGATAAGTTAAGGATCTTGTTACAGGTCACACAGCTGCTATAAGGTAGAGCTCAGCCTCAACTTTAGGTCTATATGGTGATGAAGCCTGTGCCTTAAGTCCTGTGCTATTTGTATTGTTTCCTTCCTCAGACCTGGACTGTTGTGTCTCAGCCCAGGGAAGAGGAGAGATGAGACACTTAACCAGCCTCCTCCAGAGACCACTGATCATAGAGCCTAGCCATTGCTTGTGCAGCCAGCTGGACTTAGCAACCCCTGCAATGCTGAAGCGAGTAATTCTCATGAATCTAACAATTCCGCCATTGCACTGGATTCTGTACCTTCAGATTAGTATTGGAGATCTACTCCATAGACCGTAGGAAATAGATGGAAAGTATGAAGGATGGCAGCAGAAATAGGGCCCCGCATTTGCTTCATGGGCAATCATCAAGCACCTACTGTGTCTGGGCTAGATTGTGGTTATTCAGGCAAAGTGCAGGAAGGGGAACAGTTGCTCTCTAAAGTACATTTTCAACAAGGGAACATGTTGACTGAGGGGCATTAAAGACTGAGATGAAAGGCACTTAGACGCAGAAGCTGCAGGACAGTAAGATCTTGAGATTTGTAGGGAAGAGCAGAGGAGAGAAGACATTTCTTAATAATAACCAGCTGCTTTACCAGTGCTGGTGCAGACACTACCCCCTCTCACCAGGTGGTTATAGAAACTGCACCTTCTTCTATCCAATTTCAAGCCCACCATCTCTTTTAAATTTAAGGTCTCCAAAAGAACAGTTTTTGATGACACTGGGAAGAGGGTGAGCAGGCAGATTTGGGGTGGGAATTGAAGGAATCAAATCCCAAACTCCATTTTAGATTTGCAATCAAGCTGAAACTCTCAGCACCCCCAGAGTATGCCTTTAAAAGGAAAAAACAAAAAAAGGCTATTTGTAAGAAAAAAAGACCAAGGTTTGCATCTGAATGGAGTGCCAATCAGCACTCATTAGTGGGAACACAATGCGGCCCCATTAGCACGAAAGGAGCTTTGGCAATTGCTCATTAGCTTTGTAGATTCAAATAATTATTTTAAGGGATGCTTCGGTGTTTGATGAGATCCAGCAGTGTCAATGATATGCCACTTTTCTCCCCAAAGAAAGGGAATGTTCCCAGGAGTAATTGTACTCTCTTATCCCCCTCCCTTCTCACTCACACCTCAATGCTTCTCTATATACTCCCGAGGGTACAGGATCTCAACAAAGGGCTGGAAGGTGGATAGAAACTTCTCCATCAAGATATTACTCATGGGAAAACTGTGGTCCCGAGAGTACAGGAACACAAAAGTAGTTATCTGAAGAGCTGGGAGAATCTGTTTATTACACGCACTCCCTTCTTCCATTGACAGGAGGGAATCTCGATGAGCTGGGGGAAGAATAGAAACATGCAATAGGGTCTTGAGTACATACTCAAGAGAGAGGAGTGTGGGCATACCAAGGGAAGGAATATTCATGAAAATTCCTGGAAAAAAGTGGAGATTTCTCAGCACTATGGTGCCACCAATTTTTACATCAATATGGGTGCTCCTGGAACTGTCCTGGCACTGGTGGGTATGTGATTAAGAATGTTAATGAGTATATAGGCTGGGTGCAGTGGCTCATTCTTGTAATCCCAGCACTTTGGGAGGCCGGGGCAGATCACCTGAAGTCAGGAGTTCAAGACCAGCCTGACCAACATGGCGAAACCCTGTCTCTACTAGAAATACAAAAATTAGCCAGGTGTGAATGTGGGCACCTGTAATCCCAGCTACTTGGGAGGCTGAGGCAGGAGAATTGCTTGAACCCAGGAAGCAGAGGCTGCAGTAAGCTGAGATCGCGCCATTGCACTCCAGCCTGAGTGACAAGAGTGAAACTCTATCTCAAAACAACAACAAAACAAACAAACAAACAAAAACATAAGGTTCTAGGTGAAACCTAGGTCAAATCCAGTGCCAATTAAGTTCAATTGGTCTTAGCCAGCATGGTCCACACCCTGGTTTTTCAGGGTTTTATCAGACCCTAGCTTCTGCAGCTATTTCAACATCTGCCTTTTGCCTAGCCATGTGAAAGTGCTGCCTGGAATTTTCTGTTCTCCTGTGACCACCCTGTATTATTCCTGTCTCACTTTGATGAAAATTTCAAAGATCAGAACTCTGTCCAAGGGGCTGGAAAATTGGGGTGGGCATAACTTTTTTTTTTTTTTTGGCTGGAAGGAACATTCTGGAGGATAAGGTGGGTCACAGGGGACCTATGAAGGGGAACTTCTTAGGCCTAATTCTGCTGTAGGCATTAAGGGAGTGCTCCTAGAGCAGTGCTTGACACAGGGTAAGAGCTCAATAAGACAATGGTTAAAAGCCCAGGTGTTAAAATAGATGGATTTAGGCTCAAGTTCCATCATTCTCAGAGATCTGCCCTTTCACCAAACTTCTGGGGTGATTCTTATGCACATTATTGTTTGAGAACTGCTGAGACAGACAGTACTATTTCTGATAATTAATGCTGGTCCTCTGGAGCTTGTATTTGGGGAGGAAGAAGGATGAATCCCACTGTGAGGTCCACTTCTGTGGTTAGAATGTGGCAAAAACTTGGTTTCCTCTTCCTCTTTCCCAATAAAACCTCCATTTATTTTTTGCTGTCTACTGTCCTCCACGTGGTCATGTTCTTTACAGGAAGCGGTCTCTGACCTCAAGAAATTAATAGTAATTGGTCTAAACCAACCATGTTTTCCTATTTCCCTTGCTTAGTGATAGGCTCAGCATGGGCACATGAAATAATTCTGGTCAATGAGACACGAGTGGGGAGTGTATTGGAGTTTCTGGCAAAGGTCTTCCTTAATGATTGAAAGGAGATTGATTGAAAGAGGGAAGAAACAGCCCCTTTATGAAAGAGGGAAGAAACAGCCCCTTTACTGTCTCTGGTTATTTGAGAACATGCTGGCTGGAGCTTGGGCAGCCATCTTGTGGCCATGATGGGGGCTGATAGGTCAAGGATAACAGTGGAAATCCACAAAGAAGTGGGCCTTTACTAATGTAATTGAGCTGTCAAATCAATCAACCATGAAGCTTCCCCATTTTATTATGTGAGATAATAACATTTCTTCAGTGTGTAAGGTCAGATCAGTTGCAGGCTCTGTTTCTTGCTCTGAAAGTTTTCCAGAGAGGAGGGATGGAGATGTATACTGAGAAGGCCTGAAGAAGGAGGGACTGAATAGAGGGAGAAGCCTGAGAATGGCTAGGAACTGGAGTGCATCTTTAAGGAGAGGCCCTATGAGTGGCCCAGACTTTACTGCAGCACAGTGGCTAAAATCAAGGACTTTAGAATCAGAATGTCTTGGTTCAAATTCTACCTCCACCACTTACTAGTTATATCACCTTGGGTAAATTACTTAACCTCAGTTTCATTGTTTGTAAAACAGGATCATGGTGGTATTAACCTCACAGGGTTTAAGAAGGTGAGTAGGGCTGGGCACGGTGGCTCACACCTGTAATCCTAGCAGTTTGGGAGGCCAAGGCAGGTGGATCACTTGAGCTCAGGAGTTTAAGACCAGCCTGGACAACATGGTGAAACCCCATCTCTGCAAAAAAACACAAAAAAATTAGCCAGGCATGGTGGCACATGCCTATAGTCCCAGCTACTTGGGAGGCTGAGGTGGGAGGATGGCTTGAGCCCAGGAGGCGGAGGTTGCAGGGAACAGAGATCACACCACTGCACTCCAGCCTGGGTGACACAGCCAGACCCTGTCTCAAGAAAAAAATAAAAAATAAAAAAGATTAGTTAATAATGTAAAGTACCTAGTGTAGTGTGATCTGAGAGACCTATGTGTAATGTGCTCAGAGACTGAAACAGACACCCCTTTATCAACTAAGACAAGCCCAAGGTTAAGGAAACAAAAGTTACCTACCTAAGGTCAAGGGTTCAGGTCCTGGCAGGCATGGCAAATTTCTAAATTCCTATAGCTATAAGAAAAACCAGCTGGGCGCTGTGGCTCATGCCTGTAATCCCAGCACTTTGGCATACCTAGGAGGGCAGATTGCTTGAGTCCAGGAGTTTGAAACCAGCCTCGGCAACACGGCAAAATCTCATTTCTACAAAAAATGCAAAAATTAGTTGGATGTGGGCATACCTGTATACCCAGCTACTCAGGAGGCTGTGGGAGGATTGCTTAAGCCCGGGAGGTGGAGGCTGCAGTGAGCCATGATTGCACCACTCCTCTCCAGCCTGGGTGACAGAGTGAGACCCTGTCTCAAAAAAGAAAAAGAAAAAGAAAAAAGTAAAATCACAGCCTTGCTAAACTCCCTAACCATAGGAGCTATATCAGGTGAATTTACGGCCCAGACCGCTACAACTCTGGACAGGGACCAGCCTTATAAACATTGTTTTCTTATAAGGAACTGCAGACCTTAAGCCAGTTTCAGCGGCTCATAGAGGCTGCGCACAAACTTTCTTTGTGTCCTGTAGGTCACCTTTTGACGTAACGAGTCAAATTCCACCTCATTTTAATGCTAAAACCTGCCCCGAAGTGAACATGGGATGTATGCTACGTCCCGTGTGTGTGTGATTAAGAATGTTAAAAAGCATATAGGCTGGGTGCAGTGCCTCATGCCACTGCAGATTCCCCTTCCTGCGCTTTGCCTGAATAACCAGAATCTACCCGAGACACAGTAGGTGCTTAATGATTGCCCATGAAGCAAATGTGGGGCCCTATTTCTGCTGCCAATGTTTACCCATTGCTCATGCATTTGGCTCCTCTCATAAATATGTATAGCGTTCTCCCAAACCTGCTGAATATGCATGACTATTGTATAATAAGACCTTGTGTGACACAAAACCCAACCTGCCCTTTCTCTCTTCAAAGCTAAGTGTGGTGGCTTATGCCTGTAATCCCAGTACTTTGGGAGGCTGAGGTAGCCAGATTGCTTGAGCCCAGGAGTTTGAGACCAGCCTGGGCAACATGGTGAAACCTTGTCTCTGCAAAGAAAATACAAAAATTAGCCAGGTGTGGTGGGGGCATGCCTGTAGCTCACTGTAGCCTCGAATTCCTGGACTCAAGTGATCCTCCTGCCTCAGCCTCCTGAGTAGCTAGGACTGTGATATGTGCCACCATACTTGACTATTTTTTTTTTCTTTTTGTACAGATGAGGGTCTTTGTGTATTTCCCAGGCTGGTCTTAAACTCCTGTCGTCAAGTGATCCTCGGCCTCCCAAAGTGCTGGGATTACAGGTATAGGCCAGCATGCCCAGCCTAACCCATTTTAGACAACCAATAAGTTTTATTTTTTATTTTTAAATTTTATTTTTGGAGACAGAGTCTTGCTCTGTTGCCCAGGCTGGAATGTAGTGGCGTGATCATGGCTCACTATAGACTCCACCTCTTGGGCTCAAGCAATCCTCCTGTCTCAGCCTGCCAAGCAGCTGGGACTACAGGCACATGCCACCACACCTGGCTATTTTTTTTTCTTATTTTTATAGAGACGAGGTCTCACTATGTTTCCCAGGCTTTTATCGAACTCCTGGGTTCAAGCAATCCTCCTGCCTTGACCTCCCAAATTGCTGGGATTATAGGTGTGAGCCACCATGTCCAGCCCTAATAAATTTTAATAGCCAGCTCCACTTCTCTAGGAGAATGTCTCTTTGCCCATTGCTGGACATTTCAGCCTGTACAGTGTGCCCCTTGGTCTGAAGAAATGACAGTTAGCTGCCCAAATCCATGTACTATTTTTGATCCTGTTTTTTAATGGCATCGTGAATAGTTGCATCTTCCATTGGGTAAGCAAGGCCCAGTGCAGAGTCACTGTCTATTATTGTCAAGACCCACTTGTGGTCCCCCAGGGCTACCAGCGTCGGTCTCACTTGCCAGCTACGTTCAGGGCCTTCCCACCAAGGAATCTTTTCCATAGCCCTCAGCAGCTTCTGTCTCTCTTGCTGACAAACGGAACAGTCTCACTGGCATTTTGTACCTCAGAGGGCACAAGAAGAACATGTCTAGATTCAGCCCGTCTCTGCACTGCTGCAGGGCCCTGTCTCATAGACCCAGCTGGCCCCCACAAGGGAGCAAATGGGGATATCTGCTTGTCGATTCCAATCACCTTCCAAACCCGGAAGGAGGTTCTTCTGATGGGCAGCCCATGTCTTACTTTAATGTACTCTCACACTTCCATAGGGCTGTCCCCTATAAGGGCATCTCTTTAATAGGCCAGGTTTCCATGCCCTCCTGCCTGAGTATGGTTAGGTCTCTGACCACTGCCCATGAGTTAGTAAAAACCCAAACACAAAGACTTTTTATTACTGTTCAATCTTTCCATCACTGCTAGGAAACCACCATGCAATTCAGCCCACTGAGCTGATTTGCTTTTACCGTCTTTGATCAGAGTGGCATCTTTCCAAATAAGATGTTGTCTATTCATCTTGGAACTTGGAACTGTCACCCATACTCCATGCAGTTTTTTTGTTTGTTTGTTTGTTTGTTTTGAGACAGGGTCTCACTCTGTCACCCAGGCACCCAGGCTGGAGTGCACTGGCATGAACACGGCTCATTGCAGCCTTGAACTCCTGGGCTCAAGCGATCCTCCCACCTCAGCCTTCTGAGTAGCTGGGACCACAGGCATGCACTTGGCTAATTTTTGAATTGTTTGTGGAGAGGAGGTCTTACCATGTTGCCCAGGCTGGTCTCCAACTCCTGGGCTCAAGCGATCTTCCTGCTTCAGCCTCCCAAAGTGTTGGGATTACCAGCGTGAGCCACCATGCCCAGCCCCAACCAGCTGTTATTTGAGAACTGTTTATAGGGCACTATCCAAGTGACAATAGAATCCAGCAATGCCTCCCACAATTCCAAAGTCTATCTGAGGGGAAAAGAGGCTCTCTGCGTGTATTTCTTCCTCGCATTCCCCAGGTAGAATGATCCGCTAAACCATTTCCATTTCATCATGGATCTCTGCTGCACAGTGTCACACTCATTACAGTGTTTCTCTGATGTCACTCCAGTCATCGAGGGTGTTTTCCACCTTCCTGGGATGAATCCTTTGACTTTCTTGTCTGCATTTCCCCATTCTCTTATTAATTAATCTGATTTTTGTTGTTGTTGTTGTTGAGACTGAGTCTCTCTCTGTCACCCAGCCTGGAGTGCAGTGTGATCTCAGCTGACTGCAACCTCTGCCTCCCAGGTTCAAGCGATTTTCCTGCATCAGCCTCCTGAGTAGTGGGACTACAGGCATGTGCCACCACGCCCTGCTAAGTTTTCTTTGTATTTTTAGTAGAGACGGAGTTTCACCATGTTGGCCAGGCTGGTCTTGAACTCCTGACCTCAAATGATTTGCCCACCTAGGCCTCCCAAAGTGCTGGGATTACAGGCATAAGCCACCATGACTGGCCCAGAAAACATGATAAGGCTTCTTGAACTACCTTTTGATTTTGCAGCAGCAAGGTTATACGGGGCATCCACATTACAGGGGTGCCCTTAACCACAGCATTTACTATGACCTTGGCAATGAGCACATTCAGCTGGTGAATATCGCGATTCTCATAAAGCCAGGCCCACATGACTTGCATATGAAACACATCAGCTGCTTCTTCCGAGATGCTCTACTGGATATTTATAGGAGGAGACAGAGTCCCCCTTCTCAGGGAGAACAGATCTTACAGTGGCTTTTTTTTTTTCTTTTTGAGATAGGGTCTCACTCTGTCACCAAAGCTGGTTGCAGTGGCGTGATCTTGGCATACTGTAACCTCCGCCTCCTAGGCTCAAGTGATCCTTGCACCTCAGCCTCCCAAATAGCTTGGACTTCAGGTGCACACTACCATGCCTGGTTAATTTTCTTTTTCTTTTGGAAGGGTTGGAGTCTGGCCACGTTGCCCAGGCTGGTCTCAAACTCCTGATCTCAAGCAATCCACCCACCTCTGCCTCCCGAAGTGCTGGGAGTATAGGCATGAGGCACAATATCCAGCCTACAGTGGCTTTTATCGAGTCCACCAGGCTGGCTGTTCCCTTGGGAATAACCACCTGTGTGTCTGCCTCCCATATAACCATTTGTGATTATTTCGTAGTGAGCTGTGGGTCAACCCAAACGTGCTCTTTCACTGCAGTATTTAAAACTAAAGACATAGGCCGGGTGCGGTGGCTCATGTCTGTAATCCCAGCACTTTGGGATGGTGAGGTGGGTGGATCACTTGAGGCCAGGACCAGCCTGGCCAACATGGCAAAACCCTGTCTCTACTAAAAATGCAAAAATTACCTGGGCGTGGTGGTGGGCGCCTGTAAACTCAGCTACTCGGGAGGCTGAGGCACAGGAATCATTTGACTCCAGGAGGTAGAGGTGGCAGTGAGCTGAGATCGTGCCACTGTACTCTAAGGATTCTAAGGATTTTAAGAGTTGTATGCCAGGAAATGGGGTCCAAAACCAAATATAATTTTACAATATCACAAGTTGTTTCCAATGGTTGCTTATTAAGAGTAGAGCTGCGATAAACATTCATGTAGAGGTTTTTGTGTGAATATAAATTTTTATTTCTCTGGGATGAATATTCAAGAGTGCAATTGCTAGGTTATATAGTAGTTGCATGTTCAGTTTGCCTAGATTATGACAATGAGACAGCGAGAGAAGTCTAATGTGGCTGACTCCATCCTCACAGGCTGGATGTCTTTGCCCATTCCTGGGCATAGGCCAAGCTAACCATGGGAGGAGTTTAATTTACAGTTTAACCTTGAAGCAAGGATGAGAATAGTCTTACCTTAAAATGGATCCTTTCCTTGTGCAGGGGCTGAAACTGTCTTTGTAAGATTAATAAAAGACCACAAGATTAGGATTATGGAAGGGGCGTAAATTTTAAAATGTAGATATAGTTTTTATAATCCTTTTACTGCTCTGGTATCATGTAACCAGAGGTCATGAGATTTGAGACTTTGCTAATTGCTCCTGTAGATGACAACACTATTTGTAGAATCAATCTAAGGTTGATCTTTTTTTTTTTTTCTTTTGGGACAGAGTCTCACTGCGTCACCCAGGCTGGAGTGCAGTGGTGCAATCTTGGCTCACTGCAACCTCTGCCTCCCGAGCTCAAGCAATTCTCATGCTTCAGCCTCCCAAGTAGCTGGGACTATTGGCATGTGCCACTGCACCCAGCTATTTTTTGTTTTTGTTTTTGTTTTTAGTAGAGATGGGGTTTCACCATGTTGGTCAGGAAGGTCTTGAACTCCCAGCCTCAAGTGATCAGCCTGCCTTAGCCTTCCAAAATGCTGGAATTACAGGCATGAGCCACTGCATCTGGCCAAGATTGATCTTTTGAGATGTTTTTCAGGCTTTTATATTCTGAGTAAAGAATGGATTGACTCCCACTGAACCCATGACTCATGATTCAATCAGTCCCGTGACCTCCACCCAGAGGCAGACTCAGTGCACGAGGGCCATTTTCCACACACCTGTGATTGCATTTCCAATCCATCAACAGGACCCATTCCCTAATCCGCCACCCACCAATCTATCCTTGAAAAACCCTAACCTCCGAGCCTTTGGAGAGACTGATTTGAGTGATAACTCCAGTTCTCCCACATGGCCGGCCTCACGTTAATTAAACCCTTTCTTTACTGCAATATCACAGTCTCAGTGAACTGGTTTTGTTTGTGTAGCGCACAGGAAGAACCCGACAGGTAATTATGCATGGATACCAAAATTGGGGGATCTCTATTACTTCTGGGCGAGAGGGGGATTTCTTGCTCCCCACTAGGCCTCCATGGATACCTTCCTAGAAAGGGCAGGAATGGCTCCATACTGCTTCCCACATGGCTTTTACTGACATCATGGACCAGGGGTGGGGTGGGGAGATAGGAGAATAGAGGGTTGGGGGGATAGGAAGTTGGGGGATGGGTGGGTTTGTTCTCATGACTGCTGGGAGGCCATAAAAATCCTAACTTTCCACTAGACCTACTATGACCCCACCCAGCAGAGAGGGAGACCTTGCTACTGACTTGTGGAGATAAAAGGCCCAGCTGCCTACCTGCCCTTCTCTGACACCACTTCTAGACGTCTCATTACAGCCTAGGGAGTGTGGAATTCTAGACTATTCACTCAGCTTTGCTGCATGGCTGTGGGTCCATTCAGTTTTTTTTTTTTTCCCTCCCCTGTGGCATTTCCTGGAGAAGAGTAATTATCATTTAAAAGTTTTCTGTCTTGCTAGGCTGCCTCTTCCTGCTCCCTAAGCTACAGAGAACACTTTTGGAAGAACATATTTATCTGCACCTCTTGGCATTTCTGGGTTGCTGGCTTCTCCAGCTCCAAGTCTAGGCTATATCAGGCAAAAAGAAAACCCAGAGAACTCAACAATATGTCATTCCTTGAGTCCCGAGGTTCTTAACTGGCCTCTCTTCTCTCTGCCTCTCAGAGCCCTTTTTTTTTTTTTTTTTGAGCGAGGGTCTCACTCTGTTACCCAGATTGTAGTGCAGTGGCATGATCACAGCTCACTGCAGCCTCCTCCTCCTGGGCTCAGATAATCCTCCCACCTCAGCCTCCAGAGTAGCTGGGACTACAGGCGAGTGCCATCACTCCTGACTAATTTTTCTATTTTTTTTTCTGTAGAGACAGGGTCTCATTATATTGCCCAGGCTTGTCTCAAACTCCTGAGCTCAAATGATCCTCCCCGCTTGGCTTCCCTAAGTGCTGGGATTACAGGCATGAGCCACCATGCCTGGCTGACTTTTTTCTTCATTCCCCCGGGAATTGTAATGTGCCTAGCTGTCAAGAATGGATCATGACTTGTGTAGGCCAACCATTGCTATCCTATTCCCCTTTGCCAGATACTCATGTTCTCAGCCGCCCTTGCACCTAAGGGTGGCCGTGTGACCCAGTTCTAATAAATGATATGCAAAAGAAAATCTTTCTGGAGCCTTCTATGAGTATTTTTGCATTTTCATTATCTTCTTTCCTGCTGGGGACAAAAGAGAGAGGGCATGAAGGCTGGAGGTGCAGCAGCTATCTTGTGACCTTGAGGTGATAAGCCTAAGAGAAAGGCCAGGCGAATGGTTACAGATGAGCTCCCAGAGACTGCAGCCATGCATAAGCTCCTGATTAGACTCATTACCTAGCTCCAGGTTCTCACTGAGAAAACCAGAAATGTCTTCACAGTCTAAATCTTTGCTGGTTGGGGTTCTTTTTTTGGTGGTTGTTACTTGCAACCAGACATATTTTGATTGATTCAGGGAGGGAGGAGTTTATGATGCAGGGAAATAGCTGCTAATAAATTAATTACAGAGTGGATGTGACACAAACTGATGTTTCTCAAGTATTTCAAAGGAAGATGATTCTTGAAAGGGAAGGAGGGAAGCTGGAACTAGGGTTTTGGATCATAAACACTGAATAAATTATATGTTTTCACAATAATAGACGAGAGCCAGCAATCCAGGGTGGGAAGGGAGATTGGAGTGAAAGAAGCCACTTGAGTTCTCTCTGGCCTTAAGGGCCTGGAACTGGGAGTTATTTCTAGTGAAAGCTCCCATTTGAGAGGGCCCCGAGGAGCTACCCCTGGGAGAACTCTGTCTTAGCAGCAGTCACAAGAGATGCAAAAATGTGGTCAGGGGCTAAAGAAAGATGGACGCTCTTCAGGATTCAGTAAACTACCGAGGGAAGCAAAGGATGCTTCTCGATTTCCAACAATAAGGACGTTTTTGATCTCAAATAATAACTCAAGAAGTAGACGGCTATGGGTTAGTTTGGAGAATACCTAGACCACCAGGAACATCAAGGTTGTGTGACCGGTTGCCTGCCATCCACATGGAAAATCCAGCTTGGGAAATGGACTCTGTCTCTCAGTCTCTCACATTCACTCAATACAAGTGTTCCTGGGTCAAAGAAAGAAAAGAGGCTCTGGAACATGGCTGGGCGCAGTGGCTCACGCATGTAGTCCCAGCATTTTGGGAGGCCGAGGCAGGTGGGTCATTTGAGGACAGGAGTTCGAGACTAGCCTGACCAACATGGTGAAACCCTGTCTCTATTAAAAATACAAAAAATTGGTAAGACGTGGTGGCGCATGCCTGTAGTCCCAGCTACTTGGGAGGCTGAGGCAGGAGAATCTCTGGAACCCGAGACGTGGAGGTTGCAGTGAGCCAAGAGAGTGGGTGCCATTGCACTCCAGCCTGGGCGACAGAGTGAGACTCTGTCTAAAAAAAAGAGAGACACTCTGGAACATTCTGGAAAGGGGATATTTAAAAGATTATTATTACTTTAGAGTCAGGGCCTTGGTCTGTCTTCCAGGCTGGAGTGCAATCATAGCTTACTGCAGCCTTGAACTCTTGGGTTCAAGCAATTCTCAACCTTCCAAGTAACTGCGACTACAGATGTACCCCATCACAGTGGATTAATTTTTTTTTTTTTTTTTGGGTAGAGACAGGGTCTTGCTGTGTTGCTCAGGCTGGTCTTGAACTCCTGAGTTCAAGCAATTCTCCTGCCTCAGTTTCCCAAAGTGTTGGTATTACAGGTGTGAGCCACTGTGTGTGACCTTAACAGTTTAAAATAGAGTTGGAGGAACTAGAGGAAAGAAGGAAATGTTCGGAAAGGTGTAGTGGCTCGAGGGATGATCCTTGCAGATTTGAAAACGTTGCTTCTCAGAAGTGATATCTCTGGAAATGAGGATTTCTGTAAAGTGGGAGGGTAATTGTTCACCAGGATACGAAATATTTCTAAAGGGAAAATAATGTCACATTTAATCTTTTTTTCCTTCCAATAATAATTTTCTCTCATTGTAAAAGTAGGGCATGTCCTTAAAGAAAATGTAGAAAGTACAAGTACAAGAAAAAAAAGAAGAAAAATAAATCACTCATATTTCTGCACCACTAACAGAATGTTTATTTTACATTATTTTTAAAGCCATAGGCTGGGTGCCATGGCTCAAGCCTGTAATCCCAGTTCTTTGGGGGGTTGAGGTGGGCAGATCACTTGAGGCTGGGAGTTCAAGACCAGCCTGGCCACCATAGTGAAACCCGTCTCTGCTGAAAATACAAATATTAGCTGGGTGTGGTGGCACATGCCTGTAATCCCAGCTACTCAGGAGGCTGAGGCAGGAGAATCGCTTGAACCCAGAAGGTGGAGGTTGCAGTGAGCCGAGATCGCGCCATTGCACTCCAGCCTGTGCAACAGGAATAAAAAATGAAAAAAACAAAAACAAACCATGCTACAAAGCTTGATATTTTGTGTTCTGCTTTCTTTTTACTTTTCCATTTCCATTATATTGTGGACAGTTTTGCTTATTATTATTACAGACTTTTGGCCAATATCATTTTTAATGCCGCTTACTAATATATGAAGTGCATGTACTATAATTTCCTGAATAAATCTTTTCCATTAGTTGGACAATTAGGTTGTTTCCAGTTTCTCTCTATTAAAATTGATGTTTCAGTGAAAATTGCCATGAGAATGCCCACCGTCACCACTCACCAAGCACTTATTGTGCTGCGTGGCTTCCATTCCACATTTATTTCATCCTCACAACAATCCAATGAGGCAGATGTTATTGTGGTTTATTTCCTTTTCTTTTTATTAAATTATGAAAATAAAATGTGTCTCTGTAAAAGCAATTCAAGCAGAACCAAAGGGGCCTAAGGGGAAAGACCAAGCACTTCCTCCCCTTTCCCTCCAATCTCACCACTGCAATTCCCCAGAGATAACACTCATACATTTCTTGTATACCCTTCCAGAAATTTTTTGTTCATATCCAAACACATTGGGAAATGGACTCTGCACTGGCATTTCATAGCATGTATTTTACTCTGAAACTTCCTATTAGTCTGAGTGACATATCTCAAATGTCTTTTTTTTTTTGAGATGGAGTCTCGTTCTGTCATCCAGGCTGGAGTGCAGTGGTGCAATCTTGGCTCACTGCAACCTCCGCCTCCTGGGCTCAAGCGGTTCTCATGCCTCAGCCTCCCAAGTAGCTGGGGTTACAGGTGTGTACCACGGCACCCTGCTAATTTTTGTATTTTTAGTAGAGACTGGCTTTTGCCATGTTGACCAGGCTGGTCTCAAACTCCTGACCTCATGATCTGCCTGCATTGTCCTCCCAAAGTGCTGGGATTACAGGTATGAGCCACCGTGCCTGGCCTCAAATGTCTTTCTATGTCAGAAAATTTCAATCCTATGAGCTGGCTATAATTATTTTCATTTTACACTTGACTAAATGAAGGCTTAGGAGGTGAAAGACTATGCTGTTGAATTGCATTGTGTGCCCAGAAAAAGATATGTTGATGTCCTTCTTATCGTCCAGTACCCCAGATGTGAGCTTAATTTGGAAATAGAGTCATTGAGGTAATTAGTTAAGATGAGGCTGTACAGGAGTAAGGTGGGCCATAATCCAATACAACTGGTGTGCTTATAAAAAGGGGAGATGTGGACACAAAATAGACGGGCATAGGAGGAAGATGTCATAAGAGACACAGAAAGAAGGCCATGTGAAGATGGAAGATTGGAGTGATACATCTGCAGCCATGGAGAGATTGCTGGAAACCACCAGAAACTGGGAAGAAGCAAAGGAGTCCCCTGCAGGTTTCAGAGAAGGCATGGCCTGGCCGACACCTTGATTTCAGATTTCTCACCTCCAAAACTGAAACATACTTTATTATTTATTTATTTTGTAGAGATAGGGTCTTGCTATGTTGCCCAGGCTGGTCTTGAATTCCTGGGCTCAAGTGATCCTCCTGCCTCCAATTCCCAAAGCACTGGGATTACAGGTGTGAGCCACTGTGCCCAGCTCTTTTTTTTTTTGAAATGGGGTCTCCCTCTGTCGCCCAGGCTGGAGTGCAGTGGTGCAATCTCAGCCCACTGCCACCTCTGCCTCCTGGGCTCAAGCGATTCTCCTGCCTCAGCCTCTCAAGTAGCTGAGATTCCAGGTGCCCTCCACGACGCCTGGCTATTTTTTGTATTTTTAGTAGAGATCAAGTTTCTCCACGTTGGCCAGGCTGGTTTTGAACTCCCGATCTCAAGTGATTGGCCTGCTTTGGCCTCCCAAAGTACTGGGATTACAGGCGTGAACCACGGCGACCGACTGGCTCAGCTCATTTTTTAAAAACCACCCAGTTTGTGTGACTTTGTTAAGGCAGCCCTAAGAAACCCAAACACATGTCAAAGTTTCAAAACTCGTATGTAGCAGAGCTGGAATTTGAACTCAGGTAGGTGTGACCCTAAGGCCAATGCATTTAAACGAACAGGATCTATCTATTTTCTTTTTTGAGCAAACCCCTGTATATAGTGCTTAGCCTGTGCCAGGCTCTAGGCTAAGCATTGACATGTATCTCTCTGAAACTGGCATTTCGCCTTCTGGGCAGTGCGGTAATTTCCACCTTGAGGTTGTCTGGTGGCTTCCACCAGGGGGCAGACCTGGGCTTTCGTGCACAGGCAGGAAAATAACACACAAGGCAGGAGGTGGACTTTTCCCTTCCCTTCCCTCCCCTCCGCTCCCCTCCCCTTCCGTCTTCCCTCCCCTCCCCTCCCCACCCCTTCCGTCTTCCCTCCCCTCCCCTCCCCTCCCCTCCCCTTCCCTTCCCTTCTTTCTTTGTTTCCTTTCTCTCTTTCTCTCTTTCTTTCTTTCTGACGGAGTCTTGCTCTGTCCCCCAGGCTAGAGTGCAGTGGCGCTATCTTGGCTCACTGCAACCTCGGTCTCCTGGGTTAAAGCGATTCTCGTGCCTCAGCCTCCCAAGCAGCTGGGATTACAGGCGTCTGCCACCACATGTGGCTAATTTTTGTCTTTTTAGTAGAGACGGGATTTCACCATGTTGGCCAGGCTGGTCTCGAACTCCTGACCTCATGATCCACCCATCTCGGCCTCCCAAAGTGTTGGGATTACAGGTGTGAGCCACTGTGCCTGGCCAGGAGGTGGACTTTCTGGCAGTTCCCTCTGCAGAGATTGTCTGTAGGTTTGATCTACCAAAGCAAAGACCACATTAAAAACAAAAAAACAAAAAACAACAACAAAAAAAAAAGAGAGAGAGAGAGGATCGACCCAGACGATTGAGTGCAAATAAACTTCCATGTTGTCTGAGGGAGAGAGAGCCAAACCCCAGGGGTACAGGCAGTCTGATTTCCAGAGAGGGACTCTGTCATGGATGTGATGGGAGATGTGTTATCTGCTTTTTCTCCAAACAGATCCTGAACCCATTCTCACTCAGCAAGCTTCTGATGAAAAAACAATGAACGTTTGTGTCATAGGCACAATTCTAGAGATGGTCATCCAATAATTAATCTTGCCGGGTGCGGTGGCTCACACCTGTAACCCCAGCACTTTGGGAAGCCAAGGCAGGAGGATCTCTTGAGTCCAAGAGTTTGAGACCAGCCTGGGTAACATAGAAAGACCTTGTCTCTAAAAAAAAAAAAAAAAAAAAAATTAAAAAATTAGCCAGACATGGTGGTGCACGCCTGTAGTCTCGGCTACTTGGGAGGCTGAATTGGGAGGATCACTCGAGTCCTGTAGTTTGAGGCTGCAGTGAGCTATGATCATGCCACTGCCCTCCAGCCTGGGCAACAAAGCCAGACCTTGTCTCTAAAAAACAAATAAAAAATTAATCTGCCTTTTTGTGCAATGGTCTCAGCAGCAGCAGCCATATCTATACCACATGACCTTATACCCCTGGCTGAAGCAGAGCTCAGGGTTTTGACATGAGAGATGTAAAAGTGGCCCCTTAGGAGGAAGTTTGCACATTCCTGCTGCTGAGTTTCTGCAGCTGCCCTGGTTGCTGGCCCTGCTAAGCCCTGGTTGTTCAGCCCTTCCTTGGATTCTGTTAATATACCCCAGTATCCATCCCATAATCTTTCTTTTTACAATGCCTTTTAAGCCAGTCGTAGTTAGTTTCTATTACTTGCAAAAGCACAAAACAAACAAACAAAAAACCCTGAATTTATATGAATAAGAATAGAAAAAATAAAGGATTAAGTATATTATTTAAAGCCATGCAGGCAATTAAAAAGTTATAAATAATAAAGTCATTAGAACAACCAGCACCCAGAAAAGAGGTGGAGGTTCTCAATAAATATTTATTCAGTGACCGCAGGAATTTACCCACAATAATATCAAACAAAACTGATGTAGAAACAACGGAAAAGGGGATAATAAGGCTGAACTAAATTTCACTCTTTTCAATGGAGACAATATGGTTTTAAGTTGATCAATCAAAACACAGAAGCACAATCATATTATTTAGAATTATAGTGTGAACGCCAGAGTTAAAACAAGAAAACGTTTTCTGAGGAGTGGGAGAGTGTTTTTCTGTCTCCTTCTAAACATCTCCTTCTAAACTCTCAACCCTTTAATAATTTGGCCGAGGGTTCTAAGCTTGTTTGGAAACCCAGGCTGCGAGGCAGTAGGACTGAAATCCAGAACTCGCCCGGGTCACCGGCATGAGGCACATCTTCCCAGAAGGGGGTGCTGCTTTCTGATGTGCACAGAGGTGCTCACAGGCCAGCCTCCACCTCCTGTTTGCCAGTCCCATAAGAGACAATGGTATCTCATTATTGTTTCAATGTGCATCTCCTTAACTGTGTGTGAGATCCAGTGGTTTCTCCCATGTCTATAAGCCATTTGTATTGCCTTTTCTGTGAATTGCCTCTTCATTTCCTTTGCACTAAATGGAAGCTGTGTCTCATCTCGTTCAGAACTTTCTTTTTCTTATCTGATCGTTTTATTACTCAGCTCCTCAGTTTAGCTCATTTTTGGCATACTAGCCGGGTTTTAAATTCTCCTTTCCTCTTCCTTCTTCTCCTCTACCCCTCTCTTCCTCCTCTATCCCTCTCTCCTTCTTTACAGATTTGATTTTGTAAATACCTCCCAGAATCCTAACACTCCTGCTTAGTTCCTTGCAACAGTGTTTGGGGAATCATACATAACAGTGACAGGAATACATCTCGTATCGGTTACAAAATATAAAATGACCATCTTCCTTTTGTTCAGTGCCATTTACTTCTGCAAACATCCCTCCATTCTTTCTAGCTCTTCCACAAACCCTCTGCATTCTCCTATGGGCTTAGATTTTTAGGGCAAAAGCCAAGACATCTTGGAGATTATTGTGCTTTTCAGACCTGCCACAAACCCCCTCAGAGACTAGGACTTTCAAAGTTGACTTTCTGCTTGCTTGGCTAGGGGAAAGACAGTGGGGAGAGGAAAAGTGTATAAAAATCCGTAAATTAAAGTCAAAATGTTATTCAATTACATTTGGGTAAACGCAGAAACAATTCTGGAAGAAATTGAAGGCAATATTTATCAGTGATTAGCCCGGGGGGATTTTGTGTCTTACTTTGTATAATTTTCTATAAGTTAGGATTATGCATGAGTTTTACTTTATTTTCCCCCCTTGGGCATCTCTCATATATATATTATATAATTTTTTTTAAGTGAGGTCTTGCTCTGTTGCCCAGGCTGGAGTGCAGTGGTGCAATCTTGGCTCACTGCAACATCCGCCTCCCAGGTTCAAACGATTCTCCTGTCTCAGCTTTCTGAGTAGCTGAGATTACAGGCATGTGCCACCACGTCTGGCTAATTTTTGTATTTTTAGTAGAGATGGGGTTTCACCATGTTGGCCAGCTGGTCTGGAGCTCCTAACCTCAGGTGATCTGCCTGCCTCGGCCTCCCAAAGTGCTGGGATTACAGGCATGAGCCACTGCACCTGGCAATATTTTTCTTTTTAAAAATTTTTTTCTGGCCGGGCACAGTGGCTTGTGCCTGTAATCCCAGCTACTCAGGAGGCTGAGGCAGGAGAATCACTTGAACCTGGGAGAAAAAAAAGGAAAGGAAATTAAAAAAAAATGTTTTTTTAAAATTCCTTTCTTTTTTTTTTTTTTGAAACAGGGTCTCACTCTGTAACCCAGGCTGGAGTGCAGTGGCACAATCTTGACTTGCTGCATCCTCAACTTCCCGGGCTCAAGCAATTTTCCCACTTCAACCTCCTAAGTAGCTGGGGTGACAGGCTTGCACCACCATGTCTGGCCAATTTTATAATTTTTGGTAGAGATGAGGTCTCACTATATTGCCTAGGCTGGTTTTGAACTCCTGGACTTAAATGATCCTCCCGTCTCTGCCTCCCAAAGTGCTGGAATTACAGGCATGAACCACCACTCCCGGCTCTCCTAATATTTTTTATTTGAATATTTTCTAGAAAAATAACATCGTAAAATTCAGAGTAACAAAATGTATACAGTGAACACCTAATTTCTCTCTTACTTTCACCCAAGAAACAATTACAATTAATGTTCTCTTATGTAAATTCCTTGTGATATGATCTTTGTAGTGTTTCTATGTGTGTGTCTCTATCTCAATCTCTAACTCTGGATATCATCCTCCATTCTTTTTACACAAGTGCATATGTCACCTACAGACTTTTATGTCCCCAGTGCTACAACTTGTAAATTGCTTAATGTCAGAGCCCATAAAAATCTACCTCATTTTAAAAAATGGCTGTGTAGCATTCTTCTGTGGAAGTTCTGTAATATAACAAACACTCTCCCATTGATTGGGAAACATTGTTTCTCATCTTTTGCTACTATCAATAATTTCAAAAGAAATAAACTTGAGCAAATATCTTTACTCAGATTCCAGCTTATGTCTAGGATAAATTCTCAAAACTAGAGTTCCTGGGTCAAAGGATTTTTTTTTTCTTCATCATTTCTAATTTTTGATAGCTATTTCAGAATCTCCTTCCAAAGAAGTTGTACCAGTTTATGCTCACACCAACAATGTGTGAAGCTGGATTTTTTTTTTTTTTTTTTTTTTTTTTTTAAGACAGGGTCTCACTCTGTCACCCAGGCTGGAGTGCAGTGGTTCGATCTCGGCTTCTAGGCTCAAGCTATTCTCCTGCCTCATCCTCCTGAGTAGCTGGGATTACAGGCATGTGTCACCACACCTGGCTAATTTTTGTATTTTTTGTTTTAGTAGAGACAGGGTTTAGTTATGTTGGCCAGGCTGGTCTCAAACTCCTGGCCTCAAGTGATCTGCCTGCTTTGGCCTCCCAAAGTTCTGGGATTACAGGCATGAGCCACCATACCTGGCCAGAAGCTGAAGCTGGTTTTTTTTTTGAGATGGAGTTTCACTCTTGTCACCCAGGCTGTGAACTCAGCTCACTGCAACCTCCGCCTCCCGGGTTCAAGTGATTCTAGTGCCTCAGCCTCCCTAGTAGCTGGGACTACAGATGTGAGCCACCACATCCAACTAATTTTTGTATTTTTAGTAGAGACGGGGTTTTACCATGTTGGCCAGGCTTGTCTCGAACTCCTGACCTCAGGTGATCTGCCCGCCTCAGCCTCCCAAAGTGAAGACATTTATTTATATAAATGAAGAAAGTATACAGATAAATTACACAAACACAAATTAGAGAAACTTTGATCTCTCTCTTCTACTTACTAAATTAGCAACAACAGGTAATACCCCCGCCCAAGTGGTGATGCTATAAAATGTTACAGCTCTTTGGGAATACAATAAGGCAAACATAAGCCATACAATTGTTCATATTATTCTATTTAATAATCCCACTCCCATGAATTTATCCTAATAAAATTAAAAACTACTTAAGTATTCAGTAATACTGATGCCCTCTGTTGATGAATCCATTTTCGCCCCCACTTATTTGAAATACCACTTTTATCTTATTTAGGGGTTCAATGACATGGATACT
Source organism: Pan paniscus (assembly GCF_029289425.2). NCBI lineage: Eukaryota > Metazoa > Chordata > Mammalia > Primates > Hominidae > Pan > Pan paniscus. The sequence goes on from NC_073267.2 coordinate 25,217,364, forward strand.
CACAGTAAGTCTTGGGTAACTGAACTCTGAGATCCTGTTCTTCATTTTTATTGTTGACATTTTTGTCTTTCAGATGGTAAAGGAAGTATCTAGAGGAACTGTTGCCTTGGGCCAAATTCTGGCCAACCAGGCGGAACAAGCTGGTGAGGGGAAGTGACAAGGACCTTAGTAGAAAGTGACTGTGTGGGTCTAGACACCCTGTCTGCCTCCTACCACTTTGGTTAACCCTCCAGCTCTTTCCAGCTTAGCTGGGAACATCCCCTTGTGGTCAGTATCCTTGACAGCCTAGCACTGTCTCTAATAACAGAAAGTTTGACCACTGAGTTCCCCAAATGTGCCCTCCTTTCTCTTGTCTCCACGTTTTTGCCTCTGCCCTTCCCTTTGCCTGCAATATTTTCCCTCACTTTTAGCCTAGCTAACTCTTCAGCCTTCACATCTGTTTAAAGGTTACCTGCAATGTGAAGGAGATAACATGCTAAGCTAGACACTCCATAATACCTTCTATTTTCTTCTTCTTTTTTTTTTTTTTTCTTGAGACAGTCTCACTCTGTCACCCAGGCTGTAGTGCAGTGGTATGATCTTGGCTCACTGCAACTTCTGCCTCCCAGGTTCAAGTGATTCTCCTGCCTCAGCCTCCCAAGTAGCTGAGACTACAGGCACCCACCACCACGCCTGGCTAATTTTTGTATTTTTAGTAGAGACAAAATCTCCTGTTGCCCAGGCTGGTCTCGAACTCCTGACCTCAGGTGATCCACTTGCCTCAGCCTCCCAAAGTGCTGAGATTATAGGTGTGAGCCACAGCGCCTGGCCTGCTTCTATTTTCTTAATGGTCTCTATCCAAGATGGATGGGGTGCAGGCAAGAAAGCCACTCAAATTCCAGGGGCCTGATGATCTGGAAAGTGGGCTGAGGTAAATCCCAAGTAAATACTTCCCATTTCCTGTTTGCCTCAGGACTAGAACCAGCTACATAAGAGCCCAATACAAAATGAAACCGTGCTGGGCACAGTGGCTCATGCTTGTAATCCCATCATTTTGGGAGGCCCAGGTGGGAAGATCGCCTGAGGCAAGGAGTTTGAGACCAACCTGGGTAGCATAGTGAAACCTCCATTTGTACAAAAAATTAAAAAAATCAGCTGGACATTGTGGCATGCACCTGTAGTTCCAGCTACTCATGGGGCTGAGGTGGGAGGATTGCTTAAGCTTGTGAGGTTGAGGCTGCTGTGAGCCGAGATTGCACCACTGCACTCCATCCTGGGCAACAGAGCGAGACCCTTTAAAAAAAAAAAAGAAAGAAAAGAAAAGAAAGAAAGAAAAAGCCACGCTTCTTTGGGGTGTCATGGAAGTCTAGCTGAAGATTTGTGGAAGTAGGAAATATTTAGTGAACAAAGTCTCCAATGAGATAAGCATGAGTTCCAGAGCCAGGGGCAAGGATAGCATGGAACAGGATTTGGAGTTGGAGGGATACTTCTTTACACCCTTCTGTGTGACTATCAGGACTGGACGAAGATATTTAGAATCACAAAGAGCTACCTTCATATATGATAAAAACGCCAACAGTGGGGAGAGCATTAGGGAAAAGAGCTAATGCATGCTGGGCTTAATACCTAGGTGATGAGTTGACAGGTGCAGCAAACCACCATGACACACCTTTACCTATGTAACAAAACTGCACGTCCTGCACCTGCACCGTGGAACTTAAAAAGAAAAAAAAACGGCCAGGTGCGGTGGCTCACACCTGTAATCCCAGCACTTTGGGGGGCCGAGGCCGGTGGATCACCTGAGGTCAGGAGTTCAAGACCAGCCTGACCAACATTGTGAAACTTCGTCTCTACTAAAAATACAAAAATTTGCCAGGCATGGTGGTGGGCACCTGTAATCCCAGCTACTCGGGAGGCTGAGGCAGGAGAATCGCTTGAACCTGGGAGGCAGAGGTTGCAGTGAGCTGAGATCGCGCCATCGTACTCCAGCCTGGGTGACAGAGTGACCCTGTCTCAAAAAAAAAAAAAGAAAAAAAAAAAGAAACACCAACCATGAGTCATAAAGGATGTATAGCACACAAAAGACATGCTTCTCACCCCCTCTTAGGTCTGCTTTTTTACTCTAGCCAACACTGTGGCACCTGGGTGTGCACAGCCATAAATGGGGAGCATCTCCCTTTGGTTGCATTGTGTATCTTTCATTCTCTGTCTCCGGGCTTTTCTGCTTTCTCCAGATGGTAGGACTGTAGGAATCTGCATGAATGAACCACACTGACTCATTCACACACCTGGAAAGGCAAGGGAGCTAACAGCCCATGCAGCAACCCTTGACAGATGAAGGAGGCCTCCATGGATAAATTGCTCTTCTCTGGAGCCTCCTGTTTGGAGAGGATTCACCATCATTCCTCTAAGGACCTCAGCAGGACTGAGCCGCAGCTGCCCATGGTGGCAACCAGCTCAATAACGTATCCATGGATCCGTGATCACTCCTTGGTTTCATGCTTCTCCAGCCTCTGCTTTCCTGGAATCACTTTCCAGATTAAACTGGCTGCCTGCAAGCCCTTATCTCAAGCTCTGCTCTTTGGAAGAACCTAGGCTAAGACAACAGGTGTAAGAAATTCTACCAACGTTTTAGTTTTTCCATGACTGTTTTTTATTTTTTATTTTCAAGACAGGGTCTCACTCTGTGGCCCAGGCTGGAGTGTAGTGGTGCAATCACGGCTCACTGCAGCCTAGACCTCCTTGGGCTCAAGCGATCCTCCCACCTCAGCTTCCCGAGTAGTTGGGACTGCAGGTGCACACTACAACTGACTAATTTTTTTAGTGTTTTTCTTTTTTCTGGTTTTTTGTTTGTTTGTTTGTTTGTTTTTTGTTTTTGAGACAGGGTTTCACTATGTTGCCCAGGCTGGACTCAAACTGAAGGGATCCTCTTGTTTCGGCCTCCGAAAGTGCTGGTATTACAGGCATGAGCCACTGCGCCCAGCCTCCTTGACTATCTCAACGTTCCTGAGTCACTGCTGTTGCTGCTACTGCTGCTGCCTAAACTGGTTCAAGAGGGCAGGAAAAAAGATAGGCTCAGGAAAGTTTCCAAACAGGGTGGGGAGAATTCAGGACGAGGCTGAGGCCATTGGGGCCTAGTAAGGGACTTGCAGAAAGGATGGAAAGAACTGGATGGACAGGATCAGCCATGCATGTGGCAGAGTTAGGACACATTATTAGGAGTATAGCATTGAAAACAAAGGAGGCAAAAGTTCTCCATTCTTCGTGGATCTGATCATAGGCTGGAACACTGTGTGTCAGTTCTGGACACTATACTTTAATAAAGACAACGAAAAACTGAAGCAAATTAACTCAAAAGGTCAACAAAGTTTTTTCAGGACTTGTTACCATGTTATACAAAGAAATAAGGAGTTTTACTTGCAGAACTGCTAGGAGAAAGGGAGGGATAGGGGAGCTATTTTTCAACGTGTGAAGGGTTGTCATGTGGAAGAGGGAATAGGTTTATTCTGTAGGTGAGAAATAATCAGTGGAAGTTAGAAGGAGCTGGATTTATCTCAGCTTAAGGAGAAACTCTCAAACCTGGGGGCCGCCTTCTAACTCCCAAAGGATCCAAATGCCTGGGGCTACTATGCATGGTATGGTATATAACCTAAGAAGAACCAAAGGCAATGGAATCAAAGTTTCTTAGCTTGTCTCCTTCCCGTTGCCTCCATTCATTCCATCAAATTACTGAGCATCTCAAATTTGCATGAAGGTCTTCCTTACAAAGAATTAAAAACCTTTTGGTAACTTTCATCTTTTGTCCCTAGGCTCTTCTCTCAAAAGGAAATACAAGTCTCCACTGTTGCTTCGTTTTGCCAGAGTCCTTCTTGAAATGTGGTTCATGGAACTGAGTGTGTCTGTGATAGCCACGTCCACACACCTTGGCAGCAAGAGTCATTTGTATTAGTTCATCACCTAGGATACTTTTTTGTAAACAACAGAAACAGACCCTGGCTAATTCTATGGGAAAAAAATAAATTTATTAGATTGCAAAATAGGTACAAGTAAAACTAAATGTTAATAGTTGATGCCGGAACATGGAATGTTCTAAGGGTCTGGGTATCAGGAACAAAGGAACCTATATTGTGCATATCTCCCTCTCTCGCTCTGTATCTGTCTGTCTTGTCTATCTGTCTATGAACCCTGCGCTCACAACCACAATGTTGTAGAAAGAATCTCTTTCTTTTCTTCTTTATTTCTTTTTCTTTCTTTCTTTCTCTCTCTCTTTCTTTCTTTCTCTCTCTCTTTCTTTCTCTCTCTCTCTCTTTCTTTCTTTCTTTCTTTCTTTTTCTTTCCTTCTTTCTTTCTTCTTTCTTTTTTTTACTTTTTGACACAGTCTCACTCCATTGCCCAGGCTGGAGTGCAATGGCACGATCTTGGCTCACTGCAACATCTGCCTCCCGGGTTCAAGCGATTCTCCTGCCTCAGCCTCCCAAGTAGATGGGATTACACGCACCTGCCACCACACTGGCTAATGTTTGTATTTTTAGTAGAGACAGGGTTTTGCCAAGTTGGCCAGGCTGGTCTCAAACTCCTGACCTCAGGTGATCCTCCCGCATCGGCCTCCCAAAGTCCTGGGATTACAGGCATGAGCCACTGTGCTCGGCTGTAGAATCTTTTTCACAGGAAGTCAACTTTACAACCTTACCTTAGTTGAAACCTAGCTCCCCATGGAGTTTATTTCTTCTCTCCCTTTCCATTACCATCCTGAGAAATTTTAGGGTTCTTGCAGATGACTTTCCCAGCATGCTGGGTGGCTGTTCTGCAATCTCAACGAGTGACCTTCTCCTCTGTTTCCTCATGGCCACACCCTGGACTTGGACATCAGCTAGAGCTGCTCTACTTGAAAAATGTCAGAAATGGACACTTCTATCTGGTCATAGCTTCCTATCTCTTCACCTCTTCTACACCTTCATTCCCAGTTAACCTATTTTTCAACCTCATCAAAGCCACTGGTTCCAGCCAGGCTTAGTGGCTCATGCCTGTAATCCCAGCACTTTGGGAGGCCAAGAAGGGCAGATCACTTGAGGTCAGGAGTTTGAGACCAGCCTTGCCAACATGGTGAAACCTTGTCTCTACTAAAAGTACAAAAATTAGCTGGGCGCAGTGGCTCACATCCATAATCCCAGATCTTTGGGAGGCCAAGGCGGGCAGATCACTTGAGGTCAGGAGTTTGAGACCAGTCTGGCCAACATGGTAAAACCCTGTCTCTACTAAAAATATAAAAATTAGCCTTGTATGGTGGCAGGCACCCGTAATCCCAGCTACTTGGGAGTCTGAGGTAGGAGAATTGCTTAAACCTGGGAGGTGAGGGTTGCAGTGAGCTGAGATCGCCCCACTGCACTCCAACCTGGGCAAGAGTGAGACTCTGTCTCAAAAAAAAAAAAAAAAAAATAGCCACTGGTTCCTCAACTCTTCTTGGCTTCACCTTCTTCCCCAGCTGGGAGTCTGTGGTTAGTGAAATGAACATCCCTGTGACCAATAATTCCAGTTCCTCCACATCATTGCCTTTCTAACCATTCATTTTCTCAGTTCCTATTTCCAGGCTTTTTGGCATGACTGGAGAAAAATCACAGTATCAAACTCTTTGGCTTCAGGAAAAATTCTTAGTTTATATCCTTAGCTTGATCTTTACACTATCAACAATCCTTTTATGAATTCTTAGATGTTCTCCTTCTCATACAAGCCTTTACCACATTCCTGAAGGTCTCTACTCCATTGTATTATTTGATTCCCGAGATGACTTTACTTACAGAGCAAATATAAGCCAACGATTTAAAACAACCTCAACTTTCCTTTCCTCCATTTTGAAATCTGTCTGTATTTTCCTAGTCCTTACCATAATCATGGCATTTTCAGTAGGACAAGGATACTGTCTAATTTTCTTTTCTTTTTTTCCTTTTCTTTCTTTTCTTTTCTCTCTTCTCTTCTCTTCTTTTCGTTTTTTTTTTTTTTTTTTTTTGAGACAGAGTCTCACTGTATCACCCAGCCTGGAGTGCCGCGGTGGCATCTTGGCTCACTGCAATCTCCACCCCCTGGGCTCAAGCGATTCTCTCGCCTCAGCCTCCAGAGTAGTTGGGATTATAGGCATGTGCCACCACGCCCAGATAATTTTCATATTTTTAGTAGAGACGGGGTTTCACCACGTTGGCCAGGATGGTCTCGAACTCCTGACCTCAAGTGATTCATCCTCCTCTGCCTCCTAAAATGCTGGCATTACAGGCGTGAGCCACTGCACCCGGCCGGATGCTGTCTGATTTTCAAGGATGTGTTCACCTCTTTCTTCACCATGTCTCCTATCTTCTCCCCAGGAACCTTGCTTCAGCAATTAATTCTCTATCCACGTACTGTTTCTTCTTTTCCTGCTATGCCTGGTTTCTCCCTCATCTTATATCTATTTCATGTCTCCATCACCTAAAAATTTAAAATCCAGCAATTCCAACCCCTTTACTTAATCCTATGTTCGCCTCAAATCATGATCATATTACTCCCTGCGTAATCATCCAAACCTCTGGAAAAAATGCATATAGTATACATTTTAAAAATGTATCTCCTTTGAGATAATTGTAGATTCACATGCCATTGTAAAAAATATTACAGAACACATACATAATGCAGTACTATGGAGCCATAAAAAAGAATGAGATCCTGCCATTTGTGACAACGTGGATGGAACTGGAAGTCATTATGTTTATGAAATAAGCCAGGCACAGAAAGACAAACTTCATGTGTTCTAATTTAACTTGTTTGTGGGAACTAAAAGTTAAAACATTTGAACTCGTGGAGATCAAGAGTAGAAGGATGGGTACCAGAGGCTGGGAAGGGTAGTGGGGGTGGGGGGATGGGTACCAGAGGCTGGGAAGGGTAGTGGGGGCGCGGGGAGAAAGTGGGAATGATTAATGGGTACAAAAAATAGAATGAATAATATCTAGTATTTGATAGCACAACAGGGCATCTATAGTCCATAGTAATCTAACTGTACAATTTAAAATAATTAAAATAGTATAATTGGATTGTTTGTAACACAAAGGATAAATGCTTGAGGGGATGGATACCCCATTTACCCTGATGTAATTACTATACATTGTATACCTGTATCAAAATACCCCATATACCCCATAAATACATACATCTACTATGTACCCACAAAAATTAGAAATTAAAAATTAAAAAAATAAATAATATAGAGAGATCCCATATACCCTCCACCCAGTTTTCTCCAACAGAAACACCCTGTGTCACAGTAGGGCGATACTCCAACCAGGGAATTCACATTGATATAATCAATTGATCTTAGTCCGATCTCACCAGCGTTTCGGCCATTCATTTGGTGTGCGTGTGTGTGTGTGTGTATTTAGTTTCATGAGATTTTATCACATGTGTAGACTCCTGTGACCACCAGCAGTGAAGACAAGAACAATTCCATCACTGCAGGGATCCTCGTGCTATTTATTCTTTTATAGCCACACGGCCACCTCCCTTCCTCTATCTCCTTGTCCCTGGCAACCCCTCATACATTTTCCATTTCTACAGTTTTGTCATTTTAAGAAAGTTATATAAATGCAGACATACAGCATGAAACCTTTGGGATTGGTGTTTTCCACTCAGAATAATTCTCTTATGATCTATCCAAGTTGCTGTGCATATCAATAGTTTGTTACTTTTAATTTCTGAGTGTATTTCTATTCTATGGTATGGGTATACTGTAGTTTGTTGAACGATTCATCCTTAGAAAGACATTTGGGTTGTTTCCAAATGTCTTTCCAGTTTTTTTTTTTTTCAATTACAAATAAAGTGGCTATGAAAATTTCTGTATGGATTTTTGTGTGAACATAAATTTTCATTTGTCTAGGATATACGTCCAACAGTGCAGTTGCTGGGCAACTGCATGTATTTAGTTTTATTGATTGATTGATTATGGCAAAAAACATACACCATAAATTTACCCTTCCAACGACTTTTAAGTGTAGAGTTCAGGAGTGTTAAATATACTCACATTGTTGTGAAACAAATGTCCAGAATGTTTTCATCTTGCAAATCTGAAACTCTTTACCTATTAAACAACCACGCCTCTTTTCTTCCTTCCCTCAGCCCCTGAAAATCACTATTCTATTTTCTGTCTCTATGAATTTGACTCCTCAGGGTTTCTCATGCCGGTGGAATCATACAGCATTTTTCTTTTTTGTGACTGGCTTATTTCATCTAGCACAGTATCCTCAAGATTCATCTATGTTTAACATGGGTCAGAATTTCCTTCCTTTTTAAGTCTGGATAATATTCCGTTGTATGTATATACCATATTTTGCTTATCCATTTCGCCAGTGATGGGCATTTGGGTTCCTTCTACATGCTGGCTGTTGTGAATAATGCTACTATGAACACGGTGTACAAATATCTCTTTGAGATCCAGATTCAATTATTTTGGATAATTGAAGTGGTTTTGCTGGATCACGTGGTAGTTCTGTTTTTAACTTTTTGAGGAACCTCCACATTATTTTCCATGCTATGTTGGAATAATTTTACAATGGTACAACAAAAATGTTGCATCATTTTACAATTCCACCAACAGTGCTGAAGGGTTCCAATTTCTCCACATCCTCACCAACATTTATTATTTTCCCTCTTCCTCTTCCTCACCAACATTTGTTATTTTCCCTCTTCCTCTTCCTCTCCTGCTCCTCCTTCTTGTAGCCAGCCTAATGGGTATAAAGTGATATCTCACTGTGGTTTTGATTTGCATTTGTTTGATGATTAGTGATGTTGAGTACCTTTTCATATGCTTATTGGGTTTTGAATATCATCTTTGGAGAAATAGCTATTCAAGAGCTTTGCCTTGAATATTTTAAAATTGGGTTATTTGATTTTTTATTCTTGAATTGTAGGTGTTCTTTATGTATTCTGGATATTTACCCCTTGTCAGATAGATGATTAGCAAATATTTTCTCCAATTCTGTAGGTTGCCTTTCCAATCTATTGATTATGTCCTTTGATACACAAAAGTTTTTAACTTTGATGTAGTTCCAACCACATTTAGTTTGTAAGAAATTGCCATGCTGTTTTCGAGAGTGGCTGTGCCATTCTACAGTCCCACCGGCAATGGATGTATGATCCTGCTTTTCCACTTTCTTACCAGAATTTGGTGTTATCACTTTTTTTAAAATTTTAGTCATTCTCGTAGGTGTGTGGTGCTTTCTCACTATGGCTTTAATTTGTATTACTCTAATGGTTAATCATGTTGAACATATTTTTTTTTTAGATAGGGTCTTTCTCTGTTGCCCAGGCTGGATCACAGTTGCGTTGTCATGGCTCACCGCAGCCTCGACCTCCTGGGCTCAAGCAATTCTCCCACCTCAGCCCCACTAGTTCCTGGAACTACAGGGATGTACCATCATGCCTGGCTAATTTCTTTATTTATTTTTAGTAGAGAAGAGGTCTCACTATGTTGCTCAGGCTCGTCTTTAACTTCTGGGCTCAAGCAATCCTCTTGCCCTAGCTTCCCAAAGTGCTGGGATTACAGGCATGAGCCACCATGCCAGGCTGAACATATTTTCATGTTTTCATTTGTCATTTATATATCCTCTCCCATGAAATGTCTGCTGATGTTTTTTTTTTCTCACTTTCCAATTGGGTTGTTAGTTTTTATACTGCTGAGTTGTGAGGGTTCTTTATGCATGGTAGATACTAGTCTTCTGTGAGTTACGTGGTTTGTGAATACTTTCTCCTAGTATGTAGCTTGTTTTTGCATCTCTTAACAAGGTCTTTCAAAGAAAAAATTTTTAAAAATTTCATGAGGTCCAATTTATCAATTTTTCCTTGCTTTTGGTGTCAAGTCTAAGGAATCTATTATGTATTTTTTTAACCCTTTATTTAGCATTTCTTTTTTAAGACAAACATTGCTCCGCTTATTTCATAAAAATCCTGTTCAATCCCTGTGGCTTGAAGGCTAACAAGGGCACAGCAAATCAGAATACTCCATCTCCCAGGCTGGAGTGATAGGGTCAGGCGTAGTCATGTCTCCCAAGCTGGACCATGCAGAATTGTCCTCCCTGAGACTTTTGCTACAGTCACTGGGGAGGCTGTGCTCCACTTTTCCATGTGGAGAGAGACTTTTTTTTTTTTTTTTGAGACAGAGTATCATTTTGTCGTCCAGGCTGGAGTGCAGTGATGTGATCTTGGCTCACTGCAACCTCTGTCTCCCAGGCTCAAATGTTTCTCCTGTCTCAGTATCCCAAGTAGCTCCTGAGATTATAGGTACATGCCACCATGCCTGGCTAATTTTTGCATTTTTATTAGAGATGGGGTTTCACCAGGTTGGCCAGGCTGGTCTTGAACTCCTGACCTCAAGTGATCCACCCACCTTGGCCTCCCAAAGTGCTGGGATTACAGGTGTGAGCCACCATGCCCAGGCTCCATGTGGAGGGAGACTTTCTGAGAAGAAGGCAAGTAGAACCAAGAAATGGAGAGAAAGACAGTGTTGCCATTATGTACAGTGGGTTCTCCATATCCGACGATTATGCATCCTTGGATTCAACCAATTGCAGCCCAAAAATATTAAAAAACAGGGCTGAGAATGGTGGCTCACACTTGTAATCTCAGCATGTTGGGAAGCTGAGGTGGAAGGATCATGAGACCAGGAGCTCGAGACCAGCCTGGGCAACATAGAGAGACCTCATCTCTACAAAAGAAAAACAAAAAATTTAGCCGGGCATGGTAGTGTGTGCTTGTAGTCTCAGCTACTCAGGAGACTGATGTGAGAGGATCACTTAAGCCTAGGAGTTTGAGCAGTGAGCTATGATTGCACCTCTGCACTCCAGCCTGGGAGATGGAATGAGACCCTGTCTCAAAAAACAAACAAACAAAAAACCAATACAGTATAACAGTTATTTACATATCTGTTACATTATATTAGATATATAAGTAATCTAGAGAGGCTTCAAAGTATATAAAATTATATTCATTGGTTATATGCAAATATTACATCATTTTATATAACAATTTTGAGCATTGTCAGATTCTGGTATCTGAGAGGGTCCCGGAACAAATTCCCCACAGATAATATGGAGTGACTCTAGTTTGAACCTCTGAATCCAAGTACGTCTGATGCTAGATACTCTTTGAGTTTCAATTATAAGAGCTGCTAAATCTACACCCTCAAACTAAGTGGTTTAAGGTGGGATTATGAGGCACATAATCGAAAGAGTCCAAGATAATGTGACATCCTATATTTATTATTCATCCTTTCTTTTCTGTAGTTTACTCTTCAATTCCTCATAGTCTGCTTTTCATGTCACAGCACTGAAACTGTCCTTGCTATGTTGACTGGTGACAAGAATTTTATGGTCTCTTTTGAGCCCTTTTTATACTTACCCTATTTGTTATATTTGGCATTAAATAAAATCTTTTTTCTAATATTTCTCTCTCTCTGTGTTTCTCTCTCTCTCTCTTTCTCTCTCTCTCTCTTTCTTCTGTTTCTTGGGATTGTAACGTGGGGTATTTTCTACTACACAGCAGAGGCCATGATGGGCATCATCACTTAAATTATATCATCTACCCCTCCAACTGTTTCACATGTTTTATGCCATCTTTCTATGTATGTGTGTATTTGGAATTTTGGACCTCAAAACTGGACTTTCCTTCTCATCTTCTGGACTCTATGTAATTTAAGGATGTATAAATTTGCATCTGATTTTTGGGTAACCATCCCTCAAATTTGGCTCATATTATGCAGGTGGTCAGCCTGGACTCCTTCACAGAAACTTAAAAAATATCCAGCCAGGCTGAGTGCGGTAGCTCATGCCTATAATCCCAGCACTTTGGGAGGCTGAGGCAGGTGGATTACTTGAGCTCAGGAGTTCGAGACCAACCTGGGCAACACGGTGAAACCCCTTCTCTACAAAAAACACAAGAATTAGCAGGGCATGGTGGTGTGCACCCGAAGTCCCAGCTACTCAAGAGGCTGAGGTGGGAGGATGGCTTAAGCCCAGGAAGTGGAGGTTGCAGTGAGCCAAGATCATGCCACTGCACTCCAGCCTGGGTGACAGCAAGACTGTCTGCAACAACAACAACAACAACAACAACAACAACAACAGCAACAACAAATATTCAGCCAATTTGGGATGTCTGGCAGTGGGTGAACCACCTTTTATCGTCTGGGAACTGACCTCCCCTTGTAACACCTCAACTGATATACAAAAATAATATACATCGGTTAATACCAGTTCAACTGTCTTAAACAGAAAGGAAAATTAATCAGCTCACATAACAAAAACTTCCAAGGTAGCACCTCTTCAGGGTTAGTAAATTCAGTGGTTCAATGTCATCATAGAGAATCCTTCCCATCTTCTGCCAGCCTCAGGCTAGTACCCCTCATAGTCCCAAGATAGCAGAGTTCTAGGGGTCGCCATGACAGACTGCAAAAATTGCTGCACTACGTTTTATCTCCTCCCATAAAGAAATATGGTCTATTTCTCCACCCAACCAGGCTTAGCCACGTGGCTTGCTTTGGTCAATGGGACAACAGCAAATGTGATGCTTGAAGATATTTGAAAAGTGCTTGGGCAGGGCGCGGTGGCTCACACCTTTAATCCCAGCACTTTGGGAGGCTGAGGCGGGTGGATCACTTGAGGTCAGTAGATTGAGACCAGCTTGGCCAACATGGTGAAACCCCTTCTCTACTAAAAATACAAAAATTAGCTGGGCATGATGGCACATGCCTTTAATCCCAGCTACTTGGGAGGCTGAGGCAGGAGAATCACTTGAACCTGGGAGTGGAGGTTGCAGTGAGCCGAGATTGTTGCAGTGAGCCGAGATTGTACCACTGCACTCCAGCCTGAAGGACAGAGTGAGACTTTGTCTAAAAAAAAAAAAAAGGCCTGGCTCAGGGGCTCACACCTGTAATCTTTGAGAGGCCGGGGCAGGCAGGCAGATCAGGCTGGCCAATGTGGTGAAACTTTGTTCTACTAAAAACACAAAAAATTAGCCAGGCGTGGTGGTGGGCACCTGTCTTCCCAGCTACTCGGGAGGCTGAGGCAGGAGAATCACTTGAACCCAGGAGGCGGAGGTTGCAGTGAGCTAATAGCACTCCAGCCTGGGCAACAAGAGAGAAACTGTGTCTCAAAAAAAAAAATAAATAAAAAGAAAAGAAAAGAAAAGTGCTTCCCCGGACCCCTGCCCAACCCTCTTACTGTAATTTGAGAGCCTGACATATCATGTTAGGAAGCCTGGACTAGGTTCCTGATGTAGTCAAGATGAGCCATCCTCAGCTGTCCCTTGTAGATCAAACAGCTTGTGAACTGCTAGACATGTGAATGAAGGCATCCTAGACCATGCAGTCCTAGCTGAGCTAGCTCAGATCAGAACCAGCTGGCTAACCTACAAAATCATGAGAAATAATAGGTGATTCTGTATTGTCGCTGAATTTGTATGTGTGTGTTTTTTCTTTTCGAGACAGGGTGTTGCTCTGTCACCCAGGCTGGAGTGCAGTGGCACAATCATAGCTTATTGCAGCCTTGACCTCTTGTGCTCAAGCGACCCTCCTGCCCCAGCCTCCCAATTAACTGGACTACAGGCATCCGCCACTGTGCCTGGCTAATTTTTATTTTTATTTTTGTAGAGACAGAGTCTCGCTATGTGGCTCAGGCTGGTTTTGAACTCCTGGCCTTAAATGATCCTCCCACTCTTCCTCCCAAAGTGCTGAGATTACAGGTGTGAGCTACTGCAACTGGCCTAGGGTTTGTTGTTGTTGTTGTTGTTGTTGTTTTGAGACGGAGTCTCTCTCTATCACCCAGGCTGCAGTGCAGTGGCACGATCTCGGCTCACTGCAACCTCTGCGATTCTCCTGGGTTCAGGCGATTCTCTTGCCTCAGCCTCCTGAGTAGCTGGGATTACAGGTGAGGTGCGTACCACCATGCCCGGCTAATTTTTGTATTTTTAGTAGAGACAGGATTTCGCCATGTTGGTCAGGCTGGTCTCGAACTTCTCACCTCAGGTGATCCGCCTGCCTTGGCCTCCCAAAGTGCTGGGATTACAGGCGTGAGACATCGCACCCCACTGTAGGGTGGTTTTTAATGTAGCAAAAGCTAATTGATAGAATCACACACAGACACAACATACAGTAACAGGAGAGTGGCCATCTTGACATTGTATCTATTTTTAGCTGTGAGGAATGTTTTCTTATGTATCATTAGCTAGAACTGAATCACAGGTCTATTTCTAAACCCATTACTAGCAAAGGGCACGGAATTACCATGATTAGCTTGGAAAAGCACTGGGGCCATACAGAGAAGAGCAGACTATCCTTCACATGGGGCTTTGCAAAAACGTAGGAGCCCTCTATCTTTTTGGGAGAATCACACTGGGAGAAGGGATGGTCAGTGAAGGGGACCTTGGTTTCCTATTGGCATTGCATTATCGGGGGGAAGCAATTGTATTTTCCGATTCTTATCGTTCTACCACCTCCCACTATGGCAAATTGGACTAGGGATGCACTGTGGAAGAAAGATTAATCAATTAGAGTCTCTCTCTGGGAATTTGGAATTGAGACTATGTGAGAGCATGTGCGGGGGATGGAGATTGTGTCAGGTACACTGGGGGGATGTGGGGAAGCACACACACTCCTACACTCAGAAAGGAGGTATTTCCCAATTTGGAAAGAGAAGAGTAGATGAGAGGAGAGGAGAGAGAGGTCAATCCAATTAACATTTTTTGTTTTCTAGATCTGGGGGCCTCGCTGGATTGCTGCTCTTGGCTCCATGAGACACCTCTTAATTCTTATAGTAATTTCCCCTTCATTTGCTTGAGTTAGCCCTAAAGAGCTTCTGTCACTCACAATAAAAGTGTTTTTAATGTGCCATTCTTATGAAGAGATGCTCAACCTCATTCATAATAAGATAAATGAAAATTAAAATTCCACCAAGAGACCATTTATCACTTATCAGCTTGGCCAAAATAGAAAAGCATGACAATGTTGTGCGTACCGCTGTGGGGGAAACTGGCATTGTCATCATGAGTAGGATGAGTACAGAAGGCCATAGCCTCTGTGGAGGGCAAGCTGGGGACATCTATCAGCCTTGAAAATGCACTTACCCTTTGACCTAGCAATCCCTAGTTCTGGGAATTTATTCGACAGTTGCACTGCTGTGGGGAGGAGATGATGTATGTCCAAGGTCATTTGTTGTAGCATCATTTGCAATAGCAAAAGTTTGGAGATGACCCAAGTTTTTACTGATGAGGGACTGGTTAAACTAACAGTTATACAGAATATGATACAGCTGTAATGATTAATGAAGTTCTCTATGTTCTGATACAGAAAGAACTCCAGAAAAGTTGTGAGTTTTTTGTTTTTCTTTTGTTTATTTTATTTGATTTGTAGAGACAGGGTCTCACTCTGTTGCCCAGGTTGGAGTGCAGTGGTGCAATCATAACTCACTGCAGCCTCAAACTCCCGGGCTCAAGTGATTCTCCCACCTCAGCCTCCTGAGTAGCCAGGACTATAGGTGTATGCCACCACACCCAGCTAATTTTAACTTTTTTTTTTTTTTAATAATGACAGGGTCTCACTACGTTGCTAAGGCTGGTCTTGAACTCCTGAGCTTAAGCAATCCTCCCACCTCAGCCTCCCGAAGTGTTGGGATTACAGGTGTGAGCCACTGCACCCAACCCAGAAAGATTGTTACGTGAAAAAAATAAAGTGCAGAATATTTTACATAGTGAGATACTTTTTTTCTGTAAGAAAAGAGGAAAGGAAGAATATATCAGAATATATGCAGCATTGATTTTTAAAAATATTTAAATAAGTAAATTTAATAAAGGAAGTATGGAAAGAAGAATAAGAAACAATAAACTAATAAATATGATTACCTCTAGGGGGTGAAGAGAAAGGCTAGGACGGGAGATGCTCCTCTCCATGAAAACCTTTTTATATTATTTTGGCTCTTAAAAAATGAACACATTAACTATTCTAAAAATGAATGCAAGTAAAACGTCATATTTTAAAGTGAATTCAAATATTAAGTAATTCTATTCTATCCAATTGTCTAAAGAATTGAGGGCAGGCCAGGCATTGTGGCTCACGTCTGCAGTCCTGGCACTTTGGGAGCCCAAGGTGGGAGGGTGGCTTGAGCCCAAGAGTTTGTGACCAGCTTGGGCAACAAAATGAGAACCTGTCTCTACAAAAAATAGAAAAAATGGGCTGGGCGCAGTGGCTCACGCCTGTAATCCCAGCACTTTGTGAGGCTGAGGTGGACGGATCATGAGGTCAGGAGATGGAGACCATCCTGGCTAACACGGTGAAACCCTATCTCTGCTAAAAATATGAAAAATTAGCCGAACTTGGTGGCATGCGCCTGTAGTCCCAGCTACTCGGGTGGCTGAGGCAGGAGAATCACTTGAACCTGGGAGGCAGAGGTTGCAGTGAGCCGCACTCCAGCCTGGGCAACAGAGTGAGACTCGGTCTCAAAACAAAAAAACAAAAAAACAAAAAAACAAAAAAACAAAAAACAACAAAAGAGAAAAGAAAAAATGAGCCAGGGTGTAGTGGTGTGTGCCTGTAGTCCCACCTATTTAGCAGGCTGAGGTGCGAAGATCACTTGACCCCAGGAGGTCAAGGCTGCAGTGACTCATAATCACACTTTAGCCTGGGTGACAGAGTGAGACCCTATCTAAAAGAAGAGAAAAGAAAAGACAAAAAGAATTCAGGGCCAGGGCAGTGGAAGAAAACATACTATGTTTATACCTTGACATTTGTTTAAAAAAAACACCCAAACCTGGAATGTACCAATGAAAATCCAAAAGCAGAGAAAGTGTGTGGTAAGTATCCCTTTAACTGAGTAGTTTGTGCTTTCTACATTTGGTGCTGTGGTTGCTTGTTGAAACTTCCCCTCTCCAGGTCACACTACATCCGGAAGCAGTATTATGGATGGGCATTCTTCTTGGCCAGTTGAAGATTAAGCTGACCAGCCAAGCATAGAAAAGAATTCCAGGACAGAGAGAGATGTTGTATTAAACATTTCTTTTCAACCTGAAGGGATCAGGTGGCCTCTTAGAGAAATGACAGAACCTATTTTCTCCTTCTCATCTGTTCTCGCCGTTGGCAATCTCTTGTTGTAAGAGGGAGTAAGTAAAGATTGCCTGGGGGTGGAGGGGTAATAGAGCTGGCATCTTTTCACAGATGTGGGCGGCAGGGTTCTGTTAGCCTGGGAGCCCCATCTCATTCGATACTCAGGAGCATAGATTCGGGAGTCAGAGTGGGGTGGATGGAGCACAGCTGTCCTACGCTAGTAACTGAGTGACCTTGGGCACACACTTGACTCCTCTGTGCCTCAGTTTCTTCATCTTTAAAAGGGGATAGTGATATCACCTACCTATATGATTACCATGAGGATTAAATGAGTTGATACATTGAAAAATGTTAGTAGAATGCTTAGCACATATGAAGTCCTCAATAAATGTTAGCACTGAAAGAAATAATGATAATTTTATTATTATATGACTTCAGACTAAATAGGAGAGTTGACAAGTATGTAAATGGTTGCCACTCCACATCTCTCGCCAACCAATTTACTGCATCCTTGTGAAGAAGGTTAGAGGAGAGATGTGTGGACACTGATTCACACTGATCTAAGAGAATAAATATAGTTCCAGTAGCTATTATGTGTGAGGCACTGTGTTTGGCCCAGGGAAGGATAAATTGGTAAGCAAAATAGGACTATCTCTGCCTTCACAGAGGTCCCAAGCTACCCAGGGAGATGAATGTGATGGACTGAGTATTTGTGTTTCCCCCAAATTCATGTGTTGAAGCCCTAAGGCCTGTGTGATGGTATTTGGAGGTGAGGTCCTTGAGAGATAATCAGGTTTAGGGGAGGTCGTGGTCCTCCTGATGGGATTAACGTCATTCTAAGAAGAGGAAGAGGCCAGAACTCTCTTTTTCCATCTTGTGAAGATAAACTGAGAAGGTTGCTGCCTGCAAGAGGGGAAGGGAGCCCTCATCAGACTCCGGATCAGGTGGCACCTTGAACTTGGACTTCCCAGCCTCCAGAACTGTGAGAAATAAATGTCTGTTGTTCAAGCTACCTAATCGATGATATTTTGTTCTGGTGGCCTGAGTTGATGAAGACTATGGCCAAGTAAACAGACAACACAATGCTGTGTAAGTGCAGGCCAGTTCAGGATGCCAGAGGATCACAGGGAAGGAACATCTAATTTAAACCCTAGGAATCAGGAAAAACTTCTTACAGGCAAGGACAGGAACAGCAGACCCCCACTCCACTTGGTAATAAAACAACTATCTCTTTCCTACAGCAAAAATAGTAGTAATAGTAATAGTAGTAGCTGTAGTAGTAGCAGTAGTAGTAGTATGGTAACGATAATGCTAATAATTAAAACACATTGAGGGCTTGTTCTAAGCATCTTACATGCATTAGCTCATTTAATCTTAACCTCTTAGTGGAGCTACTCTGCACTTACATGACTTGGCCTTACCCTAATTCTGCCCACCATAACCTATATTTATTTTAAAAGTTGATATTTCCCTCATCAGGGATTTTTTGCATTAGTTTTGATGTTTTTAAATATTGCATTAAATGTTGTTTATCTTGCTTACTGATTTTTTTTTTTCCTTTTTGAGATGCAGTCTGTCGCCCAGGCTGCAGTGCAATGGCATGATCTCAGCTCACTGCAACCTCCACGTCGTGGGTTCAAGTGATTCTCTTGCCTCAGCCTCCCAAGTAGCTGGGATGACAGGCATATGCCACCATACCAGGCTAATTTTTGTATTTTTAGTAGAGACAGGGTTTCGCCATGTTGGCCAGGCTGGTCTCAAACTGCTGACCTCAAGTTATCCACCCATGTTGGCCTCCCAAAGTGCTGGGATTATAGGCATGAGCCACCACGCCTGGCCTTACTTACTGATTTTTTGGCATCCCTTTAATTTTGCACTCAGGGCAAGCATCTTTCTCTCCTTACTCTAGTCCTGGCCCTGCTGAGGAACACCTTGTGGGGAAGGGTAAGCAGAGCTGTCTAGCCTGCCCAATTCAGGCTGTCTAAGCAGAAGGCATTTGTGGTTCCTCCTTTCCAGACAGCATCATGGGAGGAAAGAGAAAGAGAACGCATTCCCTATTTGGACTCAGTCACCCCTTAGCATCCTCCTTCCCAAATAGGGTCCCTGCAATGGCTTTTAGTATTACTTTAACGTGGCATCAAGTCCCACTGAATCTCACAATGAGAGTCCTTCCTTATTTAACTTGCTTTCAATTATTCTAAAACCATCAAGGAGAAAGTGCCAGATCGGTGCTAATAGGTTTTTAACACCTCTCTAATACTTAATGAGCAGGCCTCTGACTTTCCTCCCCTGCCTCCTTGAATGAAGAGGGTTATGGAGCTGGAATTTTAGAATCACAAGTCTGTCCTTGAATCTGAGCCCCATTACTGTACTATTACTGCTGGGAGGACCAGACGACTGTGATGGGAATGATGCTTCAGTCTGGATGTCTGACCTCTTTGTTTGTGCCCTCATACCTTCATTTTTTTCAGTTTCCCTTTCTAGAATTTAGTAAACCAAACAAGAACTTTCCCTGACCTGAAACTGGGTTCAATTGTGCTGTGTTCATTATTACGCAGCATTTTACCCACGATTACTTCCTGTTCAAGTTCCTGTTTGTTGCTGTGCTCTGAGACCCCACCTAGGTACTGGAGGCTCTTCAAGGGAAGAGGAAGACAAAACCTCCTTTCTGAAGGGGAACTTAGCTCAGGGAGTGGGGTAGATACAGGACCACGTGGCATCACAGATCCAACTGTTCAGAGTCAGTCTAAAGGACTTAAATTTTAGTAATTCTACTTCTGGGTGTATTCCTAAGAGAAATAGGCACGTATGTCCACAAAAAGACATGTACAAGGATGTTTATGGTAGGGTTTTCCAAAGTAGTCCTAAACTGGAAATAACCCAAGTAACTATCAACATTTAATGGATAAGTACACTGTGATATATTCATGAACAGCAATACAAAGGAACGAACACAGATACACACAAAAGCATGGATGACTCTTACTGACATTATGTCAAGTGAAAGAATCCAGACACAGTATGATTTTATTCATATGAAACTCAAGAACAGGGAAAACTAATCTACCATCTCAACCTTAAAAAGGAAGGAAATGCTGACACACGATGGTACATGAAAGAACCTTGAAGACGTTATGCTAAGTGAAATTACAGAAAGACAAACACTGTATGAGTCTACTTTTACAAGGTACCTGGAGTAGTCAAATTCATAGAGACAGAAAGTAAAATGGTGATTGCCAGGAGCTTGGGGCAGAGGAAATGGATAGTTGTTTAATGGGTATAGAGTTTCAGTTTTGCAAGATGAAAAGAGTTCTGCAGATTGGTTGCACAGCAATATGAATGTACATAAAACCACCGAACTGCAAACTTAAAAAGGCTAAGATGGTAAATGTTATGTTATATATTTATACCACAATTTAAAAGATTCTAACAACAACAGCAACAAAACCTAATCTATGATGATGAAAGTCAGACAGTGGCTCCCTTTTGAGGTAATATTTCCTGGGAAAAGGTACAGAAGAGTTTCTGGGGAACTAGAACTTTTCTGTATGTTGACCTGGTGGAAGTCATGTGGGTATATACACATATAGAAAACAGTCTGTTGCATGTACAGCTTATTGCATAGATGTTATACTATAACAAAAAAGTATTTTAAAGAAGGTAGCCAGCTGCTGGGCACAGTGGCTCATGCCTGTAATCCCAGCACTTTGGGAAGCCGAGGTGGGCAGATCATGAGGTCAAGAGTTTGAGACCAGCCTGGCCAACATGGTGAAACCCCGTCTCTACTAAAAATACAAAAAATTAGCTGGGCATGGTTGTGAGCACCTGTAATTCCAGCTGCTCAGGAGGCTGAGACAAGAGACTGCTTGAACCCTGGAGGTGGATGTTGCAGTGAGCTGAGATCGCACTACTGCACTCCAGCCTGGGTGAGTGGCTCCATCTCGAGCCACTGGAGTGCAGTGGCTCGAACTTGGCTCACTGTAACCTCCGCCTCCCAGGTTCAAATGATTCTTCTGCCTCAGCCTCCCGAGTAGCTAGGATTACAGGCACATGCCAGCATACCTGTCTAATTTTTGTATTTTTAGTAGAGATGGGGTTATACCATGTTGGCCAGGCTGGTCACGAATTCCTGACCTCAAGTGATCTGCCTGCCTTGGCCTCCCAAAGTGCTGGGATTACAGGTGTGAGCCACCGCGCCCGGCCCATCTTAGCTATTTTTAAGTATAGTCCAGTGATGTTAAGTGCATTCATGTTGTTGTGCCACCATCACCACCATCCATCTCTGGAACTCTTTTCATCTTGCAAAGCCAAAGCTATACCCATTAAACAATAATCCTCCATTTCTTCCTGCTCCCAGCCCCCAGCAACCACCATTCTACTTTCTGTCCCTATGATTTTGACTACTCTAGGTACCTCATATGTATTAGTCCATTTTCTGTTGCTTATAACAGAATACCTGAACCTGGGTAATATAAAGAAAAGGAATTTATTTCTTACAGTTATGAAGGCTGAGAAGTCTAAAGTTGAGGGGTCACATTTGGTGAGAGCCTTCTTGTTGGTGAGGACTCTCTGAAGATTGCAGAGGTAGCTCAGGGTATTATATGGTGAGGGGGCTGACCATACTAATGTACTTGTTCAGATCTCTCTTCCTCTTCACATAAAGCCACCAGTTCCCCTCCCATTATAAGACATTAATTTATTAACCCATTAATTCACTCATGAGGGCAGACCACATCATGATCCAAACATCACTTAAGGGCCCCACCTATTAATACTACCACACTGGGGATTAACTTTCCAACACATGAAATCTGGGGGGGTGGGGGAGGCACATTAAAACAATATCGTATAAGTGCAATCATACAGTATTTGTCTTTTATGACTTGCTTCTTTCACTTAGCATCATGTTCTCAAGGTTCATACATGTTGTAGCATGTGTCAGAATTTTCTTCTTTTTGAGGCTGAATAATATTTCATTGTATGTATATGCTACATTTTGCTTATCTTTTCATGTTTTAGCTACTGTGACTAATGCTGCTGTCAACATGGGTACAAATATTTCTTTCAGACCCTGCTTTCACATTTTTTAATTTCAACCTATTTGTGTCTTTGGATCTAAAGTAGGTTCTCTTTATTATTTATTTCTTTATTTATTTTTGAGAAGAAGTCTTGCTGTGTCACCCAGGCCGAAGTGCAGTGGCTTGATCTCGGCTCATTGCAAAGTCCACCTACCAGGGTCAAGTGATTCTCCTGCCTCAGCCTCTGTAGTAGCTGGGATTATAGGTGCCCACCACCACGCCTGGCTAATTTTTTTTGTGTTTTTAGTAGAATGAGGTTTCACTACGTTAGCCAGCCTGGTCTTGAACTCCTGATCTCAGGTGATCTGCCTGCCCTGGCCTCGCAAAGTGCTGAGAGTACAGGTGTGAGCAACCATGCCTGGCCTAAGGTGAGTTCTCTTGTTGTAGACAGCATATAGTTAGGTCACATTTTTGAAAATCTATTCTGCCAATCTCTGTCTTTTGATTTGAGAGTTTAATCCATTTACATTTAAAGTAATTACTGAGAATGACAGACTTACTTTTCTCATTTTGATATTTGTTTTTTATATAACTTACAGCTTTTCTTGTTCTTCTTTTCCTGCATTGCTATCTTATTTTGTGGTTAGCTGATTTTTTTTTTTTCGCAGTGAAATGTTTTAATTCCCTTCTCATTCCCTTGTGTGTATATTCTATAATTATTTTCTATGTTGTTACCATGGGGATTACATTAAAATCCTAAAGTTAGAATATTCTAATTTGAATTTATACCAACTTAACTTTAATAACATACAAAATCTCTGCTTCTAATACCTCTGTCCCCATCCCTTTCAGTTATTAATGTCATAAAATTACATCTTCATACATTGTGCACCCAAAAACATAAAGTAGTAATTTTAAATAATGCATTAGTCTCTTAAATCACGGAGAAAACAGTAAGTGGATTTTATGATGATATTAGCTTTTATAATTGCCCATGTATTTACTTTTACTGAAATATTTATTTATTCACATTCCTTCAAGACACTGTCCAGTGCACTTTCATTTCAACCTGCTGGACTTCCTTTAGTTTAGTATTTCTTGCATGGCAGCTCTAGTGGTGACAAACTCAGCTTTTGCTTATGTGGGGATGTCTTAATTTCTCTCACTTTTGAAGGACAGTTTTGACAGTTAGAGGATTTTGGGTTGATTATTTTTTTCTTTTAGCATTTTGAATGCATCAGCCCACTACCTTCTAACTGCTGAAGTTCTGATAAGAATCTGCAGATAATCTTATTGAGGATCCCTTGTATATGATGAGTCACTTCTCTCTTACACTTTCAAGATTCTCTTTTTGTCTTTGGCTTCAGACAGTCTGATTATAATGTCTTGGTGTGGGTCTTTTTGAGTTATTCCTACTTGAAGTTTGCTGAGCTTCTTGGATGTTTACATTCATGTCTTTTATCAAACTTGGGGAGTTTCTGGCCATTATTTCTTCAAATAAGCTCTCAAATAATTCCCCTTTCTCTTTCTCTTTTTCTGAAACTCCCATGGTACGCTGTTGGTTTGCTTGATGGTGTCCCACAAGTGTTTCAGGCTTTGCTCACTTTTTTCAATCATTTTTCTTTTCGTTCTTCAGACTCAATAATTTCAATTGTCCTATATTTAAATTTGTGCATTCTTTTTTCTGCTTGCTTAAATCTGCCTTTGAAACCATTTAGTGATTTTTAAATTTCATTTACTGTATTTTCACCTCTAGAATTTCTTTTTGGTTTCTTTTTGGGTTTTCTATTTTTTTATTGACATTTCTGTTATGTTTATGCATTTTTTAACTTTCTCCATGTCTTCCTTTAGTTCTTTGAGCATCTTCAATAGAGTTGCTTTAAAGCCATTGTCTAGTAGGCTCACCTTCTGATCATTCTCTGGGACAGTTTCTGTTGGTTTATTTTTTCCCTTTGAAGGGGCCATACTCCCCTCTCTCCCTTCCTCTCTCCCTGCCTTCCTGCCTTCCTTCCCCTCTATCTCTTTCTTTCTTTCTCCCCCTGTCTCTCTTCCTGTCTTTCTTTTTTGAGATAAGGTCTCACTCTGTCACCCAAACTGGAGTGTGGTGGCACAATCATGGCTCACTGCAACCCCCAACTCTCAGGTTCAAGTGATCCTCCTGCCTCAGCCTCCTGAGTAGCTGGGACTACAGGTGTGGACTACCTGTCTGGTTAATTTAAAAAAAAGTTTTTGTGGAGATGGGGTCGCACTATATTGCCTCAACTGGTCTCAAACTCCTAGACTCAAGTAGTCTTCCCACCTTGGCTTCCCAAAGTGGAGGCATAAGCCTCCACCACACCTAGCCTTTTCTTGTTTCTTACTATAGGTTTTTAGTTACAATTAGTAGCAGTTCTAAGTGATCTTGAGAGTTGCTTAACTTTTTCAAGCTTCTATTTCCTCAGATGTCAGATAGGAATTGTGACATTTTGTTAATTCAACAAATATTTGAGTTCCTCACGTGTGGCCCTCAAATTCTTTGACATTCTTTCCACTGAGAAATGGGGTCTCTCCTTGAATATGGGCTCTCTGTCTGCCTGATCAATGGCATGTATCAGAAATGATACTGTACTACTTTGAGGGTCAGACCTTAAGAAACTCTCATTCTCTACTTCCTGTCTTTTGGAACTCTCACTCTTGGGATTCAGCTACCATGCTATGAAGAATTCCAAGCAGCCAGTGGAGAGGCCCATATGAAGAGGAACTGACACCCTTGGCCAAAGCCCTGGTTGAACTTTCAACTGACAGCCCACACCAACTTATTAGCCACATGAATGAGAATCTTCAAAGTGGACACTTCAGCTTCCAGTCAAGCACCACCGCTGATGCCACATGGAATAGAGATGAACTTTTGTTTTATAGTATCCAGATGCTTTTTATTAATTTACTTGATATAATTTTAAATCTATTCTTTAGAAAGAGCTGCCCAAATACATATAATACAGGCCACATAAATAATTTTACATTTTCTAGCAGGCACATTACAAAAAATACAAACAAACAGAAAAGGTGAAATTAATTTGAGACAGAAATTTGATTATCCGGAGGAGGAGCCAAGATGGCCGAATAGGAACAGCTCTGGTCTACAGCTCCCAGCGTGAGCGACGCAGAAGACGGGTGATTTCTGCATTTCCATCTGAGGTACCGGGTTCATCTCACTAGGGAGTGCCAGACAGTGGGCGCAGGCCAGTGGGTGCGCGCACCGTGCGTGAGCCGAAGCAGGGCGAGGCATTGCCTCACCTGGGAAGCGCAAGGGGTCAGGTAGTTCCCTTTCCGAGTCAAAGAAAGGGGTGACGGACGCACCTGGAAAATCGGGTCACTCCCACCCGAATACTGCGCTTTTCAGACCGGCTTAAAAAACGGCGCACCACGAGACTATATCCCACGCCTGGCTCGGAGGGTCCTACGCCCAGGGAATCTCGCTGATTGCTAGCACAGCAGTCTGAGATCAAACTGCAAGGCGGCAGCGAGGCTGGGGGAGGGGCGCCCGCCATTGCCCAGGCTTGCTTAGGTAAACAAAGCGGCCGGGAAGCTCGAACTGGGTGGAGCCCACCACAGCTCAAGGAGGCCTGCCTGCCTCTGTAGTCTCCACCTCTGGGGGCAGGGCACAGACAAACAAAAAGACAGCAGTAACCTCTGCAGACTTAAATGTCCCTGTCTGACAGCTTTGAAGAGAGCAGTGGTTCTCCCAGCACGCAGCTGGAGATCTGAGAACGGGCAGACTGCCTCCTCAAGTGGGTCCCTGACCCCTGACCCCCGAGCAGCCTAACTGGGAGGCACCCCCCAGCAGGGGCACACTGACACCTCACACGGCAGGGTATTCCAACAGACCTGCAGCTGAGGGTCCTGTCTGTTAGAAGGAAAACTAACAAACAGAAAGGACATCCACACCGAAAACCCATCTGTACATCACCATCATCAAAGACCAAAAGTAGATAAAACCACAAAGATGGGGAAAAAACAGAACAGAAAAACTGGAAACTCTAAAACGCAGAGCGCCTCTCCTCCTCCAAAGGAACGCAGTTCCTCACCAGCAACGGAACAAAGCTGGATGGAGAATGATTTTGACGAGCTGAGAGAAGAAGGCTTCAGACGATCAAATTACTCTGAGCTACGGGAGGATATTCAAACCAAAGGCAAAGAAGTTGAAAACTTTGAAAAAAATTTAGACGAATGTATAACTAGAATAACCAATACAGAGAAGTGCTTAAAGGAGCTGATGGAGCTGAAAACCAAGGCTCGAGAACTACGTGAAGAATGCAGAAGCCTCAGGAGCCGATGCGATCAACTGGAAGAAAGGGTATCAGCAATGGAAGATGAAATGAATGAAATGAAGCGAGAAGGGAAGTTTAGAGAAAAAAGAATAAAAAGAAATGAGCAAAGCCTCCAAGAAATATGGGACTATGTGAAAAGACCAAATCTACGTCTGATTGGTGTACCTGAAAGTGATGCGGAGAATGGAACCAAGTTGGAAAACACTCTGCAGGATATTATCCAGGAGAACTTCCCCAATCTAGCAAGGCAGGCCAACGTTCAGATTCAGGAAATACAGAGAACACCACAAAGATACTCCTCGAGAAGAGCAACTCCAAGACACATAATTGTTAGATTCACCAAAGTTGAAATGAAGGAAAAAATGTTAAGGGCAGCCAGCGAGAAAGGTCGGGTTACCCTCAAAGGGAAGCCCATCAGACTAACAGCGGATCTCTTGGCAGAAACCCTACAAGCCAGAAGAGAGTGGGGGCCAATATTCAACATTCTTAAAGAAAAGAATTTTCAACCCAGAATTTCATATCCAGCCAAACTAAGCTTCATAAGTGAAGGAGAAATAAAATACTTTACAGACAAGCAAATGCTGACCGATTTTGTCACCACCAGGCCTGCCCTAAAAGAGCTCCTGATGGAAGCGCTAAACATGGAAAGGAACAACCGGTACCAGCCGCTGCAAAATCATGACAAAATGTAAAGACCATCGAGACTAGGAAGAAACTGCATCAACTAACGAGCAAAATAACCAGCTAACATCATAATGACAGGATCAAATTCACACATAACAATATTAACTTTAAATGTAAATGGACTAAATTCTCCAATTAAAAGACACAGACTGGCAAGTTGGATAAACAGTCAAGACCCATCAGTGTGCTGTATTCAGGAAACCCATCTCACGTGCAGAGACACACATAGGCTCAAAATAAAAGGATGGAGGAAGATCTACCAAGCAAATGGAAAACAAAAAAAGGCAGGGGTTGCAATCCTAGTCTCTGATAAAACAGACTTTAAACCAACAAAGATCAAAAGAGACAAAGAAGGCCATTACATAATGGTAAAGGGATCAATTCAACAAGAGGAGCTAACTATCCTAAATATATATGCACCCAATACAGGAGCACCCAGATTCATAAAGCAAGTCCTGAGTGACCTACAAAGAGACTTAGACTCCCACACATTAATAATGGGAGACTTTAATACCCCACTGTCAACATTAGACAGATCAACGAGACAAAGTCAACAAGGATACCCAGGAATTGAACTCAGCTCTGCACCAAGCGGACCTAATAGACATCTACAGAACTCTCCACCCCAAATCAACAGAATATACATTTTTTTCAGCACCACACCACACCTATTCCAAAATTGACCACATACTTGGAAGTAAAGCTCTCCTCAGCAAATGTAAAAGAACAGAAATTATAACAAACTATCTCTCAGACCACAGTGCAATCAAACTAGAACTCAGGATTAAGAATCTCACTCAAAGCCGCTCAACTACATGGAAACTGAACAACCTGCTCCTGAATGACTACTGGGTACATAACGAAATGAAGGCAGAGATAAAGATGTTCTTTGAAACCAACGAGAACAAAGACACAACATACCAGAATCTCTGGGACGCATTCAAAGCAGTGTGTAGAGGGAAATTTATAGCACTAAATGCCCACAAGAGAAAGCAGGAAAGATCCAAAATTGACACCCTAACATCACAATTAAAAGAACTAGAAAAGCAAGAGCAAACACATTCAAAAGCTAGCAGAAGGCAAGAAATAACTAAAATCAGAGCAGAACTGAAGGAAATAGAGACACAAAAAACCCTTCAAAAAATCAATGAATCCAGGAGCTGGTTTTTTGAAAGGATCAACAAAATTAATAGACCACTAGCAAGACTAATAAAGAAAAAAAGAGAGAAGAATCAAATAGACACAATAAAAAATGATAAAGGGGATATCACCACCGATCCCACAGAAATACAAACTACCATCAGAGAATACTACAAACACCTCTACGCAAATAAACTAGAAAATCTAGAAGAAATGGATAAATTCCTCGACACATACACTCTCCCAAGACTAAACCAGGAAGAAGTTGAATCTCTGAATAGATCAATAACAGGAGCTGAAATTGTGGCAATAATCAATAGTTTACCAACCAAAAAGAGTCCAGGACCAGATGGATTCACAGCCAAATTCTACCAGAGGTACAAGGAGGAACTGGTACCATTCCTTCTGAAACTATTCCAATCAATAGAAAAAGAGGGAATCCTCCCTAACTCATTTTATGAGGCCAGCATCATTCTGATACCAAAGCCGGGCAGAGACACAACCAAAAAAGAGAATTTTAGACCAATATCCTTGATGAACATTGATGCAAAAATCCTCAATAAAATACTGGCAAACCGAATCCAGCAGCACATCAAAAAACTTATCCACCATGATCAAGTGGGCTTCATCCCTGGGATGCAAGGCTGGTTCAATATACGCAATTCAATAAATGTAATCCAGCATATAAACAGAGCCAAAGACAAAAACCACATGATTATCTCAATAGATGCAGAAAAAGCCTTTGACAAAATTCAACAACCCTTCATGCTAAAAACTCTCAATAAATTAGGTATTGATGGGACGTATTTCAAAATAATAAGAGCTATCTATGACAAACCCACAGCCAATATCATACTGAATGGGCAAAAACTGGAAGCATTCCCTTTGAAAACTGGCACAAGACAGGGATGCCCTCTCTCACCGCTCCTATTCAACATAGTGTTGGAAGTTCTGGCCAGGGCAATCAGGCAGGAGAAGGAAATAAAGGGTATTCAATTAGGAAAAGAGGAAGTCAAATTGTCCCTGTTTGCAGACGACATGATTGTTTATCTAGAAAACCCCATCGTCTCAGCCCCAAATCTCCTTAAGCTGATAAGCAACTTCAGCAAAGTCTCAGGATACAAAATCAATGTACAAAAATCACAAGCATTCCTATACACCAACAACAGACAAACAGAGAGCCAAATCATGAGTGAACTCCCATTCACAATTGCTTCAAAGAGAATAAAATACCTAGGAATCCAACTTACAAGGGATGTGAAGGACCTCTTCAAGGAGAACTACAAACCACTGCTCAAGGAAATAAAAGAGGATACAAACAAATGGAAGAACATTCCATGCTCATGGGTAGGAAGAATCAATATCGTGAAAATGGCCATACTGCCCAAGGTAATTTACAGATTCAATGCCATCCCCATCAAGCTACCAATGACTTTCTTCACAGAATTGGAAAAAACTACTTTAAAGTTCATATGGAACCAAAAAAGAGCCCGCATTGCCAAGTCAATCCTAAGCCAAAAGATCAAAGCTGGAGGCATCACACTACCTGACTTCAAACTATACTACAAGGCTACAGTAACCAAAACAGCATGGTACTGGTACCAAAACAGAGATATAGATCAATGGAATAGAACAGAGCCCTCAGAAATAACGCCACTTACCTACAACTATCTGATCTTTGACAAACCTGAGAAAAACAATCAATGGGGAAAGGATTCCCTATTTAATAAATGGTGCTGGGAAAACTGGCTAGCCATATGTAGAAAGCTGAAACTGGATCCCTTCCTTACACCTTATACAAAAATCAATTCAAGATGGATTAAAGATTTAAACGTTAGACCTAAAACCATAAAAACCCTAGAAGAAAACCTAGGCATTACCATTCAGGACATAGGCGTGGGCAAGGACTTCATGTCCAAAACACCAAAAGCAATGGCAACAAAAGCCAAAATTGACAAATGGGATCTAATTAAACTAAAGAGCTTCTGCACAGCAAAAGAAACTACCATCAGAGTGAACAGGCAACCTACAACATGGGAGAAAATTTTCACAACCTACTTATCTGACAAAGGGCTAATATCCAGAATCTACAATGAACTCAAACAAATTTACAAGAAAAAAACAAACAACCCCATCAAAAAGTGGGCGAGGGACATGAACAGACACTTCTCAAAAGAAGACATTTATGCAGCCAAAAAACACATGAAAAAATGCTCATCATCACTGGCCATCAGAGAAATGCAAATCAAAACCACTATTAGATATCATCTCACACCAGTTAGAATGGCAGTCATTAAAAAGTCAGGAAACAACAGGTGCTGGAGAGGATGTGGAGAAATAGGAACACTTTTACACTGTTGGTGGGACTGTAAACTAGTTCAACCATTGTGGAAGTCAGTGTGGCGATTCCTCAGGGATCTAGAACTAGAAATACCATTTGACCCAGCCATCCCATTACTGGGTATATACCCAAATGACTATAAATCATGCTGCTATAAAGACACATGCACACGTATGTTTATTGCGGCATTATTCACAATAGCAAAGACTTGGAACCAACCCAAATGTCCAACAATGATAGACTGGATTAAGAAAATGTGGCACATATACACCATGGAATACTATGCAGCCATAAAAAATGATGAGTTCATGTCCTTTGTAGCGACATGGATGAAATTGGAAATCATCATTCTCAGTAAACTATCGCAAGAACAAAAAACCAAACACCGCATATTCTCACTCATAGGTGGGAATTGAACAATGAGATCACATGGACACAGGAAGGGGAATATCACACTCTGGGGACTGTGGTGGGGAGGGGGGAGGGGGGAGGGATAGCATTGGGAGATATACCTAATGCTAGATGACGAGTTAGTGGGTGCAGCACACCAGCATGGCACATGTATACATATGTAACTAACCTGCACAATGTGCACATGTACCCTAAAACTTAAAGTATATTAAAAAAAAAGAAATTTGATTATCCAAATATATCAGAAATATTATTTCAATATGCAATAAAGATAATAATTATTATTATAATTATAATTATTTGGAGACAGGGTTTTGCTCTGTTGCCCAGGCTGTGGTACAGTGGTGTGATCATGGCTCACTGCAGCCTCAATCTCCTAGGCTCAAGCAATCCTCCTGCCTCAGCCTCCCAAGTAGATAGGACTACAGGTGTGCACCACCATGCTAGGCTAATAAAAATTATTTATGAGGTATTTTACATTAGTTTTCATACTGCATGCTTGAAATTTAGTGTATATTTTTATGCTTGAAATCATATCTCAATTCAGACTAGCCACATTTCAAATGCTCAGCAGCCACATGTGGGTACTGTGACAACTGTGTTGAAGAGTGCAGCCTTAGAACAAAGGGATTGAGGCTGGGCACGGTGGCTCATGCCTGTAATCCCAGCACTTTGGGAGGCTGAGGTGGGTGGATCACCTGAGGTCAGAAATTTCAGACCAGCCTGGCCAACATGGTGAAACCCTGTCTCTACTAAAAATTACAAAAATTAGCTGTGCACGGTGGCGCACGCCTGTAATCCCAGCTACCTGGGAGGCCGAGGCAGGAGAATGGGTTGAACCTGGGAGGCGGAAGTTGCAGTGAGCCGAGGTCGCATCACTCCACTCCAGCCTGGGTGACAGAGCAAGACTCTGTCTCAAAAAAAAAAAACCAAAACCAAAACAAAACAAAACAAAAAACAAAAGAATAAAGGGGTTGAGAGGCAAACTACTGTATCCTTGTCCTACCTTAGAGAAGAGGAAAATGAGACACAGGAGGAAGTAAGTGACTTGCCCAGGGTTATGCACTGTAGTCATTTAAATGGTAGCCCGCAAGAAGGTACATCCATGTTATAATTCCTGGAACTTGTGAATGTTATTTTATTTGGCGAAGGGGTCTTTGCAGGCGTAACTATATTAAGGATTTTGAGATGAAGAGATCATCTCAGATTATCCAGTGAAGCCCTAAATCCAAGGACCAGTGTTCATATAAAAGATATACAAGGTATAGGGCCAGTGCAGTGGCTCACACCTGTAATCCTAGCACTTTGGGAGGCTGAAGGCAGGCAGATCACCTGAGGTCAGGAGTTTGAGACCAGCCTGGCCAACATGGTGAAACCCTGTCTCTACTAAAAGTACAAAGATCAGCCGGGCATGGTGGCGGGTGCCTGTAATCCCAGCTACTTGGGAGGCTGAGGCAGGAAAATCACTTGAACCCGGGAGGCAGAGATTGCAGTGAGCCGAGACCATGCCATTTCACTCCAGCCTGGGCAACAAGAGCAAAACTCCATCTTGAAAAAAAAAAAAAAAAGAAAAGAAAAAAGAGATATACAGGGGATATTAGAGAAACAGAAGGGGTGAAGATAGGCACACAGAGGAGAGGGTGATATAAAGACAGAGGAGGATGGGAGCGATGTGGCCACAAGCCAGGGAAGCCAGGGAATGCTGACAGCCTCCAGAAGCCACAAAAGGCAAGGAAGCGTTCCCCTCTGAAACCTCCAGAGGGAATGTGGCCCTGCTGACACCGTGACTTATGGTTTCTGGCCTCCAGAATGATGAGAGAATAAATTTTTGTTATTTCTAGCCACGCTGTTCTGTTATAATTTTTTATGGCAGCCACAGGTCTGGAGCAAAGGGACCTTGGACTCCATTCTCAGCCACAGCAACCTGCCCCCTCACTGCCTCTGAAATCTTTCAAGTGACCAGCATTCACTCCTTCATGAGCAGAGTGGGCCTGGGGGGCTCTGGTGGCAAGGAGGACCCATGCCCAATCTACAGGGAGCCGCTGCCCTGCAGCTCCTGTTGGCACTATGCCATGTTGCCCTAATCTCTTGCCTGATCTGCTCAGTTGACCTCTTCACTGCTCTTCCTGCCTCCACCCTTTCTCCTCTAATTTCCACATAGTAGCTAGGGTAAGCTTTTAAAAAGAAAACCCCATAAGTTGTATCAGGCCACTCCTCAGCTTCCAACCCTCCAATGGCTTCCATTCACTGGAGTGAAATCCAAACTCCTTATCACATTTGCAAAGCCCTTTGGGGCCCTGCTACCTCCCTGACCTCATCTCATAAGTCCTCTCTCCTCTCTGTTCATCCAACCACTGAGGCCTTCTCGCTATTTCTCCAACATACCAAGCTTGATACTCCCCTAGGCTCTTTGCATTTTCTGTTTTCTCTGTCTGGAAACTCTCAATAGTCCCCTGGCTCACCCTCTCACTTTATTCAGGCCTTACTCAGATGTCCCCATATTATAAAGGATTTCCCTGTGGTCTTTATAATAATGCTTTATTTTTATTTACAAACATTCTATTATATACCACCAGGTATGGATTCATTAGTTGGTTAGGTTATTACTCCCACTTCCCCATTAGACCATAAGCTCCATGAGGGCAGGGACCTTTGTCTGGTTTGTTTAACAGTATCTGGAACAGCACACAGTAGGTGCTTAATAAGCAATTTGTTGATTGAAAGCACAAATGTATGAGTGAATGAGGAATGTAGGCTCCATTTAGCTCTATCTTTTTTCCTAGATAAGTCAGAATCTGGATATTTAGGTAAAATTCTATGACCCGTGAACTTAAAAAACAACAGCAACAACAACAACCCACTGGGCTAGCTTAAAAAAAATAGAGCATCTGGAGCCACCAGTTTGAGACCCTGACCTACAGGAATCTGGGTCCAATGGGAACCACATTTCTCATCCTCACTCGGTGCAACGCCTTCAGGAACCAAGTGGCTCTTTTCCATCCACAGCCCTTGCATCCCCAGGCCCCGGCGCCATGAGGTACTGTTTGTTGTTACAGACCAAAGTCATCCAGGGCACTTCATTCAAAAGGCAGGATGTGGGCTGTGAGCTTCCAGCTCATCAGTTCAAAGGAAATCTACTTCAGCAGCAATGTCTCCTGGGATGTTTTCCCAAGCCTCCCTGGGAGGTGGTGGGGCCTCTTCAAGGACTAATAATAGACAGGCACATCCAGTTTCCCAAACATGACAACCTTAAAAGTGAATGCTATTTTTTCCTCCTTACCTTTGAATTACTATGTAGGAGAGGGACATTCTATTATTGCAGCCCTTGCTCTCGACATGCTACCTAATAATGACTTACCACTCAGCAGCTTCCAGGCAAAATTGTCATAGTGGGACCTGAGCTCGTGCAACTCCAGCCTGCCCCCCTTCATCCACCACTACTCAGGTTCACCCCTTTGTCACCAGGATGCTTTGTAGTCAGGCCAGCCCAATCACCATTCAGCAACGGTATGACTGTGGGTGTATCTTAATCACTCTGAACCTCCCCATCCTTATCCATAATGAAAGTTACCAGATCTACATAGGGTTGTTGCGGGGGCTAAATAAGACAGCACAAGTACCTGACGCCCAGCAATCACTTGATATTTATTATTAAACACCTACTGGGTGTGAGTGGGGGTAAGAAGTGCCGACCTTTAAGTCTTCATTCATTCACTTGTTCATCCATGCCCTCACTCAATCAACCAATATTTACTGGGGTCTTGGGAGGTGTCAGGCACTGAGCTTGGTGCTGGGTGACATGGTGGTGAACAGCTCCCCTGCTCTCACAGAGCCTAGGTCTGGTGAAGGAGCTCACAGCCTAATGAAGCTCTGCGTTCCCAGAGTGGGGGACATGGTGGCAGTGGGTATCTTTAGGCCTTGTGCATGAACAGGGCGCTAAATAACATTGAATTACACATTGTAGACAATTATTACCCTTTCAGTTACCTTCAGATCACATCAAGGAGAGAGTCCTGGTTGGATAGTAATGTCTTTAACACCCCTCTAGCATTTATTAATTTCCTCTCTTAACAAATAAAAGATGACTTCAGTCGAAGATGCTTAGGACAGATGACGGCACCTGGAGATATTTTAATAATGTAGATACCTCTTGCTATTCAAACTCAGACCAAAAGAGATAGGCTTTTTTTCCCCCAGAGGGTGCACAAATACGACCAGAATTTGTGAAGACGAGTCAGAAATGAATGAAATTTGGAAAAATATTGATCTACTGAAATCCTTCCTCCCCACACTATTAGCCCTATGTTACAGTTGGGGAAACGGAGTCGTTTTGCAGAGGGGATGGACAGAAGGTAGGGAGTTCTCTTCCAAACGTGCAGGAGGGAAGCAAAGCCAAGAATCTTCTCTGTGGTGGAGTTAGAGACATATAAAATAAAGATCGCTCCTCCCCTACCTCTGCAGAACGTGTGTGTGTATGTGTGTGTAAGTGTGTGCGGCCACAAGCCTTTCCGAATGAGTGACAGCGGGAGCCCATCCCTCCAGGAGACGCGTGCAGAATGACCAATGGGATGGATGGGGGTGGATGGGTACCAGTCTCCGCAGAGGCCGGGGTGGAATTCGCTGCGCCCCACCCCTTCCACCCGCTCCCCTTCGCCCCGTAGGTCTTTCCACTCTCGCTCCTCCCCCGGGCACATCTCCTGAACGCAGCCCCGGGGGCCGAGGACGGGGTGGGGTGGGGTGGGGGGCGAGGCTCGGGTCCGACGACCCCGGGCTGCGGTCCCCGCGCTGCAGAGCTGCGGCTGTGCACGCTTAGCCGCGAGGCCCGCGGTAGCCCGGGCGCCGATATGTAAAGCAGCTGGCAGCGCTGGGCGGGGCCTGGGCGCGATGCAAATGAGGAGGGCGGGGCTGGCCCGGGGCTCCGCCTCCCTCCCCCGCAGCTGGGGCCAGCGGTGCCAAGCGCAGCTGGACGAGCGGCAGCAGCTGGGCGAGTGACAGCCCCGGCTCCGCGCGCCGCGGCCGCCAGAGCCGGCGCAGGGGAAGCGCCCGCGGCCCCGGGTGCAGCAGCGGCCGCCGCCTCCCGCGCCTCCCCGGCCCGCAGCCCGCGGTCCCGCGGCCCCGGGGCCGGCACCTCTCGGGCTCCGGCTCCCCGCGCGCAAGATGGCTGACCCGGCTGCGGGGCCGCCGCCGAGCGAGGGCGAGGAGAGCACCGTGCGCTTCGCCCGCAAAGGCGCCCTCCGGCAGAAGAACGTGCATGAGGTCAAGAACCACAAATTCACCGCCCGCTTCTTCAAGCAGCCCACCTTCTGCAGCCACTGCACCGACTTCATCTGGTGAGCGCGCGCGCGCAGGGCACCTTCCCGGGCCCCCGAGGGCAGCGCCGCGCCAGGGACCCCCTCTCCGCGCCCTCTGCGCCCTCCGCACCCTGGGACCCCGCGTCCCCGGACTCCCCGCTCTGGACCCTGCTGCCCGGGACTCCCGGATGGACAGTTCGGCCGTTGCCCTGTCCCCACCCTGGTCCCAGACGGGCCGCCGCGGGGCGCCTCCTGCCCTCTCCTGCTCTCAGGCGCCTCTAGAGCGCTCAGGGGCGGCGTCGCGGGCGCCTTTGCTCCACCTGACTAGGAGCGCGCGGGGTCTGTGCCTGCCCTGGAGGGCAGCGCCTCGGGTGCTCTCCGACCCGGGGTTCCCTATCTCTCCGCCTGCTTCCGGGCGCGAGGAGCCCTCGCCCCCCACCCCTTGTTTCCGGGGGGGCGGCGCCCTGGGTGTCCTTCTCTATCTCCCTGCGGGCGTGGGACATCCTTTCTCACTCCTCTGTGCCTCCGGGCAGCGCCGTGTGTTATCTCCCATTGCCCCTCCCCGAGGGCCTGGGTTCCCCTTTCCACTCCTCGGTCACATCACTGCGGGCCCCTTTCTTCCCCAGTCCCTCCAGTAGTGGGGCATCCTTTCCTCCTTCCCAGTCCCCCTCCCAGAGGACACCACCGCCGCGGGGTCACTCTCGCCCTCCCTCTGAATGCGTCTTTATCTCTTCTCTTTTCCCGAGGGTGCTCGGGGCATCTATGGGTACATCTGTCGCCTGCCTTCAGCCCCTACCCCGACGGAAACGCTCCCCACTATCCCGCCACCTGGTGGTCGCAGCCTCCTCTCTTCTGCAGGAGTGAAGGCAGATGGGGGTTACAGCCGAGCTCCCACCTACCCCCACAAAGGCGGAAGACTCTTGGGCACCCGCCTGTGGCTGGGAGTTTGCACCTGGGGTACAGAGGCAGGGAGGAAGGCGGGTGACTCTGTGGGGAACTAGCTGGAGGCTGGGCCCCCCGGGCTGCCTGACATACACCTCCTTCTGCTTTTGCAGGGGCTTCGGGAAGCAGGGATTCCAGTGCCAAGGTAGGCTCTGGGGCTTTGGGGATGCTATTTGTGGGAAGAGAGGGTGAAAAATACTTTATAGAAGAAGTGACTGAGTTAGGCAGAGAGTGAAAGAATCACGTTGGTCGGAGTGACCTCCCAGGCTAGGAATTCTTCACCACAACAGGGTCCTTTCAAGGGGTGTGTGTGTGACTGGGGCCGATGGCGCTTGGGAGTCTTACATGCCAAGGAAGTTCACCTACCCTTCCTGCCTTCCCGGCTCTGGAAGAGTCAAAGCGGTCTCCTGAAGCAATCCTGGCATGGTCAGTTCCGCTGGGGGAGAAAGTGTCTTCCCGGGACGTTTCTGGGAGAACCTGTCCTCCTTAGTTCCCCTTTCTCTGCCCATGTCCCTTCCTTATCTCACCTAGGGAGGTTCTGCCTCTCCCTGCCTTGCAGAGGTCTCTGCAGGTGGCTGCCGCTCCTCTGCAGATGGTGCATCTCCTAGAAAGGCGACTGTGTTTGTCGCCTGGGCCTCCTCTCTCTCTGAAAGAAGTATTTCCAGAGGGAGTGTTTCTCAGATCCTGGTTTAAATCACCCTATCTTCTGGGTTGAAACAGAAAGGTCTCCAGGGCACTGGTTACCTGAGTTCTTGCATCTGGCTTGAGATCCTGGACTCTAACCAGGGCTATCAAACCTGCTGGTGGTGAGTTGATCACGTGTAAAGTGTCCCCCTCCCCCGTCTTTGGGGCTCATGTCTAAAAGACAGATTGCAAATTGGCTCTCCAGAACCAAAAGTCACCCGCAGCTCTGTGTAGCCCTTAGGGTGTCTTACTTGTGAATTTGATGTGAACGTTTTAGAACTGGGAGATTTCACATACACATCCTAATTTCCAACTTTAACTTTGCTGAGAAATGGTCTCACTTTCGCGTGAAAACAATCGTTTGGAGCTGAGAGCCGTCGTCGTAGATGGGGAACAGCCTTACCATTTTGTCTCAGTTGATCCCAGTGGGGAACACTTCACCCATTTCTGGCCCCTGTGGGCACTTAAGTTTGCAACCTCTCATCTGGAAAGTTTGTGTGTTATGTTTTCTTTTTAATTTAAATTTTAATTTTTCACTCTTGGGCTTGGTAAGATTGAGTTTGGTAAGAAACGGCACATTTCTGGGGTATTGTATCTTTAGGGGCAAAGTGACCACCACCCTGGTGAGCTGGGTTTAAATCAAAAGAAAGTATTTGAGTGTGGAAGAGTCTGACATGTGATTTAGCACTGACTGACAGTTTTGTGGCTGCACCTCCACCCTCCAGGGAAAAGTAAAGTGATCCCTAGTGAGTGTAGGTGGCATCGTTAGTGGTGCAGAATGTTTGCTTGCTGGCAGCATGGCACTGTGCTCCTCTGAGACTCTTGCATACTCTTCTGAGATCGGGGTCCCGGTGGGCTCAGTGAGCCCTGCCAACCTACCCAGCCTGTCTTACCAAGATTTGGATCCTCTGCACCACACCAGAGGACTCCTCAAGTCTCTTTAAGTGGCAACAACTTAGGCCCTGGTGCAAACAAGTTTGGATTGTTTTCTAGAACTTTGACCCCTCAAACAAAATGCCAATGGTGTCTTGGCACCGGAATGTGTAATTTCTTCTTTGAGGTTGCCTTTCACTTCCATGAATCAGTTTCAGTCTTTGTCTCTTGCTGAGGTCGGGGGCAATTTTTAAACATTTTTGCCATGGATCTTCTATACCACCTGCTCTGCTGTTATTGATGGATGGGAAAGTCACTTTGGAATGTGCAAGGCATGACACATTTGAAATAGGAGATCCTTTAACTCAAAGTCTGGAAGATAATAGGAATTTTCTGATGTTAAGAGAAAAAGGCAGAATTAAAGTTTGTAATGAAATATGGGCGCTCTAGAGATAGGAGTGTCTTTTTTTTTTTGACAGGGTCTCACTCTGTTGCCCCGGCTGGAGTACAGTGGTATGATCAGAGCTCACTGCAGCCTCAAACTCATGGGCTCAAGTGATCCTCCTGCATCAGCCTCCTGATTAATTGGGACTACAAGTACGCACCACCACGCCTGGCTAATTTTAAAACAACTTTTGTAGAGAAGGGGTCTTGCGATGTTGCAAGACTGGTCTTGAACTCCTGGCTTCAAGCAATCCTCCCACCTCAGCCCCCCTAGTGTTGGGATTATAGGTGTGAGCCACTATGCCCCTCTGGAGTGTCTATTTTTTAAATTGCCTTTCTTTTTCTCTTCCCTGCCTCCCCACCAAGAGGCAGCGTAGAGAAGTGGGCATTTGCACAGGCTACCAGGCAAGTCCCTGTCGGTCTGAATCCTAGCTTTGAGACTTCCCAGGCATATTACTTAGCCTCTCTGTATTTCAGCCTCCTTGTCTGTAAA
Organism: Pan paniscus; assembly: GCF_029289425.2. Classification (NCBI taxonomy): domain Eukaryota; kingdom Metazoa; phylum Chordata; class Mammalia; order Primates; family Hominidae; genus Pan; species Pan paniscus. The sequence goes on from NC_073267.2 coordinate 25,257,072, forward strand.
ACGGAGTCAGTAACAGTACCATAGTGTGGCTGAGCAGCTCCAACTCATTGCAATATCCAAGATTCTTGGACCAGAGCTTGGCACAGAGTATGCTCAGAAAATATCTGCTCTTATGATTGTCCCCAGACTACCCCAATGGTGGGGCAGCTGGCACGAGAGAAGACTGGCTCTGCAGGGTTGCTTTGCTATAGAACTGCCTGCCAGATAAGAGTCAAAACTCAGCCATGAACTTCTGGTCACTCTGTGTAGCTGCTTTGACAGCATATTCCATTTGGGCAGCAGTAGGGAGGAGTGAGGGGAGGGGCAGATTGGCAGTCCCTGAAATTGAGATGTTTAGAATGGGAACATATAGGAAGGAGGGAAATTTATCCCTGGTACTCAGCATTGCCTGGGACTAATTCTGGAACCACTGAGGAGTTCCTTAGTATCTGATTGTTCTTGGTATCAGATATTTCCTCTGAAAGTGAATCCACTTACGATGGAATCAACAGTTTATACAAAACACATAAGGTTTTATGATCTCATTTAAGTCACCAATCCAGAGCCCAGGGCCTCAGGTTCCTTTGAGTTTTCTGCTCCACCATCCCTGGGGAGTGACAATTATCTCATGGTCCAAAAAGGATGCTAGATGCTGGAGTCCTCACACCCTTCTTTCAGCTAGCAGGAAGGAAGAAAGGGGTAAAGAAGGGCATATAGCACATGCTCGGTGTCACTTGTGTAAGTTGCTCAAGATCCTTCTACCTATATCTTCTTAGCTAGGGTTTAATCACATACCCACACCTTGCTGTGAGGGAGCATGTGGGAAATGTAGTGTTTATTTCAGGCAGCCACTATTTAGAGGATGTTTCCATTTCAAAAATACAAGCAGAGAGAGGATGTCGTCTCTGCCACTCCGGTAGGAGGTGTGTAGGATGATTGCAAGGCAAAGAAACCATTGAGAGTAACCTTCAGGCTCTATTACATTGTCATGGAAATTGGGGACACTGCTATGGGTTGGGAGAGGAAGGATGGAAAACTCATAAACCTTGGGAAATTATGGATTTCTGTGTGCTCAGGGGAGCTTAAGAATAGATTTTCTTGCTTTCGTATGATGATAGGACGAAACTCTAGGTTGACTGCCTCATAATTTCTCCCTTTTTGTTTCCACTCTGTCTATTTCTTATAAAACCACTCTCTGGGAGGTAATTTAAGAATGTGTTTGATGACAGGGAACTGGGGCTGAAGATCCCTATTGTAAAATTGCCTAAATTCTAGAGTAGAAGTGGAACTCCTTTGACAAGCAAGGCAGATTTCTCTCTATGGCATTTTTTTTCTTTGCCTTTTATTTATTTATTTATTTATTTTTTAAGACAGAGTCTCACTCTGTTGCCCAGGCTGCAGTGCAGTGGCACCATTTCGACTCACGGTAACCTCCATCTCCTGGGGCTCAAGCGATTCTTCTGCCTCAGCCTCCCAAGTTGCTGGGATTACGGGGGCCTGCCACCACGCCTGGCTAATTTTTGTATTTTTAGTAGAGATGGGGTTTCATCATTTTGGCCAGGCTGGTCTTGAACTCCTGACCTCAGGTGATCCACCCGCCTCGGACTCCCAAAGTGTTCAGATTACAGGCATGAGCTACAGTGCTGGCTGTCTCTGTGGCATTCTTTACAGGAACTTAGGACCTGCATTTGAGCTTTAATTTTGATTAAAGTCTTCTCTAAGAAGATTTTTGGTAGAGAGAAAAACCTTCTTCTTTTATTTTAAATTTTGTTTTTAGAGACAGGGTCTCACTGTGTGGCCCAGGCTGGAGGGCAGTGACATGATCATAGCTCACTGCAGCCTCAAACTCCTGGGCTCAAGTGATTCTCCTGCCTCAGTGTCCTGAGTAGCTGGGACTGCAGGTGTGTGTCACCACGGCCCTTTTTTTTTTTTTTTTTTTTTGAGACGGAGTCTTACTCTGTCATCCAGGCTGGAGTGCAGTGGCGTGATCTTAGCTCACTGCAACCTCCACTTCCCAGGTTCAAGTGATTCTCGTGCCTCAGCCTCTTGAGTAGCTGGGACTACAGGCATGTGCCACCATGCCCGGCTAATTTTTATATTTTTAGTAGAGGTGGGGTTTCGCCACGTTGGTTAGGCTGGTCTCGAACTCCTGACCTCAGGTGATCTGCCCGCCTTAGCTTCCCAAAGTGCTAGGATTACAGGTGTGAGCCACTGAACCTGGCCAAATACATATTTTTTAATTTTAAAATTTTTTGTAGAGATAGTGGATCTTGCTTTGCTGCCTGTGCCTGGTCTCAAACTGCCGGCCTCAAGCCAGGAGTCTCATTCTGCTTTGGCCTCCCAAAGTGTTTTTTGTTTTTGTAAAGGAAGTGACTTTGGTAGAAATAGAGAGGCAATAAAATATAGAGATTCAGAATTCTTAGCAATGAGTTGGAGTCCAGTAGAATTGGGTATGTATCTCTGATGGGCCACTTACTCCCTGTGTGACCTTGGGCAAGTCGTCCCCCAGTAGCAACCTTGGTCTCCTCATCTGTAAAATGGGGATAATAGCACCGAACTCATAGGGTTATGGTGAAGAATAATGAGATGGTGCATGAGAAATAGCCACAGCAAGTATCAATGACTCTAAGTGAGACCATCAGTATTACTTGATTAGCTGTAGGAAACTGTGTCAAAGTGGGACGGAGTTCATTCTGGAACTTGTTAAATGACTAGGCCTCTTTCATGTACTTAGATAGTTTCTCTTCTTGGGCATATTTCTTCCTGGGTATTGGGTAACACCAGTGAGTGCTCAGTTCAGTGTCTGGGCCCAGAAACCCATGCCTGGTTAGCATTGTCTTTTCTTCTGAGAAAGATCTGAACTTGCCATGGACTCTCTAGAAAAACCCCAGTGTACAAATTTTCTATGAAAAGCTAGAATTGATGATTATAATGAGTAAGTTGGCTCTTCCTTTTCCCATGTAGATTAGAAAACATGTTTTTAAATCTTCTAATTGAAATTATTCTTAAAAAACCCCAAAGTCTGACATGACTCCAACTATTGTTGTTTTCATCAATATCAATCCTATCAAATCAAAGTTTATTTTAGTGTGTAATTAACACATGTAGACTAGAAGAGTTTGCACTTTTTTATATCACAAAAAAGATTAATTTTATTTTCTATGGAAAGCTAGAATTGATGATAATGAGTAAGTCAGCTCTTCTTTTTCCCATGTAGATTAGAAAACAGGTTTTTAAATCTTGTAGTTGAAATTATTCTTAAAAAACCCCAAATCATGACATGAATCCAACCATTCTTGTTTTTATCAATATTCACCCTATCAAATATAAAGTTTATTTTAGTGGGTAATTAACATGTGTAGATTAGCATAGCATATGTGTATTTATATAACAAAAAATGAATCAAAAGTTAATTTTATTTTGGGCAGTGTTCCCTAGAAACTTATAATATGGCCCCATGCACTTCAGGTTGAATTTTCTTAGTAAAATCATAAAGAGGTTCATTTTTTCAAAAAATCACCAAGTCAGGCTGCAAGTTTAGAGGTTACTTCTATTGTTTCACTTCTCTTTCTTCCCAGAAGCAGACCCCAGAGACCTGTGAGCCAAACTCCACTCACCTTTTAGCTTATTCTAAATGTGTCCTGCGGGCTTCTCCGTGAATAAAAGGCAGAGGCTTTTTGACTTCGTGTTTGATGATTTGGCTTTTTTCTTTTTTTCACCACCTGACGGGGGATTTCAGGCTCAATGTCCCAATCGAAATAAGAATCTTTGAGTGGGTTAACATTGAGTCTTAAAAAGGAGGGCTGATTTGTTGGAGAGGCAACAACAAATTCATTTTTCACTGTAGAGCACTCAGGAGGAGTCTGAAGCTTTGTCACTGGGCAACAGAATGCCTTTCTAAGTAAATATGGAAAATATGACCTTTGAAAATCTAGCTGATATGATATATAGATTCTTAGGATATAATTTTTTAAAAATATATTATTTCCAAGCACTAATGATACTCCAGAGATACTGCCCACAACCAGATGCAGCATGTTTATAGTGTATCTAGGCCAAAAAAAAAAAAAAAAAAAAAATAGAAGATACAGAAGAAGGCAATTGGTCAAAAGATTAACTTAAGGTTTGAAAATAATTTTATACACATTTGTACTGTTGGGGTCTCTCTTCTCTCCGTCTCTGCTTATCCTTCTGTCTCTGTCTCTTTGTTTCCATCACACATGCACACACACACGTGTATACACACACATATATGTAAGTAGATCAATATGTTATAATTTTCACAATACGCATCTTCTTTTGCTACTTTTCAGATACAGGTCATTAAATTACTAAGTATAATTTAAAATATATGGTCTGGCCTTTTAACTATGCAGTTCAATTAATTCTTGGGTAGATAGGGGGATCTGCTGAAAAGTTTGTCTCTGACGCCTTCAAAGGTAAGTCCCTTATGTTCTGGCATTTGCTCTAATAACATGAATTCTTTGACTTCATTCATCCAATCTCTTCATTGAAATTGTGTGAAATTCCATAGATAGAATGTTAGCCTTTTTACAGAGAATACAACATCCACAGTGTTTACATATGGCATTTGGAGGTGTGATGGCTGCTTGAAAATCCAGTAGGAAATTTGTCTATTCACCACATACATTCATTTATTCATCCACCCATCCCTCCATTTATCCACCCACCTCTCTATTCATCATCCGTTTTTCTGTTTATCTATTTGTCCATCCATGCATCCATCCATTCACTCCATTCTCCTTCTAAAAGTTCTTTTTTTTGAGACGGAGTCTTGCTCTGTCGCCCAGGCTGGAGTGCAGTGGTGCAATCTTTGGCTAACTGCAAGCTCCACCTCCCAGGTTCACGCCATTCTCCTGCCTCAGCCTCCCGAGCAGCTGGGACTACAGGCGCCCACCACCTCGCCCGGCTAATTTTTTGTATTTTTAGTAGAGATGGGGTTTCACCATGTTAGCCAGGATGGTATCGATCTCCTGACATTGTGATCCTCCTGCCTCGGTCTCCCAAAGTGCTGGGATTATAGGCTTGAGCCACCGCACCCAGTCTCTTTTTTTTGTTTAGACAAACTCTCACTCTTTCGCCCAGGCTGGAGTGCAGTAGTACGATCTTGGTTCACTGTAACCTCTGCCTCCCAGGTTCAAGTGATTCTCCTGCCTCAGCCTCCCAAGTAGCTGCGATTACAGGTGCCCACCACCTCGCCCAGCTAATTTTTGTATTTTTAGTAGAGACAGGGTTTCACCATGCTGGCCAGGCTGGTCTCTAACTCCTGACCTCAAGTGATCTGCCCACCTCAACCTCCCAAAGTGCTGGGATTACAGGAGTGAGCCACCACACCTGGCCTCACTGATTAAGTTCTATGTGTCAAGTTCTATTTGTCAGGAACTATTTTAGGTGACAGAATACAATGGTGAATGAAACTGAGAAAATTTCTGTTGTCATGGAGCTTATGATGTAGCGGGGGGAGATAAGACATTCTACAGATCATTTCACTCATATTTAACCTCATTTTTATTAGGTACTTTGAAGAAAATGGACTGGGTACCGGGAGAATATATAATGGGAAGCTAACCTATGTAATGACTGGGGATGCAGTCAGTAGTCTGGGAATTTAAAAAAAAAAAAGCCCAACTTCTCATTCTCATTTTCTGAGGTAACTGGAGAAAGTCTGAGTTGTCAAGGAACTAGAGCTAAAAATCTGTATTGTAAAACTGCCCATATCCTGGATAATATATGCAACAGGGCTGAAGGCAGTGGCTCATGTCTGTAATCACAGCACTCCGGAAGGCCAAGGCAAGAGGATTGCTTGAGGCCAGGAGTTCGAGACCAGCCTGGGCAACATAACAAGACCCTATCTCAATTAAAAACAAAACAAAATATGTGCAGGAGACTTATCTTTGTGATATTCTATGGAGAAACCGTAAATATTTATTTGTATCTTGGCTGCAAGTAAGATGAGTAAGTATTTGGTAGAACTAGCCTGTTACCTTGAGATGGCTTCTTTCCCAGTTTGACAGAGAACTTCATCTCCTCTTAGTTAATAACTCAGATAATGAGCTGACTTCCTTTTTGTTTAGGGTTTACAGTTTGAGGTGGCTGTTCTAAAGAAGAAAAATCAGACAATTTCAGAGGTGGAAGAGCAAGTCTGGGCCAATAGATTTTTTTCTATTATTTCTATTTCTATTATTGAAAATTATTTCTATTATTCTATTTCTATTATTTCTATTTAAATTCTATTTAAATAAATTCTATTTAAATTCTATTTAATTTCTATAAAGTTTCTATTATTGAAAATAAATAAAAAGAGAGAGCACAGCATTTCAGTGAGAGGCATTTTGAGCTGAAAGTCAGTTTTCAGGGAGCACAAGATTACTCACATTGCCTGCCAAATACCTTCCTCACCCTGTGTCCATCTCTGATATATTACAACTCTTCATTCCTTTGGCTTAGGCAGTATTTTCTCTTGTTCAGAAGATACTTTTTAAGTAGTTTAACAATAAACAGTGTTGACTCACTTATAGAGAAAGGACTTTTGTCAAGTCTGTCTTTCTGATTTCATTAAGGAGAAAGTCTCAGTTGGTGTTAATATATCTTTAACAACCCTCTAACACAAATCTGGGCACTTAGTAGATATCTGTTGAATATTCTTTTTTTTAATTATAAAGGAACTACAGGGAATTATGAGAATGTAAAACTATGGGCTGGGTGTGGTGGCTCATGCCTGTAATCCCAGCACTTTGAGAGGCTGAGGTGGGTGGATCATCTGAGGTCAGGAATTCGAGACCAGCCTGGCCAACATGGTGAAACTCCTTCACTACTAAAAATACAAAAATTAGCCAGGTGTGGTGGCATGTGCTTGTAGTCCCAGCTTCTCGGGAGGCTGAGGCAGGAGAATCGCTTGAACCCGGGAGGCAGAGGTTGCAGTGAGCCAAGACTGCGCCACTGCACTCTAGCCTGGCGACAGAGCGAGACTCCGTCTCAAAAAAAAAAAAAAAAAAAGTTAGTTTCTACCTATAAACCAACTTTTTTTTGAGTCAGCGAGGGTACACTTTTACCTAATGTTGAGCCTGGTTCTGTTCTACCCTGAGCTTAATTCTGTACTGGCTATTCCTCCTTGTGAACAGAGAAGGGAAGTTCAGTGTCTTTCCTGGAAATTTTTGGTATTGTAAGGATGCTCAGTGTTCCTGAAGGTTGAGAGGAACAGCAAGGACAGGATCTGGTAGAGATGTCGCTTTTATTCAGAAGTGCTAAGCTGTTAATCATTACCATGGTTGTTATTACCTTTTAATTGCCATTTGTCCTGCTTGTTTGTGGTCTCCTGGGCATCTCCTTCCCCCTCAGCCCACAAGCAGAAAGTTGCCCTGCAGAGTCAGGAGGAGAACTCAAACCCAGACCAGAGAGCTCTGATCCACTCCTATGGGTCTTGGAACTGGCTAAGTAGATGGAAATTAACTGATTCAAGATATGCAACACCATTAGTTCAACCATAACCGTGTTCCTGGGGTGAATTCTAGCTTTCTTTTTTCTTTCATCTTGCTACTTCCCAGAGACCAGACTTTGGGCCTCTAGGGAAGGAGTATCAAATTGGGCTTGAGAGTTCAAGCTCAAAACAGACCTGATTTTAAATCTTGGTTCTGCTTCTCCATATCTTCATGACCTTTGGGTGGGTAAAATATGATCCTGCCTCTATCTATCTATCTATCTATCTATCTATCTATCTATCTATCTATCTATCCATCCATCCATCCATCTATCTATCCATCCAGCCAGCCACCTATCCACCAATACATCCGTCCGTCCATCCATCCATCCATCCATCCATCCATCCATCCATCCATCCACCCATCCACCCAGCTATTCTTCCATTTATTCATCCAAACATCCACCCATCCACCCAGCTATTCTTCCATTCATCCATCCATCCATCCATCCATCCATCCATCCATCCATCCATCCGTCTGGCTATCCAACCGTTTTTCCATTCATTTAATATATATTTATTGGATGCCTACCACATATCAGGTACTGTTCTAGGCATTGGAACTAGAACAGTGAACAGAACAGCATCGCTGGCTTCATGGAATTTACATTCTAGTAGAATAACAGTAATAAGTGAATAACATAGAACGAATATATTGTATAATGTCAGGTTGCCATATGGGCTTTGAAGAGAAGTAAGACACTGTCCTCACCCTTAAAGATCTTCCTGGTCTTTTAAAAGGAGAACAGCACATGGCCAATTAGTTCTGAGACATAATGTAAAGTGCTACACCAAGAATGTAAAAACACTTTGGATGGCATCCCTACTCCTCCTCGGACCGGTGAAGATTCCACAGAGGAGGAGACATTTGGGAACAGTCTTACAGCAGGAGTGGGAGTTCCCGGATTGACAAGGGGATGAGGGCAGGGGAGGGTGTTTCAGGCACAGGACAGGACAACGCAGTTGAGATAGTGAGGAGAGAGAATAGGGCACATGCAGGGAACAGGAAGAAGAGGGTGTGAGGGAGGGAGGAGCAGGTGGGAGACGAACGTCATATCAGAGGGGTTGGCCCCTGTGAAGGCAGTGTAGTGACTAGGAAGTGGTTGTTGTCACTGTTTTAAAGTGGGATGTGTGGGGGTGAGTGAAATGGCCAAATGTTTGAAAAAGAGGAGCATGAGATGTCTTTGGCAACAATACTTGCCATGACTCAAATCCTGAAATTCTAGGCCTACAGTGATGGAAGTCAGGCAGGAGAAACTGAAATGGCCATTTAGAAGCAGTGGGGGTGCCTTACCGGAGCACCTCGTGGCTGTTGCTATTTTTCACACCCTAAAGAGACATTTGGAATTTCATGTCAGTCATATTGTTGATTGTTCTATTTTGAGGGTGGTTACTAGGTTATTTTTATGGTTCTAACAATAGGGACATCTCTCTTCACTGTATCCTTAGACGCGGAGGGCCGTAGAAATGAATTTTCCTCTGAAAGGCATCCTCCCACTCCCTCTCCCTCTCCACTGCTGTCACCCAGTGGGTACGTGTTTATTGAGCACATGCTGCACATGGTGGTGAAGAGTTGGTGTTTTGGAGAAAGAAAGGCTTCGATTTAAATCTTGACTTCTTGCTGTGGGACCTTAAGCAAGTTACTTAACCTCTTCGAGCTTCTGTTTTTTCATAGCTAAAAGGATATAATAATAAAACCTACTTTATGTGAAGTGTTTCTTAGCACCCTACCTGACATATATACAGTAAGCACTTGATAAATGGTAGCTATTTCTGTTCTTCCTAGGACTGGGCACTGTCCTTGTCCTTACTGAGTTTATAATCCTGTTGGGGAGGCAAGATGAATGCTCTTGAATCAAGGAGACGACGCAAGAATGGATGTGCTTACATGTCGTGGTCAATAGCATTAGCTGCACCTTACAGTGGATCTGAGAGAGAAATGCTTGGTTGGGGCCAGAGAGGTGATTTGAGTGTGAGTGAGCACAGTGCTTTCTGAGAAACCCTTTCCTGGCCTGCAACGCTTTAATTTGTGGGAAACCTCAGGAAGTAGAATTGCAATCTGTGATCGCCCCATCGGCTGACCTCACTTCAAAAATGTATTGGTAGCATTTCAACTTTAAATAGATTTGTGACCATTTCACCCTTCTAAATTTGGGTTCCCTTCACCCTTTGGGTGGAGTGTTTATATCCCTTTTCGGTTGAAGAAGCTGACAGATAGTGTAGGTGAAGGTGGAGGGTGAAGTCTGAAGGACGGTCGCTTGTCTCATTGGGATAGTCAGGGCAGTGATTTTTGTGGGATGGCCCTATATTGAAGATCTTCTTTCCCTCCCTAAAGGTAGAGACCATTCTTTAGAGTTTAGCGAGTGCTGCAAATGAAGATTTGATCGTTATTTGGATTTTTTTGCGTGTGTATGTGTGGATTTTTTTTGGTAGTTATCCGGATACATTTTGTGGCAAAATTTATGGCTGAGGGTATTGATAATTGTTTCTGAGCCGAACAGTGCACTTAGGGAAACAGGATTGACATATAGAGTAGAGAAGGACTTCTTTTTATTTCAGTTGGATATTCATCTTTTGGTGGCTAGCTTTTTTAAAAAAAACTATTAATATTATTTTTGATTGACAAATCATAATTGATGGGGTACAATGTGATGTTTTGATACATATATACAATGTGTCATGGTTAATTCAAACTAATTAATATAACCATCAGCTTGTTTACTTATTTTTTATGGTGAGACATTTGAAATTTACTTAGTTATTTGAAATATATGATACACTTATTATTGACTATGTTACCCTGCTGTGCAATAGATCTCCAAACCTATTCCCCTTGTCTATCTGAAACTTTGTATCCTTTGATCAACAACTCCTTCCCTCATCCCAGATTCTGGTAACCATCCTTCTACTCTCTACTTCTATGACTACAACTTTATTAGATTCCACATATACGTGAGATCATGCTGTATTTGTCTCTGTGTTTCTGGCTTATTTTACTTAGCATAATGTCCTCCAGATTCATGTATATTGTCACAAATGATATAATTTCTCTCTTTTTTTTAAAGTCTGGGTAGGATTCTATTGTGCGTATACACCATATTTTCTTTATTCATTCATCCTCTGTTGAACACTTAGGTTGATTCCCTATCTTTGCTATTGTAAGTAGTACTGCAACAAACATGGGAATGCACATATTCTTTGACATATTGATTTCAGTTGCTTTAAATATATACCCAGAAGTGGGATTACTTAAAAAAATTTAATTTAATTTTTTTAAATTTGAGACTGAGTTTTGCTCTTGTTGCCCAGGCTGGAGTACAATGGTGCGATCTCAGCTCACTGCAACCTCCACCTCTCAGGTTCAAGACATTCTCCTGCCTCGGCCTCCCAAGCAGCTGGGATTACAGGCATGCACCACCACGCCTGGCTAATTTTGTATTTTTGCTAGAGACGGGGTTTCACTGTGTTGGTGAGGCTGGTCTCAAACTCCTGACCTCAGGTGATCCACCTGCCTTGGCCTTCCAAAGTGCTGGAATTACAGGTGTCAGCCACCATGCTCGGTGGTAGTTCACTTTTTTGTTTTTTTGAGAAACTTTTAGTACTGTTTTTCATAAGGCTATACTAACTTACATTCCCACCAACAATGTATGGGTCCCCTTTTCTCTACATCTTCTCCAACATGTTATTTTTTATCTTTTTGATAAAAGCCATTCTAACAGGTGTGAGGTGATATCTCACTGTGGTTTTAATTTGCATTTCCCTAGTGCTTAGTGTGCTGAACATTTTTTCATGTACCTATTGGCCATTTGTGTGTCTTCTTTTGAGTAATATCTGTTCAGATCCCATTTTTAAATCAGGTTATTTGTTTACTTGCTATTGAGTTGTTTGAGTTCTTTGTATATTTTGGATATTAACTTCTTATCAGATACAGCATTTGCAAATATTTTTCCCATTCTGTGGGCTGTCTCTTCACTTTGTTAATTGTTTCCTTTGCTGTGAGGAAGCTTTCAGTTTGATGCCCTCCCATTTGTCTCCTTTTGCTTTTGCTTAATCATTGCCCAAACCAATGTTGTGGAGTTTTTCCCCTATGTTTTTCTCTAGCAGTTTTATAGTTTCAGGTTTTAAGTCTTTAATCAATTTTGAGTTGATTGTGTATGTGGTTTGTAAGATAAAGGTCTAATTGCATTCTTCTACATGTGGATATCCAGTTTTCCCAACACCATTTACTGAAGAGACTGTCCTTTCCCTCATTGTGTGTTTTTGGCACCTTTATCAAAAATCAGTTGGCTATAAATGTGCAGGTTTATATCTGGGCTTTCTATCCTGTTCCATTGGTTGATGCATCTGTTTTTATGCTAGTACCGTGCTGTTTTGATTACAATTGCTTTATAATGTATTTTGAAATTAAGTCGTGTGATTCCTCCAGCTTTGTTCTTTTTGCTCAATGTTGTCTTGGCTATTTGGGGTCTTTTGTGGTCCCGTATGAACTTAGGGATTGTTTTTTCTATTTCTGTGAAAAATGACATTGGAATTTTGATACGAATTGCACTGAATCTGTAGATTGCTTTGGCTAGTATGGACATTTTCACAATATTAATTTGTCTAGTCCATGAACACGGGATATCTTTTCATTTATTTGTGTTTTCCTCAGTTTCTTTCATCAGTGTTGTATAGTTTTCAGTATACAGATAGTTTGCTTCCTTGGATACATTTACACCTAAGTAATTTTTTTTTTGCTGCTATTGTAAATGAGTTTGTTTTCTTAATTTTCTGGTCTGGTAGTTTGTTATTAGATATGCTAGTATATAAAATTAGAATAATTAGATATTCTAATATAGAAACACTACTGATTGTATGTTGGTTTTGCATCCTGCAGTTTTATTGAATTTGTTGATCAGTTCTAACAGCTTTTTTAAGTGGATTCTTTAGGGTTTTCTGTATATAAAATCACCTTGTCAACAAATAGAGACAAGTTCACTTCTTCCCTTCCTATTAGGATGCCTTTTATTTCTTTCTCTTTCCTAATTACTCTGGCTGGGACTTCCAGTACTCTATTGAAAAGAAAGGGTGAGAGTGGGCGTCCTGATCTTAGAGGAAAGGCTTTCAACTTTTCAGTGCTGAGAAGGATGTTAGCTACGGGTTTGTCATAATAGAGCCCATAGTGTTTATTGTGTTGAGTGCATTTCCTTTATACCTTATTGCTGAGTACTTTTTTCATGAAAGAATGTTAATTTTTTCAAGTGCTTTTTTTCCCTGCATCTATTGAGATGATCATATGATTTTTATCCTTTATTTGGTAACATGGGTATCACATTTATTGATTTCTATGTGTTGAACCATCCTTGCATCCCAGGGAGAAATCCCACTTGATCATGGTGAATAAAATTCTTTTAATGTGTTCTTCAATTTGGTTTGCTAATATTTTGTTGAGGATTTTTCCATCTATGTTCATCAGGGATATTGGTTTATAGTTTTCTTCTCTTGTGTTTTTGTTTGGCTTTGGTATGATAGTCTTGGATAATGAGTTTGGAAATACTCCCTTAATTTTTTGGAAGAGTTTAAGAAGAATTGATTGACATCTAGATCAAGAAACAGAACATGCTGGTACCCTAGAAGCATCATCTCACAATCCCTATCAACCGTATCCTTCAGGAGTAATCACTATCCTAACCTCTATCACCTATGATTACTTTCATCTGTTCCTGAACTTATGCCCATTTTTCTGTTATGCAACTCCATTGACTTATGCCCATTTTTCTGTTAAAAAATTTAAAAAGCGCAGAGCTTTAAGTTACTGAGGCTGAGCCTGAGAAATGTTAGCTGGGACTTTTTTAGTTTTGCATAGAGGAAGTGAAATCCGTATGGGAGACAGGCACCTTCTGGAATCACCCATTGGGGAATGGTGCCGTTTGCCTTCTTTGGGGAACATCTGCTTCCTGTTTCAATGTTGCCCATCGGTTCCAGACTGTTCAACAAGGAAGCCAGGGCATTCTGACAGTTTTTCCACCCAATAATTTAGCTCTGTAAATACTAGGAAAACTTGAGCTCACAAACTATTTTTAGGGCTTAACATCTCAAAAATTCTGTATTAGTAAGAATCTATTAAAGCTGCTATAACAGACAAACCTTGAAGTCTCTGTGGCTTGACAGAAGGGAGTTTATTTCTCACTCATGTCACTAACCAGTGCAGGTGGTCCTGGTCAGGACATCTTCCACAGAGTCACACAGGACCCCAGGGTCCTCCCCATTGGGCCAGTGGAAGGGGAAAGGGAAATTGAGAAAGCACACTCATTTCACAACCACTTCAGCTGGGGAAGGAAGTCACATCACTTCTGCTCACATTCTATTTGCCAGAACCCAGGCAAAGAGGCAACCAACTGAAGGGGGTGCTGGGACATGTCGATTAGCTCTATGTCCAGGAGGAAAAGAAAACAGGTTTTGATGAACTCAGTAAATCTCACTCCAGTCTCCAAAGCCATAATTTCCTTTGTCTTTCTTTGCGGTGATGTATCTAGTTTTATCTCTCATCTCACTTGACTGGTAAAACTAAGATGCAAAACTCTGGATGTCTTTATCTTATCAAACATAGCAGGGAAAGAGTGAGTTCTGTTTGTGTTCCTAAAAGTGAAATAAAGAAGCACTTTTCTTGTTTTTAGTTATTAGAACAATCTGGCTCTTGTCAGACTTTCTAGTTTTTCAATCAGTCAGAATTCTTGCCTCTCTGGTTGCCTGTTGTATTAATCCATTCTCACGCTGCTAATAAAGGCATACCTGAGACTGGGTAATTTATAAAGGAAAGAGGTTTAATTGACTCACAATTCAGCATGGCTGGGGAGGCCTCACAATCATGGCAGAAGGCGAAGGAAGGTCAAGGCACTTCTTACATGGCAGCAGGCAAGAGAGCGTGCGCAGGGGAACTGCCCTTTATAAAACCATCAGATCTCGTGAGACTTATTCACTATCATGAGAACAGCATTAGAAAACCCACCCCCATGATTCCATTACCTTCCGCCAGGTCCTTCTCATGACACATGGGGATTATGAGAGCTACAATTCAAGATGAGATTTGAGGGGGGACACAGCCAAACCATATCACCTGTGGACATCCCAAGCAGATCTCTTTGAGGCCGGGTTAGTTCTCTTCTAAGCTGACTTGTTATATAGAAGAATCCTTTGTTGGTTCTACTTCCAGATATTTGACTGGACACCCAACAAATCAATTATCTACTGCTGGATAGCACATAACCTCAAGGCTTAGTGGCTTAAAGTAGCCACTCTTTTATTTAGTTTTAGTTTCTGTGGGTCAGTAATTTGGGCTGGGCTCAGCTGGGTGGTCTGTCTGATCTGGGCAGGGATTGGCTGTTCTTGGCTGGGCTCATTTACCTTCCTGGGGCCTCAGCAGGGATGTCTAGGACAACTGGGGCCTCTCTTCAGGTCTTTCATCTTCCAGTGGGCTATCCTGAGCATGGTCATATGCTGATGGGTGCATTCTCTGGGCATGAGCAAGGGCTGCAGGGCTTCTTGAAGCCAAGGCTCAGAACATGCATAACATCACTTCTGCCATATTCCCTGGTCAAAGCAAATCACAAGCCCACCCCAGAAGTAAAGGAGGAAATACAGAAGAGAATAGAGATGCCTCCTCTTGATGGGAGAAGCTGCAAATAATTTGTGATATTTTTGGAACCCACCACACTAATTTCAGTGTGGTCCTCGCAATTGCTTGGCTGTCTAAAAACATACTCCAGTCTAGTGTGCATTTCTGAAAATGAACTTGATCAAAGGCAGGCCCCAAATGAGTGCTCAACATTTACACCTGATAATAATACTACCTACCTCCTAGGGAAATGGTAGGGCCAGATGAGATGCTGTATGCAAAGGATACGGCCAGGACTTAGTGCACACGCAACACTGAATACTACCACCATGACTACTGAATACTGCCATCAAATACTACCGTTACTACCACTTGGCACTGCCTAAAAGCTTGAGATTCAGAGAAAGGAAGACAAAGCCCCTGTACTTGAGGAGGGAGAGAATAAAGAGAGCCGGGGGGGAGGGGGTGGCAGGAGAGAGAGAGAGAGAGAGGCGTGTGAGTGAGTTCTTGCAACACAGTGTGGTCAGTGTGATCACAGAGCTGTGATGGAGTGCGGATGAGGTCTGATGACTTACTGGTCAAGAGCATGGGTTCAGGCCTCAGTTCCTCCCCAATCACATGTGGGGTCTAAGGCATCTTTCTCTTTAATCTTCAGTTTCTTTGTCTGTGAAATGAAGATAATGGCACAGAGCCTACCTCCCAGAGTTCTATGTGGATTAAATGAGACAGGCAAACAACAACAAAAACCACAAACAAACAAAAAACAAAAATGAAAACAAAAATCATGTGATTGCTTATTAAATGTTAGTTATAGAAAAAAATATAAGTTCTTAAATGTGCCCTTGTAAAAATGTCCTAAAGACCTCATCTTTATTTAGTTCTTCTGCAACTCTGGCTAGCATCATTGATAAATTGTCTTAAAAGATGAAGATTTGTATGCAGGTGGTTTATTGGGGATGTAGCTCTTGGGAACAACATCTATAAGGGATAGAGGGAAGCAGGGAAGAGGTAGTTGAACTGTGGTGCAATAGTTGTAATAGAGGCCAAAGCCAATTCCATGGCTGGAGCTGAGACGGCCCTTCAGAACTGGGACAAGCCAATGCATCAAGTGGGCATTGATTGTGGGCTGCTCTTTGGAAGGCAGCATTACCTTGGGCAAAGCAGCTCCCTTCTTCAGGGGAGGAGTCCCAGGGAGGACACAGCTATGAGCAATTGGTTTTCCCAGCAGCTGGGGGAATGAGTGCCTTGTCCCTATAGATGGTTTTGAGGGGGCTGCATTTGGGGGAATGCCTTCGGGGGTTCACTACGTGCTTCTATGTCTTTCTTAGAGGTTCATTTCAAACTATACCTTGGTTCATTCACAGTACTGATTTAGTTACTATCCAGATTCATAGACTGTACTTGCTGGCACTGGAATATCATGGACAGAGAGTCCTAATCTGACTAGGCCTAGGGAATGACATGGGAATAGCTTGTACTGGGTCATCCAGCTACCAGAGAGGAGAGCTGGGATTCATATCCAACCAATGATACTTTATACCTCACATTACTTCTGTTATGCTACACACTCCTGAGTCACAGGAGATTCCAACTTGTATTTCAAGCCCAGACTGCATGACTTCAATGTCCTGTTGCCCTTAACCCCTGTATCAGATTGCAGCCCCACTCTGGAAAGTTTTCTTGAATTCTTCTATGTATGTTTTTTAAACTGTGGGTCATCACTCATTAGAAGTTCATGAAGTCAATATAATAGGTCAAGAACACCATGAAGAAAGCAGAACAGAAAATATCACAGTGCATCACTCTCAGGAAGGGTAGATATTGTTTCACGAAACTTTTTTTTTTTTTTTTGAGACAGGGTCTTTGTCTGTCGCACAGGCTGGAGTGCAGTAGTACAATCATAGCTGACTGTATCCTCAACCTCCCAGGCCCAAGAGATCCTCCCACCTCATTCTCATGAGTAGCTGGGACTTGAGGCACATGCCATCATGCCTGGCTAATTTCTAAAACTTTTTGTAGAGATAGGGTCTCCCTATGTTGCTCGGGCTGGTCTCAAACTCCTGAGCTCAAACAGTCCTCCTACCTTGGCTTCCCAAAGTACTGGGATTATAGGCATGAGCCACTACTCCTGGCCTCATACAATTTTTATTTGATATAAACATATATAGCCATGAGCGAACTGGGTCAAAATGTAAAATGTGTCTCTTACTGCAGGTAACTGTCAATGTAGTTCGAATATCACTGTGAAATATATAGAGAAGAGGCTCTGGGGGCTCATGAACTTGGCCCATGGACTGTTGAGGCTTTTTTTTTAATCTTTAGAGATGATATAAATGTAGTGCTTTGAATTCTTTATAATTAGAAGTTTTATTCTTACCCCATCACCATGTCCCAAGATAATTTTTATTATCATCTTTGAGCTTTAACATATCACAGACAAAAGTTATTTTTCCAAATAGAATTTTAAGTATGGTATAAGAGGTTTTTAGAAATGGAATGATTGGTTTTGGCGGAACTGCCTGGCCTGACCTGTCACTCGGGTGAAGTGTCAGAGAGCTGTGTCGAATGCTGGCGGAGAACTGTCCCTCTCCTGCAGAGAGAAGGAGCTGCTTATCCTGGGGGATAATGTGGGTTGAGAAAGAAGTGTTTTATGAGCAGAATCAGCACAGAGGGAGGGAGGAGGAGGTGTTTAGGGGCTGCAGAGAGCCGCCAGAAGATGTGGGAACAGTATGCCAGCACGGAGGTGGGTCAGATCCCCATGGTGGGACTTTGCTGAGGGTTGCCTCCAGCCGAGACTTTCAAGGGCTGGGATTCAGCGTGTGTTTATGTTCTCTGGTGTCCCTGATAGGTGGGGGCCCACATGACAGCTGGCCTCTCTGTGTTTCCCTTCTGGCAGTCTCTGATTTGGGGCCCAAGGGCCATAGGGGGGCCAGGGCACTCCAGATGGGACGAAAAGTCAAGTCCAAGAAAAAAATGAAATCCGGGCTAGGCTTGTCCCTGCTTGAGGATGTGAGAGAGAGAGAGTGTGTGTGTGTGTGTGTGTGTGTGGGTGTGTGCGCACGTGCGTCTGCAGTCCCTAGAAGGATCTCTATTCATTGGACAGAGAGGCCAAGGGAATTTTCCATTTCCTGGATGTCTTCAAAGATTTCAAATGCCATTAACTTGAGCTGACATTTATTGAGTACTCACTCGGTGACTGGCACTGTTCTAAGTACTTTACATGTATTAACTTATTTAATCCTCACAACAGCCCTGTGTGGCTGCTGCTGTTATTGTTGCCATTTTATGCTGAGAAAACAGCACAAAGAATTGAGAAATTTTTCCAAAGTTACAGTTAGGATTCAAAAATAGACTTGGTTTTAGGATTGTGTAACTTCAGAATTGATGGTGACAATGATGTTGATGATGAGGATGATGATGATGATGAAGGCAGCTAATATTTCAGTGTTTGCAATGAGCTGGGCATTTTCACAAACTTTATCCCTTTGAATCTTTACCTTCCACTAAGATTTGCTGCTATTCTTATCCCTTTTGTAGATAAGAAAGCAAGCTTAGAGAAGATAAAACATTTGCTTAATTAAGTAACTGCAGAGCGTAGATTGAATTCAGGTCCATTCGAGTCAGACTGTCTGTTCCCAGCCACCAAGGTGAAGGGCTCCGGGGGTCACAGAGGAGCACCATGGTGAGGAAGGCACCGTAAGAGTGTGGCAGAATGGCAACCAGGAAGGATCTGGTATACAGGATGGTGATAAGGCCCATCTCTCATGGCCAGGAAAGTGTGCCTGCCACAGCAATGAATGAAACTGGCAACATTTGACAGGAAGGGGAAATTCTCTAGTGGGAGGAATACTTCCATCAAACTGTTTTTTTTTCCCCAGTGGGGGAGTTTGCACATGTGTAGATTTTTTTAGCCATAGCCTTGAATAAGGAATTCAGAAAGTGGCTTCTAGTTTGAGGACTTTCATTGGCCACGTGATCACAGTAGGCTGATTTCTTCATGCCTAAGTTACCAGGCTGGGAGGACAGGCTGAGAACTATGCAAGCTGTTGAGTCACTTGGAAGGAAGAGGGTTACATACAGCAGGCACTTTCATGGAATAATACTTCCCTGAAGAGCTGCACTAATTTATTGAGGCACTGAGCTGGATGCTTCACACACATGATCTCATTGAATGTCCACAGCACCCTAGGAGGTTGGTCTCATTATTAACTTCATGAAGTGACTGAGGCTTAGAGATATTAAATAGCTTCCAGCCTGGGAAACATAGTGAAACCCCATCTCTGCAAAGAATAAAAAAAAAAATGAGCTAGGTGTGATGGCTCGTGCTTATATTCACAGCTACTTAGGAGGCTGAGGTGGGAGGATCCCTTGAGCCTGGGAGGGTTGAGGCTGTAGTGAGCTTTGATGGCACCACTGCACTCCAGTCTGGGTGACAGAGTGAGACCCTCTCTCTAAACAAACAAATCCCAGGAGACATTAATTAACTTGCCACTGGTCTCTAAGCTAAGTAGTTGAAGAGGGCAACAAACCCAGGTGGTCTGACTCCGAGGCTTGAAGGTCCAGGTTCAGCTACTCCACCAGTATCCCTGGTCAGTCTTTGGCCAGGGCACAGAAGGTGGCATATCAAGTTGTGGGGTCTGATTTGGAAAGTGTGAGATCACTCCTTTGTATCTTTTCCAAAGTCCACTCAGAAGAGAGTAGTGTAAAAGGAGTGATAGCACAGCGTGGTCTGGCTGGCATAGTCAGCTGCCCTGTGATGGGCAGGGGGAAGCTGCTTTCTGTCCTCAAGCAGCCCCTAAACTTGTAGGCCAGACTCATAAATCACACATTGATAACTCAGTGTGATGTGTGCTGTAATGGTGGAGAGGGGGGAGAAATGCCAGGAGCAGCTCACCTCCCAGGGTCCTGGGGAGGCTACACAGAGGAGCCTGAGTTCTCAGTTGGGTTTTGAGGCAGAGGAAGCAGTGAAAGAGAGAGGAAGAATGTCAGTGTGGTGCGGGGAGAAGCAAGAGAGAGAAGACGCTTGGCAGGAAGAAGTAGTTGAAGTACCCGGGGATGTTTAGCTTGAAGAATAGAAAATTTGGAGGAGGCAGAGAAAAGGCAGGAAACTTTAAAAGCAGGAGAGAAAGACCTCCAGGTTCCCAAAGGGAGCATGGCACTTCTCAAGGGGGTGAGGTTGACAGCATTAGGAGAGAGAGAGAGAGAAAGGGAGAGAGAGAGAGAAAGAGAGAGAGCGAGAGAGTTGTCAAGGAAGGGAAGGACTCATGGAGGGGAGAGCACAGGTGAAAATGAGAAGTGATGGGAAAATGGGTGGGAAATAGATGAAGTTTTGAGGCCAGTTGAGAAATCTTGCTTGGTGGTTTCTATTTTCTTTGTGAAGCAGAAAAAAAGAGGAATTAGACAGACCTGCATTCAAATCTCATGACCCCAGGCAAATTTCTTATCCTTAGCTTCTTCATTTTGAAAAAGGGGTGAATGATAATAGGACCTACCTAATAAGAGTTGTCAGGATCAAATATGTTAGTGCTTGTGTAAGATGCAGTGGCACCCTGGCACTTGGTACCAAAAAAAAGTACTATGAATGTTGTCACCTATTGAGGGAGTCCGGGTTTGGGTGCTTGATACATAGAAATATCATGAATAGCAGCAGAGAATACAAGAAGAAGAGAAAGCTTGGGGGAGAAGATAGAGAATTATGTGTTGGGTTTGTTGAGGATGAGGTGCCTGTGCTATATCCGGGTGTAGGTGCCCAAAGGCAACTGGGAGTCATGAGAAGTCAGGGATAGAGGTAAATGTTTGGGAGTTGTTAATACAGGGGTGCATTTTTAAAATATCTGAAGTATGTTACTGGTGGCACTCAAAGATTTTTAATGATGTAAGGTATTCAACAACATGGAACTACGTAGTTTTAAAAGAAATTCTCTTGTAGGCCGCGTGTGGTGGCTCACACCTGTAATCCCAGCACTTTGAGAGGCCAAGGTGGGTGGATCACTTGAGGTCAGGAATTCGAGACCAGCCTGGTGAACATGGTGAAACCCCATCTCTACTTAAAAAAAAAAAAGAAACAAAACAAAACAAATCAAAACAAAAAAACCGGGCATGGTGTTGTGTGCCTGTACTCCCAGCTACTCGGGAGGCTGAGGCAGGAGAAGTGCTTGGACCCGGAGTCAGAGGTTGCAGTGAGCCAAGATCGCGCTACTGTACTCCAGCCTAGGCAACAGAATGAGACTCAGTATAAAAAAGAAAAAAATTTTTTTTTCTTTTAATTCTTCAGGTTAAGGAGAGTGTCTTAGTTTGGTGCTGTCATGTCCTAAACATCTTTCTAATGCATGCAAATCTCCCTTTTAAGCTAAAAGAATGAAGCAATCTCAGACTCAGAGCTATGTACCTGCTAGAATTTAATAATTTAAATTTTCATTGTGTTCTTCATACTCACCTTCTATTTATAGCAAGTGTTACTAGCTCTCCAATTCTGGAGGTTGTTTCAGATAGGATGCATTGGTTCTTTTTTTTTTTTTTTGAGACAAGGTCTTGCTCTGTCACCCAGGCTGGAGTGCAGTGGCACAAACACAGCTCACTGCAGCCTCAACCTCCCAGGCTCAAGCAAACCTCCCACTTCAGCCTCCCAGGTAGCTGGGA
Organism: Pan paniscus; assembly: GCF_029289425.2. Taxonomy (NCBI): domain Eukaryota; kingdom Metazoa; phylum Chordata; class Mammalia; order Primates; family Hominidae; genus Pan; species Pan paniscus. The sequence goes on from NC_073267.2 coordinate 25,278,782, forward strand.
CTACAGGCATGTGCCACCATTCCTAGCTAATTATTTCATTTTTTATAGAAACAGGGTCTCACTGTGTTTCCCAGGCTGGTCTTGAATTTGGGCTCAAGCAATCCTCACACCTCCACCTCCTAAAGTGCTGGGATTACAGGCATGAGCCACCATGCCTGACCTGCTTTGGTTCTTAAAAACAGAATATCTGGCGAGCCTAACAAGGAGGCTGGTGGTTCCAGGGTTGGTTTAATCAAAGACTTAACACTGTCATCAAGCGCCTCTCAGTTATTTGCTCTGCCATCCTCAAAGTGTGATCAGTGTCTCCCTTCTTGGTCCCAGGAAGGCTGTGATAGCTCCCAGAATCACATACTCACAGGGCAAAGCAGGAAGGAAGGGGACATAGGACAAAGGATTTGTGTTTAAGTATTTCATGTCACATTTGCATGTGGTGCTTGGAGCTGTGGCAGCTATGTTTTGACCATGAGGGACAAGGTTGGCAAGCTGTAAATGGCAGTGTAAAAAGAGGGAGAGGATCTGTCTCCTTCATAATGTCCTTGAGCCCCTGAATTCACTAATCTTGATATAGCTCTATCTCTTGAAATTTTGTTTCGTTAGATAATTCTCTTACTGCTTAAAACGTCTTAAGATGGGTTTTCTGTTCTTTCCAGTAGAATGCATGGTATCTCACACAATTTGAGGTTATTGCCTCAACCTACTCTGAATCATTGCTCCTCCCCCTTTTTTCCTGGTTGATTAGCTTCTCTTGAGATTGTGTCTCATCTTCCTGGTTTTTTGTATGTCGGGTAATTTTGGATTGTATCCTGGACACTGTAAGTGTTGTGCTGTGGAGACTCTGGATTCATTCGTATTTCTCTGAAAAGCATTGATGTTTTTGTTTTAGTAGGCCATTGACTTGGTTGGACAGTAGACTGTCTCTGGGACACCAGCTCAGATGTCAGTTCTGTTTTTTATTTTATCCTTGAGTCTTCTTTGGGACTGCCCCATGCATGCATGGTTCAAGAGTCAGCCAGACATTTGGGTGGGGTTTAGACACAGAATTTGGGGCTCCTCTCTCTTGGCTGTCTCTATTATGGAATTCCTTCCTCACTTTGCAGAAGCCGTGAGTGACCTGAAACCTGTCCTCTGGTTCTGTACACCAGAAAGACTTGAGGCTTCATGTAGAAGTTTTAGCTGACGCCAGCTTGCGTTCAGGGGAAAAGCTGTAAAATGACCATTCCCTTCTTCCAAGTTTCAACCTCTCTGCAGAATCTGCTTTCTTTTGTTCACTTTCCAGTAATTTCAGGAAAAAATTTTTTTCTCGTTGAGAGTTTTTACTTGTTACCTATGGAAAGGCTGGGTCTAGCTGAAGCTTGCTTGCCCATAACAGAAACGAGACTCTTTTCTGTCTAACACATGGGAAAACTAACGCCCAGAGAGGTGAAGTCATTTCCCCAATTGTCAGAGGCACTTGAGCCAGAGTGACTCCATCTTGAGTAAGGGCTACGAAAATAAGACCGGGACTTGCTGGGCTGCATTCCAGAAAGAAAGGTATTCCTAGCCTCTAGATGTCTACAGTTAAGGGAACAGATTGATAATGTTTACTAAACAGAGCCAGGCTTGGCAGTGTCCAGCTATCCCGATATCTTGAGAACAAAGGCATTCCTAATTTTGCTTTAAGGATAATAATATTGATTCTTGCAAAATAGAGTAATTAAGAAAATTAATCCTTTATCACAAACCCTTGTAGCAGAACACATCTCTCCATGATTTTTAAAATCATATATATATGATTTATATATCTGATTATATAATATATAACATATGTGATCATATAATCATATATATGCATGTGCGTGTATATATATACACATACATATATATGTATATACATACATACGTATGTATATACACACACGTATGTATGTATATATGTATACATACAAATATATGTGTATATATACATACAAATATATGTGTATATATATACACATATATACACACACACACACACACACACACGAATATTTTACCTAGGGTGGACGTGCTCCTTCTCTTACTTTTAGGAACCCTCTACTCTGTCTATGGAGTAGCTGTTCTTTCACCACTTTACTTTCTTAATAAACTTGCTTTTGCTTTGCACTGCGGACTCACCCTGAATTCTTTCTTGTGCAAGATCCAAGAACCCTTTCTTGGGGTCTGGATCAGGACTCCTTTCCTGTAATACAATGTCACAGAGCTCTTAAGTGGCAGAGCTTGGGGCCAAACTTAGGCTGCTGCACCCAATGTCCCAGCTCCTCTGCCCTATCTAGCTGTGGATTTGTGCCTCGAAATAGAATTGCATTTTGCATGCAGTTTCATTTTCGTATGGAAAGTGTCTATCCTGTAAATGTAACTGTAGCAGCCCCAAAGCTGAGCTGGGCAGTTTTATGGCAGCCTGGAGTCAGTCTTGTCCGCTTCCAATCAGGGTTCCTGGACTGGCTCCTATATTAAAATTGGTATTAGTAGACAATGTTCCAGGCAGAGTTTTGGATAGAAACTATCCATCAGCACCAAGAATGTGCCTGATTTGGTAATCTTTTTACCAAAGTAAAAGTCAGTAGTAAGTTGTGGTTAAAAGAGAGGAAGTTCAGAGTTCAGTACGTTATTTCTCTCTCTCTCTTTGTTTAAATAAAAGAGGAAGTTACTGCTCTTATTTTTGTACCAGCCCGTCAGTAATGGGTACAGAGTGAAATCTTAGCTAAGCTGAGGTCAAACTTCAAAACTTAGTAATAAGGATCTCCCTTGTTCCTTTGTAGGGCGACTAACATGAAGGTTCTGACTGTTAACCCATAGAGCCACAAAAAATAGTCCTAGGAAAATCATATGATTTTATTTATTTTAGGAACAGAAATGGTCCCTTCCGAAGTAGAGGCATTTCTACTTCTTTCCTAAACACCATCTCTGCTCAGTGAGCTCTCCCACCCTCAGGTACTGTGTTTCAGGCTTCTTGCTGTATTGCTAGAAGTATCCTCACCTTCGAGATTAAGAAAAGATATTTATTGCTGGGCACAGTGGCTCACGCCTGCAATCCCAGTCTTTTGGGAAGCTGAGACGGGAGGATCACTTGAGCCCGGGATCTTGAGACCAGCCAGGGCAGTATAGTGAGAACTCATCTTGAAAAGAAAAATTTATTGAGCTCCTACTGTATACTGGGGATACAGCAATAGGCAAGATAGCCCTTGCTCCTCATGTAACCTACAGATAATAAACAAGATTACAAACAAACAAAATAAGAGGTCATTCTAGATTATGATAAGTGATGGAAAAGAAAAAACCTGTATCTACTTCTTATAGCAGAAACCTGCATTGGGAGTTGCTGTAATCAAACAGGAAACGGAAGGTGGAGTTTGCTTCTGTATCCCTCCATCCCTGAGTGGAGGCTGGGTGCTTCTCACGACCAGGGCCTCTTGAGATTTCTTTTTTTTAAAAAAATTATTTTAGATTAAGGGAGTACATGTGCAGTTTCGTTACGTGGTTATGGAGCGTGATGCTAAGGTTAGGGTTTCTATTGGTCGCGCCACTCACATAGTGAACCTAGCATCTGATAGGTAGTTTTTTGACCCCCTTCCCCTATGCCCTCTCCCTCTTGGGGTCCCTAGTGTCTGTTGTTTCCATCTTTATATCCCTGTGTACCCAATGTTTAGTTCCCACTTCGAAGTGAGAACATGTGGTATTTGGTTTTCTGTTTCTGCATTAATTTGCTTAGGATAATGGCCTCCAGCTGCATCCATGTTGCTGCAAAGGACACAATCCAAATAAGCACAATCAGAAATGACCAAGCTGACATTATGACTGATCCCGCAGAAACACAGGAGATCCTCAGGGATGACTATGAACACCTCTATGCACACAAGTTAGAAAATCTAGAGGAAATGGGTAAATTTCCTTTGCACACAACCTCACAAGATTGAACGAGGAAGAAATAGAAATCAAGATTTATTTTCTGTTTTGTTTGTGTGTGTGTGTGTGTGTGTGTGTGTGGTTTTTTGTTTGTTTGTTTGTTTTTTGGACAGGATCTCATTCTGTCACTCAGACTGAGGTACAGTAGCACAATCACACCTCACTGCAACCCTGACCTCCTGGGCTCAGGTGATCCTCCCACCTCAGCCTCCAGGGCAGCTGGAACTACAGGCATGTACAACAATGCCCGGCATATATGTGTGTGTGTGTATATATATATATATATATATATATATGTGTGTGTGTGTGTGTGTATATATATATGTGTGTGTGTGTGTATGTATATTTAAATTTTTATATATAAATATATATCTATCTTTGTAGAAATGGGGTTTTGCCATGTTGTGCAGGCTGAAATTGAGATTTCCTAATGTAAGAAACAGAGCCCCAAGGGGCTCTTCTTGGGCTGGTTGCTGTATTTCATCAGGTGCCTCTGTGTTGGACACTTACTTCCCTCCATTGCATAGATTGGATTCTTTATGCTTAGCCTAGATTCTGCCCTTTGGGATGCAAGGAGCTGAGTGAAGGTTCTGGGAGAGTAGGCTTAAGCCCAGAAGAGGGAGGCCTCTCTCTGGATGTCATGCTAGAGCCTGCCTTTTAGTCTTTGTGTTTCCACTCTCCATCCTCCTCTTCTGGAGTTCAGAACCCCTTCCTGGTCAAATTGCCCCCGGGCTCTATGGGATCCTGTGGGATTCTATCCTTTGAGTCTACCCTACCCTTCAAGTACTTCCTGTCTTTTCACACCTAAGTGAAAGTAGGATAAGAACAGCAGTTGTTAACTTGATTGATTGTAAATTGCCTGCATTAGAAAATGTTAATTATCGCCCCTGGGAAGGGATTAATCCTTTAGGTCTCTAGGTTACTAGACTAGCAAAAGCCAGGTGTGCCTTGGTTGACTGTTTCTTTCTGAGAGTAAAGAGAAAACATCAGGGGAGGTAGAAACCTCAGTCATGGGGTAATCATTATGGCCATGTTTATCCCCATACGCATATCTTCTGCTGATTCTGGAGTCAGCTAGATTTTGTGACCCAGCATAGATGATATAGTGACATTGTCCTGCTGTGTTAAAAAATTTAAGTTAATAAGAAATGCATAAGTACAATCTCATCAGGATAAATTACACAACATAGATAAGATTGAAGACCTTTTAATTCTTTTGACATCTCAATTTAGTCCCCTCTACCTTCCCCAGAAGCCTATTGTTTGTAAATTTGGCGTCTCTTATAGAACTCTGTAGCATTCCAAAGTCTGAACTTTCTCCCATGCATATGGCCACTTCCCTGTTGATGAACATTTAGATTCTTTTTTGGAGGGGTTGTGTCTATTACAAACAGCATGGCAATGAACATCTTTCTACACATCTCATCAATATGCAAGTGTTTCTCGTGTTCCTCGGAAGTATAACGGCTTAGCCCTGGGGTATACACAATTCAGCTTTTAATAGGTTTTGCCAAATGTTCTCCAGAATAGCTGGACCACTGTATACTCCCACCAGCAGTGTGTGTTTCTGTCTCACTGCATCTTTCCCAGACCATGATATTATCAGGCCTTAACACTTTTGCCAATCTGATGGGAGAAAAATGGCATTTAATTTTAATGATCCTTTCCTGTCCCCTTCTCTTCTCTTCTCTTCTCTTCTCTTCCCTTCCCTTCCCTTCCCCTTCCTTTCTTCCTTCCCTTCCTTCCCTTCCTTCCCTTCCTTCCTTCCTTCCTTCCTTCCTTCCTTCCTTCCTTCCTTCCTTCCTTCCTTCTCTCTCTCTCTTTCTTTCTTCATTTCCTTTCCTTTCTTTCCTTTCTTACTTTCTGAGTCTCACTCTGTCGCCCAGGCTGGAATGCCGTGGCATGATCTCAGCTCACTGCAACCTCCGCCTCCCAGGTTCAAGCGATTCTCCTGCCTTAGCCTCCTTAGTAGCTGGGATTACTGCCACCTCACCTGGCTGATTTTTTTTGTATTTTTAGTAGAGACGGGGTTTCGCCATGTTGGCCAGGTGGGTCTTGAACTCCTGACCTCAGGTGATCCACCGGCCTCGGCCTCCCAAAGTGCTGGGATTACAGGCGTGAGCTGCTACTCCCAGCCACCTCTTCTTACTAGTGAGACTGAACATCTTTTTACATATTTATTGGACAATTGTATTTCATCTTCTATGAATGTCTCCCTCCCCACTTTTTTATAATTTCGTATTGATTTGTAATAATTTTTATTTCAATCTACTAGACACTGATCCTTTGCTCGTTGTTTGTGTTTGTGTTGTCTATTTTCATCAAGTCCTGGGTCCTGTGTCACTTTAGTGCCATAAGGGAATGACAGACTCCCTTATTATTGGTTTAGCTCTTGAAGCGTAACAAAGTGTTTCCAAACAGTTCATTATTCCCACTTTAAGGATGTGAAGACTGAGGCTCAGGGTCACAACTTGTGCAATCTTGGGTAGACTTTGAATCTCTGAGCAGACTTAGAAGTAGACCAAACTGCTGTGAGCCACAGGGAGATTATTATTGCTAACTTTTCCCTGTTAGCCAAACACTTCTGCTTGGTCCCTCTAGAGAGAAGTCTTTAATTATTCATCTCTTTCCAAGTAATTGGCGACAAGTCCTGCAGCTGGGAGTTGGAATAAACTTGGTTGCTAAAAGCATCCATCACACATAAAACAGGAGATCTGGCTCCAAAGAATGGTAGATGTAGATCTTCCCCTACGGATTTGTTTTCTGAAGATCTCCTTATACACTGACCTCAGCCTTTTGCTGACCTATCCTTGTGAACTGAAGGCTGAAAAAACCAATGTAGCCATGGTCCACATCCATTTATCACTTTCAGAAATGGCCCCTGCACTTTATATTTCTTCAGGTCCTGCAAAAAATATTGAAAATCCTTTACAGATAGAGGCAAGGTCAGGCCATCCCTGTGGGATTTCCAGGGAGCAGTGCACTGACCCGTTTTGCAGAATGGGAAGCAAAAAATAAAACTCAGGCTTAGACAGCTGGCACAAGCAAGGACTTCCCTATTCTGAGTGCCAAATGTCAATTTGAAATACTTGAACTTTTATTCTCTGGGACATGTACTGGCATTAGTAAGAATTTCTATTTATTGAGCATTTATTTGGGGCAGGCAGATTATAAGTTATACACATTAATTATCTTATTTGATTTTCACAATGACCTATCAGTTACATAATTGATTGTCTGCATTTTATGGATAAATAACCTGAGGCTCAGTTATTTGACTTGCTCAAGGTGATGTAACAAGTAAATGGCAGAGCCATGATTTAAATAACAAAACGCATGCTCTTAATCACCACATTAATGTCTTGATATCAATTAATAGAACCATTTCCCCTCCATTTTCTCTTTAGTTTCAGAACTGGTAAGAGTTTGTCTAATAAGATTTTTATAAAGTGGTGACATGAATGGCTTGTGGGGATGGAGACTGGGGCCGGCTGCCAAGGGTACCCATCTCACACGAAGCATCAGGTCCACTTGGGTTTGTTTTTGGCTGATTACAATCTTGAATCAAACTTTTCAGTACAGCTGGTCTCCCAAGAACTTTCTGATGTTGGTTTGAGCTTCCCTGAATGAATCTCAGAAAATAAGAAAGGGAGAGAGAATGCGTGTGTATTGAGCTTGACCCATTTCACAGATGCAGAAATAGAAGTGAGGCGACTTGCCCAGGGTCCCTGTGGTGGATTGTGTTGTTGTCTCAATTATTTGCTCCCACCTCATACAAGGATTATACATTTCACACATGGCTATGTGACATACATGTCTACTTGCAGAAGGGACACACTTTCCTTCCCACTGATGTGGAGCATTGGCCAATGGAACGTGAGCAGACACAATCTACTCTACATTTAAACAGAGGCTTTGAGAAGCTATTGTGTGGTTTAGCCATTGTTCTTCCCACCTCTGCCACAAGACCAAGAAAGGGCTGTTGCCTCAGCTGCGTCCTGGGATAGAAAAGACACAGGAAGTAGAATCACAGAGCCACAGACAACTGCAGTGACACGTAGCACGAGTAAGAGCTAAACTTCGAATATTGTAAGTCACTAGAATTTTGGGGTTGCTTATTATTGCACTTATCTACCAAAAGCTGACTAATACAGTCATATAGCCAGTAACTTGACTAAGCTGGAGCTTGAGCCAGGTCGAACTCCCAATCTTATCCACGGTCTTTTTCTTATTTCAGTCTTCCTTAATATTCCATTCTAACTTACATCATATTTTCTGTGTCTGTGTGCTGTCTGTCCTTTTTTCTTTTAAATAAATCTTTTTCTACCAAAGATATAGAACAAGAAATAATATTTTTCTTTAAATAGTCTGTTTTTTCATTTCAACCCATTTATTTTGAAGGAAATTTTATCATCCTATAAATAGAAAAACAGTGTCATCACAAATAATTCATAACTATAAGCAGTGGCTCACGCCTGTAATCCCAGCACTTTGGGAGGCTGAGGTGGGCGGATCACCTGGGGTCAGGAGTTTGAGACCAGCCTGACCAACATGGTGACACTCCATCTCTACTAAAAATACAAAAATTAGCCAGGCATGCTGGCAGAGGCCTGTAATCCCAGCTACTTGGGAGGCTGAAGCAGGAGAATCGCTTAAACCTGGGAGGCGGAGGTTGCGGTGAGCCGAGATCGCGCCATTGCACTCTAGCCTGGGCGACAGAGTGAGACTCCATCTGAAAAAAATAAAAAGGGTAATTTAAACAATATTATGAAGTTCTAGCTAGGTACTGTTGGCAGACAAGAATCTGATTTTGAAATATCATCTCTCTATGTTCCAAAAAGGAGTTTGGCAAATATTAGAATGGTGTTCAAAACATACAAGCACCAAACTGATACTTTCTCCTTTGATAAATCAGGAAGATTAAAAAAGAATCAGAAGAACAATTTCTTCCTAGTATGGCTTGGTGTGATGAGTGTCATCTGCATTCCATATAAAATTCTTTCAGATATCACCAATGAGTGATATGTTCATTACAATGGGGGGTGTCCCTTTCTTTGGTTCATGTATAATAACTGGAAACATGTATATAGCATGTGGTATGTGCCAGGTACTCTTCAAGATACTTTACTTATTTAATCTATTGTCAGATAAGGAAACAGAGGCTTGGAGAGGCTAAACAACTTATCCTAGCTAGAAAGAGGCAGAATTGGGACTTCAAGTCAGGTCTGTTTGATTCCAGAGGCAACATCCTAAAGCAGAGGTTCCTTCTAACTGCTCACTTGGGACTTTTAAACGAAGCCATTAGGTGCTTCACTTTCTTGTAGCATGCCAGAGTGGTAGCTGCTTCAGGGCATCAGCCTGGGGCCACGTCAGGACCTACCTGCACGTAGGTTGATCAGGACCCTGGCAGGGCTGTCAGGTACAGCCACAAAGCAGGCTGTTTCTGACTGTGTTCCCACACTTTCTCAGGCATCCGCCCTGGTGTATGAATTTGCTTCTTCTTTCTAACAAACTACCTCTAAACTGCACTCTAGTCTACAAATCAGCTGGGCAATGCTGTTGATCTCGGCTGGGCTTGCTCGTGTGTCTTTGGTCAGCTAGCAGGTTATCTGGGGCCTGATTGGTCTAGGATGGCTTCACTTGCACATCTGGCACTTAGATGTGTGTTAGCTGGAGCAATAGGGGGCCTGGACCCCGTGGGTCTCCTTTTCCAGCAGGCCACTTGGGCTTGTTCACAGGGCAGATGGGCCCAGTTCAAAGGGTCTGAGAACACAACGGTACTGCAGGATGAGCTTTGGAACTGCTGCACCATCTCTTCCACTGCATTCTGCATACGGGCCCTAAACAAGTCCCAAGCCTTCCCAGATTCAAGACATGGGGGATGGGCTGTATCTCTTATGGAGAGAGTCACATAGCAAGGGTGTGGCTCTAGGGAGGAATGAAGAGTGGTCAAGTGCAGCCTGCCATGCTGGCTCCTTCACCAGCCTGTCAGTTATATGAGCCAATGGGCTGAATCATAGTCATCTTTCTCTCCACATGCCTGGCCCGTGAAGGATTTGCCTGCCCAGCAGAGACCGTGGAATGAATGTGTGCTCCAGGCACTCTGCCTTCTCTCTCTTCTTTGACTTCTCTAAGCTCGTTCCTGCCCCTGTCCCCCTCTGTCTCTCTTCCCCAGGATCATGGCATTAGTCGGATCCTTCTCATCATTTTCATTTTAGCTCCAGTATCACCTCTTTGAGCCTTCCCTGACTACCCTTCCAGCATTCTCTAATCCCATCACCTTGTTTTTTTTATCTTTTCTTTTTTTTTGAGACGGAGTCTCACTGTGTTGCCCAGGATGAAGTGCAGGGGCACAATCTCGGCTCACTGCAACCTGTGCCTCCTGGGTTCAGGCGATTCTCCGGTTTCAGCCACCCGAGTAGTTGTGATTACAGGCATGTGCCACCATGCCCGGCTAATTTTTGTATTTTTAGTAGAGACAGGGTTTCATCATGTTGGTCTGGCTGGTTTCGAACTCCTGACCTCAGGCAATCTGCCCAACTCAGCCTCTCAGCCTCCCAAAGTTATACAGGTTTTTTTTTTTTTTTAAATCTTTTCATAGCATCTGTAACTTTAAAATATTAGTTTGACTTCCTCTTCTAGAATGTAAGCTTTGGGAGAGCAGGGTCCTTGCCTGTCTTGTTCTCTGTTACTTCTCCAGCTCCCAGAATGGTGGCTGGCACTCAGGGGGTGCTCAACACACATAATTGTCAAGAACATGCTACATCAAGGCCTGAGTGGCTTTGCCATGGCTCTTCTTGTGACTGCAGGCCTTGGTGCCAGCAGCCACCCCAGTTCCAAGAAATGGTCTCTTGCTGGCCAACTTAGCAGGAAGAACTGGCAGGGTTCCTGTTACAGCACTTCCAGGTGGCTGCTTTTCCCTGAGTCCATGTGGCTTCTCCATGTCTCTCTGTTGGAGTCACAAGTTGTGGAAATTCACTTAGGCCAACTTAGACCAAGAAGTGGAATAGTTAATAGTTAAATGTCAGTCTGGGCAACATAGCAAGACTTTGTCTTTACAAAAATTTTTAAAAAATATTAGCTGGTGCGGTCGTGTGCACCTGTAGTCCTACCTACTCGGGGGGCTGTGGTGGGAGGATCGCTTGAGCTCAGGAGTTGGAAGCTGCAGTGAACTATGATTGTGCCACTGCACTCCAGCCTGGATGACAGAGCAAGACCCTTTATCTAAAAAACAAGAAAAAATTAATAAATAAAAGTTAAATATAAGGTCTCTGGAGGTATCCTGTTTGGGTTCAGATTCTGGCTCTGCCACTTCCTAGTTGGGTCACTTTTGGGAAGTTACTTAACCTCTTTGTGCCTCAGTTTTTCACCTACAAAAATAGAGCAAAGTGTAAAAATATGAACTACCTCACAGGGTTGTCAGGAAAACTAAATTTTGTGTATGGAAAGCACTGATTGCTGAGCAGATGGTGAGCATCTCTGAGTAGGAGCTCCTGCTGCCATCACCATCATCATTATTATTATTATTATTATTATTGGAGGTTATCATGTGTGATTGAAGAGCAGGAACTTCAGCTGGGCTTCAGGAGCAACTGGTTAGAAAAACGGAAGACTTGGCCCGGCGTGGTGGCTCATGCTTGTAATCCCAGCACTTTGGGAGGTCGAGGCGGGCAGATCATCTGAGGTTAGGAGTTCAAGACCAGCCTGACCAACATGGTGAAACCCCGACTCTACTAAAAATAAAATGAAAAATAAAAAAAAATTAGCTGGGTGTGGTAGCGGATGCCTGTAATCCCAGCATTTTGGGAGGTCGAGGTGGGTGGATCACTTGAGGTCAGGAGTCCAAGACCAGGCTGGCCAATGTGGCTAAACCCCGTCTCTACTAAAAACACATACACACACACAAAAAAAAAAAAAAAAAAGAAAAAAAAGAAAAAAAAGTTAGCTGAGTGTGGTGGTGGGTGTCTGTAATCCCAGCTACTTGGGAGGAGACTGAGGCAGGAGAATTGCTTGAGCCTGGGAGGTGGAGGTTGCAGTGAGCCGAAATCGTGCCATTGCACTCCAACCTGGGCGATGGAGTGAAACTCTGTCAAAAAAAAAAAAAAAAAAAAAGAGAGAGAAAAAAGAAAAAAAGAAAAATGGAAGACTTATCGGGAATGCAGGCAGCTATGCGATTTCAACTTCTCTTTGTTTTTGGACCATGGGTTTTCTGGTTCTTCTTTGGTTCCTGCAGGTCTGACTTTCTCCTTTTTCTGTTGATGGTCTTTCTTGGCCTGTGTTTGCAATGGGTCAACCATGTGCTTTCTGGCCATACTTCACACTTACTTCCCAACTGGGACAGATAGCATTTCTTAAGTCTAATTCCAAACTTCTGGGATAATCTGATTGCCCTTCATTGAGTCAGAAGCCAGTGGATAGGGACGTGGAAGATGCTATATATAGCTGGGCTCCACCCTTGCAGGCGAGAGGAGCAGTTTCAGGAAAGTCTGCCAGGCATGAGCTGAGACCTTAAGAGATGTCAGCTAGAATTAGCCACTGTCAGTATATCTGCTTCTGGGTCCCACTATTCATCCTGCTTTTCAAGGTTTTCAAACATACACTCCTACTCAGTCTCATGAAAATTATTATTTTTAAAATACCCTTTAGCACATTTACCTCTAATGATACTAGATTCTTGCCTCCTGCCTCTGTAAATCACTCGGTCACTTCCCGATCTTATATTTGGCTGTCAAGAATGTGGAAATCTCACAGAACCCTTGAATTTCAAAGTTGGAAGGGAAAATTGCTTGTCTATGCTTATAAAAAATACACACCTACACCCACGTACGCATGTATTTACTAAAATAGTATTAGGCTAAATATTCAGTTGTACAACTTTCTGATTTCATTAACAATGTCTGTCTTTCCGTGTCAGAAGAGATAGACATTTGAAAAAACGGCAGCGTAGGATTTTGTTCTATGGATGAGCTAAAAGTTCTTTCACCTGTCCACAAATTTCCACCTAGTCTGTGTGCCTTATAAATCACAAATTCTGAAATCCCATGTAACGTGTCAGCTAGATTCTGCCTATCACTGAGTAGAGATGAACCATCACATCTCATGTTCCAGATTTGGGGTTACAAATTCAAATTCCTACAGGGGCCAGGCAACTGTCTTAGATGTGTGAAACATCCTAGATATAAGAAATGCCTGTAAATGAAACCTTAAGAGTTTTTATAAGCATGCAAATAAGTATGTAATATTTTGAAACATACTTATTTTTTGGTGTACCCACACAGGCCTAGCATCACCAGATTCTTCTCTCTTTTTTTTTTGTTTTGCCCCAAGAGAGGCAGGAAATGAGTATATATATGGGAGCTTTCCTAATTTTGAAGTGTTGGTAAGTTCATTATTTTTAAAAAACTAAAAACCAACTTGCAGGCCAAACAAAATGTGGGCCACCAATGTGTAATCACTGATGTAGATAATGTACTTCAATTAACCTAAAATCATCAACTATTTTGGCAGCCCTCTCAGACTGCTGACTCACTGAGCTTTTCATCTAATGAAATCCTTAAGTGATTCACAAATACTTAATCTGAAAACCTCTTAATCTAACTTGTGTTCCTGGACTTGTAAATTGGGTTTCTGGACCTTAATACTTGCTCATGTTAAATCCATTCTGTTACTTATGTTTAAGGTCCTACATCTGTCTTCCAGCCTGATCACCCATCTTTTCAGCCATGTGTTGTTTTTGAATTCAACTCATTTGATCCTTTCTCTATGTCCTTTTTTTTTTTTTGAGACGGGGTCTTGCTCTGTTGCCCAGGCTGGAGTGTGGTGGCACGATCAGGACTCAATGCAACCTCGACTTCCTGGGCTTAAGCGATCCTCCTGCCTCAGCCCCCACAAGTGGTTGGGACTACAAGCACATGCCACCACACCTGGCTAATTTTTTTGAATTTTAGTAGAGATGAGGTCTCACTATGTTGCCCAGGCTGGTCTTGAACTCCTGAGCTCAAGTAATCCTCCCAGCTCAGTCTCCCAAAGTGCTGGGATTACAAGCGTGAACCACCATGCCCAGCCTCTCTGTGTCTTATGATAAAAAAAATACTGGATGAGACAAGACTGAGGAGGAAGACCCAGGGACCCTTTTTAGCAGAGCTTACCAGCGGGTGTCCAAGGATTGAATTTCCCTTCCTAGACATGTTTTGCTTCAACTAAAAAGATATATATATATATATATATATATATATATATATATATATATATAGTATCACACACATATATGCATGTATATCACACACATATGTATGTATATCACACACATATGTATGTATATCACACATATATATGTATGTATGTCACACATATATATGTATGTATATCACACATATATATGTATGTATATCACACACATATATGTATGTATATCACACATATATGTGTGTATATCATATATATATGTATGACCCATATTTAAAAGTAGGATATTTCATAACGAAATACCAGTATTAGGTATCTTTTGAAAAAGTGTCGTAACTGACAGCCCAAGTCTGCATTCCTTCATGGCACCAGGGCTAGAACTGAGAAGTAGCTGACGTTTTGGGGTGGATATGGGCTCCCCTAGTCATGCTATATGCCTCATTTTATGTGACTGGCCGGGCCCCATAGGCGTTTATGTTTGCCACTCTTTTAGAGGTCCCTTTAAGGTTGACATACATTCATTGATTGATCAACTCATTTACACATGCATGCAGTCATTTTTTGGACCCCTGTCTATGTGCTCTGCACAATGCGAGGTGTGGGATATAATGGTGACCAAGACAGATGCCAACCACTCACTCACAGATCCCACAGCCTACCAGGGAAGCCAGATATGGAACAATTATATACGTAATTTTACTTGTAAGTGCCACAAAGACAAACTGTATTAAGTAGTACCATGTGGCTGTGGAAGTTTAACTTGTCACTAATCCACCAAACTCTGAGAAGACAGCATATTTTCCGTCATTCCCAAAAGACTATCGCAGGCAACATTGAGGAATGCTTTGTTAAACTCCAGGGATATATTCCACATCACACTTCCCCCGTCCACCAGATTAGCAACTGTCCAAGGACAAAACAAAACACACACTAAAAAGGAAATGGGGTTAGTCCGATATGTCTCCCTCTCCTTATGCTGGTTCTTTTGTCTGCAGAAGCCACGGTTTCTTTTTCTTTTTGAAAAATAAAAAATGACATTTGCGTACCTCTCTGCGTTTCTCTTTCTCCAGGATTCTTCTGGGATCCTAGGCAGTGTGGTTTGGTGATCTCACTGGTGAGATCTCTTGGAGCCCTGGAATGCAATTCATCTGGGCCAGAAGAGTTGAACTAATTTAAGGACATCTGAGTGCTTCACTGATGTATTTGTTCTGCTCTGTCCCTTCAAAATACCAACTCAAAACAATGTTCAGCTGGAGAAAGTGGTTAACACTGGAATTTTCTTTTTTTCTGAGACCTAAGTGACAGGGAAGGGTGGATGAAGGAAACATATCCTTTGAAAATCCTTTAGTTGGAATCCTTTGGTTGCAAGTAACATAAATGAACTCTGATTAATGTAAGCAAAAATGAATTTGTTAGAAGGATATGGGGGGGAGGGATGGACAGAGATGTGAAGGAAAAGATGAAGAACTAGGCTTTAGAAAGTTCTGAAACCAAATAAATTCTAGGGATCTAGGAAGCAGGGACTAATGACTGTTTCCTTCAAGACACCAGAGATGGGGTGAATAACTCTGTAAAAGATGCAAATTTCCCGCCTGGGTAACATAGTGAGACCCTGTCCTTAAAAAAAAACAGTAACCAGGCACAGTGCCTGTAGTCCCAGCTATGTGGAGGCTGAGGCAGAAGGATCACTTAAGCCCAGGAGCTCAAGACTGCAGTGAGCTATGATGGCACTACTGCACCCCAGCCTGGGCAGCAGAGGGAGACCCTGTCTCTTAAAAAACAAATGCTAAATTTTAGAGAGAATAGAGATAATCTTTTCTTAAAAAGGTGCTAAGTCTGGGGAAGGAGCTTCTGATTGTCCTGCCTTGAGTCACACGACCATCTCTGACTTGTTGACCCCTCTACAATCCCATATAAGACTCCCCAAGAGTAGATTCTGAGCAAGTAAAGCCCATGGGTGTTCCCCAAAGTCGGCCTCAACCTGAAGCCACTTATTCACTCTGAGCTCATCACCAATGGCATGCCGCGCTGTCAAAACTCTCTTTCTGTGCATTTGTCTGGGCCACTCAACTCGGGAAAGTTAGTTGTTCTATGTGAGTCCCCATGTTCTCATTGATTTCATTTCAGTCTTTAAGCTAAAAATCTGTGTAAATGGTAATGGAGAATGGCTACATCACACTTAGTATGTGTCAAAGCAGTATCCTAAGTGCCTTAGAGGTATCAGCTTATTTAAGACTGACAGTACTCTGAGGTGCAGTCACTTCTTTTTTTTTTTTTTCCTTTTGTTCGAAACAGAGTCTCACTCCGTCATCCACACTGGAGTGCAGTGGCATGATCTCGGCTCACCGCAACCTCCGCCTCCCAGGGTCAGGTGATTCTCATGCCTCAGCCTCCTGAGTAGTTGGGACTACAGGCATGCACCACCACTCCTGGCTAATTTTTGCATTTTTAGTAGAGATGGGGTTTCACCACGTTGGCCAGGCTGGTCTTGAACTCCTGACCTCAGGTGATCCACCCACCTGGGCCTCCCAAAGTGCTGTAATTACAGGCGTGAGCCACCGCACCCGGCCTGTCACTTCTTGTCATTCACAGTAGTTATGTTCTGTAAAGTCACTGCAAACACTGAATTAATAAACACTGAACCATTGTTCCTAGGTGAAATACAAAGTTGGGTTCCTGTGAGCCTTTGGTCACAGCATTTTCATCCACTGATCAACCCGTAAGCTTATTCTGTGTGTGTTTCTGTTTAAAGACACCTTAATATATATTGTTGACTCATTAACATCTAACTCACTGCCAACAGCACTCCAACTCGTGCCTGATCAAAGCTTATGTAACACACGCATGACACATCTCGGACTCCTTGCACTTAGGAACACCAGATAGCACTTCACCATTACCCTATGGGACCATTTTACAGCAACGTCACCCTCAAAAAGCAGAAAAATGGGAAAAAGCATGCTGCTAATATACCACAGAGAGAATGCTTGTTTACAGCATGAGAGCTGAAGCCTGAAGGTAGAACATGGTTTTGTTCATCCTCAGCTGGGAACACATGTTGGCTGACTCAAATATTTTGCCACTCTGTACATGTCCGTGAGTGATCATGAAAGAACCTTGAGTATGGATTTGGCGGTTATAAATAAATTTTAGCAAGAGGTGAATTTGCAAATAATGAGGATTGACTATAACCCCTGTTATTAGCTCTAGTTAACAGATGGGGGAATGGAGGTAAACAGCTCTCTGCAGGTCTTGCAGCCAGGGAGTGTAGAGGAGGCTTTGTCATTCTGGGTGCACAGCCTGTGTCCTTAAGACGCAGTGTAGTGTTGGCTGGGTGTGGTGGTGGTTCATGCTGTAATCCTAGCACTTTGGGAGGCTGGGGTGGGTGGATTACTTGAGGTTAGGAGTTCAAGACCAGGCTGGCCAACATGGTGAAACCCTGTCTCTACTAAAAATACAAAAAAATCAGTGGGGCGTGGTGGCACGCGCCTGTAATCCCAGCTACTCAGGAGGTTGAGGCAGGAGAATCACTTGAACTTGGGACGCGGAGGTTGCAGTGAGCTGAGAGCGTGTCACTGCACTCCAGCCTGGGCGACAGAATGAGACTCCATCTCAAAAAAAAAAAAAGGCAGTGTAGTGGTTGAGTGCAGCGTAGCTCCTGCTGAGAGCTGGTTTTCATGTTTTGTGGGCACACAGGAAGTAGAGAATGCTGAGAGCTGGGGACTGAAGCAGTAGGAGATATGGGAGTGGGAAAGTGGTTTTCTTTAGTAAGTCTGGGCTGTTTTCATAGCCTAGGATGAAGTCCAGCAATACTCAACCTTGAGGTTTTCCAGGCACCTTCTCCTTGACATGAATCTCCTGCAAACAGATGTCATAGTAATCTGGGAATAAACCTTTGTTGTTGGTCCTTTAGCTATCCTTTTTTTTTTTTTTTTTTTTTTTTTTTGAGACGGAGCCCCACTGTTGCCAGGAGTGCAGAAGCATGATCTCAGCTCACTGCAACCTCAGCCTCCCCAGTTCAAGTGATTCTCCAGCCTCGGCCTCCCGAGTAGCTGGGATTACAGGCATGCACCACCATGCCTGGCTAAGTTTTGTATTTTTAGTAGAGACGGGGTTTCACCATGTTGGCTAGGCTGGTCTCGAGCTCCTGACCTCAAGTGATCCGCCCGCCTCGACCTTTCAAAGTGTTGGGATTATAGGCATGAGCCACTGAGCCCGGTGCCCTGGTCCTTTAGCTTTCTAAGACAGCAGCATAGTAGTTCAGAGCATAGGCTCTTGGGCCATAGCTTCCTGAGTTTGAATCCTAGCTCTGCTGTTTTTTAAACTCTGTGACCTTGGGCAAGTCTTAACCTCTCTGTGCCTCAGTTTTCTTGCCTGCAAAATGGGATTAATAAAAACACCGATCTCATAGGATTGTTGTGAAAATCGAGTGAGTATGTTTGTAGTGTTTAGGAAAGTTCCTGGTACACAAGACATGCTCTGAAAGTGTATTAATATTATTTGTCCTTAGACTCAGTAGTACTCTGGGGGAATCGAATCCCCACCCCTAAGCCAGGCAGCATGGTAGAAGCTAGGTCAGCTGGCAGGCTCCTGGGTCTTTTCCATTCTGCTGCAGGAGATGCCTGACTCACCTCTTGTGCTCACACAGATGACAGCTAAATAGAAGGGCTCTTTCCTCCTAGTATTAGCTTAATTATAGTGGCTCCCTAGAACAGTGGGGAAAATGAGCTTTGAGAATCCCCCCACCACACACACAAGGCCCACACTAGCACCTGAAAGAGGAGTGAACATTGCTTCCTGCCTCCTTCTCCCCCTCCTTCTCACATATGCCTTTGTCTCTGTGATTCTGCACGTTTAATTTTTAATCCCGGGATGGGTTCTATTAGTTTTTGTGTATTTTCTCTGCCCTGGTTTGAGCTCCAAAAGGTCTGTTTGGGTCTCTGTGGGTGTCTGACAGCCTCTGCAGGCCTTTCTGAATTATATAACTCAAGCTTTGTATTTTCTATTTGTTACTGGGGGTTCTTTCTGTGCTATAATTTTACTCTTAGAAAATGAAGTAGGGTACTAGAATTTTCTCTGGGATCCCCTAGGGTTTCCTTCTGAATATTTTTTCCTGCCATATTTTCTTCGCTAAAACATTTTTTTTCTTATTTCAGAAGCAATACATCTTCATTATAGAACATTACAACAAGATGCAGAGAAAGAAAATAATCTTATCAAGCAGAAATGTTAATACCTTGCTGTCTACCCTTGTCTCTCTGTCTCTGTCTCCTCAAACACACACAAATGGGGTCAAGATGACATAAGAGACTATCTGCTTTTCAATTCACATTTTACCATCTTTTTTTTTTGTATGGTTCTGTAGTCTCCACTGCTTGGCTTGACGATCTTTAACAGGTGCCCTCTGGATGGTCATGGGGGTATTTTCCATTTCTCACTGTTACAAGCAGTGCTCTGATGAAACACCTTTTGCTGGCATTCCTAATTATGTCCTGAGAGCAGACTTCTAGAAGTTTTCAGCAGTGAGGTTAAAGGGAATGTTTGCCTCTCCTCTTCACTCTGTGATGCTCCTGGGGGCCCAGGCCCATGAGTCTCTGTGTCCATCTTCCCAAGATGAAAGGCAAAGAATGGGCAGAGCATTGACAGGGCCCTGTGTTGACTCCTTTTCTCTCTTTTCCCAGTTTTTTTTTTTTTTTTTTTGAGACAGAGTCTCGCTCTGTTGCCCAGGCTGAAGTGCGGTGGCACGGTCTTGGTTCACTGCTACATTTGCCTCCCAGGTTCAAGCAATTCTCCCGCCTCAGCCTCCCAAGTAGTTGGGATTACAGGCACTCACCACCACACCCAGCTAATTTTGTATTTTTAGTAGAGACGGGGTTTCATCATGTTGCCCAGGCTGGTCTTGAACTCCTAGCCTCAAGTGATCCACTCACCTTGGCCTCCCAAAGTGCTGGGATTACAGGCGTGAGCCACTGCACCCTGGCCCATTCCCGTTTTTTAAAAAAATATTTTATTCCTTTTAGACTATTTAGCCACAGTTTTCCATTCTATTCCTTGGGATAAGTGAAAACTTGATTTTTAAAAAATAATTACAAAATTTTAAAATCATGGTAAAAAACACGTAACATAAAATTTACCATCTTAACTATTTTTTTAAGTGTACAGTATCATTTTAAGTACATTTACATTGTTGTGCAACAGATAGGACTTTTCATCTCGTAAAACTGAAACTCTATACCCACTGGCAATAACTTCCCATTTCTTCCTCCCCCCCGAGCCTCTGGTAACCACCATTCTGCTTCCTGTTTCTATGAGTTTGGCTATTTTAGATGCCTCATGTAAGTGGACTCTTGCAGTATTTGTCTTTTCATGGCTGGTTTCTTCCTTTTTTTCTTTTTCTTTCCTTCTTTCTTTCTTTCTTTCTTTCTTTCTTTCTTTCTTTCTTTCTTTCTTCCTTCCTTCCTTCCTTCCTTCCTTCTTCCTTTCCTTTCTTTCTTTCCTTTTTTTTGACAGGGTCTCCCTGTTTCTCGCAGGCCAGGCTGGAGTGCAGTGGGGCAATCACAGCTCATGGCAGCCTTGACCTCCTGTGCTCAAGGGATCCTCCCATCTCAGCCTCCTGAGTAACTGGGACTTCAGGCACACACTACCATGCCCGGTTAATTTTTTTCTTGATTTTTAATAGAGACAAGGTCTTGCTATGTTGCCCAGGGTTGTCTCAAACTCCTGGCCTCAAGAGATCCTCCCATCTCAGCCTCCTGAGTAGCTGGGATTACAGGTGCACACTACCATGCCCAGTTAATTTTTTTTCTTGATTTTTAATAGAGACAAGGTCTTGCTATGTTGCCCAGGCTGGTCTCAAACTCCTGGCCTCAAGTGATCCTCCCACCTCAGCCTCTCAAGGTGAAGGGATGAGCCTCCCAAAGTGAAGGCGTGAGCCATTGCACCTGGGATGACTGGTTTATTTCACTTAGTGTAATGCCCTCAAGGTTCATTCATGTTGTAGCATATGTCAGAATTTTCTTCCTCTTTAAGGTTGATTAATATTCCATTGTATGAATAGGCAACATTTTGCTTATATATTAATCGGTCAATGGACATTTGAGTTGCTTTCACCTCTTGGCTATTGTGAATAATGCTGTTGTGAACATGGGTATACAAATATCTTTTTTTTTTTTTTTTTGTAGAGATGGGGTCTCCCTATGTTGGCCAGGCTTGTCTCAAACTCCTTGGCCCAAGCAATCCTCCTACCTCAGCCTCCCAAAGTGCTGAGATTACAGGTGTGAACTACTGCACCTGGCTGAGACTCCACTTCCAATTCTTTTGGATATAGATCCTGAAGTGGAATTGCTGATGGTAGAAACTGTCTTGGGAAGATTTTTCTGGGGATTTGGCTTCTAACTGCACCACAGCTCCAGTGGAAACATCTATTCATTAAACTGGCATTTATTGAGGACCAGCTTTGTTCCAGTCACTGAACAAGGCTGGGGGCATAGCGTGGCTTACATAGGTCCCCACCCTCCATGGAGCTGATATTCAGCAAGAAGCCAGACAATACACAGGTAAGCAAATTGAAAAAAACAGGATGAGATCCACTGGCGATAAATGTCATGATACTGAATCAGGATTTGACAACAGAATGATGTGGTGAGTGGCTACTTTAGATCAGAAAGGCCTTCCTAACTGGGTGACAGGTGACCTGAGAACTACAAGGTGGGGAGGAGCTAGCCACACAGAATTTGGGAAAATACCATTCTGGGCCCTGGGATGAGCAATGGAAAGGTCTTGAGGAGGAAAGTGGCTAGGCGTGATCCTTGTTGCTGGGGCGTGGTGGGTGTGGGGCCAGATCATAAGGGGCCCCACAGGATGAGCCTCTGTGCTAAGTGCAGTGGGAAGCCACTGGAGAGTTTTAGGTAGGCGAGATGCAAAGGATCAGATTTGTATTTAACACACCTTCCATTGGCTGCCAAGTAGAGAATGGATTGTTGGGGACTGGAGCAGAAGTGGGAGGATGAGTCAGGAGTCAACTGCAGATTTCTAGGTGAGAGATGGTGTCTTTGTCTGCACGGGCAGCAGTGCAGAGGGAGAGACACAGGCAGATTTGGGAGGTAAAAGGACTTACTGGTAGATGGGATATGAATTGGAAGAGGGAAGCAAATGCACAGCTGGGCACCTGGTACATTTTACATATGACGTCTTTGAACTTCGTAGCAATCCCATAACCACATTTTGTAGATCTGTGTTGTCCAGTAGAAATATAACATGAGCCATAAACCTGAGCTGTGTATGTAATTTAAAATGTTCTAAGCAATCACATTAAAATGGTCAAAGGAAACAGGTGAAATGAACTGTGAGAATGTTTTCTTTAACTCAGCATATTCCAAATATTCCCATATCAACATGTAATCAATATAAAATTATTAATGAGATATTTTACTTCCCCGCATAGCAAGTCTTCAACATTTGATATGTATTTTACACGTACAGCACATCTCAATTCAACCACACTTCAAGTATTCAGTAGCCACATATGGCTAGTGGTTACCATATTGGTAGCACAGTTATAGATGAGGAAAGAGAGTCTCAGAGAGTATAAGTTCTTATGCAAGCTTATAGAATTAGGACTTGAACCCTAATTTGACTCTGGCACCTGTGTTGTGCTCAAAGCACTGCATCCACCCCCAGTGATGAAGACATTTTCAATGTAAGCAAAAGTCCTGGAGATTTCCCCACATCATATACATGGGGACATAGGAACTAACATTTGTCATATATTTATATTTTCCTTTCCAAAGCAGATCAACCCCAAGTTACCTTCCCTTAGCTCTCGTTTTCTGCCTCTCTTTGCAAATATCACTTCATTAAAAATTGTGAACATTCTCTTTGCCTTCCCTTATGGGTTTCCTGTTTGAGCACCACATCCAGGGTACCCTGGGAACTGAGCCATCTCCTTTTCTTTTTCTTTTTGAGTCAGGGTCTCACTCTGTCGCCTAGACTGGAATGCAGTGGTGTGACCATAGCTCACTGCAGCTTCAATCTCTTGGCCTAAAACAATCCTCCCACCTCAGCCTCCTAAGTAGCTGGGACTACAGGAACACACCACCATGCCTGGCTAATTTTTTTATTTTTATTTTTTGTAGCTGCAAGGTCTCACGGTGTTGCCCAGACTGGTCTCAAACTCCTGGACTCAAGCAGTCCTCCCACCTCAGCCTCCCAAAGTGCTAGGATGACAGGTGTGAGCCACAATGCCTAGCCTATACCTCCTTTTCTTTTGTGGCATTCTAGTAGCCCTTTGGTTCATGAGATCATTTAGTTGTTCAGCAAATATGGATGATTGAATGGATATAATAGGTGCAGGGCCTTTGGAATCAGACAAACCTGGATTTGACTCCCAGGTTCGCAAGATGGATGATCTTGGGCAAGTTATTTAATTTCTCTGGATTTTAGTTTCCTTGCCAGCAAACTCAAGATAATAGTAATGCCTACTTTTAAGTAGTTATTGTGAAGATTATAAGGAATTAACAATAACGATAATAATAAGTAATAATGATACATGTTGTTTATTAGAGCCTGCTATATGCCAGACACTAACTCTATGATTTAACCTTCTCCTGCTACCCTTTACTCTTATTATTTCTTTAGGAGTGAAATTCACTAATCATTAAGCTTTTTAACTAACTGAATCAATTCTGTTTCTTAAGCAGATGGGAGATCCTGTGGCTTTTTACCACTATCCACAGCTCTTTTTTTCTTTTTCTTTTCTTTTTTGAGACGGAGTCTTGCTCTGTCACCCAGGCTGGAGTGCAGTGGCATGATCTCGGCTCACTGCAGTCTCCGCCTCCCTAGTTCAAGCCATTCTCCTGCCTCAGCCTCCCGAGTAGCTGAGGTTATAGGCGCCCGCCACCACGCCCAGCTAATTTTTGTATTTTTAGTAGAGATGGGGTTTCACCATCTTGGCCAGGCTGGTCTCAAACTCCTGACCTAGTGATCTACCTGCCTTGGCCTCCCAAAGTGCTGGGATTACAGGCATGAGCCACCGTGCCTGGCCTATCCACAGCTGGTTTCCCCTCTTTGCCCCCTTTTCTGGCATTCTCTTCTGATTCACTCTCAACTCTGATTTCCAAGCTACCCAGCTCCTTCCCCTAGTGTGAATCTGTATTTGCACTGGATTTATTTTTAAATGGGAAATGAAAGCCACTGTGTGCTGGAAAATATATATTTCAGACACCAGGAAGCTGGCGGGGAAATATTTTTTGGATGTCTTTCTAGATCTCTTAAAAATCCTGTGAGCCATCACCAGGTTGATCTTGTAGTAAGGTGGCCTTGGCCTTAGTGTATTTCTTTTTGACTCGATATTGGGCAGCAGGAGGTTTGAGGATTGTGATACTAACAACATTAACAACAACAAACTTTCGTTGATTGATTGCCATGTGCTGGAAATGTGCTAATAAATTACATTTATTTTCTCTTTGAATCCTCAAACCAACTCTTTGAGACAAGTGTGTTGTATTACAGCTGTAGAAACTGAGGTCCTAAGAGGTCAGTAGATTTGCTGAAGGTCACAGAGCTGAGATCCAAATCTAAGCATCACAGCAAGAAGTATCCTTAACCATCATCTTTGCTGTTGGTTGGCATTAGTCTGGCTGTGCTAAGAAAGTTTCCTTTGACTTGCAGATGGATCAAGGCTTTTCTTGAGAGAGGCTTTTCTTGCCTGGTTCTCCTTGATTCTTTTACTCTAGGAGACTCAGTTCTTCTCAAATCCCTGTTCTGTGGGACTTTGGGCAAAACATTCAACGTCATCTTTACCTCTTAGAGTCACTGCGAGGGTTGGACTATGGTGTGTTAGGTGTTTTTTTTTTTTTTTGATGAAGTCTCACTCTGTCGCCCAGGCTGGAGTGCAATAGCATGATCTTGGCTCACTGCAACCTCCGCCTCCTGGGTTCAACCGATTCTTCTGTCTCAGCCTCCTGAGTAGCTGGGATTACAGGCACGCACCACCACGCCTGACTAATTTTTGTATTTTTAGTAGAGACGAGGTTTCACTATGTTGGCCAGGCTGGTCTTGAACTCCTGACCTCAAGTGATCGGCCTGCCTTGGCCTCCCGAAGTGCTGGGATTACAGGCGTGAGCCACCGTGCCCAGCCGTGTTACGAGTTGAACAGATTTCTTGGCTTCAGCAGGGGCTCAGTATGGGCCTATCATCATTTTCATTTATCTCCTTTTATGCCTCATGCTCTATCTGTCCCCTTCATCTCTGCCTGTAGCAGCCACAGACCCTCTCTTTCCTTGGTGCATGTCCCTCCTTCCCACTTTCCTAATTTCAGCCTGACTTAGTTCTCTACCTGTCAGCTTGGACTTAAGGAAAGGAAGTTCTCTTTTCTTGGGGGGTCACTGGGGCCATGGGCGTCTTTCCACTCCATTTCTTTTCCAAAGCTGGCTCTGGAACGAATCTGTAAATCCCAGGGCATTGCATGAGTTTTCTTTTCTTTCTTTCCTTCTTTCTTTCTCTCTCTTTCTTTCCTTCTTGCTTTCTTTCTTGCTTTCTTGCTTTCTGTCACTGAAAGCAAATATTGTAGACAGATATGCTTGTAGGATAGAAATAAAATGCCCCATTCTTTGAAACATATTTTGTTTTTTATTTTAGATTCATGGAGTATGTGTGCAAGTTTGTCACATGGGTATATTGCGTGATGCTGAGGTTTAGGCATTGAACTTGTTACCCAAATAGTGAGCATAGTACCCAGTAGGTAGTTTTTAAACCATTACCCCCTTCTCTCCCTCCTTTCTGAGTTCCCAGTGTCTGTTGTTTCCATATTTGTGTCTGTGTATACCCCTTGTTTAGCTTCCACTATAGGTGAGAACATGTGGTATTTGGTTTTCTGTTTTTCTGTGATAATTCACTTAGGATAATGGTCTTTAGCTGCATCCATGTTGCTGCAAAGGACATGATTTCATTTTTTTTATGGCTGTGTAGTATTCCATGGTGTATATGCACCACATTTTCCTTATCCAATCCATTGTTGATGGGCACCTAGGTGGATTCCATGTTTTTGCTGTTATGGACAGTGATGCAATAAACATGAGAGTGAAGGTGTCTTTTTGGTGGAATGATGTGCTTTCCTTTGGGTATATACCCAGTAATGGGAATGCTGGATTGAATGGCAATTCTATTTTTAGTTCTTTGAGAAGTCTCTAAACTACTTCCCAGAGGGGCTGAACTAATTTACAATTTCACCAACAGTGTAAGAGCATCCTTTTTTCTCCGTAATCTCACCAAGGCACTGCATAAGCTATCTGAGTGGCCAGCAGGCAGTATGCTTGAAGGATTCTCCAGCTGGGGGTGCTGGGCCCAAAGGCTGGCAGCTGTATGGTCCTGGCCTTTTTCTCTCCAGCAGGGTCCCCATGATCTTCCCAGGTCTAGTTTTTTCTTGAGCACACCTGCATCTGACAGTTAATTGCAAGAATCTGACTTGCTGAACTCTCATTTCTCCCTCCTCCTTTAGCGCATCAAGTCCCCTTCTTTGTTTTCCCAGCTTGGTTCTTGCAAGGACTACCTAGAGGAGGACTTCAGGCAATCCCTTTCTCCCTGGTGGGCTGCTGTGTTCTCACCAATAAATCAATGCTCTCTCTAGTTTCAGGCTGCCTCTTAGGACAGATGCTGATACCAAGTGACTTTTGAGGTTGTTGAGTTGAGACACTTGGACCAAACAGTGGAAGGCACAGCTTGGCTCAGCTAAAGGAAGCTCCGTGAAAGCTCTCTGAGTGGGCCTATTGGCTCCATGAGTTGGCAGGCTGGCCCTCCTCTAGGAGATGGTGGGTCCTCATGGGCTGTAGCAGGGCCAGGCCACAGGAGCAGACTGCTGGAGGAGAACATTTAGGGCCATCTTCCTTGCTGCCTTTCTGTGATCTCTTCACCCAGGAAGCTGAATGCTGTTGGCAAGCAAAAGGGTGCTTGGTAACCATTTCTTTTTTAAGTGTGTGCTGGTGCCAGGGAGGGAGACATCCTCAAAACCCATTGTGTCTGACTCAGGCACCACTGGTTTGGCCATAACCACTAGTTTATCCTCCATCCCTCTGCCACCCTCGTCATGTCTGCTTTTTCTCGACCACAACCTGTCTGGACCTTCCCTGGGTTGGCCAGGGCTTGATAATCTTTTTCTGTAAGGAGTTATCCCTTCCTCATCTGCCAGGATGGGGCTACTGTGTGGGGACTGGGTAACAGGCTTGAAGTTGCAAGAGGGCTGGAAGGGTCTCACTAGCAAGCACACATTATGTCTTATATAGGTCCCTGGCCTTGTGCTTCAGACCCTATCACAGCTTTTCCACAGCTGGGGCTGTTGAGAATGTAAGTGGTGACATAGCTGGATGGCTAAGATGGGGGGAGTATGAGACCTGCAAGCGTGTGAGTCTCCTTTTGCTAGCAGAGTGTGAATGAAATGTATTTATTTTCCCAATAAATTCGACATGACTGATCATTCATCCACCCACTTACCCACCCATCTACTCACTAACCCACCCACTCAGTCATCTACACAGCTGTTCACTCATCTATCCATCCATCCATCCATCCATCCATCCATCCATCCATCCATCCATCCATCCACATTCAACGTAGTGTAATGATTAAGAGCATAGAGTTTGGAGTTATCCTGCTTAGGTTTGAATCCCAGCTCTGCCACTCACCAAGCATGTGATCTTGGTTCAGTTTTAAAACCTCTCCTTGTCTCAGTCTCCTCAGCTATAAAATGAGATTGATGTTGAAATTAATAACAGAGCCTACCTTACGGCATTATAAAGGTTATGTGAGTCAGTATGTGTAAGGTGCTTTCAGTAGTGCCTGGGTCATAGCAGTGCTATCTAAGTGTTAGCTATTAGCATTATGGCATCTACTCACCTGTTTATCATCTATAATAGTCATTAAAGGTCTTCAGTAAATATTTCTGGTCTTTGGACTTGCAGGCCAATGGTAGGATTGCACTGCTTGCCTCCCTTGTGGGTAGGTGGGGCTGTATGAGTAGCTCTGACCAGTGAGTTGTGATCCAAAGTGATGTATGTTCACTTTTATGCTGGGACATGTAATTGCTGGTTCTAGATTATCCAGAAAAAATCTTTGAGTTATGGCTGCTCTATCAACTTGCTCCTGGAGACATAGAACTTCTTCCTTAGCTGATCAGGCATGAGGCTGTAGTATGTGAGAAAAACAAACTTTTACCTATTTTGAGGGTTATTACTGCAGGATAACCCAGTTCTATCTCTGTCTCTCTCATCTATCATCTATCTATTTTACAATAATACCAGTCTCATTTTATTTCCCTTCCCTTTTCTTTTTGGCACCTATTACTAGCTGGCATTTTCTTATATTTTTTGGGGTTTCCTCCCAAAATTTATTTGTTATTAATTATAAGAATATGTTTTCCATGAGAAAAAGGACTTATTCACTTATCTAATTCCAATAGTTAGAATGGTACTTTACACATAGTAGACACTCAGCACATATTTTTAAAACAATAAATCAGTTAATGAATGGATCTACTTGACTTTTAGGAGGTCCTATTGAACACCGCATTCCACAGCTCCTTGAAAATCCTTACTGAGGCAGCTAATATTTAAGAAGGAACACCCTGACCTTTCACTGTCCAGTTTTATTGCCTGAATCAAGAAAAATATCCCTGAGATAGACCTCACTGCCTCTCTGCAAACCTCTTAATACCCTTAGTCAATTGTAAGAAGCTGCTTGGAACCCTGTAAGATGGTCTTTGGCCAGATCAAGTCTTGCTCCTCTTCCTCTGAATCTTGTAGGGGCCTTTAATCTTTCTGTAACTGTGATTCCCCAGAACAGGATGCCTTTGTTAGCCTAGCATCTTTTCTGTTACTTCTACGAAACAAGGAGAGACGCTCCCTGGGACCCTTAACTATTTCTGGAAGCAAAATGACCCTTGCCCCACTGAAGACTTAGGAGCCTGGTCACTTCCAACCGGGCTTTTCATCTTTGTGACTCTCAGTCATGGGCAAGAGGCTAGCTAGCTCCAATCCTAATGCCCGTGCCATCACCTGCTTCATTTCTGGTTTCTTCCTTGCTTTTGTGATACCCTCATTGACTCTTTCCACTGTACCCTGTGGACTTGCCTCTATGGGACACTTCCTCCCCATCCTGCCTGAAGAGGAAAGAGCCTGCCTTTCTTCTGGGAACATCATCCCATTCAGAAACAACAACCTTTCTGGAGTCAGGAGTTTGCTTTCCTCTTGTTCTTTATTGCTGCTTCCTGGAGATTGCATTCTTGTTTAAAAGCTCACCTGTAAGACTCTGATCAAATGTCCATTCTTCCCTCTCACTTCATCCCTGAAGATGAATGGGACATTTATCTTTATATATGTATGTATGCCTAGGGGAAAAAACTGAAGGAACATTATGTATAGATGTAATGCGTGTGTGTGTGTGTATATATATATATATATAATGTGTGTGTATATATATATATAATTTTTTTTGAGACAGGGTCTTGCTAGACTGGAGTGCAGTGGAGTGATCATGGCTCACTGCAGCCTCGACCTCCTGGGCTTAAGTGAGCCTCCCAACTCAGCCTCCCTAGTAGCTAGGACTACAGGCATGTGCCACCATACTCAGCTAATTTTAAAATTTGTATTTATTATTATTTTTGGTAGAGATGGGGTCTCACTATGCTGCCTGCGCTGTTCTCGAACTCCTGGGCTCAAGCAATCCTCCTGTCTCAGCCTCCCAAAGTGCTGGAAATACAGGCATGAGACACTGCATCCAGTCTATGATATTCTTATGTTTTTACAATGTGCTTATTATTGAGTAGGGAAATTATGAGTGATGTGTGTGTATGTATGTGTGTGTATACAGATGTATGCATCTGTGTTCAATTTTTCCTGTTGAGAGTGAGTAAACAAATATTTTTGAAAATAATAAAATACATAAATGAGGGGCAGGGGCTCTCTTGGACACTTCCAAAAGTACTTTGCTAAATTTTCTATGTTAGGCCTATCTGCAAGAAGCATAAGGGTTTGTCAGGAGCTATTATGATTATTTATTCTACAAATCCCAGTTCAACAAAGAAGGGTGAGGCTTGAGTGTTCAATTAGAGAAGCTGGCCAGTTGTGGTATCATGATATCAGCTCTACATCCAATGCTCAGTTTTCAAGGGGTCATGTTGCTCTGAAAGGCCTGGTGAGGTTGATGAGTGTCTTAATGAAGCCACTTGTGAAAGATAATGTGACGTGTTTGTCCATCACATTGACCCAGGAAAGGAGCTTTCACAAAAGACAGCACAGAAATTTTGCAGGCTCGGACCAGAAGGGAATTTGTCAGTGTTTAGCTTGGCTGACATCCCACACCCTACCTTCTTGTGCAGTTAGAATCCCTTCTAGTGTAATGTGTGAAAAACCATAGGCCCCCTGCCCACGCCCTCCTAGAGCTGTATCACCAACAGCTTTCAAGTGTGTGCAAATTGGGAGACGGCTGGATCCCACATCTCTGGGTGACATTTGCTGAAACAAATGCCTGTTAATAAGTGGCACGATTCCCTTGGTCTCAGTGATAAAGATGTACCTGTTACTGGGAGCCCTTGAGAGAAATCTTTGGTGAAGGCCTTCACACTCATTTTAATTGGTGATAGACAGATGTGTTGAGAAAACTTACATTTTTTTCTCCATCTGTCTCAATTAGAATGTTATGAAATAGCACCCCCTTTGCTCTTCTGTGCTTTATGCCCTAGACTTTAAAGACTGACAACGAGTGGTTAAAAAATCTCCATTGCTTCAGGATGCAGTATCAGCTGATTTGGTGGATTAAATCGTTTTAAGGTCCTGAGCTTTAATTCTTACTTCAGTGATTCTCAAACCTTGTTTTGCAAAACCCCAGAGCTTTAATCTTAAGGGATGAGCCTGCTATTTCCAAGACAACAAAATTATTTCTACTTCATATTAATACAAAACATTAAAATATACATTGTCTTTGTAATATAGTTTATTAATTCAAAGCACTTGCATTCCCATTTATCTGGTCTTCATACAAAACCATGTATGAGTGAGTAGGCAGATGGTCTTATTTATTACTTCGTTCAATATATAGATTTTTGAGTGCCTACCGGTATACAGCACTGAACGAAAGAGAAAAATACTAGCTTGGATGGGAGCTCAACACAGTCTGAGGGGATATATTGGACCCATTTTGCAGAGGAAGAAACTTTGGTTCAGGAAGGGAAAGTGAATTCTGAAGTTTGACGTAAAGTTAGCTTCAGAACTAGAATATCTGCCTTCTGATCTCAGCCTATCACCTATCTCAGGTTCTGTCTCCACGATACCATGTGATTGGAACCAGCTCATTAACCTGGGGATGGATCAATCAGCATCTTTTTTTTTTTAACAGGATTGGAAATCTGCATTCCTTGATCACTCAGTCTATAGGGTGAACTTACAGTGGCCCTCATGCTTAATCCTGAAATACAGGGATGGTCTGATGGAGTGTGCTGGAGACCCTGCTGAGATCTTTGGACAACTCCTCTCCAGTCCACTACCTGAATCCTTTCTCTTCTCCTCAAAAAAATCTGAGACTATCCAAATGAAGAGTAAATAAAGGGAGAAGTAAGAAGGAAACATGAGACAGAGAGGCAGCAGGAGCAGAATGAAACTTGGGGAGCAGAGGGAGAAGCCAAGAAAACTTACCGGACTTGGAGCCAATAAATTGGCCATGGCATGAAGGTTTCTGCCAGCAATATGGCAGCCCATTCCAGCTCTTTCCATTTTCTTTTCCCAGCTGTGCTGCCAAGCACCATGCTTAGGCTGGTTTAACAGAGATTATGCTAGGAGGATTTTCTAACATTCATGTCCTGATTACCCCTTATCTGATTCCTTAGCAGTAGCCTTCAGTGGCCTCAGAGAATTCCAGGTTTAGCTGTCTGAACAGTTCAATGACTGTTTATAAGTTCTGACTTACGATCAAGGCAGGAAATGTGAAAAGCATTTTTAAAAAGGAAAAAACCATCCGGCGTTGTTAACATTTTTATGTTATTCCAGTATTTCCCCATGCATATAAATATGTGTACTTCTTTTATTTTTCACAAGAGTACTCTCACACCATAATATTGTTTTATAGCCCTCTTTTCCACTGTGCTCTAGTGTAAACATTTTACTGTATCAAATCTTTTTCCACAAGAGGATTTTTAATTACTGCATAGATTTCTATTGAACGGATGTACTAAAGTTTACCTAAACAGCTCTTATTATTCAACATGATTCAACCATTGTTACAAATAATATAGTTGTATATTTATCTTTACGGAAAGCTATTTCTGAATACTCCTAAGGATAAGTTCATGTATTAGTTAGCTTTTGCTGTGTAACAAATCATCGCACAACTTAGTGGTGTCAAACAATGACTATTTACTTACCTCTGCAGGTCTGCATCTTGGGCCAGGTAGTTCTGCTGGACTAGGCTGGAATCAGTGGACATAGGCTCAGGTTACTTATGCATTTGCAATCAGCTGGGGGACTGCATGGGATGATGGTGGTATGTCATCTTCCAGCAGGCCAGGTTGTTTCCATAGCAGTTAGAGTTGCAAGAGCAGCAAGGAGGCAAACCCTGATGCACAAACTTTTTTTCAAGTTTTGGTTGCATCACATTTGCTTCTGTCCCATAGGCCAAAGCATGTGACATGGCCAAGCCTGGAGACAGTTTGAGAAGACATTACCAAAGGCATGGCTACAAAAGGCATGAAAGTCTCGGGACCATTGTTGTAATCAACTCATCACAGTCCCTAAAATGGGAGTTTCTGGGTCAAAAAGTGTGGCCATTTAAAGGTTTTCATTGTCACATTGCTCTCCAGAGAAATTGTAACTAATTTACACACCACCTTGAGTACATGCATTTCCAAATTCACTTGATCACTGGATATAATCATTGGTTTAATTTCCCCCCAGAAAATAATATTGTTGCTTTTGAAGAGTACATGCTTTGTGAGGGAAGCTGTCTTGAATGTCCAGCTTCCAGGTGCAATCACCTGCATGTGTGCACAGGTGACACCATGTAGAACCGAAGAACCACCTGGCTGAGTCTAGCCAACCCAGAGAATTGTGAGGGAAAAGAATATTTTTTTAAGGCAGAAGAAAAATGCATGTTCATCGTAAAAACCTGAAGCAATGTGGTATCTTTATCATCAATATCTTCCCCAGTACTTGATTCATTCTGACATTATGTTGTTGGGTTACATTTATTTCTATTACATTTAGGACTTTTGAGTCTATATTCATTAGTGAAATTTGTCTGCCATTTACTCTTTTTTTTTGGTCTGCTGTCTTTGACAAGTTTTTGCTATTTTCATCAAAACATCTGGGAAGTCTTCCATCTTTTCTTGTTTTTTAATGCTTAGGAAGAGCATAAATGGCAAAGGATTTAGAATATTTTTTAGAAGTTTGAGTGGATTTACCATACCCCCAAAGAAAAACAATTTCTGGGCCTGGTGCCTTTTCCAAGATTAGTTATTTGATAATTTTTTCTGGTGTATTTCATGATCATTTTTGGTATACTTTCAAATGTGTTATGTTTTCTTAAGAATAATCATTTAATTGAGTCTCTAATTTATTAGCATAAAACTATATATATTGTCCTGTAATGATGTGAAAAACTGCCTTGCCATCTGCAATTCTCTTTTCTCATTCTTACTGAGTTCCTATTTTTAGTTTTTGAAAATTTTCTTATGAACTTTGCCAGAGTGTCACTGTTTTATTTTTCCCCTCAAACAACCACCTCTTAAATTTATTCTTCAGTTCAACTTTTTTCTGTTTCCAGATGCATTAATTTCTGCTTTTTAATTATTTCCTCAGTTTTATCACTCTTCCTAGTTTCTTAAGCTAAATGTCCCTATGTACTTTCAATTATATCTACTGATTTGTCAAAAATTGGATAGTATGCTCGTCTCCTACTATGATAGTGATTTTTCAACACCTTTGTATTTTTTTAAACAAATTTTGTTTTGTATATTTCTAATGTACTTTTATGTTATAGGAGTTAGAGTTTCATGATTCTCCAGTCTTATTGTGAAGTTACTCAGATCTGAGTTCAAATTCTCCTGTGCTGCCTACCAAATGATGAACCAGTTTTAGATTCTCCTAAAAGCTTGGTGATAATAATGCCAGTGTTGCTTATTTTTAATACTTAAATTAAATGATATAATTGATGTTAAGTGCTCATCATAGTGCCAGGCACATGGAACACACACTGCTATTGGTTATATTGTTATTATTGATGTACTCTTTATGAATACAAAATATCCGTCTTTGTCCTGTGTAATATTTTTATGCTTTACATTTTATTTGTCTGATAATTAATATTTCTGCTCATGGCAGCTTTTCCCACCTTTTCATTTTCATTTTGGATCATTTTATTTTCAGCAAGTCTCATGGGAACCATGTATATTTGAATTCTATTTTTTCTTTAAATTATGAATCTTTGTCCTTTAATGGGATAATTCAATCCATTCACATTTTTTTTTTGCAAGACACAGCATTTGGCAAGTGTTTACTTCTTTCTTCTCCCAATCCACTTTCCTGCCTTTGAAGATTTTAGAACCAGAATTTATGAAAAAAAATAAATATATTTGATTTCCCATGAATTGCTATTGACACATGCATTATTTCATGCAATTCAAGACTTTTTTAAAGATGTGACTCTCAAACTTACTTCATTATTCACTTTTTATGTTTTTTGGACCCATTTCCCTCTTATTGAATTAATTGATTGATTCATTAATTCAATCAACAAATATTTATTGAAAACATACTATATGCAGACACTGTGCTAGGGTCTGAGAGAAACGTATTTGATGTAAACCTGGTCTGTGTCTTCATTGAATCTACATTTAGAGGATGAGAGACACAAAAATAGATGACAAATTAAAGCAGATATAAAGGAAACCAATAAGGGTCTCAAGGAGATATTAGTGAACGTGCATGTGAGTATCTATTTAGCAAGTTTAATGAGGGGATGCTTTTTGTGAAGGTGACATTTATGCTGGCAGCTTAAGAAGTGGCATTAGCTGTGTGAAGAGAGGAAGGAAGAAAGGCATTCCAGGCAGAAGGACTAGCATATGCAAAGGGCTTGAGAGGGGAAAGAGCCTTATCCTAATGTTTTCATATAAATTATTTTTAAATACTCAACAATTAGCTTTTGAATTAAAGGAATACACACAAGTGAAGTTAATCTCTTATAGGCAAAACCAAATGAAGGATTGGAAAATGCCTCCGAAGAGTCAGCTGGAAGGCTCTTCATCCATCCATCCAACCATCCATCCATCCATCCATCCATCCATCCATCCATCCACTCATCCATCCATCCACCCACCCATCTACCCACCCATCCATCCATCCATTCACCCACCCGCTCATCCATCTATCCATTCATCCATCCATCCAATAAACAGTCATTGAGTGCCTACTGTGTGCCAGACCCTGTGCCAGGTGTTGATCACAAATAATACAAGCACCTCCTGGAGAGTAGAGCCTAGTTGTGTACATGGGATGGAGGGCCCATGATAATACAGCTGGTACTTCTCATGGAGTGGGATGGGCCAGGGGCATGGGGAAGGCACACGTGCTGTGCTCTGTAGAGCTCTGAGCAGGGAGGGAGGCAGTGGGAAAGAGCTGAGAACAACTCCTGCCAGATGGCTTTATTCTTTCCCCTGAAGGAAGTGGGGACTTCGTGCTGTGACATGATACACAAGAACAGTGTTTCCTGTGGGTTTGCAAGGGCATTTTGAATATAAACACTACAGCTCGCTGATGTGTGAAAGAATTATTTTTTTTGCTTTTTCAGACTTTGTGAAGGGATAATCAGATCAATTTTATAAGTCTGGAAAACAGGTATTTGGGGTGAATTTTAATGCACACATTATAGTGGCTGGAACCCTAACCAAAGGCAGCTGTCACCTGTTGGTGGGTTCTCTTAGGCACGTTGTTTGTTCATCTAGCTGTCACCTGGCAGCTTATGCCCTCCAGTTCCTGGAACTGACCAGTTATCTGCAACTGACTAAGTTCTGGTACTGGATCCTGTGTGATTTGACTCTAACCTCCAAGAACCTTACTGTCTTTAGCTGTGAAATGCGGAGAAGACTGGACTACTTGATCTCTCAACACTCTATATATCTTTAAAGTTAAATCATTTGTTCAGTCATTTGCCCTTTCTTCTGCCATTTCTCTTTCCCTCTCTCCCATCCATCCATCCACCCATCCACCCACCCATCCATATATCTATTTAATATTTATGTTATTTATTTATTTATTTATTTTGAGATGGAGTCTTGCTCTGTTGTCCAGGCTGGAGTGCAATGGCATGATCTCGGCTCACTGCAACCTCCGCCTCCCAGGCTCAAGCGATTCTTCCGCCTCAGCTTCCTGAGTAGCTGGGATTACAGGCACATGCACCACCATGCCCGGCTATTTTTTTTTTTTTTTTTGAGACAGAGTCTTGCTCTGTCGCCCAGGCCAGAGTGCAGTGGTGCGATCTCGGTTCACTGCAAGCTCCGCCTCCCAGGTTCACGCCATTCTCCTGCCTCAGCCTCCCGAGTAGCTGGAACTACAGGCGCCCACCACCACGCCTCGCTAATTTTTTGTATTTTTAGTAGAGACAGGGTTTCACCTTGTTAGCCAGGATGGTCTTGATCTCCTGACCTCCAGTGATCCGCCCATCTCGGCCTCCCAAAGTGCTGGATTACAGGCGTGAGCCACCGCACTGGACCCTGTCTAATATTTAATTGAGTGCCTGTTGTGTGCTAAGCACTGTGCTGGGTTCTCATCCAGTGGCCAGTAAATTAGACAATCCTCCCATCATAGAGCTTGCCATCTAGTAGGGAGACAGACAAGCAAATAATTACACAGGTAATAATACAATTACAGTTATGATAAGTATTACAAATGAGAAGAATGGGGTAGGTGAGCATGTATATTAAGGCTATCGGTCTCATTTTGAGGGCCAGAGAACTCTTTCTTGACAAAATGAAGTTTAAACAAAAACTAGGTGAAGATTGGCAGAAAAGCATCCCAGGCAGAGGGCACAGCCAGTGTGAAGGCCTTAGGATAGGAAGGGGCATGGCCACATCAAGGGAGGTAAAAATACATAACAAAATAATAATATGAGTAACAATGGCAACTACTACTGAAGGAGGACCGCCTATTTGCCAGGGACCATGCGATCCTTAACTGTGTGGTTTTGACCAAATCATCTAACCTCCTTGCACCTTGGTCTATGCATCTATAAAATGGGGTGATAGTGATCGTGTATACTTCATCAGGTTCTTCTGAGGCGCCAATGAAGTAACGTCTGGGAAATCCTTAGGTCTATGCCTGGACCATAGGAAGTGTTTAAGAGACAGCCGTTGTGACTGTTATTTTTATGAATCGTATTGGGTGAGAAAAAGTTCGTGTTGCATCTCAGGGCTTGCCTTGGACCCTGTTGATGATTTCTATGTTGAGGTCACTCTTGGAGTTTCTGCAGAAGTAGAACTCTTGGAAGTCTGCTATTCAGCAGATGTGTGAAACAAGTGCTTCTCCCTCCACTCCCACAGAAAGAGGGGCAGAGATGCCAGCCACAGCTTGGCTTTCAGGCAGCAGGCACGCTGGGATCAGTGATTGGCATTTGCAACATTGGTTGGCATCACAGAGAGCATGGAAGGTCAAGGTAATAATTATCAAGGACAGTTTAAGGGAAACAGTACATTCCATTCCTTATCCATTGTAAGACCAGTACATTCCCTGTTCTTGGGAAGACATCTCCCCCAGATCTCTCTGCTGAGGATCAGGGCCATTTCTCTGTTAAAAATGTCAAACAGCAACTTACCAGAGGAAACAGAATGGTGGAAATGCCATCTCAGCATTCAAGAAGCCCCAGTACCAAACTTTGCATGTATATACGTTTGAAACAAGCTTTGTAAATTACTTTTGTTCATTTGTAATTACTTATCCATAAGAACTCTCTCTCTCTCTCTCTCTGTGTGTGTGTGTGTGTGTGTGTGTGTGGTTTGTTGTCACCTGGGCTGGAGTGCAGTGATGCGACCATGGCTCACTATATTCAAAATCCT
Organism: Pan paniscus; assembly: GCF_029289425.2. Taxonomy (NCBI): domain Eukaryota; kingdom Metazoa; phylum Chordata; class Mammalia; order Primates; family Hominidae; genus Pan; species Pan paniscus. Next base: position 25,316,971 of record NC_073267.2, read on the forward strand.
GGGCTCATGCGATCCTCCCACCTCAGCCTTCTGAGGAGCTGGGACCGTAAGCATGTGCCACCAGGCCCAGCAAATAAAATTTATTTATTTATTTATTTATTTATTTATTTATTTATTTATTGTAGAGATAGGGCCTTGCTATGTTGCTCAGGCTGGTCTCGAACTCCTGGCCTCAAGTGATCCTCCTGTCTCAGCCTCCCAAAGTGCAGGGATTACAGTTAGGTATGGAGAGAGAAGGAAATAAGGAAGACACAGTTATTACTCCTTAGGACCCATAATTTAACTCAAGTGATTTTGCCCCCAGGTGGTATTTGGCAATGTCTGGAGACATTTTGTTTGTCACAACTTGGGGTGGTGGGGGTTGCTACTGGAATCTAGTGGGTAGAGGCCAGGGATGCTACTGAACAAAATATACAAGACAGCCTCACAACAAAGAATTGACCAGTCCACAGTGTCCACAGTGCCATGGTTGAGAAACCTTGATCTAACTGCTTATAACATACCACTTCCATAAAGCCGAGAGATATCAATTCTTATGCAGTTATCACTGTGTACAGGAAATTGTGTGTTTGTACATGTGTGTGCATGAATGTGTAGATATAAAGGGATAAAACCTTTATCTTCCTTTCCTAGGTATTTTTACCTCTGTATTATCAATTGAAATAATTTGTTTTTGAATATACTATGCAAAGTTTGAAATCCTACAGGTACAACAAGGTATACAGTGAATAAAGAATCTCCCCATTCCACTTCTGTCCTCAAGTCTTCAGTTCTCTGGAGGAGTACTACTGTCACTAGACTCCTATATATTAGTAGAGAGATATTCCGCATATGAATCTTATACCCTTAGTAGCACCTCACACATATTTTTTTCCTTGTTGCCTTTTTTTTTCCTATGTGATGATGTATCTTAGAGATATTTTCATATCAGCGCATATAGAGCAGCCTCATTCATTTTAACAGCTGCACAGGTTTTTTTTTTTTTTTTTTTTTTTTGTGGCTGTCCCATACGGTCTTCTGTTGATGGGCATAGGTTATTTCTAGTCTTTTGCATAACAAACAGTGCTGGAGTGGATCTCCTTGTACCTAACTGTGGACACACATGTGCAAGTACGTCTGTAATCCAAAATCCTGCAAGAGGAATTTCTAGGTTAAGATGGCATGTGCATTTTAAATTTGGCTAGAGATTTCTGCAGTGATGTCTGATCCTGTGCACCGTGCATTCATCATGTGACCCATTTCTAGTCCTTCTTGACCGCCCCCTCTGCTATGGGGATGCTGAGCTGATAGGGTCACTTCTGTCTCTCCCCCACACTGGAACAGCTCTCTCTAATCTACAAGATTAATTTTTTTTCCTAATCAAAATGCAATTGCCAAGGATAGTTTGAAAAATATTAATTGTGTCTGTCATCCTGGGGCTCTGAGCATGTGAGGGTTTGGGATATAATCTTTGCAAATTGCCTATAGTTCATACAGCACAGCAAGAGCCTCTCTCTCTGCAGCCAGTCCTTTATGATCGATCGTACCCACCCCCTCTCCCAATGGGCTGTATCCTAAGGGTAAGTAGACAGCATGGGTTCTCTTGCTTAAAAAAAATCGTTAACTCAACAGGGGCGCCTGCTGCTTGATTGGGAGTATGTCGGCATTTAGAGCCTGCTGGCTGCAATCTCACTACGCAGACTGGAAGTTGTGGGGTGTTTTTATCGGCAGGAAACAGCTTTGAGAGCGGAAGGGGAGTGAGAGTAGATGGATAGATGAGGGAATTCGAAGAGGAGGAAGCCGTGGGAGAAGTGTCTTCTTTTAAAGACAGACAAGGCAGATTTCTCCGGCCCATCTCTCTGGAATGTCAAGTAGGAATGAAATGGGAAGTTGGGTTAATTCTACCAGGCCTGCCCAGCAACCAGCCTGTTCAGGTTCCCCAGGAGTTGCAGCCTGTTGTCTGAGACTGTGAGGTTCTCCTCCCTGAAGTGTCTTGTGGCTGGTGGCAGCATTTTCTCTGAGGTCCCAAAAATTCGAGTGGTCAAGAAGACACCCTGCAATGACCATTCCCCAACATTGGAGGCCATAAAAGTCAGTCTGGGTTTGCAAATACACACTGGAAGTCTCAGAGCTGGTGCAGACGTCTCAGAGCTGGTGCAGACAGACACTGTGGCTGAGTGTGTGTGCCTTGTTCGTTATGGTTTCACTGCTACTGGATTGGTACCTGGTACACAGTAGGCACTGAAAAAATATTCACTGAAAAAAAGAGAAAACTTGATGGCAGTTGTAGGTCTGGGTCTGTTGGAATTTTTACCCCCAGGAAGAGATTTGATTTTAACTCAAAGCCAGTTGATAAGCAGCCTCACCCAGCAGACAGAGGGCAGCTTGGGGGAAACTGGAGGGTATGTAGGGTGGGGTGGGGCTCTTATCTGTGTGGACAATGCCATATATTTTCTGAAACTTGGATTTTTCTCCTTATAAGGGAGAAGATCCAAGAAGACAATGAAAAAACATTTGCCCCTGCCTTTACAAAAAATAACCTTTTAATTTTTGGAATAATTTCAGATTTTTAGAAAAGTTGCAAAACATTTACAGAGAGTTCCACTGCATACCCCTCACCCAAAGTTTCCCCCTAATGCTAACATCTTATGCAACTGTGATGCCTTTGCCCCTACCATTTTGAGGTTAACAATTAAGTTAGTATAATACTTATTCTGTGCCGAGCTCTATTCTATATCATTTTCCTGCAGTTGTTTATTTGACCCTTTCAGCATCCTTTGAGGAATAAGCACTATTATAGCAGTCCCCATTTTACAGACGGGGAAGCTGAGGCTCAGCTAGACTCTAGCTAGTGTTCGAAACCTAAGTTGTCTGGCTCCAGTCTCTCACCCCTCACCATTATTATCTGCACAGTAATGATGGTAACTGTCATCTCTTGATGATAATGCATTCAGGAACTGAGCTCAAAGTTTTTCCCTCCCTTCCTTCCTTCCTTCCTTCCTTCCTTCCTTCCTTCCTTCCTTCCTTCCTTCCTTCCTTCCTTCCTCCCTTCCTTCCTCCCTTCCTTCCTTCCTTCCTTCCTTTTTTTGAGATAGGGTCTCACTCTGTCACCCAGTCTGGAGTGCAGTGTCACGATCGTAGTTCACTGTAACCTTGAACTACTGGGCTCAAGCCATCCTCCCACCTCAACTTCTTGAGTAGCTGAGACTACAGGCATAAGCCATCATGTCTACCTAATTTTTAGTTTTTTCTTTTCTTTTTTTTTTTTTCCTTTTTCTGTAGAGACAAAGTCTTGCTATGTTGCATGGCTGGTCTCAAACTCCTGGCCTCAGGAGCCCTCCTGCTTCAGCCTCCCCAAGTTCTGGGATTACAGGTGTGAGCTGCCACGCCCGGCCTACTTATGTTATTTCTAAACCCTCCCCTGACTCAGAGCTGTGGTAAAGAGCCCCGCTTTTGTTGTCCTGCTCAGGACAAAAATACATGGCCCCAAGCTTTTGTGAGTAGGATCCGGAAGGGAACTTAAGTGTGTGTGTGTGTGTGTGTGTGTGTGTGTAACCACGTGTGTGTGGGGGAGTGATAGAGATTCTCCTGGTTTCTGTCCTAGTTTTTTCTAAGTGTATGGAGACAGGTCTGCTCCGTACATCTGGGGATTGGTATTACCGCATCATTTCCCTCCTAACAGCAGCAAAGATTCTCAAAGCTTCATCAGAGCATGAACAATCAGAAATGCCTTAATTTTGTTAGTCACAATAAATAATACTTTGATTAATTAGCAAGCACATGCCTTGGGAATATGAGAAAGTAAATGATTTCTACCCTAGATCTTTCAGATAGCTGGGAGGGAAGAGAGTATTAAAATAAGCTTTTAACTCTGGGTTTTGGATGGAGAAGAGGAGAATGCCGGAGAGGGGAAAGCAGCAGTGGAATTGTTCTTGGAGATAGGAGAAACTGAAACTCTTTCCACCCAGGGTCTTTGCAGAAAGTGGTTCCCACTGCCTGGAATACTTTTTCTTCTCTTTACATGGTGAGCTCTCACTCTAGTCTCAACTTAAATGTCTCCCCCTTTGACAGGCCCTTGCTAACATCCTGTTTCAAGTTCCTTCTGGATATTGATTAGGATGGTAAGCTTCATGAGGTTAAGGATCTCTGTTTCATTCACTGCTCCATCCTCTGGTGTCTGCAACGACGCTGGGCACACCATAGGCCCTTATTAAATATGTGTTGACTAAATGAATATGTGGTCTATTTCAAGTCCTCGTTTGTGTCTGCCCTAGAACTTAGCACTGTTTGCCATTAGCTTGTCTATTTCCTTGTGAATAGCTAGATTCCCTCATGAGCTATAAGGACCACGATGGCAGGGGGTGTGTCTACCTTGTTCACCAAGGGTACCCAGGATGAACCTGGCCTGCAGCTAAGGGGGTGGGCTCTAGAGTCAGATTACTTGGGCTCAAATCCCAGATTTCCTACGTTCCAGCTGTGTGATTTCTGCTAATTGTCAAGCCACTCTGTGCCTCATTTTCCATATAGATGCAAGAGGGGTGATAATAGCATCTATCTCTTGGGGTTGTTGAAAGAATTAAATATGTCAGTATTGGCTAAAACACTTAGAGGAAGCTGGGCGTGGTGGCTCATGTCTGTAATCCCAGCACTTTGGGAGGCTGAGGCAGGTGGATTGCTTGAGGCCAGGAGTTCAAGACCAGCCTGGCCAACATGGCGAAACCCCATCTCTACTAAAAATACAAAAATTAGCCAGACATGGTTGTGGGTGCCTGTGATTTCAGCTACTCGGGAGGCTGAGGCAGAAGAATCGCTTGAACCCGGGAGGTGAAGGTTGCAGTGAGCTGAGATCGCACTACTGCACTCCAGCCTGGGTGACAGAGCGATTCTCCATCTCAAAAGAACAACAACAACAACAACAAAAAACCACAACACTTAGAAGAGTATCTGGTATATAGTAAGTGCTTCAGCGCTTTATACATGTCAGTTATTGGTAGTACTCAAAATATTTGGGATTTAAAAGTTGGGGGATTTTTACATAAAAGGCACTTTTCCTCTTTGAGTGGTAAAATCTCCCCTAAGAAAGAGGCAAGGACAGATGGAGATGATCTGAGAGGCCCAAGAGATCCTTAAAACCAGGCTTTTTAAGAAATCCGATGTTTTATTTCTCCGTATTGTCATGGAAAAGGCCAGCTTTTAGCATGCCTGGTGTTTCTGGTGTTTCTTCTCTTCACTGTTTTCTACATTTCTTTCTTTGCACTGGTCCTTTTTTTTTCTTTTAATAAAAAAAAAAATAGCACAGCTCGGAGTCTTGCTTGCTGACTTACTGCTAGAGTGTGGGATCCATTGCTTCCATTTAGAGAAGCAGCCGGCCCTGGAATGTGGCCGCAGGGCTGCCAGGCTGACTCTGTGAGCTGAGCTGGCCAGGAATGCACTTTGCAGCTTGCACTGAGTTGGGCCTTAGGTCTGTGGAATTTCTTCTCTCTTCTTACTCATTCGTGTCGTTAAATAAATAACAACACAAGCAGTGCATCCTCCTGGTTATAATGGCAAACAGTACAATGTGTTACAACACACAGTAGCTTGAAGAGGATATCTCTCTCCTATGGTAGATGCTTCATTCCCCAGAACTTCACTCCTCACCCCCAGAATAGGTTGCCCAGTTAACAGGATGCCTGGTTCAGTCTGCATTTTGAGTAAACAAGGAACACCTTTTTAGTATAAGTATGTCCCAAATATTGCATAGCACCAACTTATCCTAAAACACTATTTGTTGTTTATGTGCTATTCAGGTTTAACTGGGCATTCTGTAGTTTTATTTGCTAAATCTGACAACTCCAGAGAGTCTCCTACAACCAGTTTCCTGTATTTTCTTCCAGTAATTTTCCAAGCATGTGCAACCTATGGATATCTTGGCAGACTTACTCCTGGTAGAATTCCCATCACCTAGAACAGTGCTTAGGACATTGTAGGTGCTTAATAAATATGGGTTGAATGAGTGATTGACTCTGTACCCACCCCATTTTTCTTCACATAAGTGGAAATGTATTATAGTATTGTTTCATATGTAGCTTTTCCTTTTAATAATGTCTCATGGGGATTGATACATACAGCTGCCTCATACTCCTTTAAGGGTTTCCTAGCATTCCCTTTTATGATGCATAATGTATTTAACCAGTCCCCTGATGACCGACATTGGTGCTGTTGAGAGTCTTTAGCTATTATAAACAATAAGGTAATGAGCATTCCTATATATGTTTACCTCTGTGGGTTTGACGACGTGCAAGGATAGGTGTGGCATTGGAATCATGAGGACGGAGGATATGTGCTTTAAAATGTGGATTGATGTTGCTGAATTGCTTTCTGTAGAGGATCTGTTCACACTTCCCTCAGACAGCTTGTTCCCCATCTCCTTACCAACATAGAATATTATCAAACTTTTTCATTTTGCCAATCTGATCAGTGAAAAACTAGTATCTCGCTATCATCTTAATTTACATCTCTTTGCTTATGAGAACATTTTTATGTTTGAAAGCTCTATTTCTTTTTCTGTGAACTGCTTCTTCTTTTTTGCCTATTTTTTTCTACTTTCTTATTGATTTTTAACAGGTTTTTGTTTGTGAAAGAACATGTCTGTTAGCCTGGCATATGTTTTATATATAATGTAATTTATAAAATTGGTGTTTAACTTTGAAAAAGTGATTTATTATGGATTTTTTAAACTCTGTAGACATTAAAAAATTCCTCAGTAGTCAATTTATGAGTCTTTTCTTCCACATATTCTACATTTTGTGTCTTGCTTAGAAAGGCCTCTTACTCAATGAGATTATAGAGGAATTCTCCCATATTTTCTTTTACTACTTTAACTTCTTTTTTTTTGCATTTAAATCTTTAATCCATCTGGAATTTATTTTGGTTTTAGGAGGGAGGTGAGGATCTAGCTTTATTTTTTACCAGATGGCCAGCCAGTTGTCCCAATACCATTTATTGAATAATCCATCGCTTCCCACAGAATTGAAATGCTGCCTTTATCATATATTAAATTGTGGAGGAGGGATTTTATACTCATTTTCTGACAGCCTCCAGTGCCTGCTAGGCAGCAAGGATTTTAGGGGGTTTCAGCTGACTAGAGGCAAAGATCCCGACCTGAAGGATAACCGCAATTTATTAAACCAGAAATACTCTGTGTAGGAACAGTGGGTTTCCTGGGTGGGGACAGGGTTGGGGTGGGGGAAAGTGAGTGTCCCGTGCTGGGAGGAATTTAGTTACAGCAATATTTCTCAACCTTGGCATTATTGACATTGGGGGGTGGAATAGGTCTTTGTTGGGGGCTGTCCCATGTAGTGTAGGATGTTTAGCAGCATCCTTGGTCTCTACCCAGTATACACCAGTATTAACTTCACCCTGATTTGTGACAATCAAAAATATCTCCAAACATTGCCCTGGGTGGCAAAATCATCTTCAGTTGAGAATTACTGCTTTATCAAGCCTGGGTCGAGCAGACCTCCCATCCTTTTCTTTTAAATAGAGGCAGGGTCTTGCTCTGTTGCCCATGCAGTGCATGATGTGATCATAGCTCACTGCAGCCTCAAATTCCTGGCTCAAGCCATCCTCCTGCCTCAGCCTCTGGGGAAGCTAGGACTATACCACATGCCCAGCTAATTTTTTAGTTTTTGTAGAGACAGGGTCTTACTATGTTGCATAGGCTGGTCTCAAACTGCTGGCCACAAGCAATCCTCTTGCCTAGGCCTCCTGAAGCACTGGGATTATGGGCGTGAGCCACTGTGCCCAGCCTGAACAGACCCTTGATTAGATGCATGTGAGGCCCTTTCTTGTTCTGAGAGTCTGTCATCAGCAGTATCAATGGCTCCAGATGTCTGGGAGGCAGGAAGGGAGGTGTCTATCTATCTCAGAGACCAGAACACCCAGATTTCTGGTATGAGTGTGGGGTCTGTGGGGAAAGGGTGGAACCATACCGGTCGACTCCGGGAGGAACAGAGGTTCCCACCTAGCCCTACAGGTGAATCTTGCAAAACTCCCTAGGACCTGCCTGGGAGCCTAGCCATTCCCCCTGCTAACCACACCCCCAGACAACAAGGCCTGGCCATGGATCCAGGAACAATGACTCTGAGAACCGGAGGTGGCAGATGTTTTGTGATTTAACAGCATATCGGTTTATTGTCTTATTTTTCTCAGGAGTAAAAGAGTCCATGGGTGTATTGTTGCAGGCAGCAGGAAGCACACGTGTCTATTCGGAGATTTGGGGCAGCAGGTGGGGAGAGAAAGTCCATCTAGACGAGGGAGGTGTGGGAGTGAGATGGAAGAGGAAAGGGAAGTGGGTGGAATCCCTGGGAGCTGGGGGAAGGAGGAAAACACAGAGAGGAGCTGGCTGAGGTTTGAGCAAGGCCTCTGGAGATTGACTGGTGAGAGCTGGGGCGGCGGGGATTCTTTATGACAGTGCTGCAGAGGGAGAAAGGATTGTTGCTGAGTTGGGTGGAGGTAGGTAGGAGTGATTTGAAGAAGGAGGTCCCCTTGGGAAGTTGCATTAGTGGGCGAATGGGGGTTTTATAGGCCAGGCAGAGAATATGGGGAGGGCAACTCCAGCAGATGAACAGCTTTTGCAAGACACCTGTGTGGAGCATGTGGCACCACCTGAGCATCCTCCCCAGGTGCGGCTCTAACACAGGTGCAGGTTATGTTGGGAGATAGAGAGCCAGAACTCAGGAGTGCCTTGGGTGCCTTGCTGTAAGATTTGGGCTTTCCCTTTATTTCTTTTTTTTTTGAGACGGAGTCTCACTCTGTCGCCCCAGGCTGGAGTGCAGTGGCGCCATCTCGGCTCACTGCAAGCTCCGCCTCCCGGGTTCATGCCATTCTCCAGCCTCCCGAGTAGCTGGGACTACAGGTGCCCACCACCGTGCCCAGCTAATTTTTTTTTTTTTGTATTTTTAGTAGAGACGGGGTTTCACCGTGATCTCGATCTCCTGACCTCATGATCCAGCCACCTCAGCCTCCCAAAGTGCTGGGATTACAGGCGTGAGCCACCGCGCCCAGCCTGGGCTTTCCCTTTATTTCAAAACACTCCTCACCCACTCAATATAGAAAACCAAAAAATAGAGGTGAGCAAAAGGAAGAGAGTGAAGAACAGCGTGGTGTCACCCACCCAGTGGCCACCTCCATAAACGCTGTCCAGTTTCCTCTGCACGTCCTTAGCGTGCTCCCTGCACACCCACTGGGACACCAGCTTTGTGAAGGCAGGGGTTTGTTTTGTTTTGTTTACAGAGCTAGGCGAACAGTTGGCACTCAGTAACTGTGTAATGAATGGATCTGTACTGCAAACCTGATATCACTTGCTCTTTTCACTTCGAAGTTCATGATTCGCTTTCTTGTTAGTAGATACCTTTCTGGGACAGGATTTTAATGGGCACAAATTATTGGACTGGGTAAATAGGCCACATTTCACGGAACCAACACCCTCCTGCTTTTTATCAGTTTTCTTCCACATTCCTCTATCACAAGTGCTTTCATTTGTTTGGGCTGCTGTAACCATGGGTGGCTTAAGTGACGGAAATGTATTTTCTCACAGTTCTGGAGCTGGAGGTCTGAGGTTCTTGGCGAGACCCTCCTCTTGGCTTATAGATAACCTCTTTCTCCTTGTATTCTCACGTGGCAGAGAGCAGAGAGAGGAAATCAGCTCTGTCATATCCCTTTTTAAAAATTCACATACATTTAAGTTCAAGTGCAGTTTTATTACATAGGTATATTGCATGGTGGTGAAGTCTGAGCTTTTAGAGTAACCATCACCCAAATAATGTACATTGTATCTACTAAGTAATTTCTCATCCCTCACCCTCTTCCCACCCTCCCAAGTCACTATCATTCCACACTCTATGTCCGTGCACACACATTATAAGCTCCCACTTATAAGTGAGAACATGCGGTATTTGGCTTTCTGTTTCTGAGTTGTTTCAGTTAAAATATTGACCTCTAGTTCCTTCCATATTGCTGCAAAAGATGTGATTTCATTCCTTTTATGGCTGAGTAGTATTCTGTGGTATATATAGACCACATTTGCTTCATCCATTTTGAGTCCCTTCTTATAAGGGCCTTGATCCCATTCAGAAAGTCTCCATGATCTGATCTAATCTCACGATCTAATCGCCTCCCAAAGGCCCCACCTCCTAAAAGCAACACACTGGGGGGTTAGGCTTCAACCAATTAATCTGTAGAGGACAAACACGTTCAGTCCATAGCAGGAAGCAGTGCCGCCATGGGGAAGAGCGTTGTCGTGAAACCTTTTGCCCCTCTTGTTGAGTTTTCTCCTCCAGCACACCCTGAACATGCTGACAGTGTCACCTTCCTCTTTACTTGTCCCTCTTCCGCTCCAAGTTGCCTCCTGGCTTCCCAGTGTCTCTGTGGGCTTGAGACCAGAGCTTGTCATAAGAGATAGATGACGTCACTTGATGGAAAGAGTCAAGTGCAGTGACCAGCACATAGAAGGCGGCCATCAACATTGGTTTCATCCTTTAGAGCAAAGTTTCCCCAAGCGCCCGGTGTGCACTGGTGAGATTTGGGGACGGGGTGGTACTTAAGACCTGGCACTAATTAACACTAGATCACTGTGTGGGAAACATAGTCCCTTTTCTGTTCTCTTCAAATCCTTCTGATCGGGCTGAGGAGAAAGCCTCAGGTTGGTGCTGATGTGCTTTTTTCTCCCAGACCCCCATCCTAACAGAAACAGAGCAGGTCTCAGGCTCGGGCCGTTAGGCAATGATGTCAAGCCAGAATGAACTAACATTATTTTGTTCTCGTTGTGTTTTATTTTCATGGGAAACTTAGAGTTATATTCAGAGATACTGATTTTTTTAATCCCATTTAAAAATAATGTTTTAATTGAGATAAAATTCATATAATGTAAAATCCACATTTTAACCATTTAAAATGTACAATTCAGTGGTTTTAAACATATTATAATGTTGTAAGCCATCACCACTATTTAATTCCAGAACATTCTCATCACCCCCAAGAGAAACCCTGAACCCCATTAGCAGTCACTCTCCATTTTTTTTCTCTCTTCCCTGTGGCCCCTGGTAACCAATAAACTAATTCCGTTTCTATAGATTTGCCTATCCTAGACATTTTGTATAAATAGAATCATACAATGAATGATCCTTTGTGACTGGCTTCTTAGAATAATGTTTTCAAGGCTCATCCAAGGCATGTATCAGTACCTCATTCCTCTTAATGGTTAGATCATTTTCCATTGGGTGGATGGACCATATTTTGTCTATTTATTCATCAATTAGTGAGCATTTGAGTTGTTTCCACTTTTTGGCTGTTATAAATAGCCATAAACATATATATGCTTTTTTTTTTTTTTTTTTTTTTTGAGACAAGGTCACCCAGGCTGGAGCGCAGTGGCACAATCACAGCTCATTGCAGCCTTGAACTCCCAGGCTCAAGTGATCATCTTCCACCTCAGCTTCCCAGATAGCTGGGACTACAGGCATGTGCCACTATGCCCAACTGATTTGTTTATTTTTTGTAGACACAGGGTCTCACTTTATTGCCCAGGCTGTTCTTCAACTCCTGAGCTCAAGTGATCCACCCACCTCGGCCTCCCAAAGTGCTGGGATTACAGGCATGCGCTACCATGCCTGGTCCAATTTTTTGTATAAGCATGTTTTCAATTCTCTTGGGTGTCTTCCTAGGAGTGGAATTGCTGGGCCCTATAAGAGCTCTGTGTTTAACTTTTGCAGGCCATTTCCTGAGTGACTTTAAGTTGAAAAGTAAGTCAGTTTAAAGAAAACTATTAATCATATTGCAGATGGTGTGTGGACATGACAAACGTCATAAACGTGGTTTGCAGTGATGGAAGAGTAGAAATCCTGCTTGGACATGACCTCCTCCATCAACTGTTTCCCACCCACCTTTCCAGCCTGTGGTGCCTCTGTTCCCAGGAGCCTCAGTGCAGCCACGCTGGCCTCTGAACTGTCTTACATGAGATGTCCTTCTTCAAAGATACTGCCGTTTGTCTTGTCCTGGGATATGCGCGACCCACATTTTTTTTTTTTTTTTTTTTTTTTTTTTTTTGAGATGGAGTCTCACTGTTTGCCCGGGCTGGAGTGCAGTGGCAGGATCTCGGCTCACTGCAACCTCCGCCTTCTGGGTTCAGGTGATTCTCCTGCCTCAGCCTCCCGAGTAGCTGGGATTTCAGGTGCGCACCACCATGCCCAGCTAAGTTTTGTATTTTTAGTAGAGACGGAGTTTTGCCATGTTAGCCACGCTAGTCTCGAACTCCTGACCTCAGGTGATCCACCCACCTCCGCCTCCCAAAGCGCTGGGATTACAGACATGAGCCACTGTACCTAACTGCGCCACCCCTTTATACCCTCCAGGGAGCTGGACTTTTCAGAGATCATCTTTCGCTTAGAATCTACCATTTAACCCTTAATTGCATTTCCCCTCATATTATTATACTCACTAATGATTTTGTTGGAGAATCTTTTGCCTCTGCTATAAGCCACTTGAGGGTAGCATCTATATTCAAGTAGTCCATTGTTCCTCTCATAGTGCAGCCTCACCTGATCAATGGTGAACAGCTGCTGATGAACAGAACCTTCCCTGGAGGCCCCTGTTCTACTGAATCTTGGCCAGCCCCGTGTCCTGATGCTTGCCCTGCTTGCTGTTACTTTTCGCCTGTGGTTTTACTGTTTAGTTAACTTCTTCTTTTTCTTTCTTTCTTTCTTCTTCTTTTTTTTTTTTTTTTGAGACAGAGTCTCGCTCTGTTGCCCAGGCTGGAGTGCAGTGGCGTGATCTAGGCTTACTGCAGTCTCCGCCTCCTGGGTTCCAGCGATTCTCCTGCCTCAGCCTCCAGAGTAGCTGGGATTGCAGACGTGTGCCACCTCACCCAGCTAATTTTTGTATTTTTAGTATAGATGGGGGTCTCACCCTGTTGGGCAGGCTGGTCTCGAACTCCTGACCTCAGGTGATCCACCCTCTTTGGCCTCCCAAAGGGCTGGGATTACAGGTGTGAGCCACCGTGCCTGGCCTTTATTTATTTATTTATTTATTTATTTATTGATATGGAGTCATGCTCTGTTGCCTAGGCTGGAGTGCAGTGGTGCAATCAAAGCTCACTGCAGCCTCAAACTCCTGGGCTCAAGTTGTCCTCCTGCCTCAGCCTCCCAAGTAGCTGGGACTACAGATATGTGCCACCACGCCCAGCTAATTTTTGTATTTTTTATAGAGACTGGTCTTGAACTCCTGGGCTTAAGCGATCTGCCCACCTTGACCTCTCCAAATACTGGGATTGCAGGCAAATCAGATTGTTTCACAGACTTCAGAATGCAGGCTGAGGTTCAAGGAGGTGGACACCAGGCAGCCCTGGGAGGCCATCTTCCATCCAGTATGTAGAGTAAGGAACAGGAAAGCAGGTGTACCCAGAGGCAAGAACCATGAATATGGACAAGGAGAAGCCGAGAGGACACAAGGGGAGACCCAACTGTCTTCCAGTTCCCAGTTCTCTTCCTTTCCTTCAGCCAGACCGACCTTCCTCCTATTGGGCCCAAATCATGTCAAAAAAAAAAAAAAATTCTGACTGGCCAGGCTTAGTCAAGGAGGGGATCATAGAGTCCCAGTGCCATGGGTGAGGGAGGCAGTCAGCGTAGACATCATATCATTGGGGAGATAAGCCTTCAATGGTGCCCACTATTGGGTGAAAAGGCAGACCTGGAGCTCTGAACTTCAGCTTCCCCTTCTTCTCAAGGTTGTAGAAGTGGGAAAGCCAAGCTAGTCATTTCTGAGTGCGGGAGGAGAATAATGTGACAAAAATGGTTAACATCAGACTAGCTAGCCTTGAAAGCTTGAGTCTGAATGGTGATATCTTAGGAGAGGGAAAAAATAAGCATGAAGCTGTGGCTCTGCTCCATTTCTGGGGAAGGAAGCTCTTCTGACTTTTCTGGCTCAGTGCAGGAAGGGTTGAAGAATCTCTTAAAATCTCCTGAGTCCTCTTTGTCCTTCATCTCAGAATTCCTGTGCAGGTGATGTTTGGCTTTATGCTCCGCGAAAGGAAAAGGGAACTTGGCTCCCTCCCTCCAGGGACTGTTGCTGCTCCTCTGAGTTTCCTTAGCTTAAGCTGTGCCCCTGTGTGCCATTTGCCTTGGGACAGAGATGGCCCCCATTTTCCAATCCTGTTGTAGGGGTGGGAATGCTCCCCAGTATGTGGAAATATCCCCAAGCTGTGTTTTTTTTTTCTTTTCTTTTGGGGCAGGCTCTTGTGTTGCCCAGGCTGGAGTGCAGTAGCACAATCATAGCTCACTGCAGCCTCAAATTCCCAGGCTCAAGCAATCTTGCTTCAGCCTCCCGAGTTCCTAAGTAGCTGAGACTACAAGCATGTGCCTCCCTGCCCAGCTAATTTTCATTTTATTTTATTATTTTTGAGATGAGGTCTTGTTATGTTGCCCGGGCTCATGTCAAACTCTCCTTCTGCCTCAGCTTCCTGAACAGCTGAAATATCCCTAGGCTTTTAAGCCTCAGTTACTTAATCAACACAGTGGGGCCAGTACAGCCCATCATTGGCATTTGTGGATTTGGCAGTGGTGGTTCCTTTTCTCATTAGCTACCCAGAAGATCCTTAGCACAGCATCATAAGTCACTGTCTTGAAACTCCACCCTGAATTGGATGCTTGGTGAGCATCTGGGAGAGGCAGAATGGTGTTGGAACCAAGATTGTGGGCTCTGGAGTGAGATTTCTCTGTAAGTCTGGACCCCATCCCTTGGTTGGGTGATCTTGGGCAAATTAATTAATGTCTCTATGCCTCATTTTCCCTGCCCATAAGTGGGGATGACATAGCACCCACCTCACAAGGCTGTTGGGAGGTTTAAATGAGTTAAGACCTGCACAGCCCTTAGAACAGGGAGCTTTCAATATGTGTTGGCCACAGCTCTTGTGCCCAGTCGATTTCACTCATTTGGGCAATGCCTGGGTTCTAGATGAAGGGGGAGGAGGCTGCCTGTAGTGTCTTCTTCATGGGCCAGTCCAGCTCTGCAGTGGACCGTACTGGTGATGTCCACCGTGCCTCAGCTTTTAAGCATATATTCTCCGTGAAAACTATTTAAGCAGAACACACTGGGGTCAAGCCAGTCCAAGCCAGCTGTTTGCGGTCCTGGGTGCTTCTGTTTTCTCCATGTCTATTTACCTTTAACAAGATGGATGGGGGCTGTGAAGCCCCTCTGGGCAGCCTTTTCTGGCTGTGACATGCACCAGAAACCCACTTTTGGCCTGTTTGCACTGTGTTAGAAAACAGCAGGTGCAGTTGGCAGCCTCTCCCCCACCCCTTCTCCCGTTAGCCCCTGATCTCTGGGGACTCCTTAGACGAATGCAGTTTTAATGAATACACATTAATGTTTACATGACTGAAATGAGAGGCTGGCTGCTTATTTTATGCTGAGGTTTACAGCCCTGCCTTTTAAAACCCTCTCTCCCTTGCTCTGCTTCTGGCCACGGTGATATTTTCTGGCGGCCCCTATGCTGTCCCTCCAAATAAGGAATTCACCATGAAGTCCTGCAGCAGTGTCAGAGCCATTGCCTTGCCCCGGAAGGAGTGAACTGTGTAGAACAAAAGCAGAGGCTGGGAGCCGTGGTTCACGCCTGTAACCCCAGCACTTCGGGAGGCAGAGGCAGAAGGATTGCTTGAGCCCAAGAGTTCTAGACCAGCCCTGACAACACAGTGGGACCCCAGTCTCTATAAAAAATACAAAATACAAAAATACAAAAATTGATGACCTGCACCTGTAGTCCCAGCTACTAGTGGACACTGAGGTAGGATGATTGCATGAGCCCAGGAGGTGGAGGCTGCAGTGAGCTTTGATTGCACCACTGCATTCCAGCCTGGGCAAGAGTGAGACTCTCTATCAAAAAAAAAAAAAAAAAAAAAAAAAAAAAAAAGCAGAAAGATGGATTCTTTATTTTTTTAATTTAAAAATATTTTTTACAATTCTTAAATGCTTGCTTATGATAGAACAATTAGAAAATGAAGGTATACAAAGAGAAGAAAATAAAAATCACCTCTAATTCCACTACTCAGAAAAAACTTGATCGTTAACATTCCTGTTTATGTTTTAGCATATTTTAATCAATCTACATTTATATGTATTTTAAATTAAAATTAGAAACCAAACTTAATACATGTTATTCAGAAATCTGCTTTTTACCCTACCTCACAATTAATATATGATGAATGTCTTTCCGAGTTAAGAAATATAGATCTGCAGTATCTTTTCTTTAATTTTAATTTTAATTTTTTAGAGACAGGATCTTGCTCAGTTGCCCAGGCTGGAGTGCAGTGGGGTGATCACAGCTCACTGCAGCCTCAATCTCCTGGGCTCAAGCAATCCTCCCACCTCAGCCTGCCGAGTAGCTGGGACTACAGTTGTATGCCACCACATGTGGCTAATTTTTTTTTTTTTTTTTTTTTTTTTTTTTGAGACGAGGTCTTACTATGTAGCCCAGGCTGGTCTTGAACTCCTGGCCACAAACAAGCAGTTCTCCCACCTCAGCCTTCCAAAGTGCTGGGATTACAGGCTTGAGCACCGTGCTCGATATTGCAGTATCTTTTTTTATGCATCATTGTATCCTATTCTATAATTGTTTCTATGGTCTCATTTGTAGAAAGGTTAACATTAAATTTCGAATAGTTATATGTACTCACTGGTTCAAAATTAAAAAGGCACAAGAGCTTTAATACTTTTATTGAAAGATTTCTCTCCTATCCCTAGCCCTTAGGCCACTCTGTTCACCTCCTTTTTGGCACCCAATATTCAACTAATAATACCAATTTATTGTGTATACTTCTGGAAATAGTTCATAATGTACATGCACATCATATACATTTATTTTTCTCTTCCTCAAACACGTACATTCAAATGTTAGCTTACCTTGCTTTCTTCACTTCACAATATCCTGTATCTTGGTGTTTGTTCCATGTCAGTGCATATAGAACATCCTCATTCTTTTTTCTGAAACAGAGTCTGGCTTTGTCACCCAGGCTGGAGTGCAGTGGTGTGATCTTGGCTCACTGCAGCCTCTGCCTCCTGGGCTCAAGCAATCCTCCTACCTTAGCCTCCTAAGTAGCTGGGACTACAGGCACACACCACCATGACTGGCTGATTTTTGTATTTTTTTTTCATTGTTGTTGGTAGAGACAGGGTTTGTCCCTGTTGCCCAGGCTGGTCTTAAACTCCTGGGCTCAAGTGATAGGGTCACCTGGGCCTCCCAAAGTGTTGGGGTTACAGGAGTGAGCCACTGCACCCAATGTCTCATTCTATTTTTATTTATTTATTTTTTGAGACAGAGTCTCGCTCTGTTGCCCAGACCGGAGTGCAGTGGTGCAATCTTGGGTCACTGCAACCTCCACTTTCCAGGTTCATGCGATTCTTCCACCTCAGTTTCCTGACTAGCTGGGATTACAGGTGTGTGCTCCCACACCCGGCTAATTTTTGTGTTTTTAGTAGAGATAGGGTTTTGCCATGTTGCCCGAGCTGGTCTCAAACTCCTGACTTCAGATGATCCACCTGCCTCCCAAAGGGTTGGGATTACTGGCGTGAGCCACCACGCCCGGCCACCTCATTCTGTTTTATGATTGCATCGTGGTCCATAGTATGGACATCCCTGGGGTGTTTCCAAAATTGGGATATATTGACTCAGAAACCCTTCCTGTGGTTCTGTCCAAGCTCCTTGTTCATATGGCCTGGCCTGGGGTGACTGGAGGAAGGATGTCCATTCGGAGATTAGGAGGGACTGCAGCTCTAGATTATGAATGGGATTGGCCTCCACAGGCCTGAGTGACAAGGACAAAGCAGAGCTGGTGAGCCCCATGCCAGGTGGCGGTCACTGGTGGAAGGCCATTTGTGACTTCTCTGCAGTTCTCCAGATGGACCACATTCAAAACAGAGGCACTGCCGTTCATTTCTACTTGGTTGAGGAAAGGTTTCATCGCAGGCCCAGAGAGAGGATCAGATGTTTTTTGCAGTTTCTGGCAAGACATTAGTGGGTATCAGAGGGTAAGTGATCTCGTAAAGCTGACTCAAAGCAAGAGAAAATTTCGTGTCTGTCTTAGAAACACATTTGCCTCCAAAGGGAAGGCAGGGTGTGGAGGACTAATCAACGCATTTCACATTTGGTTTCTTTGTCTTTCTTGGTGATCTTACGTGACTAGCCCTGAATGTTTTGCATATGTCAAGGAAACATTTCAAATTACTAAGATGAGAGGAAAATATGGGGAATGAATAAAATGGGGTTTATCAGCAAGAACAGCAAAAGACTTCTTAGAGCCGGCTGGGGATTGTTTTGTGAATCTCTAAACAAGAGGGGCAGTTTGACTTGGGGATGGGGGATGTTTTGACACTTGGAGGGATGGGAGGGAGCCAACAAAGATATAAAGCAAAACTGGGATGGTGGTGATGGAGAAGCAGTGGGGGTTTCTATGGGAAGACATAGGAAATAATGGTCTGTCCTTCACAGAGTAGGTGAGGTCTACTAGAAGATACTTATCTTTTCCCTAAATTTCAGTCAACTTCACATGATTAAGTTTCCATTATTAAAGACTTGTTCTTTGTGTTACCTTTATTTTTTTATTTTTATTATTATTATTATTTTTTTGAAATAGAGTTTCACTCTGTCACCCAAGTTCGAGTGAATTGGCGTGATCTTGGCTCACTGCAACCTCCACCTCCTGGGCTCAAGAGATTCTCATGCCTCAGCCACCCGAGTAGCTGGGACTACAGGCGCACACCACCAGGCCTAGCTAATATTTGTATTTTTAGTAGAGGTGGGGTCTTGCCATGTTGGCCAGGCTGGTCTCGAACTCCTGGGCTCAAGTAATCCACCTGCCTCGGCCTCCCAAGGTGCTGGGATTACAGGCATGAGGCACCATGCCAGGCCTTTTGTGTTACTTTTGTAAGAGATGAAATGAAACTAATATCTAATCAAACCTAAGCATCAAGCAATTAAAAATATTTTCTTAAATAACTATTGAGTTAAATAGGACTCAAAAGTACAATTGCAGAGAGGCTATAAATGAAAAAAAATAGAGTACTGTATAAAACAATGGATAAGATCAGCCAATGCTGTGCTTGCAGATAAGTTCATAGCTTTAATACTTTTATGATTAAGGATTGAGATGACTTGCTTTGAGCATAATCTGGCTATTCACTTATTCTAAGGAACTTGTCATGGCTCAAACATGTTTCTAGTATCCTCTTTAGAAATTCCGTTTAGATACAGTTTTCTTTATTAAACCTTCTAAGGTGACTATTTCAAAGATGAAACATTCATTTTGTTGTTTAAATTAACATGTATTTTTTAAAGGGTTATGTAAATGTGTTATCCATCAAGTATATCTTTGAGCCTTCATCACAGTGTGATGTAAGGGATATAAGTTGTTGAGGATCCAGCAGTAGAGAAAGTTTCTGCACAAAAGTAACTATAGCTCTATTACTTTTGGAATATTCCCTAGGATACATCCAAAACCAAATCAAATTATACTACTTATAAAACACATTTGGAAAGATACTATGTGAATATGCTTTGAATACTGAGGCTTATGTTAGAACAGAGTCATGGACGAATTTGCAAAAAAAAAAAAACCTCCAAAATTTCCTGGAGTCTGACAAAAATACCGGATAGGGTTCCTGAATATATTTTCATGATCTTTGCTATATAACCAGATATCTCTATATTTTGAAATGGATCATATTTTATTAGTTTTTCTTAGTACACAAGCAACATGCTATCATTGCAGATACCAGAAAGTAGGATCACATTGTTGTGCTATAGATCTCCAGAACTTCTTTATCTTGCAAAACTCAAAAACTCTATCATTTCTCAAACTCAAAACTCAACAATTCTCCATTCCCTCTTCCTCCACCCCATGGCCACCACCATTCTACTTTGTCTGTATGAATTTGAATACTATAGGTATCTCATATAAGTGGAATCATCCAGTATTTGTCATCTTAAGATTTCTTTCTTTGTGTAACGTTATCAAGGTTGATCCACATTGTTGCATGTGTCAGAAGTTCCCTTCTCTTTTAAAGGCTGAATATTTCATTGCTTTATAGACTGCACTTTTTTATCCATTCATTTGTCAATGGACAGTTGGATTGCTCTCATCTTTTGGCTATTGTGAATAATGCTGCTATGAACAGGAGTGTACAAATATCTCTTCAAGGCCCTGTTTTCAATTCTTTTGGCTATGAACCCAGAAGTGGAATTGCTAGATTAAATGGTAATTCTATTTTTAATTTGTTGAGGAACCACCATACTTGTTTTCATAGTGGCTGCACCATTTTGCATTCCCATCAACAGTGCATAAGGATTTTTCCACATCCTCACCAACACATGTTATTTTCTTTTTCTTTTTTTGATAGTAGCCATTTAATGGGTATGAGGTGGTATCTCATTGTGGTTTTTGATTTGCATTTTGCTAATGAGTGATGCTGAGCATCTTTTCATGTGCTTATTGGCCATTTATGTGTCTTCTTTGGAGAAATTCTATTCAAGTTGACTTCTATGATTTTGCATTATCGCATCTGTATTGATTCAAGCAAGCCAACTAGAATAAATTCTGGCATTTAAACCGATTTTGTGGTTTTTCTGCAAATAAATTCTGCCCCCAAATAACCTCCAACTTTCTGGAAGCAGTCAGCAGGAGTACAGTTCTGAAGATAACTTTCTTTAAAAAAGGAAATTCATAAAATATCATGCATCTTCCTTTTTTGACACTAATGGAACAATTTAATGTAATTTCAGAGGGAAGCAGAGCCCCTGGAAAGGCTGGTGTGATAAGGGAAGGTTACCCAGCTTTCCTGTCAGGCGGTGTGTGGGAGCAGAGAGTGGCATTCTCTGCATACTCTTGGGGAGAAGAGTGGGTGAGACAGGCTGCTCAGGGCTGGGGCAGAGCCCAGGGGAAGGGGATGGAAGGGGAAGAACAGCCCTTCAAGAGTCCTGCAGAAATTGGTGGAAGTTATTTAACAGAAGTGTTCGGCTCCACCCAGCACGTTCTGTTGCCTTCTACATACAGAGTGTGTTAGTCTGTTCTCATGCTGCTAATAAAGACACACCTGAGACCAGGTAATTTATAAAGGAAAGAGGTTTAATGGACTCACAGTTCCACATGGCTGGGGAGGCCTCACAATCATGGCAGAAGGCAAATGAGGGGCAAAGTCACGTCTTACATGGTGGCAGGCAGGAGACAGCATGTGCAGGGGAACTCCCATTTATGAAACCGTCAGATCACCTGAGATTTATTCACTACCATGAGAACAGTATGGGGGAAACCACCCCCATGATTCAGTTATTTCTACCTAGCCCCACCCTTGACATGCAGGGATTATTACAATTCAAAGTGAGATTTGGGTGGGGCCACAGCCAAACCATATCACAGGGTAATGAAGAATGTGTGCCCAAGTAGTAGAGGGCTTAAGAAAACCACTCTTGGGCTCTGAGTCTCTCTAGGTCTCAGTTTCCTCATCTTTCAAATGGCAATATTAATAAGACCCACCTCATAGGGATTGTGTGGGGTTTAAATGAGAAAAGACAGGTAAGGTGCTGGTACCTTATAAGTGATTAAGTTGCCATTAAGGTATTGGGGACTTAGTGCTTGTCCTTGAAGAGCTTTCGGTCTCGTGAGGAGACAGCCTGATCGTTATAAACTATTATAGAAAATGGGAAGAAATAAGGGCTGAGGTGTGATAAAGATGTGCTAGGCCAGGCAAGATGGCTCACGTCTGTAATCCCAGCACTTTGGGAGGCCAAGGTGGGCAGATCACTTGAGGCCAGGAGTTCAAGATCAGCCTGGCCAACATGGCAAAACCCTGTCTCTACTAAAAATACAAAAGTTAGCTGGGTGTGGCGGCACCCATCTGTCATCCCAGCTACTTGGGAGGCTGAGGCAGGAGAATTGCTTGAATCTGAGAGGCAGAGGTTGCAGTGAGCCAAAATTGCACAACTGTACTCCAGCGAGACTCTGTCAAAAAAAGAAAAAATAAAATAAAAAAAGATATGCTATACCCTCATATCACAATAATGCCAGGAAATAGATCATTAATTCTGAACCCTAATTCTTGGGTGGGCATCAAGGCAGGCCTCACAAGAAGAAGGCATTTGAGTTGAATCTTATAGGCTCAGCTGGGTTCCAACAGCAAAGACTTAGGGAAAGGGCAGAGCAGGCAGGGGAACAGTAAGAGCAAAGGCTTGAAGGCATGGAAGTTCATGGGTAATTACTGACTGAGATGTTTGGTGTTATGGTGCATAGAACACTATCGGATGATAATGAAAACATTGAATTCCAGCATGTTTAGAAGGACATTGGCTGATAAAAATGACGTCTTAATAGTTATCTGTGGACAAATTTGTAAATGTAAAAGAGTTGTAGACTCAAATCCTACAGAAATTAGGCAGGAGACCTAAATGAGTGAAGTGGGTGGGTATAAAACAGAGGTGGTGGCAGGAACCCATGTTGAATTGAATAGTGGGTGTTTTGTTTAAAGGGGCACCAGTAGTAATTTTTCCTCTGTTGGAATAGGATCCTAGGGCTGCCAGCTCTTCTACTTTTTCAAGAGAAGCCAGAAATCTGGATTTCATGCAAAATTTCTTGTTTTTCTTTTTATTAAAGACATGGTATGGACCAAAAAAAGATGTCTCTAGGCTAGATCTCTGCAACCTCTCATCTATACTCTATTTGCATTTTTAAAGACTATATGCAAATGTTATTTAGCAGAGCTACCTAGTTTTTTTGTGTGTGATGATAGCATGTGAAAGAGCTATGATACATCTTGGAAATGTCAACATTGAAATATACAGTGACTGTGTTGGTCACTACAGAATGATCTCTGCAGAAACTTCAGTTACATTTTCTCTAAATGACACCTTTGCTTTGACAACACATTTTCAAAAAGAAAAATAGCAAACTACCCTTCCTCCAGGGCCTTAGCCACAGTAGCTCCTGCCAGCATAACACAATGCTGCACCTTACTGAGGGATCAGGAGATGTGGTTTGATTTATAATTATGGCTTCATGGGTAGAATGGTGGCCAATGTCCACATGAGCCACACTCACTGGCTAAGATCCAGAGGGCATTTATTTTAGGTAGCCAGTGTTACAGACATAGTTTAGATTTTTGCAGACTTGACCAATCTTAATAGATCTGTCTGTTCTTTAGAGTTACCTTTTTTTTCTGCCTCCTAGCTACCTACACCTTTTAATGCTAAACGTAGTTAGCTAGTGAATGCTGTTATTTGAATCTTAAAATTTCAGGTTGGGACAGAACCTTAAAATTCATGTATTTCAACCACCCTTTGTATGAGGCAGGAATCTTGGTTATGACAGGTGACAGAAAATTCAAACTAGCTTAATTCAGAAGGGAATTTATTGCCTTTTTAAAACCAAAAAGTCCAAGGGTAGCTGCCTTCAGGTATTGTCTGATCCAGGGGTTTGTTATGTTTCCAGGACATGGTTTCCTTTATTCCATCTCTGCTTATGTATTGGCTCCCTTCTCAGATGGAAGAGACTCCCCTCATCAAGGTGAGATGGCTATGGAAGCTCTACTCACATTTCCTCTAGGTTCAAGTCCATGTAGAGAAGAGCACCTCCTTCTCTTGTTATATCTCACAGGCTCTAAATTAGCTACTAGGGCCAGTGAAAAAGCAATGTGCTGATTGACCACCCTTATCTACTCTTGGAGTTCCGGATGGAATTAACACTACCTGAATTATGTGGACCAAGAGTGGGAAAGGAATAGTTCTCCAGAAGGATATTTGGTATTGTTATTAAAATAAGGTTAATTGAATACTCACTGAACCATCTAATGCTTGAATTCCCTTCATAGCACGCCATTGGTGACTGTCCAATCTTCAGTTACTAACATGCTACCCCCAAAATGGTGTGTTTGTGCAGCTCTAATAATGACAGGGTTTCTCCTCATACTGAGATGATATTGGCATCTCCATAGTTCCAGACATTATTTCTGGTCCCAACCATAATCAACCTGTTTTGACACGGGTGAACATGTAAGGGAAGGGATTGCTCATTGTGGTCACAGAAGTAACCTACCCAATAGAAGCACACCAACTTGAAGCATGCTTCCATGATCACTGAGGGAGGAAAATGATTGGCAAGTCTCGTATTGGTCCTTGAAGCGCTCCCTATAAACACTTGTCACTGCCAAGCGTGTATCACTGGCCAAAGCAAGTCACATTGTGATATGATTAGACTTTGTGTCCCCACCCAAATCTCATCTTGAATTGTAATCCCCATAATCCCCATGTGTCTAGGGAGAGAACTGGTGGGAGGTGAATGGATCATAGGGGCAGTTTCTCCCATGCTGTTCTCATGATACTGAGTGAGTTCTCACAAGAGCTGATGGTTTTATAAGGGGCTCCTCCCCCTTCACTCCTCACTCTTCTCTCTCCCGTAACCATGTGAGAAGGTCCAAGCTTGCTTCCCCTTCGCCTTCTGTCATGATTGTAAGTTTCCTGAGGCCTCCCCAACCGTGCGGAACTGTGAGTCATTTAAATCTCTTTCCTCTAGAAATTACCCAGTCTCGGGTAGTATCATGATAGCAGTGTGAGAACAGACTAATACGCATGGCCATGCCTAACTTCAAAGCGGCTGGGCAAGTATCATATTGCTGTGTACTTGGGAGGGGGGGAGAATCAGAATATTTGATCTGGCGACCACCACACAACTGAACTTCTCTATTTCTGTGTTCTTCTTGTTAACCATCTAGTTTCTGTTTCCTCTTGTGACACATATATTAATTAATTTTTCAATACCCAAACACAAGCCTCTAATATTTATCTTTGTTTAGTTACTTCCTAATAAACTAAGATATCTCTACATCCTGATCCTAAAATTTAAAGGCTCCACGTATACCATGGTGACTACAGTTAATTCCAATATATTGCATAGTTGAAAATTGCCAAGAGAGTAGATTTTAAGTGTTCTCACTACGAAAAAATGCATATGTTAAATAGCTTGATTTAGCCATTTCACAATGTATACATGTAGGAAAACATCATGTTGTACACCACAAATGTATACAATTTTTACTTGTCAATTATAAACAACAACAACAAAACTGCAAAGTCTCCTTAGACCCACCCAATCACATGTTGTCTGCTCATTTAATGAGTAAATGCTATATAGGTTCATTCTGGACCTGGGTAAAATGATTTACAGACTGGGACCAAGTGGGAGGACCCTATTGCAATTCATTAGGTAAGGTCTTCCAGGTCAATATTTGACCATTGATTGGCACATCTGGGGTATAGTTATTTAACTGCCTTCTAGTTTACCTCAATATGACCCCTCAGTGGAGGGAGAATGGAGCACAATGACCAGAAGAATGTTGAGAGATGAGGAAAGAGAGAATGGGATGGAAAGAACATAAAATAGGAAAGCATTGACATTGTTACTTCTTGGCTATTTCTTCCTGTAAAATTTTGCCTGGAGTGCCCTACAGTGGGGTCCCCATCCTCTGCCCTGATAACATCTTAGTGGATCACTCCTCTCTCCCTTTTCATTCTGCAGGACTTGCCCACTGGGGCTCTTTCAGACCTGACTGGTCATTGGGCATCTGTGGCCATGATAATCACTCTCTTCCTGGGCGTGACCCTCCTCTCGTTGACCAGGATGCCTGTGTTCTTAAGGTTGGCCGTTTCCAAGGACAGAGAGCTTGCATCCCATTTCTAGGGGACTGGGGATCCACGGACTCCATTCTTGACATTGTCTTGTCAGCCTTGAAGTGCCGAAACCCAGCATCCCTGTCTGAGGTCATCCTGTCTCTCTTCCAAACATGAGGACTTCTTAAATTTTTTTAAAAAAGTTTTTACTTGTATAAATTTAGAAGGCACAAGTGCAATTTTGTTACATGGATATGTTATTTAGTGGTAGAATCTGTGCTTTTGGTATGTCCATCACCCAGATAGGGTACCCTGTACCCATTAAGTGATTTCTTATCCTTCACTCCCCCACCCAACCCTTCCAAGAAGGATGACTATTACTCAACAGTCATTCAGTAGCCATTGGAGAATGACTATTATTCCATACTCTATGTCTATGTGTATTATATAGTTCCCATTTATAACTAAGAATATGCATTATTTGACTTTCTCTTTCTGAGTTTTTTTTTAAGATAATGGCCTTGGGTTCCATCCTTGTTGCTGCAAAAGACATGATTTCAGACTGGGCATGGTGGCTCATGCCTGTAATATTAGCACACTGGGAGGCTGACGAAGGAAGATCACTTGAGCCCAGGAGTTTGAAACCAGCCTGAGCAACTTGGTGAGACTCCGGCTCTATAAAAATTAAATTAGCCAGGCATCGTGTTGTGTACCTGTGGTCCCAGTTTCTTGAGAGGCTGAGGCAGGAGGATCTCTTGAGCCCAGGAGTTCAAGGCTGCAGTGAGCTATGATCACACAACTGCCCCCCAGCCTGGGTGACAGAGTGAGACCCTGTTTTAGTCAGGACTTCAAGACCAGCCTTGCCAACATGGTGAAGCCCCATCTCTGCAAAAATACAAAAATTAGCTGGGCATGATGGCGGGTGCCTGTAGTCCCAGCTACTCAGGAGGCCGAGGTGGAAGAATCACTTGAACCCGGGAGGTGGAGGTTGCAGTGAGCCGAGATTGCCCCACTGCACTCCAGCCTGGGCGACAGAGTGAGACTCTGTTTCAAAAAAAAAAAAAAAAAAAAAATAAATAAATAAATAAATAAATAAAAATAAAATCAAAGGTCTTACTCTTTTTTATGGCTGAGTAGTATTCTATTGTGTGTATGTATATATAGATATACATATACCACACACATACGTGTATATATGTATATATATGGTGGTATGTGTGTCTATATACACACAATGATATGTATATTAATATATATGTATATATAAATATATATACATTTTCTTTATCCAGTCATCCATTGATTGATGCTTAAGTTGATTCCATATCTTTGCTATTGTACTGTGATAAACGTATGAGTGCAGGCATCTTTTATATAATAATTTCTTCTTTGGATAGCTGCCCAAAATTCAGGTAAAAGATCTCAGTCTACAAGGCAGCTCCCAAGCTTCAAAAAATTGCCCTGCCAGATTTTTAAAAGCAAGTTTTCTCAAAAGCTTCGATGTATACATTGTTCGATTTATTTATCCATTAAAGTATTTATTGAATATTTCTTACTGCGTATGGTGGTGGTGGTGCTGAGGTGTCTCACAGTGAACACAACAGGCGTAGCCTCTGCTATTACCAAAATTATTGTCTGGTAAAGAATGCAGACGGCTAACCAGGCAGGTGCCTGTACGGTGAGATATGTGCTGTGATGGCTGTAGGCACATGGTGTGAGCGTAGAGTTGGGTGCTTAATTGAAGGCATCAGGAAGGCTTCCAGGACTAAATGATATCAAAGTCCCACCTTAAGGATGACAGGTTTAACTAAGTAAAGGAGGATGTGGAAAGAAGGGGGAGAGTGCTCCAGGCAGAGGAAATAGTATATACAAAAGCACAAGAGGATTGAAGAACCAAAATCACTTTGGCATGGCTGGAATGAAGGGCATGTTTGTGTATTTTCAGGGTAGGGGATGTGTTTAGGGACAAGCTCAGAGAGAAGGAAGTAAGGAACCCTGTCATAAAGGGCTCATCTGTCCTATGAAAGAGTGTGTACATTTTATTCTGAGAGTACAGAGCCTTTTCTTTTTTCTAAGCATTACATGATTAGATTTGTCTTTTAGAAACCACTCTGGCTGCCGTTAAAAATGAATTTCACAGTGACAAGGCTGGAGGAAGGATCTTGGGTTAGGAGGCGGTGGTAGTAATCTAGGCAGGACTTGAGGATGCCTGAGTGGTGGTGAGGAAGGAGAGAGGTGGATGGAAGATTCAAGAGATATTCAGGGGGTGTTATTGAGAGAACTTAGTGATTGATTTGGCGTGGGAGGAATGAGAAAGTCAGGGATGGCTCCCTGGTTTCTGGCTTGGGTACTAGGTGGGCTGGTGGTGCTTTTGACAGAGATAGAACCATGGGAGGAGGAACATGTTTTGAGGGAAGGCTGTCTCCCTTTTAGACACCTAGTTGGTGTCCAAATGGCACAGACCAGTTGGCATGTGGATATCTTGGGGCTTAGGGCATGGATCTGGGCTCAGGGTGGAGATCTGAGCCTTAGCTGCACATCAGTAGTCGTTGCAGTCATGGAGTGTGCTGGGGTTTTGCCAAGAGCTCATGTAGATTCAGGCGAGAAGAGAGGAGGGGCCCAGGCTGGGAATACTGGCTTTGGAAATACTCTTGAAATATATAGAAATGAAAGAATGTATAGGGCTGTTTCCACAGACGTTTATTTTTTATTTTTATTTTTTTGAGATGGTGTTTCACTCTTGTTGCCCAGGCTGGAGTGCAATGGCATGATCTCAGCTCACTGCAACCTCCACCTCCCAGGTTCAAGCAATTCTCCTGCCTCAGCCTACTGAGTAGCTGGGATTATAGATGCCCACAACCATGCCCGGCTAATTTTTTTGTATTTTTAGTAGAGACAGGGTTTCACCATGTTGGCCAGGCTGGTCTCGAACTCCTGACCTCAGGTGATCCACCCACCTTGGCCTCTCAAAATGCTGGGATTACAGGCATGAGCCACCGCGCCCGGCCCACAGACGTTTACTGAGCAAGAGCTTGTGCAAGGCACTCTGGTATGCATGCAGTCGGGGACCCTCTGATGAATGGAACTCAGGCCTTGTATAAGGAAGTGACCTCCATCAGGGGGTGGAGACGCTGTCAGTGAACATCCATCACAGACAAGCGACTGAGCTAGGAGCTGGGGTAAGGTAGAAAGAGGAGGACAGTGGGCGATATGAGCTGGGAAATGCACCTCTGTTGGGGGACTGGGGAGGGCTTCCTGGAGGAGGTGATTTTGGTATCTAGTGGTTTTGTTTTGTTTTATTTTGTTTTGTTTGTTTTTTTTGTTTTGTTTTGAGATGGGGCCTTGCTCTTGTTGCCCAGGCTGGAGTGCAATGGCATGATCTCGGCTCACTGCAACCTCCGCCTCCCAGGTTCAAGCGATTCTCCTGCCTCAGCCTCCCGAGTAGCTAGGATTACAGGCACCCAAAACCATACCTGGCTAATTTTTGTATTTTTAGTAGAGACGGGGTTTTGCCATGTTGGCCAGGCTGTTCCCAACCTCCTGACCTCGTGATCCGCCCGCCTCGGCATCCCAAAGTGTTGGGATTACAGGCGTGAGCCATTGCGCCAGGCCTGTATCCAGTGTTTAAGGAGATGTTTTGTCAGATAAAGCTGGAGTTTTGTAATGGAGTTTTGGAGATGGGGAAGGGCAGACTGGCTTAAGAGGGTGCTGCATAAGAGATGGCTCAGAGGAGAGAAAGTGTATGATGTTTTCAGGACAAATTAGTCCTTCACCATGGCAGGAATCTAGGCGGCCGAAGGACATTTGTGGGAAATTGTAGCAGAAAATACAAGGAGGACTTTGATGCCAGGCCACAGAGTTTGCAGTCCTTTTTGGAGACTCAGGGGAGTTATTGAACAATTAGAAACTAAAGGCTGATGTGACCTCCACAGGATACTGGCTAAACGCATGAACTCTTGAACCAGATGGACCTGGATTTAAGTCTGGATTCTGCCATTTCCTTGCTGTGTGGTCTTAGGCAGATTATTAACCTCTCTGAGCCTCAGTTTTCTCATCTGTCAAATAGGAGTGAAATACCTCATAGAGGGTTGTGAAGAGTGAAGTAAACTAATGTGGAGAAGGCATTCTGCAGTGTCTGGAATTCAGCGACCCCTCAGTACATGTTAACACACTAATACTTTCTACGTAATCATACCTGTAACAACACAGAGATGATGGTATCATCTTTACAGCTTGTTCGCTTCTGTATCCTCAGCATCTAGGACAGTGCCTGGCATGTAATGGATGCTGGAGAAATATTTCTTGGGCAAGAAATGAATTGCACCAGTTTCTTTTTGTAAGGGATCTATTTTTTTCTTGTCTGGAAAAATACTTTGATAAAACCTTAGGGAAAAGATGAAATTCCCTTTCTTCTGGAGCCTAGATTTCAAAGAGGAGAGGTTGAGTGCTCTGCAAAGTAGAAGGAGAAGATTTTGGGCAGTGAGGAGGAGAGAATTGATGAGATGGTGGGGCACAGCGTACTATGAAATGTGACTCTTCCCCCGGGACCCCCGAAAAAATCTTCTGTAACATTTTATATGTGTAAGACATCTCTCTACCATCTGCTATGGTCGAAATGGGATTTGTAGAGAGCTCATGTGATTCTCAAACCTCCTAGTAACTCTGCTTACATGGAGAGACAGCTGTCTCCAAGCCAGCTGTTGTCTTTTGGAAAGCTTTAATCTGGGGGAAGATAACACCTTGAGAAAAGATGTCAGGATTGGAGGCAGATGTTGACGGAGCCACTGTTTCTAATGCCCCAAGGCAGCCACACTTCGTATGGATTGTATGGATGGGCAGGTGCACAAGGTGAGTTATTTTTTTCCTTACCCAGAAATTTATGGAAGCCTGGCATGGTGGCTCACACCTATAATCCCAGCACTTTGGGAGGCCAAGGTGGGCAGATCACTTGAGCCCAGGAGTTCGAAACCAGCCTGGGCCACATGGTGAAACCCTATCTCTACTAAAAATACAAAAATTAGCCTGGTATGGGGGTATGCACCTGTAGTCTCAGCTACTCAGGAGGCTGAGGTGGGAGAACTACTTGGACCCAGGAGGTCGAGGCTTCAGTGAACCATGTTCATGCCACCACACTTCAGCCTGGGTGAGAGAGTGAGAACCTGTCTAAAAAAAATATGAAGTTGCTCTTTTGAAGAGCATTCTAATGACTTATCTGGAGATTCTAGGAAAGAAATTAAATTCAGCTTTCAATGTCTGTCTTTCTAGATTTCTTCCTTCTAACGTTATTGTTGTTATGTCCTCAAACAAAAACATTTAGTACTTATTATGAGCTTCATAGGGTTGTTGTGGATTAATACATGTAAAGCTCTTAGTGCAATACACGACACATAGATAACATTTAATTTTATTATTGTTACTGTTGGGTAGCACTCAGTTCATGAAATTCCCACACACAGTCAAGTGGTAAATGCTATTACTTTGTAAATATCATCGATGAGGAACCTGAAGCTCACAGAGGTTGATGACTTGCCTAGGATCGCTCAGAAAGCAGGCAGCAGAGCTGATTGCCATGGTAACCATTTCCAAGCTTCAGTGCCCAGAGATGGACCCAGTCCGGCGTGGGCTTATCCCCTGGAGCACTGTGAGTGTCTTGACAGATAAGTAAAGGAAGTCTTTAATTTCTGAAAAATGCCCAGCTGTGATTGGCATTGTTAGGGGTCAGTGAAGACACGCTCAAAGACCTTACTGTCCAGCTTTTTTATCTTTCACCTTTAATGCCGCTGTTAGCCCCAGGAGCTAACCAAAGGGGAGTTTTCTTTGTCAGTTCCAAGAGGGATGCCATGGTTGTCCCAAGATTCTGGAGCTAAAGGTGGGACCAGGACCAGACTTCAGTTTCTGTGTTTCCAAATTCAGTTCTATTCTCCTCTCAGTAGACCAGGAGGCCTCCAGACAAGACAGATGGCAGACAGCTACAGTAGTTTAAAATAGCCTGAGCTCACTTCTGAGGTAGACATGTGCGTGGAGTGAGCTGGAAGACAGGGACCCCTGTGTGGGAAAGATTTTGGCAAACAGAAGCCCAGTGGGGAGTTCTGATGCTAGGCTGAGTGTCATCAGGTTGGGGTGAGGGTGTGAGAAGAGACCTGAGCAGGTGCCAACCTGAGGCTGAGTGGGGAGGAGAGAAGCGAGAGGACAGGTGCCAGGCAAGATGCGGCACTGCCAATCAGTAGAAGCTTCCTCCCTCCTTTCCAGCTGTGCTACCGAGACGGGGAGGTCAGGTGGTCGTTCTGGGAGGGCTGGTGCCTTTTACTTCCTGGCCTTCTGGCCTGCTGGGTCTTGGAGTCCAGTGCAAAATAATGAAGTTCCTATAAAGACAGTTTGTATAGATCCTTTTAGGATGACTTGAAAGCCTATGCATTTCCTTAACAATGATCAATTCTTGGCTAATCCTCTTTCATCCATATCCGCACCCAATGATTTTCACTCCATTTCCATACTGGATGTTTTGAAATAAATCCCAGACACCATATAATTTCAGTAATTATCAATCTCAATATCACAGAAAGTCAAATAGACATTATATATCTTCTAATATGATGCAAATAGAAATGGCCAATGCTATCTATGCAATATTATTACTAAAGATCTAACCAAATTTACAGGAAATACAGAGAATATGTAGGAAATTCTACATAGAAATAACTTGATTTCTTCACGAAACCAATGGCATGGAAGTGTGAAAAAAGAGAATTAAAAGATATAGCAATCTAAGATAGTGTGTGGACCTCATTTGGAAATAAATTCAAACAAATCATCCATAAAGAAAACATTGTGAGATAATCAAGGGGGAAGGAAACATTAACTGAAATATAAAATGATAATAAAGAATTGTTATTGCTTTTACTGGGTGGGATAATGGAATTGTGGTTGCTTTTTTGTTGTTCTTATCTGTGGAGATATGCTGAAGAATTTATGGGTAAAATAAAACTAAGCGATGCTAGGTGGGGAGGAACCTATGCATTTCCTACTTTTTGGCAAACATGCCCCAAGGTGTAGTCCCTAGCACCTATGTTGGAACAATGTGACCCAGCATTCCTGCCGATCCCTGACTGAACCAGGTATGGCTCCACCTGATCCTCTCTCTGGGGACTGGGAGTTAGCATTCAGAAATGCCAGCTAGCCTCCATCAACAGCAGACTGGAAGGATCAGGCCTCTCAGGAATCATGCAATGTGCATCAAAAAATGGAGAAAGCTTATCTTCAGAGAGACAGACAAGTGAAGCTGGCTCAGAGGTCATGTGGACCAGAGGGATGGGGGAAGCAGTTGCCTTGGTTCCTGACAATCCTGCATTGAAGTCAAACTGCTGTTCCTTTCC